>NW_028258359.1:0-600000 GCF_053883595.1 Heterocephalus glaber | reverse complement strand
GTTCAGCTAACCAATTCCTCCAGTACATGACAAGGAAGAGCTGGCTCTACAGGGACTCAGGAGGAAGGGCCAAGTGTGAGGGAGTTTAGTGGGAGCTAACAGACTAACAAATCACTGTCCTTTTTACCCATAGTTCCCAACATTGGCCACTCATTGAAATCACCTGGAACCTTTAAACAATATTTTCACCAGGAAGAACAGATGAGTGACATCAGAATGTCTAAAGGGTAGTGTCCAAGCACTGAGCAGCTCTCTACAGCTCCCAGGTGATTCCAGTATGTGGCCAAGGTGAAGAAATTTTACCCCAGACAATGTCTTGTTAGCAAGAGCCAGTCTGGAAAACAATCACTGCTTAAAGGCCCAGAGCACCTGCAGAACACTACCCCAGGGCCAAGATTCATGTTTCAGTTGGGGTAATGAGATTGCATGCCATTAAAAAATAATTTGGAGATGGTTTCGCCGCTTGCTGCGCAAGCACAAGGACCCGAGTTTGATCCCCAGTACCAAAAAAAATAATAATAATAATTGGAGGAACTACAGGTATTTGGCTTAGAAGAGAGAAAACTTTGGAAGGCATGATTCTCTTCATATACCTGTGGGCTGGTCCTATGAGAAAGGGGGTGAGTGTCTGCCTTATACCAGAGGACAAAACTGAAGCAGAGGAGTGAATTTCCAGAGAAGGACATTGTGTCTGAAAACAGGAAAAGGTTTCTTGAGCAGTGATGGATGTCATGAGTGCACCCCTAGCAGCTCTCATGCAGAGACCTGCTGGACATTTCCCAAAGTATTTATCTGTTGCATCAGGCCACAAACCTGGCAGTGCATCAGGGATATGAAAAATGCAGATGCTGGGCCCCATTCAGCCCTTCTGAATCAGAACCCTGGGGCTAGACCCAGAAATTGTTGTCTTTGTGTTACTTCTTGGGGTAACTAAGATGAATAATTGTTTTGGAACAGCTGTCCCTGTAGTACCTCTGGGAAGTTAGATTCTGTGGTTATTTGTTCTGCACTTCACAGACTGGCTATATGTTATTCCCTTGGACAAGCAATGGAAGAAGAAAGGCGTGGATGGATGGATGGATGGATGGGTGCTATGGGTTGAGTGTGGGCACTGTCCTCCAAAGATCCATATTTTAAAGGCTTGATCCTCAGAGTGGTGCTATTGAGAGGTGCTGTGGACTTTTGGGAGACCCAGAGGCCATTGGGGATTGTGGAACCTGGGTCTGACCTCTCTCTTTGTTTCCTGGTTTGAGATATCAGTACTCGCTCCAACAGGAAGTGCCACCATTGTCATCCCCCATCTTCACCAGAGGCCCAAAGCCATGGATGGGGCCACCAGATCTTGGACTTGAAATTCACAACTTTGAGCAACACAACCCTTTCCTTCCTTGGTACCCTGGCTTAGGTGTTTTGTTACAGGAATGTGAAGCTGACTTACTCAGTAGATGAGTGTGAGCCTGGCTTGGCCTATAGTGGACTTGTACCCTGTCTTAGTCACTTTCCTTATCACTGGGACATAAGACCTGAACCCACAACTTAAATGAGGAAAGGTTTATTTGGGCTCACATTTATGGTCTGTGGTTGGCTGACTCCAAGGCAGGATGGCACGGCAGAGGGGCTTGGTGGAGGAGAGCTCCTCATGGCATGGCACACAGGAAGCAGAGCGAGATCAAAGGAGGAGCTGGGGAGGGAGATAAATCCTTCAGGCCATGCCCCCCATGACCTCCTCTTCCAACCAGACCCCCTCCTAACAGCAAGTCAGCTAGAAGTCCCATAATCCAGTCACCTTCCACAAACCCCACTTAGGAGTGCATGAGGCCTTGGGGACTCTAGATAGACACCATAACACGCTCTTATTAAAGGAGGAGGCAGCACAGAGGCAAAAGGGCCAGGTCCTCTTGTAGGTGAGAGTGCTACATCCAGGGTGGGCACAGAGCTACTGCTGCTTTAGCCTTGGATGGCACGTGGGCCATTAATGCCTACACAGGACGGGCAACCTTGGGCTGCACACAGGCAGTGAGAGAGTGAGTCCTAGGCAGGTCTAGGAGTTACTGACGAGTGTGTGTGTGTGTGTGTGTGTGTGTGTGTGCAGTCGGTATGTGTCCATTCGTTTCCATATTGTCATGATACAATATACACAGGCTGCTCCTATGAGTTGAGTGGTTAAGATCCAAGGACCTGGCTGAGTCTCATTTTCTCATCTGTGAAACGTGGATCAGAGCTTGTACCTTACAAACTGAACGAGACAATAATTATAAAGGGCTTAGTGTACTTCACCCTCTCAGAGAAAGAGGGGAGTACTTTACCCCTCCTCCCACCCATAGAAAGGGGTAAAGCTGACCACTTTTCTAAAAATAAACATATTTTGAAATATAAATTTAAAAAAATTTTTATTCATATATGTTTGTAGTACATAATAATTACATTCCTTGTAGGGAGTCAATACATATGCATAAAACATGTTAATTCTTTTTACGTCCCCTAATTTTAGATTTAGAGAGGTTTCCATGACGATAAGAATTTCTATACACCCCTCAGCACCTCTCTCCCAGTGTTTAATTTTATTCACATTGCCATGCCAGAGTCATCAAAACTAAGAAACCAGTACTGGTACATTACTATGAACTAAATTCCAGATTTTATTCCATGATAGTATTTTCAGTTATAAGTGTTACTGTTGTTGGAAGCAAATCTAAAGTTTACCCTGACAAAGAGTTGCCCAAAGGTGGCACCTAAATGGCAGGCACCATGATTTTCCCTTTCCAGCCCTTCACAAGGCCCAACATGTTCCTCCATGGACAGTGGGAAATTCCAGGGCAGAACAAGTAGCAGGGAGCTTTCGGGAATGGTTAGGCCCAGCCCCACTTTGGTAAACACACCTGCCACTCTCCAAATGTCATCTTCTCCAGTATCAACACACCTGAGTCCGGAGTGGAGTGGATGCCCACGGCCTGTGCCGTGCTGGTGAAGGCCAGATTCTCCTGTTTCTTCAAAAACAAGGAAACTGGTTGGGTGAGTTCTAAAAACTGGATGAATACTTTTCCTTTTGAAAGCAAAGGACAGTTTACTCAGCTGTTCAAACACATTCAGAGAACACCACTTAAACCCAGCCTTGGGTGTTCCCTCCGATCCCAGCCCTGAGATGACGGGCAGATGCTGGGTGCAGGCTGGCCAGAACCCCCACCCCGGAGCAGATGAGGGCCTGCTTTGGTCCAGAGAACCTTCGTGTGTTCCCAGTGTGCAGCTCTTAGCTGCTGGGGACGTGGACAGACACAGATGCCTGGAACAGGCCAGGGGCACACACAGGTCTTCCAGGAGGATCTGCCACTTGAAAGCTGGGCCAGAGTCGCTTGAAAAGCAATGCAGAAGTCCAGCCAGGGAGACCACACAGATGGGATGTGGAGATGTCACTAAGAAGGAGGGCTCAGTGGGACAAAAGGAAGAGGAGGGGAGGCCGCCTGGAGCTATAAATGTGGATGACTGGACGCCTGGTCATGAAATTAGAAGATCGATTAATGAAGCAAAGAAGAGGGGAGCATACGAGGAAGGAGGAGCTTGTCCTTGATAAGGTCGTTTTGAGGCATCAATGACAAGGTCCTCCGGGCGGTTGGGAATGTGGGTTCCAGGCTGGAGAAAAGCATCTAGCCCAGAAGTGTGGTTCTGGAAACCATTCACAGAGAATCAAATCTTTAAGGAAGAGAAAAGAGCCAAAGACAGAATCTTCTTGACCGGGCCTTGTAGCAGCTCTCCTTCCATCAGAGAGGACTGAGGCAGAGCAAGAGCCAGCAAAAGAAATCTCGCTCTAAAATATTTTTCTACCAGCTCTTGGAAGCTTCTAGTCTTTGCATTGGGTGGCATTAAAAAAAAAAATCATCCGAGTGTCTCAGAAAAAATACACAAAGAATCACCATACAACCCAGCATTCCCACTCGAAGGTGTCCAGCCCAAAGAACTGGAAGCAGAGATCACACAGGTACTTGTAGAGCAAAGTTCACAGCAATGTGATTTCCAACAGCAGAAGGTGGAGACGACCCGGGATTGGCCAAGCACAGGGCGGAGGAGGGTCCTGGCGATGGAATAGCATTCAGGTTTTAAAAAGGAGGAAGTTCCCACAGGCGCAATAAGCCAGAGGTGAATGGGCAAAAACAGCAGTTTTCTAGGGCTACCCAGAGCGGTCAGCCTTATAGAGGGACGAAAAGCTGAATGGTGTAGAGCCGGGGGAGGAATGGGGAGACAGCGATACAGATTAACCGCGGGCTACCCCTTTTCTTACTCCATGGGGCCATAATTCCTACCCCAAGTGCTTTGCTATGAAGGACCCTGGCCCAACCCTGTACCAAAGTACACTGACTTGGGCGCCACGAACGCGTCAGTTTCTTTGAGCATAAAATCAAACAACAGTGCTGGAACATTCCATGGGTCGCATCCCACTGCCTCTCAGGCTTTCTTGTTTGTTTTTATTTTTGAGACAGGCCCTTGCTATGTAATTCAGGCTGGTCTTGAACCATGTAGTCTAGGCTGGCTTCAAATTCACATCAATCCTCCTGCCTCAGCCTCCTGAATGTTGGTATTATAGGTGTCTGGCTTTCCATGTCCCCATTGTCCCAATGCCACGAATTCATCAGGGAGCAGGGAGTTAGGGCAACGCTGCTGCAGCCCAAGAGTCCCGAGTCAGACTACAGCCCAGCAGTCACTTGACTGCATTGGTCCTCCTACCTGTGAAACCTATTTAGCTCTGTTCGGAAGCTGGACTCCCCTCTTCCCATCCCGGAGTCCCCATGACAGTTGCTGGCCTCCTCTGTCATGGGGCACTTGGCACCTGGAACTTCCGGCCTTCAGCACCTGCCTTCCCTGGGGACCTGTCCCGCACTGGAATTCACGATGACATCAGCTCACCCAAGCTCTTGTGAGGGCTCATTTTTATCATAGTTGTCCTCCTTTTCTGCCTCCTCTTCCTTGAAAAGATTGAGACCATGTACAAGTGGAAAACAGCCAGAAAGGTGAATAAACAAGGTCAGCTGCAGTTGTGCTGTCTCAAGACAGTGGCCACCCTGGACTGTTTAATAGTAATTTAAATGATATAAAGTCCAGCTTCGCAGGCGCACTAACCACGTGTCATGCTCACTTGCAGCATGTGGCTGCGGCTTCCGGGTGGGACAGCACACATGAAGGCCACTTCCATCAATGTGCAACCACCTGTCGGACAGTGTCAATCTAGGAAACCCCCTCCCCGAGTTGGCACAACTAACTTGGGGCCTGGTACACACCGGCACTCGGAGCAGCTACAGAGCATGCCTGGCAGTGCCTGGGCGCCAGCGGGGTGAAGTTGCTCAAGTCACTTCAAGGCCTCAAGGGTGGGCCTGCAAGGGAGGGCTGGTGGAGCTTTAAGCTTGCCAAGCCACGTTCCAGGACAGTGTTTGTGCCATAATGTTACTAGTAAACTAGTAAAGAGCCATCACTGTGTGCACTCTCTGCAGCTACATTTTTCCATACGATCTTATTAAAAAACAAAATGACAGCTGGGCCAGCTACTGAGGAGGCTGAGGCAGGAGGATTGAAAGTATGAGGCCAGCCTGAGCTACTTAGTAAGACCCTGTCTCAGAGTTAAAAATTTATAAAAAGCTAAGGCTAAGGATGTAGCTCAGTGATGGAGAGCTTGCCTACCATGCATGAGGCCCTGGTTTTGATCCCCAGCACCAGAAAAAAAAAGAAAAAAAGAAACCCAAGGTGGCAATTCACTGCTTATGGATGTCTGGTCTGTCACCTGTTTTTGTTAATAAAGTTTTATTGAAACAAAGCCATGCTCACCCTGCTACTTGGTATCCATGGCTGCTTTTGTGCTACATCAGCATATCTGAGCAGTGTGGCTGAGACTGTATGGCCAGAAAGCCTGAAATATTTATTATCTGGCTCTTTACATAAAGTGATTGCCAGTTCTTGTTCAAAAATAAACTTGCCCAGTGTAGGTATTGCTATCCCTATCCTATGATTAGGAAAATGAAGCCCCCTACCATGGGCACCCTAAGTGACAAAAGGGAGGCCTTGAAGTCATCTGGTGAAACCCAGGGCCTCGGCCTGGGACAGCAGGGGGAGCAGCAGGAGCAGCAGAAGTCGTGAGCAGGGAGCTCCTCGAGTCTGCATGGCGCTGGCCCTGTGACTTGGCCTGCAATGGTATTTAGGTCTCATACCTAAGAAAGCGAATTGGAACTTTTCCTAATCTCATTTTATGGCAAAATGGGCACAGCAGGGAGGACAGCATCAGAGGTGACCCCCTGTGGAATTCGGAGCCTGTCTGTCCTCTCTCTGGAACTGCAGCAAAAACAACAGTAACAGCCGGGTTTGGTGGCGCACACCTGTGATCCCAGCATGAGGGAGGCTGAGGCAGGAGGATCGCCACAAGTTCAAGGCCCGCCTGGGCTACAGAGTGAGACTGTCTCAAAAAACAAACAAAAAAATGTGTCACACACATTGCCTCGACTAATCCTCACAACAATGCAAATGGCAGGTACAGAGGAGGAAACTGAGGCACAGCAAGATGAAAGCGTGGTCAACACTGGTGAGGGACGGAGTTGCATCAGCCCCCTCTGGCTGTGACGGAGGTCTCCAGGGGCGCCGAGACCATCGCATCTGGGGCAAGGCTCCTTCCATGGTGATGCCGAGGAGAGCTTTGGATTGCATCCCTTAGACTGGGGGAGAAGAAAAGTGGCTTTAAACTTGACAGGTGGTGTTTCTGCAACGCGCACTGAATGCTTCCCGCATCTCAGACAGTGCTCAACCTGTCCGTAGATCGGGTCCTTTCATCGTTATCAGAACTCTCAGGCAGATGCTGTTACTGTTTATCACTGAAGAGGAGAGGAGATAAGACTCAGGCTGTGTAACTTGGCAAAGGTCACACAGCAAGGCAGAACTGGTTTCTGCACCCAGGTAGCCTGGCTGCCACTGTGCCTTTAGTCCCAGAAGCTTTGAGTCTGACGTTTAGAGGACAAGAACCAACTCTAGGACACAGCTTCGTTAGGGTTCCCTTGTAATAGGAGAACAAATGGGATCTGAATTAGTCAGTGCCTCTAGTGCACTGCACTCCTGCCATCGCCAACAGTGTCCACGCGGTGCCAGACTGGGGACAGGGACAAGGAAAGGTCACTTTCAGTCCTCGGCTGGGCCGATCAAGGTGGGCACCGGCTCTGCGCTCCAAAGCCTGGAGATGGGGCGTGTGCTGCAGCTTCGGCCCTGTAGGGCAGACTCAATGGCAGGCAGCCCCAAGTTCAAATCCCAGTTCGGCCCCTGCTTAGCACTGTGTGGCCAGGCAGGTTCTGGAACCTTTCTGACGTCCCCTCCCCTTCTAGATTTATAGTAACAACACAGAGAATGACATCTTAGAGGAGTTCATAGGCAGTTTCAGCAACACCGTGGCATCTGACACAGTCGCTAAAGCCCGCCCAACACTGAGCCAGCAGCCCCCTCCCTACATGCCTTGAGCTGTCCCGAGGGCAGAGCTGGGCCTCGAGGGGTCCCATCCACCCCCAGAAGGACTGCCTCATCGTGCACGTCTCTTGTTCAACAGGAAAGCCCCAGACGGGCTGTGAATCCTGAAGTCACCAAATTGTCCAAGATCTTATTCCAGTTATTCAACAAATAGCCATCGTGTCCCTGCTGTGTGTCGGCCTCAGGGGTGTCTGTACAGCATAGCACCCAGTGTTGCCAGGCATCTTTAAAGCATTTAGATTGTCTCGTTTGACCATCAGAACCATCTGCGGGTCATCCTCATCTCTCTATGGAGAATGAGGCTCAGGAAGAGAGTGTTTGTGAAAGGCCAGGGGTACCCGCTCCTTCCCCTGCAGTCTGCAAAGCTGGGGGAAGGGAGGTGGCCTCCAGGGCCCTCGGTCCATGGAACTTTATGCCGGATGGAAATGTCTCACGCCTGCCCCATCCAGTATGATAGCCACAAGCCACCGGAGGTGTATGGTTAGGGTTCTCTAGAGGAACAGAATCAATAGAAAACACACATAGAACTATGCAAGGGGATTTATTGGGTAGGCTCACAGGATCAGGCGGGAGAGTCCACACCCGTGTGTGTGTGTGTGTGTGTGTGTGTGTGTGTGTGTGTGTGTGTGTGTGTGTGTGTGTGTGTGTGTGTGTGTGGTGCTAGGGATGGAACCCAGGGCTCATGCATGCCTGGCAAGTGCTCTACCACTGAGCCACATACACACATTGCTTATTTGTGCAGAATGAATGTTCCAGGCGGGTATTTGGTAGCTGTACGTGACACATCTTCATTCTTTTTATGTCTCCTCCTTCTCTCCCCTAATATCTCTTGGTCCCCTCCGTTTTGCAAAAGATCTCTCTCTCTATTTCTTTTGTGTTTTATTTTACTCTTATTTATACTTTGGGTTTCTTTGTTGTGCTTTAAGAGCAAGCTACTTCCCTTAGGAACAAACAAAAGTAATTCTTCGATTGCCAGAATTGCAGGTGGGTTTCTCTTCCACACAGAGAGAGAAAAATGCCCCAGGTCACTGGCCAGGGTGGCATGGCGTTTCTCTTGGGCTGCGTCCGTGCACACATTGTTAGCCATGGGATTGAACCTGGCTGAGGACTTGGCTTCATCTGGATGCTGTCAGGCTTGCCGTGACTGGGCGGTCATTTTTGCTCCTCTTAGCAAGCCGAGCTGGCATTGTGCCTCAGAAGGACGAAAATCGCACCTTAAGCAACCTAAGAGTGGCACTGTTGGCCACAAGAGTGGCCCCGAGCTGGGTTCAACGAGGACTCTTAGTTCCACATCTGTGGAGATGTGAACCGAATTCAAATTAATGGCATCTTCCTTTCTCCGGGTTTCAGACAACACTACAATCTGTCTAAGGACCCTGAAATCCACATTTATCACCTGTGGTCAGTGTGTTATATTATGTGTATATTAACAGCCTCTATTACTTTGGCTAATTTAATTTTTGAGCCCAATACCCGGCCCTCCCCTCATATTAATATAATATTTGTATTTAGCCATCTGCTCTTCACACAGGGTCCTTTTCCTTACACGACACACAGCCATACGTCATCACATCCATCTTTGCTTCTTTTTCATTTAGAGTCACAGAAACTGCAGGGCGGAGGGGAACAGAAACTGATGTTTGATTTACAATTGGAACTCAGAGACTTCCAACAACGAGATCTATTCTGATCTATTCAGAGGACGTCCGGACACGGACACAGGCACGGACACGGGGACACAGGGCTGGTGGAAAAGGCGGCCTCTAGCCCCAGGCTGCATGATTTGTTTGAATGAACTGAGATGATTCTTCCTTTTGTTTCGAGGAGGAGGGCATGGCTGGGTGTTCCGTAGATGAGCTCGGGAAGCCTGGCACATGTCCCTGTGAGCTTGCTGGAGAGGCCTCTCCTTAGAGATGTCCCCAAAGCTCCCCTCCTGTCCCTGGTGGAGACCACCTTGCAAGGGTCAGCACACTCACTGGAGAAGTGGGAGATCTTATTGTCACAAGGTTATCTGCATGAATTTTGTGTTGACCTGCATTTGGAGACATGAACAGGAGGGCAAAGTGGTGGTTTATCCTGGCTGGCTTGGCTACCTGGACCTGCAAACTGTGGACATGTTCCTCGGTTGTTGGCAATAAGGCCTGCCTCCCTGAGGGCTGCTGGGGTGCAGACTCTCAGTCCACCCTCCCAGACAGCCTTGCTGAGAGTCAGGCTCGCCCACTGCCAAATGGTCACTCCATGTCCTTTTCGTCCTCTTCCTCTTCCTCGTCGGTCAGCCTGCCAGTCAAGAACAACTAGCTCACACTGTCAGGAGTGAAGTGTTTGAACAAGATCAGAAAGACTGAAAAATGCAAAAGTGTGCCTGTATGTGCACTCGTGTGTATGTGTTCAACCCTTTGCCAAGGGCCAGCATAGTTGCCCCTGGGAGTAAATTAGTCACATTGCACGGGTCAGAATGTAGCACGCAAGGCAGTTTCTCCATAGATTCTCCATGGATTTCCTGAGGGAAGTTGTCAAAGGAATTTTCATCTTCACTGCCACATGGTAATTTCCCAGCTAAACGTGCAGTCCGCCTTCCAGCTGGGACCCTTCCCCTGTGAGCCAACACCCGGAAGAGCTGATGGCATAGCCATCATTACCTTTTCACGTTCTTGATTATAAAATGACCTTTTAGCTCCTCTTCATTTCAGACATGTCTGGGTTTGCAGATCTGTAGAGGTGGGCAGACAGGAAAGTGTTGCTTTCGGGTGTGGGGCTGTGTCCCGTCCCATGGGCTCTGACCTGGGATGGACGCTGCAGGCCTGAGGCTTGCAGTGTGAGGGGTTAGGGACAGGCGCCATGACGTTTGCAGACACTTCAGCTCCCCAGTCTGTTCCCACAGCTCCCTTCTTACCCTTTGTTTGTTTGTTTGTTTGTTTTGGGTACTGGGGATCGAACTCAGGTCCTTGCGCCTTCGAGGGAGGTGGTGGAACCACTGAGCTACATCCCCGGCCCTTACCCTTTTTCTAGTCTTTATTTTGACCTAATATCTCACTCAGTCATTAAGTTGCCCGTCTGGCCTTGAACTTTCCATCCTTCTGCGTCAGCTCCCCAGAGTGTTGGGAGGACAGGTTGGCATCGCCACGCCTGGGACCAGTAGATTTTCTTTTAATATATAGCTGGAAGAGGCAGTGTGATGAAGGAAGTCTGGCTTCCACATCGCTCTCCTCCAGCCTCGGCACTGAAGCCCTCCCATCTCTTCCCTGTCAAATGGCACGCCCGTTTGGCAGTTCCCAGGTCCAATGTGAAACCCAGGAACTAGCTACGTGGCCTAATTGAGTGTGAGTTCTCCTTCACCCCTCATGACGTGTGGCATGGAGTAGCATCTGGCCCCTTGGCCTTGGCTCTGGGTTGTCCTCTGAAGGGAAGATTGGCTTTGTTGAGTGTGGAGGGCAGCAGGGAGAGGAAAGAGCTTTCTAGAGAGCAGCAGGCACCCGAAGGCCTGGGCTTCCTTCTGCACCAAGTGTTGACTGGGAAGAGCAACCAGTAAGTTACCAACCAAACCTGGTCCCAAGGAACGATCGGCAACATGACCAAAAGGTAAACTCCTCAACAGCGCTTGAGTAATAACTAAAACTCTAGAGAACCCCCGAGCTGCAGGCCGCAGCGCTCAGCGCCGAGCTGCAGTGTCGCCCAAGTTGGCCTGGGTCCACATCAGATGCTGGATCAATTCCTGGTGACCCGGTTTACGGGGAGAATTTGATCCTGGGGCTGGGAGTGAGGGAGAGGGACAAGTGGAAGACTGTAGGAGTGGAGCTTGGGGTGGAACAGTTAACATCCTCAGGGACACAACAGAGGAAGAGGGTTGGGTTGGGGAAATGGCCTGAGCCTGGAAGGTCTCGGTCTGACTGCTCCTGGGGTCGTTGGCAAGGACCCTCTGGAAGGTCTGGGAAAGAGGTACAGGTGTGGCGTCCGAAGGAACGGGTGAAAGGAGGGTGCCCTCCCGTGGGCTCTGGGAGGTCACAGGGTTTGTGGCCGGAGAGAAAGGCTTCCTGGGGCTGGTAGGGGCAGAGGCCTGAGGCAGGAGGAGCAGGTGGTAACTGTCCTTGGAGCCGCGTCAGGGGCGTGACCAGAATAAAACCCAGGTTTTATTCATTGAGTTAGGTTTTTTGAGGTAGGGTCTAGCTATGTGTTCCAAACTGGCCTTGAACTCACTGTGTTCTAGGCTGGCCTGCAACTCGAAGCCACCCTCCTGCCTCAGCCTCCTGGTGTTGGGATCACAGGCGCGCGCCACCACACTGGACTGGAACCTGTGTGTCCAGAGAGGAGGAGTGCTGATGAAGGCAGCCCAGAGGCAGCACAGCGGGGAGGAGTTCTAGGTGCAGGGAGAGAATGGAACAGGATTAGAAAGCTATGCTGGGCACCACCAAGACCGGGTGTGGTGCACGCCTGTGACCCCAGCACCTGCGAGGCTGAGGCAGGAGGATCGCCAGCCTGGCCTCCACAGCAAGGCTTGGAGCTGGAATGCCCAGGAAGGGAGGGCGTGGTCAAAGGCCCCCTCTCCTTCTTCCTCCCTGCTCCCAGAGGAGCTCTTATTACCTTAAAGGTGGCCCTCTAATGTGCTCCGAGCTACATGGCTCACCGGAAGCAGCGGAATACATGCCGCCACTGGCTGGCTGGGCCGGGAAGCCACAGTGGAAGGAGATGGCCCATCTGGAGGCAGAGGTGGGAGGGAACCCATCCTGGTCGCTGGAGGCTATTAGTGCCCACACCTGGGGGTCTAAGCCACGGACCCCCCTCTTTTTCTGCATTGTGTGTTTGTACTCGGGATTGAACCCAGGGCCTTCACACTGAGCTACACCCCCAGCTTTTCTTATTTTTTATTATGGGACAGGGTCTCACTAAGTCATGGGTAGCCCAGGCTGGGTTTGAACTTGCCATCCTCCTGCTTCAGCTTCCCATAGAGCTAAGATTAAGGCTCACACCGCCATGCAGGCTTGTTTTGTCTGTTTAGTGCATCGCTTTCTTGAACCTTCGTTTCCGGCTATCCTGAACATTGGTTCTGAAGATATTAGCTGGGTTGATGCTTGTTTGAATCTGGGAAGGTCTCTTCCCATCCCTGGGCAGATTAGCAGATGTGCACGGGCCAGACTCAGAAACCGGGCGCCCTGGGTGTGAGGACAGGCTTGCTGCCTCATGATCACACGCAGTGGAAAAGGTGGTGTCTTTGTGCCTCAGCTTCCCTAGCTGTAACAGGTACCTCCTAAGCTTGCTTGAGGATGAAATGAGTCAGTGCCTGTGACATGCCGAGCATGCTGTCCGGGCACACGGGAACAGTAAACACTCAGCCTACCGGTATTGCTGGTCATCTCTCTGGTACTTAAGCCCCTGAATTGTCAGTGTGAGCCGAAGCCCTGGGCTCTAGGGGACACGACTATGTACCCAGGTACTGAGCCACCGTGATCCCTCGACAGCCCCTCTCCACCCACCCTGTCATTTCCTCCCTGATAGGTTTCTCTGCCCGAGGGCTTCCCAGGCAGTCCCCTGCTTCAGTCCGAGGGCTCTTGGGAGCAGAAACCTTGATTTGAGGGCCACGTCTTACTTCTCACAAGTGCTGTTAGCACCCACCAAGCCCACAATCCATTTCCTGAGCCTATTCCTTCGAGTGATCTTCCTGCCCATCTCATGATGCTGAGAGTCACCCAAGTGTGCATGAAAGAAAATTAATGTGAGACCCAACTAAAAGGTTCAGAAACTGGCTCTGCCCCATCTGCTTCAAAGCATTTGTGGAATTCTTTGTCTGCAGACACAAGGGGCATTTCCAAGAGTCCATTCACTACTAATAAACTGTGATCCCAGGCAACATAGAGGTGGCGCCCAGGGAGGGGCACGGCAGGTGCCAGGCGGGGAAGGTGTCCGAGTACCTTCTGTGAGCTAAGTCCGGTGCGCATTCCAGTGCTGTTTTCCCTGCTAACTCTGGCATCTGCTCGCAGGGAAGGCCGCTCAAACGCCCACATCAGAGGAGATTACCAAAGAATCGGCGACGTCATGCTCAAGAACATCCAGGGCATGAAGGTGAGCTGGTGGGGTCGGGGTAGCCCAAGGTCCCGGGCCCAGCAAGGCTGGGGCTGCAGGCATCGCTGGATCTGCACCAGACAGGACGCAGCCAGAGGCCAAGGAGTAAAGGATTCTTACAGCCTTTCTAGATAATGCTATTTGGGGAAAGCACTTTCAGGAAGCTCTTTTATTTATGTATTTATTTTGGGTACCAGGGATCGAACTCAGGTCCTTGCACTTGCAAGGCAGGCGGTGAAACCACTGAGCTAAATCCCCGGTCCTCTACCACATTTTTGAAATCTACTTCATCTCTTAGAACTGAAAGTTTTAATTTTTTCATTTTCAGTGTAACTGGTTACTAATTCCTTTAATGCAGGGTGTTCTACTTTGCTGACTTATCTTTGGACTGTATCTCCATTTACATTTTCAAGCAGTCTTCCTGCATCCCTGCTGCCCAGAGCCACGTGGCCTCCGTTACTAGGAAGTAACGGCTCCAGGAAGGCTGCTGCCCATCCCCTACTCACTGGGCTTGGGGTTGACCCCGGGGCCGGGAACCTGCTAGGCAAGTGCTCTATCTACTCTGAGCTACTCTCCCAGCCCTTCCTGTTAATCTCTCTTATCAGAGATCAAGAGCGAACTTACCTGACCCAGATTCAGGGACACATGCCGCAACTCGGGGCCACCTCACAGAGAAGCCATGGAAAATATTTGCAGAATCCTCTGCAAAATAGGGAAAGCTGAGCTACTCCAATGCTACAGTCTCTTCAGGCCCAAAGCTGAGGTTGATGAATGAAACTCATGTCACAGTCACATGAGTTACTGAATAACTGAAAATGAGATGTGTAGCCAATCTTTTCAGCTCTCCACGGGAGTTTCTGACATTAGTTCTACTTTTCAGAGCAGTTTTAGGTTTACAGGAAAAGAAGCAGAAGGGCCAGGGATTTAGCTAGTGGCACTGTTCCTGCCTTGTAAGTGCACGGTCCTGAGTTTGATCCCTGGTACCGCCAAAAAAAGAAAGAAGAAAAAGAAGCAAAAGAGTTCCCACATCCCTGCCCCAACCACACAGACTGCATTGTTACAAATATTTTGCACGGGTGTGGAACCTGTGTTGAAACTGCTCTCCCTGACCAAAGGCCACAGCTGGCATTAAGTCTCAGGTCATGTGCTGTACGGTTGCTGACAGAACAGTTTCACTGCCCTCAAACCCCCTACCTACCATGTCGCCTGTTCACACCCACCACACATGCTCGTCACGTGCCATCTCCACGGATTTACCTTCTTCAAGTGTCCCGTGGTGGGAATCCCACAAGATGGTGGCCTCCGCAGACTGCTTCTCCACCTCTCCCCTGTGCCATGATTTGAAGCTGTTCCACTTCCACATGACTTTCCTCCTAAGACACCATGTTATTTCCCAGCTGGTCCAGCTCTCCACTGTTCCCCACAGCCTCCCTTTGCCTAGGATCGTACCTTCCCAGGGGAGGGTCGCCATATGGGAGCCTGGGACTCCGTCACAGGCCTTGAGGAACAAGGCCTGCCAGGCTCTTCCCCCATGCCACAGGGACATCCTGCTGTGTACCAGCCCTCCTAGGCCTCTTTGCCAGATACCTGCCACTGCTTTCCTACCAAGAACTGCCTTCCGTCCCCCTCTCTGCTAACTGGCAGGAAAAAACCCTACAATTACACCTGCCTTCCTTCCGTGCGGGGGCCCTGGCCTGCGCTCCTGTGAGCTGGGCATGTGCCCATCAGTCCTCAGCTGTGCTGGCACGGGGAGCTTGTTTAGATGGAGGCTGTCACACGTGCTCGTGCTTGTGCACTGTCACACCTGTGGTCCCCACAGTCCCCCCCCCCCCATGACATGGCCAAGGGGCTCGGCCTGGGATTCCCCCAAAGGTCAGATAGCCCAATCGTGGTCTCTAGCCCACATTGTGAATGTCCCCCTGCAAACATCAGCCCAGGTGCACCAGGGTGCTTGGAACTCAACGCAAAGGAAGGGGTCCCCTGGGGTCCCCGCTGTCCCCTGGTGCCCAGGCCACTGCCTCCCTGGCTGGCGTCACACCCTTGCACCTGCGCCCCCCGAGCACCCAGGTTTACTCCTCCTGGCTCGCCTTCCTGCGGGGTCCCCTGGCCTCCCAAGTCCTCCTTGTTCCTCAGTGGTTGTAGAATGCTGCGCAACCTTTAACCCTGAAGAGGACGGACTCCGCCCTGGTCCGGGGCGATCTTTCCAGACTTCTCCCCACCTGCTGTGTTCTCCTCTGCATTCCTGCCTTGCTTCCTTTGCTCCTTAGTTCACACAGGCAGGAATTACTGTTGACTGATGCCCTCGTTCAAAATCAAATAGAGGGCTGGGCTTGGCGGCACCTGCGTGTAATCCTGGCTACTCAGGATGCTGAGGCAGGAGAATCGCCTGAGCAATTTAGGGAGCACCTGTCTGTTGTGTGTGAGTCCCTGGATTCCATCCTGAGCACAACAGCACCAGCAGCACTGTAGTTCTGCACTAGAGAGGCGGGGACAGGGGTCCCCAATGCCTCCCTGTGCGTTTCCCTATAAATTCTGGTGAATCTGTTTGGTGAACAGAAAGTTTGTAAATAAGCCAGCAGGAGCACCTGGGTGACAGCCGCTGCCATTGGCAGGTACAGCACGAGGAGCAGGAGGGTAAAGGCGAGGGCCTCAAAGAGAGGCTGGAATAAACCCAAACCCTGTGGGACAAGTGGGGTCCTCAGCTGGGGGCACCGAGTCCTCTGTCCCCCCACCTGCCCGGGGGTGCACTGCACTTTAACACTCCTCCACCAAAGGTGGTGCCCTGAATCTGCCACCACCACGGTGCCAGGGGAGTCGGGACCCTACGGAATCCTCACCTCCCAAGGTGCAGCAGCATCCGGGCTCCGGGTAGCACTCAGTCTCTTCATGAATGAAGGGGTGAGCGAAACAAATGTGTTTTTGAAACTATTTGATGTTTATTGAAGGCTCTGGTCTATGTGTCATATTTAGAAGACAGCCACAGGTCCCCCTCTTAAGCTCTGTCCATGTGGTGCCCCTCCGTGTTGTCAGTCTCGCTGCAAAGGGACATTTATGCCTCTAATGTTATTTATATGGTTCATATATTTTATAATATACATGTACTTTAAACTGCTCGACACCTTAATGGAGCTTTTCAGTTGATGCACAGAACTGAAGTGATGAAATAAGTGGTAAAATATGAAAAATACAAAATTAAGGAAATTAGATAAATGTAATGAAAGGAGGGTGAGTGGAGGGGGCGGACTGATCAGCCCCTGTCCCCCGCCCCATAGCACCTGGCGCCTCACCTGTGGAAGCACAGCGAGGCCCTGGAGGCGCTGGAGAACGCCATCAAGGGCTCGCGGCGGCTGGAGCACTTCTGCCGAGACTTCGAGCAGCAGAAGGTGTGCTACCTGCCGCTCAACACCTTCCTCCTGCGCCCGCTGCACCGCCTCATGCACTACAAGCAGGTGCTGGAGCGGTTGTGCAAGCACCACCCGCCGAGCCACGCCGACTTCAGGGACTGCCGAGGTGAGCGCCCCCTGCAGGCCCGGAGCGCGCGTGCCGGGGTGGAGTGCGGGGACAGTGCAGATGCCACCTCCCCCATTTCTGTAAGCGGATGTTCCATGTTCCACGACATTTGGTCTCCCGGAAGAGAGATGCTAACGGCCGCTCCCACCCCTCTTCCTTGGCACACATCCCTCCTTTGAGCCGGGGTGATTGACGGCAGAGGGAGTAGCAATGCCATGAGACCTGCACTGTTGTCCCGTGTTCAGATAAGGAAACGGAGGCTCGGAGTGGGAGGGGACCAGCAAATGCCACTGAGACACGTGCTTCCCACTGAACCCGAGTCGTCCCTGTGCCCTATCATGTGTGGTCTGTCGGAGTTTGGGCTCCTCTGCCTTTGCCCCAAGCCCCTCAAGGGCTGGGGCTGCTCTCGGAGTCCCCTCCAGCCAGGATGGGGTGGGGGCACTTTGGAGGTGCCCCTTGAGCAGTGCGCGGATCTGCCTGTCCTGTCGTATGTCAAGGCCCCATCTCTGCCCTGAAGTGTTAGAAACACTGTCCTGTGACTTAGGGCACTGTGGCATCTTCTAGATAGGTCTTTTCCTACACCCAAAACCCTGGTGACCCCTGTCTGCCTCGGGCTAACATCTAAAGGCTTCCTGCCCTTATGAACCCCTCAGGACCTTATCTAAGAGTAAAGGGAAGCCAGGAAGGGGTTGAAGAGGGGCATGATGACATCGGGCTTGTTCCAGAAAAATCACTGTCAGTACGTGGGACACACAGATGACTTCTACAAATCTGTTTTTTTGGGGGGTTTTTTTGGTACTGGGGATCGAACTCAGGATCTTGTGCCTTCAAGGCAGGCGGTAGAACCACTGAGCTAAATCCCCGGCCCAAAGTCACAGTTATGCAGTAATTCCCTGAATTGACTTTTGGATTCTTTTTTTTTTTTTGGTACCCGGGATCACACTTGGTACCCTGTGCTTACAAATAGTTTTTTAAAAAGACAACTGAGTATTCTTGGCAAAGTAAATTCAGACAGTTGCAGTTCAAACAGGGGAAGAGAAATGCCTCATGACAGTGTGTTTAAAACAAGCCCTACTGCCTCCCGCCTCCACTGCTGGCTGCATTTTATTCCCGCTGCTTGGGGTCGTGCCAGTTCAGCTGGCCGTGGACTCCTTTTCATCCCTTAAGCCTCGGCCTGTGCCTGACCCTGAGTGTGAGCCAGCCTCCCTGCTTCATCCGATGGTACTGGCCAGGGATGGGATGCCCGAAACCCCTTTCCAGCCCTGAGGATCCCACCGATAATCAACCTGAGGTGGAGTTTGGGTTTGCATGTGCCCGCCCCCCAAGCCATCTGCAGCCCACTTGGCCAATCTGCATTCTGTATTTCTACAGTCCCCTGTGGGAATAGTTTGTACTCAACAATGAAATGGATAAAAGCATTCTGTGATAAGCCAGGAAGCACTTAATTTTTACCCCAGGCAGAAAACAAGAAAGCTAAAAAGTGCTTCTCTTCCAAAACTGGGGTGCGGGAAAGGAGGGACACAGTGTTCTGAAGACTGAAGACCCAGGGCAGGCATTTGCTGTTTTTCCTTTGCTCGAACCCTGGGGATTTGTGTGCCACCCTAATTTGTAGTAATTGGCATTCACTGGCTCCTTCTGCGCACTGCATGCCTACCAGTGTAAGGCAGATGTTGCCTGTATTGGAAAACAAAGTGGAATTCCTTCTTGCAGTTGTCTTGGTAAACAGCATGGTTTCCACAGAAGGAAGAACAGGTCAGGCCAGGGATTTAGCTCAGTGGTTCCGGCACCTGCCTTGCAAGCCTAAGGACCTGAGTTCGATCCCTGGTACCAAAAAAAAAAAAACCAGGAAGTAGCTGGAATGCTAGTGACCCCATAGTCTCGGTATCAGACCCACAGATCCATGCAGACTCTGCCAGATCTTACTGTGGGCAGGAAGAGGACAGGTGGGAAAATGCCTACCTGGGCACAAAACCCAGGGTACCTTTATTCCCTGGATGCCCTCAAGTCACTCTGATTTGGGGACAGCAGTGCAACATGTGGCCCATGCTGGGGTCATGCCCACAGCATGCTCTGTGGAGACCAAAGTGAATCAGAGTGGCACATCATGTGAGTCATTGTTGATTATGGAACGCTACAAGGGTCTTCCCCGAGGAAGGCCTCAGGAGAGGGGCTGAGGTGGTGGCGGCAAGGCCCGCACTCCCGTTTCCCCACAGCTGCGCTGGCAGAGATCACAGAGATGGTGGCCCAGCTGCATGGCACCATGATCAAGATGGAGAACTGCCAGAAGCTGCACGAGCTCAAGAAGGATCTCATTGGCATCGACAATCTTGTGACTCCAGGAAGGGTAAGGACGGGTTGGGCGGAACAGAAAGCAGCAGACGCGCTTCAGGAGTGAAAGCAGACCGTTTTGCCTGTGGACTCCCAGGAGAAAATATCCTCTCCTGCCACCCGGGAGGTCCCTGGGAAAATAGGACAAAGCCGTGCACAATCTGCACACTGAGAGGAGCGAGCGCAATTCTCAGGCCTCGGCTCCTTACTGATTTGCTTATTTACTTTCCGTCCTGCCACATCCCAGGGAGGATTTAAAATGGCATACTTTTAACAATCCTGATAAATGAAAATGGAGGAAAGAAGAAACAGATTATGAAATGGTACTATAAATGCTGGGCGTGGCGACACACACTTGTAATCCCACTACTCTGGGAGGCAGAGACAGGAAGATCGCAAGTTCGAGTCCAGCCTGGGCAACTTAGTGGGTTCCTGTCTCACAAAAGGCCTGGGGATGTAGTTCATTTCACAGGCCTTGAGTTCAGCTCCCAGACACACACACACAGGTGATATGAAACCAGAGAAGCAGTTAGTGCATGAAAGGATGAAAAAATAGTTTTAAAGGTGTGATTTTTTTTTTTATACATAACAATTTTAATTCAAAATCAAAATAATCTCGAACAATTCAGGGAGAGGTGCACATTATGCTGTTGCCTTGGACTGTAGCACCTTGGAAGGAGTCCCCACAGGGGCCAGGGCTTTGTCCCAGATCAGTGGGGTGGAGCAGGTGGCTGGGGCCTGCCTTCTCGAAGCAAATCTCCCTGTGGGCCCTCTGTACCCAGAGCTGTCCTATTCAAACCCTGCCCCACCCAGGCTCTGAGGAGAAGTAGGGCCTCGGATCTGCTGGGGGCCTCCTTTAACTTCAGCCCAGGACCCTTTTAGTCCTATGTAAAAGCTGGGAGTGGTAGCACACACCAGTCCATAATCCCAGTACTCAGGAGGCTGAGGCAGGAGGATTGACAGGAGTTTGAGGCCAGCCTGGGCTACATAGTGAGTTCGAGGCCAGCCTGAACTAATAACGAGATGCGCCACGAGGGAGGGGCCTGCAAGTTTGGGTATTTCTGACGTGTAGTGAACTGGAAAACACTATGGAGGGGGGCAGAGTTGTGCAGTGAGTTTGGGCTAGAAATGAGAGATGCTGGGACTGCGTCAGCTCTGCTCGCGAGACCAGGGCGATCAATGTTACTTCCTCTAAACCTTGAACCTTGGTGTAGAATTTCTCATTTGGAAGAAATGGTTTCTCTGTGTGATGAAAAGCACAACTGAGTGGAGTAGGCGGCTGTGGGTTCAAATTCCTCTCTCGGAGATCGGTAGGGTGAGGAAGATTCTGTAAAATGCCACAGCACCTGTTGTCTTCCTTACAGAGGGGACCGAGCCCACACTTCCCGTGACGCCCTGGTGACGTCACCCGGCACCGTAGTAAGGCACCTCAGCCTCTGACACCCACAGGCTGCCCAGGTGTCTTTGTGCTACTGAACTTCAGGCTTGTGACAGGAGCCAACACAAGCCCTGGGTGTGTTACACACACACCACGTGCTCAGCAAAAGGGGTCATCTGCCCGGGGCCTGGCCGTCCTCTGGCGGCCAGGGAGTGTGTGAACCCTGGGGATGAAGTGCATCGTCTTCCAAAGCCAGAGGGTTCACTGGGCTCCCAGGGGCACGCCACGTCCTGCTAAACCAAGCCTCAGTTCCCCCCGTCAGTGGAGTGGATGGGGCTCGTGGGAAGGTAGATGACGCATGGCGCGGCCCAGCAGAGCCCCCGGGCTGCAGTAGGCTCACAGCTGACAGTCACCAAGCACTGTCACCACCGTGGGCCAGGCCGGTGTGAGGCGCCTGAGCCCAGGAGATCGGGTTGGTGAGCACTTGGCAAACAGCCTCTGTCCGCCCTGCAGGAGTTCATCCGCCTGGGCAGCCTCAGCAAGCTCTCGGGGAAGGGCCTCCAGCAGCGCATGTTCTTCCTGGTGAGTAGCCGGGGCCGGGCCAGCTGTCGGGGGGGCACCCAGGGGACTGGGGGCGGGGTCTGAGAACACGTCAGGCTCACCCGTCACGCCTCTGCTTGTTCCTTAGTTCAACGATGTCCTGCTGTACACCAGCCGCGGGCTGACGGCGTCCAACCAGTTCAAGGTGCACGGGCAGCTGCCACTCTATGGCATGACGGTGAGTGCCCTCGGCCTCCTCATACACGAGGGCCGACAGCGGGATGATCACCCGCTCATGCTCCTTCCTGGGGGTGCAGGGTGAGGTCTGTGGGCTCAGACCCTCCTCTCGGCCTTTCCGGCCCCTCCCGAGCTCCCCCCTGGAACCCGGCCGCCTTCTGGCGTCCCGGCCGCACCACCGCTCCCCGGTAACCGCTGCCCTCTTGTCCCTAGATGGAGGAGAGCGAGGACGAGTGGGGCGTGCCCCACTGCCTGACCCTGCGGGGCCAGCGCCAGTCCATCGTGGTGGCCGCCAGGTAACTGCGGACGGACTCTTCCTGGCAGCTCTGACCCGCTGTGGGCTGAAACGCTGACTGAGTCTCTGTCTCCAGCTCCCGGGCCGAGATGGAGAAGTGGGTGGAGGACATCCAGATGGCCATCGACCTGGCAGAGAAGAGCAGCGGGCCCACTGCCGAGGTCCTCGCCAGCAGCCCTCCTGACAACAGTGAGTGGCCCAAGAGCCTCCGCCGTGCGGGGCCACAGCCAAAGGGGTCCCCCGTGGGGGGTGGCATCGCATTGTTTAAAACTCCTTCATGGGAAGGCCCCTTATCCACGATCTACTTTTGTGGTTAAGGCTACGAAGCAGCCCGACACTGGGCTCCATTCCTAGTCAGCGAGGGGAGGCTGAGGCAGGAGGACCGCCTCGAGAGAGATCACTCGCGTTCCTCTTGTCCCCTTCCACAGAGTCTCCCGATGAAGCCACAGCGGCGGACCAGGAGTCGGAGGACGACCTGAGCGCCTCGCGCACCTCCCTGGAGCGCCAGGCCCCGCACCGCGGCAACACGATGGTGCACGTGTGCTGGCACCGCAGCACCAGCGTCTCCATGGTGGATTTCAGCGTCGCCGTGGAGGTACCTGCGGGCGTGTGGGCCCTGGGCAGCGGAGCAGGGCCTCCAGCCCGCCGGGGTCTCCCCACTGGAGGGGTGGGCGGGCGTCATCTCCGCCAGTGCAGATGGGCACTTGCTGTCCTTTCGTCCCGCCGCCGCCTAGAAGGTGGCCGTTTCCTTTGGTCCTGAACCGCTGTCCTTGCTCGCACTGAGTCAGGCACGGCAGGGTGGCCTGAAGCAGAGCCAGTTCACAGCAGGTCCCGAGGACGGGGACGCAGGACAGGCCTCTCGCATGGGCTCAGGGACCTGCCTGGAGGCTGATGATGGATGGGCCCAGACCCTCCCGAGCGCCCTTCCCCAGCCCGCCCACAGCCTCGGGGTGGCGCTGATACCGGGAAGCCTTGCAGGGCCCCAGCCCAGCAGGGCTCGGCCGCACCCTGGTCCCATGGCCTGGGCCTTCTGTGGTAGAGGCGCGACTCACTTTGCAGAGTGTGTGGGGCCGTGCAGGGTGACCTGAGACTGACGGGGGCAGCTTCGATCCCGTGGGACCGGACGCGTGCCAGTACTCCCTGAGTCTCTGGGGGTCTCGGGCTGTCCTCTGGAGCGACCCTCACTCTTCCCCCAGCCTGCCGCGATTTGCAGGCTTCTGAGGTCGTGAGGCCCTGCTCTCCCCTCCCTTCCCAGCCAGCCCCTCGCCCAGTGCGCATGCTCATCGCCGCCTGCTGGCAGCCACTGCCTGGCCCCTCTGCTTCCCTTCCACCACTCACTGGGCTGTGCACAGAGCCTGCCCTGGATGAACGGGCCCCCCTCTAGAGGGATCAGGGAACAACCGCCGGCTGGCTCATGGGGGCGCAGTTGCCAGACCTAGCCTGCGGATGGAAGAGCTCCGCGCAGGAGAGACCATCTTGGCCCTGCTTCTGCTAGGCTGTGATGATTCACTTTTAAGGCAGGGGACTGATGGGGGCTGGGGGTTCCAGCCTCTTCCCTGGAGACCCCGGGCTACTTGAGTTTGCAGCAGTCAGGGCCCAGGCAGCCCCGACACACCTCTTCCGGTCCACTCTTCGGGTAGCAGTCTGCACACTTCAATCCTTCAGTCTTCTCGGCTGGAGGAGACTAGCCCCAGGCCACAGCCAGCCCCGTCCCTGCCTGCATGCAGCCTGTGAGCCAGGAGTGGTCACCCCAGCATGGCCTTCAAAGCCCCACACTCTGACTCCCCACCTCTCGGGAGCAAGCCTGAGGGCACTTGCAGGCCGCAGATGGGTTGAGGTGGGAAGGATGTGGGTTAAAAACTTGTGGAGCTGGCTGCCCTGTCACCGGCACGTGTCCTTTTCTTGCCAGAAAGCTCCTTTCCAGCACCCTGCCTCATCTGGCTCTGAGGTGTGCTGCTTCACATACCGGGTGTGGCACTCGCTGGGCACAACAGACACGGGGCAGCTCCGTTTCCTCCCGACCCAATGGTCTCTCTCCATCCTGGGCCCACTTTCTGTCCCCATCTGTCTCCTA
Source organism: Heterocephalus glaber (assembly GCF_053883595.1). Classification (NCBI taxonomy): domain Eukaryota; kingdom Metazoa; phylum Chordata; class Mammalia; order Rodentia; family Bathyergidae; genus Heterocephalus; species Heterocephalus glaber. Next base: position 576,102 of record NW_028258359.1, on the reverse strand, counting down.
AATGACTGGAAGGTGGACATGAGGGAGGGGGTATTTGGAGGAGCAGAGGGGCCATGGTTCAAGCACAGAGGCTGGAGCAGAGTCCACCGGGGCCGGGGAGCGGTGACGGAGGATGGACCCGTGCACTGTGCCTCTGAGAACCTCAGCTGCCTGCAGGAGTGAGTTCAGGTGGCTTTGTGTCCTGTGTCTCCAACACGGGCTCCCTGCTCCAGTGTGCAGTGACAGTGCGACACAGGCAGCGTCTCTGGCTCCAGGTGACAGTGACCCTTGCTGGGAACCCAGGCCCTGCGATCTCGTCCCTCGCCGCAGGCGTAGGCAGGTGGCAGGCAGCCAGCCAGGCCAGAGATGGGAGCTGCTGCCAGGGCTGGGGCACCCTCTCCCAGTGGTCCCACATCCTCCCGTTCACATTCACTTCTGCTTCCTTTCCTTGTCAGACTGGAGGGCAGAAACATCTAAGTTTTCCACTTCGACTCCTAGCTGGGGGCCTTTGGGCATATGAGTCTTTATCGGGCGAAGTAGACTTCCCACCTCTTTGGAGAGTCCCCCAGTCATGTCAAAAGGACTTGAACAAGTGACACTTGGCAAAAGGACTGAATGAGTGACAACTTGTAATGAGGTGGACGGGCCTCTTCTGTCCTCTTAAAGCTGCTGGGGACATCTTCCCCCGTGCTGACACTCCCATCAGAGCTGCCTGTGCACGCGTTGCAGCTGCCCCAGGTCTGGCCTCATTCAGACGTTTCCATAGGGAAATGTGGGATTAGATGGAGGGGCCCTGGAGGACAGGCCAGCAGTACGTGGAAGAGCGTGGCTTCCGGCCCTGGCCACTAGGTGGCAGCCAGGAGCTGCTTGCGAAAGATGACTAATCCTTGCTGTCCAGGGCACTGGATCATTTCTGGGTGGCTTAGAACAAATTTATTCGGGAGGCCAATACCCAAAATCAGTGTTGGCCGCCCAGGCTCCCTGTGAAACCTGTGGGGACCCTGCCCTGCCTCTTTCTCCTTGTCCGATGGCAATCCTTGGTGTTGGCTGTGGACGTGTCATTCCAGCTTCTGCCCGAAATGTTACATGGCGTCCTCCCTGGGTGTTTCTGCTGTGGACGTCACTCACATTGGATAAAGGGCCCACCTTCCCCAGTGTGACCTCATTTTAACTGATTATACCTGCGACCACCCTACTTCCAAATGAGGTCACGTTCTGAACCCTCTTGGGGGTTAGGGGACACAATTTCACCCATAATGGGTGACAATTAGTCAAATCTAGTTCATATGGTCCATTAGCTTCGTGTGCCAGGGACCAGTGGGGCTCTTGTTCTTAAGTTACAAGGTGCCTCAGCACAGGAAGCCTGCTCCAGAACCAGGGTACATATCGTCCCACTACTGCTGGAGCCTGCTCTGTGCTCCTGACCAGCCCACTTGTCTTTCAGAACCAGCTGTCTGGGAACCTGCTGAGGAAATTCAAAAACAGCAACGGGTGGCAGAAGCTGTGGGTGGTGTTCACAAACTTCTGCCTGTTCTTCTACAAGTCGCACCAGGTGGGTGGCTGGGCCCTGCCACGTGGCTCTTGGGAAAGGGCCTAAGGTAACTGTGTGCCCGGGGCAGAGTGGTGAAGCCCCAGTGTCCCCGTGCAGTACCTGCACTCTCTGGCAGGCAGCAGCTTTGAAGGCCCAAAGGACTTTGCCCGTGAGCCAGAGCTGCTTAGCCTGCCAGGTGTAGAGAAAGTGGGTGTTACGGGTTCCTGCTCTGGCTCTGTGGGGAAGGCCACCTCAGCAGAGGCCCTCTGCTCAGTGAAGGCTGACACTGTCCATTTCCCGAAGGGCAGCCTTGAAAGGGCACCCGGCTGCCGCTTGGCCAGGACCAGCTGCCCATGGTCTACTTCCTCCCAGTCCCTGAGCCCACAGGTGGAGACACCTGGGCTCCCAGGATCGCTACCGGGAGGGGGTCAGCCAGGGCCCAAGCTGCCTCTCCAGGGTCACCCCTATGCCCTTGCAGGACAATCATCCCCTTGCCAGCCTGCCTCTGCTCGGATACTCGCTCACCATCCCCTCGGAGTCTGAGAACATCCACAAGGACTACGTGTTCAAGCTGCACTTCAAGTCCCACGTGTACTACTTCAGGGCCGAAAGCGAGTACACGTTTGAAAGGTAGGTGTCCCTGCAGGAAGACGCCCCTCCCTGCCTGCCCTCAAACCCAGGGCCTCTGCTTGCCACCAGTACACACCTCAGCTGTCCCCCTGGAGGCCAGTGGAGCCCCAAGTTCCTGGGGACAGGCGTCAGGCCTTCCTGCCCTATGGCTAGCGCACACCACCACTATGGCACTTAGGGCCACATGAAGGAGGGATGATGGCTCGGCTCTTAGGGGTCCCTTGTTTTTCAGGGTTCCTTTATTACTGTACCTACCTGCATGGTATGAGACCTAAGCACAGGGGCCTTAATTTAGCTGAGAAGAGTGAAATATAAAGAGCCAGGCTACTGAGTCTGAGCTAGAGCTTGACGCTGTGCCTAAAATTCACATTTCAAGTAGAAATTCCAAGCCTCTGGGAATTGTACCTCAGAGCAAACCTGAAAGCTGCTGTCCCCGGGGGTCAAGGTCCTCAGGCTACGGAGCAGACAGGGCAGTAACCTGTTCCTCCCTGGTACTGGTGCCATAAGGAACCTGTTAGGGACTGCGCACAATCCCTCGTAAATCCCACAAAAAGAGACCATGGTGTATGTAAAACTCCTATGATACCCACAAAACACCAGTTCCTGGGCAGCACTGCTTGCAGAGTGAGCCCACGGGATGGTGATTCCCAGACCTGATCCTGAACAGGATCAGGCAGGCTGAGGAGCTTCGCTCGAGCTGGCTTGACCCAAGTTGGGTCCTGTTGTCAGAGATGCTAGGAGCCCGGGGGGAAGGTGGGCAGTTTGGCCAAATGCAAGCTCTCCTGGCCTCAGTGCTACTGAGCTCTTAAGACTAGCTCGGGGCTGGGCAAGTGGTCCTGGGTGTTGTACATCGGGAACCAGCGTGCCTGGCTGCCACCCACTAGAAGCCAGTGGTACCCCCTCTGCCGAGACCACCAAATGTATGGTGCCCTGGTCCCAAGTCGAGAGCCACTGGCTTACTATAAAATGGAACCTCCACCAAGCATGGACCGGTGCTCTCGAAAGGGCCCCCGAAAAGGATCCGTAGGTAGCCATGTCCCCCACAGACAAAAGCCACCAACCTCAACTGTTCAAGGTTGACTGAAACTTCCAGATCCCTACACCCTGACAGCCCAGGGCAGTGGTTCTCAAACCATTCCTCTGTAACCCTCTGCTTGAGTCCTCATTCATTTACAACTCTTCTGAAGTGGCCAGGTACAAAGCCGGTAGCCCTTCCTCACGCCATGTTTGTAAGGGGTGACTGCCAAGTGTCATGGTGGTGCACACGTCAAGAAAAATCGGGCATGGGTTTATACAGTGGCCAAGGTACTCCCGGACTCTCCCATTTCAGGTGGATGGAAGTCATCCGGAGCGCCACCAGCTCAGCCTCTCGGGCCCACCTTCTGAGTCACAAAGAATCGCACATGTACTGACAGCTGGACCCCTCAACAGCTGCCCGCCTGTGGCTGCTTTACTGAAAGACGTTTCCCTTGTGTATGACGCACTCACTCCTGTCCGGACAAAATGTGGTTTTACAGCAACTCTCCCATCTCCCTCCGCGGGCGCCTGTCCTGGGCTTGTCCTCTTCCATGTCTGTCACTGGAGCAGGAGCCTCCACCTCCGGGCCGGGGGCCTCGCCGTCATCCCCGGGGCTGTTCCTCAGCTTGTGCCAGTATTGAGACATTGTCATGCAGAGTGCCAAATGACATTCTTCCCTCCCAACTGCACCCTGAACACCGTGCACATGCGTCCGTTCAACCGAAGACAGGGCAAGTGCTCTTCTTTTTCTTAAAAAAGGACTTTGATTTTCATCCGTGGGCTGCTGTTTTAAAAAAATGGATTTTCCAATGATCTCGACATACATGGCGCAGTCTTAAGCAAGAGATCATTTTCAGATTTCGGTTTTTTCAATCTTTCTACTTTTATAATAATAGGAGGTTCGTAGGACACACTCTCCTTGACTAATAAGTGACCGGCAATGCACTCCGTTTGGCCGAGGGGTTTCTTGCTCCAGCGACACTCTTGTCACCAGACCCGCTTGTTGAAGTGATTACTATTTACAGACGGTAGCAGGTGTCTTCTGTTCAGAGGCAGACCCAGTGCAATTCCAGGACTGACCATTGAGCTGTACTGAGTGGTGGTGTGTATGTGGGGAAATCGTATGCTGTGGTGTTTGCTGTTTCACACGCATGAGAACCTGTATGTCACTGACCAGAGCCGTTCGTGCTATTTTGTTGAAGGGGTTGTGTGAGCTTCGTGGATGCAGAAGCATCATACAGTCACGGTACGTAGTCCTGCCCACCCCGAGTAGATCCACCTCTTCCTGCTGCAGTGGTTTGAAACTGCGTATTCTCTAGTAGTGTCTATTGTGCCTGTCTTCAAAGCAAAAGTCTTTCCTCTTTTTACTCACCCCCCCCAGGCATGGGGAATCAGCGGTAGGACACTGCACCTCCGGGACAGACTTCACCGGGAACCCTATTGGGCCCTCAAATGCAAACTTTTGTCTGTCCTCTGTGACAACCAGGTGGCTGTCGTTCCCTTAGTGTTCTTAAGCCCTTAACTCCAGTTGCCCAACTCAGCACAGTTCTCTCCCAGCACCCTATGCCCCCAAGGGGGAAGCCAACTTAGCCCGAGACAGGGATACTGATGTCGTGGAGCTGCGGCTGTTGTCCACGACTTACCATGAGATGAGGAGCTTGAGACGTGTTAATCATTTGCCTTACAATATGTACCAGATGGTTTTCAGTACTAACAAAAGGGAATAAAAATACCTCACGCCACAATCCAGCATATTGAAGTTTTAAGGCAAAGCTAAAGCAGCCTTGTCTCGTCTTTATTTACATCGTGTGTGTGCGTGTGGTGGGAGGAGGGCGTGGTGGGTGGGCATGACGGGGGAAAGGACAAGCACTTGAAGATAACACCCAAGAAATACGGTGCCAGGAGATAGCACATTCTAGCCGGCTGCTGGGGAGAGGTCTGGCCAGCCTAGGAACAGACAGGAAAGCGAGGAGACGGAGCAGGGGGGCAGCCCCTGGAGACCACAGTCCCCTCAGAAGTCTCCCACTCAGGCAAATGCCAGGGACCCAAGGTGGCCGAGCAGTATCAGGAGAACACCCCTTCCAGAAGTCCGGAAGGCTTGGGGACAAGGAGGTCTCAACTTGAGCATTTCTGAATGGTTCGCACCTATGAGCAGCACAGGAAAACTATGAAAATAACGTGGGCAACCTGCTCAGAAGGGAGGACGTCAGACACACCCTGCACACACATGACACAATTTCAGGAAGAACCGTTTTCTGAGAGCTTTATTGACCCTTGCATGACAGATTACAAGTGCTCCAAACCAAGCCCTTCAGTGCCCTCTGTCTTCATCACCATATCTAGCAGCAGAAATACAGAAGCCATGTTTTCTTTGAGGAAGGAAATATAAAAATGCTTATAAATCAATCACGTTTTGCCAAAGGAAAGATACAAAATACTTCACGGAGAACCAAACTACACACTTGACAAGAGCATCTGGGGAACAAGACGCATGGTTTCGAAGGCAGTGGCACTTGGTTCCATTGAGACTAAGCCTGGCCATGAGGTGGCCAAGCAGCATCCCAACCCACCCCACCGATCCACCTCACGGTCCTGCCAGCTGGGACACAGGAAGGCAACTTCAAAGGCATGAGCCATACAGACATGGTCACCACAGTGGTCACACTGCAGTGTTGCAGTCTGTGGTCACTTTCCCACCTAGCTGCATAAGCATGGGCCATTCCAGCTCAGGCTTGGCACTGAGTGGCTTTGGAGTGACACCAAATCCTCAGATCCAGGGCCCACAGGTCACCCTGAAGGCCCACGGCACTTTGCATTGTCCAGCAGGTTCAGCTGACACTCTGGTACCTGCCCCAACCCATATGCCAATTTATCATTTGTTGCTTTTACTGAGGGGGTGGAGCTATATATTACCATGGCCTCGGGACTGTACAGAAGGCACTGACCACTCACCATGTGCTCAGTTAGGATCTAGTCTACCTAGCACTAACCACAGTTACTAGTATGTAAAGTTGGCTTAAAGGGCTAGGGAGAGCTTAGTGCTTGCCTGGCATATATGGAGCCCAAGTTCCATCCCTAGCACTAAAAAGAAAAAGAAAAACTGGCCTAAATATCCAGAGTCACATCGCTGTCCACTTGTAAATGTGAAAAGCTCTGTCAGTCGGAAAAGCTGCTGCCTGCACTCCTGCTCCTAAATCCAAGAGCAGCACACTCCGGAGAGTACGGTGGCCTAAGTGAGTCTTTGTCCTGCAACGGACCAAATGGCCTTTGGCTTATGCCTCATTCAGGAAGATGCATACTGCTCTGATACAGAATACTCTAGAAACAAGAAATGAAATATTCTCAAATTGTATTGTTCAAGGTAACATTCTTGCTGTAGAAAGTTCAGACAGTTATTCAGTTCTATTTCTGTTAACTAAGAGGTATCTCTTATAGAAATTAATATCCAACCCAAATCCACTTCTGATAAAATACCATCATTCAATAGTCTAAAAACCATCGACTTTCTTAACCAATCAATAGCCAGTCCCTCCCCCTACCAACCCCTCTGGCCGGGCCTGCCCTCCAGCCCTGCCCGTCCCTGTCCCCTATGGGCCCGGCGCACCAGCAGATGGCCGAGCTGACTTCCCAAAGTTCAGTAACTTCCTTGCTTCCCAAAATCTTTGTCTTCCTCCTTAAGAACCAGCACTCCAACAAGCACCGACAGCGATGAACATCAAAAAATACAAAATGCTACAAATACCCAAATAAGACAGTCAAGAATTGCTATAAGAACCCTTTCCCATCCCAGAAACCCACAGATTTCCCGCCCTGCCAAGCAATGCCCTGCAGCAAGCGAAGGAAAACAGATACCCTGGCTGACTGCACTAACAAGACCTAGGCCCCCTGTAAGTGAACTAAAACCACCTGTTAAGGTTCCAGCAAGAGGTACAGCAATTTTACAAATGGGCGCTATCCAATCACAGTTTCTCAGTGACCAATCACACAAGTTGCATAGGTTGCTGACCAGGACATTCAGCCTTCTAACATCTGCGGCTTCCCTGTAGTTTTCTGAGATGCTTCACACCAGAGACACTCACACACAACCACACTAACAGCAGATCTGTCCACTGCAGAGTCATGTGTCAAGAAGAATATGCAAAATAAGTGTTATAAAATTTATTCGTGTAAGCATCCAGACACTGCTAGGTGGGCAAGATGATATGCAGATTCCACTACAAGGTGCAATGGAAAATTGTGTTGGAGAGGACAAGACATCGGGCACAGATGGGCAGTGGCACGAATCCAAAAAAAAGTGAGATGAGAGCACTTCATCTGGGAGAAACTTAAAATAATAATTTAAAGCTTCATGAGGCAACAGATGATCCAATTTAAAACTAAGAAACAGTACCATCAATGAAAAAGGAAATCAACTTCTACGTGTACCAAAAGAGTATAGGGCAAACGAGAAGAATTTGCATTTGTTGAGGTACAAAGAGGAGTGTTCCGTAAGAGGGGCATTAATTATTATTAATGGCAAACCCTGCAAATACAAAATAAAACCCAAATCACTGGTCACAGAATTCAAAATTTACATGTAATAAAGGCAAGGCAATAGACTCAAGTTATGGCCTGTTGAATATTTACTCCACGGACATTATCTACAGAAGCACTTGGCCAGCGTGTGCACAGTGATCCTTATGCATGCACGCCAGAGGGTTCTGCGAAAACGACACTATATACAACTCTGTACACCCATCCTCCAGGGCACGTCTCCGTCCCCCGGGGGAGCGAGCCACGTAAAGCAGGATACCTGAGGTTTCATGTCTTAAGTTGCCTGATCAGAATCGCAAATATACATTTCAGGGTTGGTTTTTGTTTTTAAAGATACTTTCCTCGAATATGTGCACTATGGTTAAAATTAAAAAAACAATAAAAAAATAAAACAAACACTTGAAGGAGCTGACCCTCCCCGCCCCATGTGAGAGACTTCGTGTGGCTCCAGTGTGTGAGGACGTGGTGCAGTTGTGTCCCCTGTCACGCCGTTCCCTTGCTGGCGCCTGTTTGGCAGTCGGCAAAGGCTCTCGTTGACTCTTAAGAAGAAGGAGGATGAAGAAGAAAACAGGAAAAACAAGACCCGAATGCCAAAGGAATTTCAGTGGGATGACATTCCTCCACCACTTAGAGAATATCTAGGGAAAAACAAAAAAAGGAAGTAAATAAATGTCATTTCTCTAACCCTTGTACAAAATTTCAATAACCAAAATCTTAGTAAAAAAAAAAAATCAATGGAGTAAATATCAACACGTTACTAAGTCCTGTTTCTGACGACTGATGGTACCCAGGGATGCAGGCCCACGGCTGCTGTGTGTGCATGTGCAGGAAACCCTCTCTGGCCACAATACTGACTGGGTTCAGGTGATCCACCTCCTAGACTCACTGCAAACACCGGAAGAGGGAACCACGGATTTGCACAAAGATGTCTCAGGATTTTTTGAAATTATAAATACAGAACAATGGTAGAGAAACAGTTATATAGGAGGACTCCAGTGCAGCTTAGAGCCCCCAACTCCACACAATGTGACCAACCAGCGGAAGCTGAGGATTCGGGCAGCGTGAAGCCTCCGCTCCGTTTCAGGCTCCACCCACTGCAGGGTGAGGACCCCGATGTGGCTTGGAGCCCCTGCTCTGAACCTGTGCTCCGCTTAGCCTCGTGGGCGTCTGCAGGGCCCAGTCCCGTCCCCAGCCCCAACCCCCTCTGGCCTCCTGGCTCTGCTGCTACCTGGTTCCACATTACAGAGGCACAGGGGATCATAAAGGCCCTTGTCCTGCGCTCCACAAGATAGAGCAGACGTTAGCAACAGGAAGAGGGCCTCGCTCAGGCTCCTTGATGAAAACTGAAGCCCACTGGAAAAGTGAAAAGAATCTCTGCAATAAAGGCACACCAGACCACCGTACTCGGTAAGTGGGAGGGATCACCACCTCCCATGGGAACCTGGACTATCTTCAGGGGAAGCACAGCTGGAACCTGCAGTAGAACCTGGCAGAGTTCAACCCTGCAGGAGGACAGGGAGCTCAACTTGGGACTAGCAGCCAGAAATCTGCCTGAATCTTACCGGTCTGCTACTGGCTTGCTGAGACTCATTGACTTATATCTGCACATGGCTGCCCACATTGTCTATTGTGACAGCAGAGACACACCTTGAAGGAGGCCTTTCATTTTTATTTTTTGTTATTTGCAAAAAAGAAAAAAGTTTTATTTTTAATTCTTAATTTAAGTTTTACTTTTCTCTTTCTTTTCTCTTTTCTTTCTCTCTGTCACTTGTTCTCTTGCTGTCCCACATTGCACTTCATCTCCCTTTTTGTTCCTTTCTGGACTGAATTCAGATTTCTCCTTTATTTTTCTTTTCTCTTTTTCCTTCTCTCGATTATCATTAGTTTTAAAGGAAAGTAAATATAGTATCTAGCCTTCCTATTGCTATTAGGTGGTTCTGTTCACGTCTTTGTTCTTTCATTCTACCTTTTCCTCTTGCCTTCAACAGTTTCGTAGAGTTTGCATGATCTTCTGGTGTCTTCTGGCCTCACCGCTAACCTTTCCTGATCCTTCTACCTATCTGTCCCTCCCTCCCCAACTCCTTCTAAATCCCCATCCCAAAGGGTAAAGTTGCTATACTGAAGAGTTTATTCACTATAAACATATATTTAATTCACACAGTTAAATGTGATAGATTAATAACTACCACAAATTATCATTTTCTAAGCTGTGCTTGATGCTATGGTACTGCTGATTGTATCATTTGGGCTAAGATGTTGGACTGCCTTCCTGGTATAATGAAAATGAGACAGCCTCAGTCATTAGAGTCTCAAAACCTAAAGACCAGCTATACATGGAAGACACCTGTGAAAAGCACTCATTCCACAAGGGTTCTAAACACAAGCAACAAAGATACTTACAATAAGCAATTGTGAAGTATCAACCCAGGAATTCAACCAAGGACAGTACCAAAACCAAAAATGAGAAGACAATTAAGCAAGGCACAAACTCAGGCTTCCACACCACAAAAGGCAAATTCTGGGGGAAATGAGGTAGAAAAGACTGATAATCAACCACCTGGAGACCCTGAACTGATACCACAGGAAGTAACAAAACAGATGAATGAGGCTCTAGAAAAATTCAAAGCAGAAATAATCTCCCAGATAACAGAGATGGTGAGCAGAGTGAAAGACATGATTAGAGGGCTGTAGAACAGAAACAGATAAAAAAAAAATAGATGAGATCAGAAACATGCTGGAAGCCATGAACACCCAGCATAAGAAAGAAATGGAAACCATGATCACCCAACATAAGAAAGAAATGGAATCCCTGAAACAGATTCAAACAGATATTCAGGAGATAAAAAACTCCACTGAAAGCATGCAGAGCAGATTAAAAGAATCTGAAGATAGACTATCAGATATAGAAGACTGGATTGCAGTTAAGGACCATGAAAACAGAGATTTCTTAAAAACTGTAAGGGACAATGAGAAATCAATCCAGCAGCTGCTAGATGATGCAAAGAAGAATAACATAAGACTGATAGAGGAGTCCATGAAAAAACAGGAGAAAGTACAACTGACGTAACAAAAAAACTGTTCACAGAAGTAATAGTAGAAAACTTCCCAGACAGAGGTGGAGAATTGGATATACAGATAAATGAGTCATATAGAACTCCAACTAGCCATGATCAAAAAAAATCTACACCTAGACATACAATAGTCAAGATCCCAGAAACCCAATAGAACAAAATCCTGCAAGCAGTTAGAGAAAAGAAACAAATCACCTACAAAGGAAAGCCCATCAGAATCATGGCAGACTTCTCAACACAAACCCTCAAATCAAGGAGAGCCTGGAGTGAAGTATTTCAAGCCCTAAAAGAAAATAACTTCCAACCTAGACTGTTGTATCCTGCAAAGTTACCTTTCAAAATCGGATGGGGAAATTAGATACTTTCATGACAAAGAACACCTGAGAAATTTCATGAACACCAAACCAACACTCCAAACAATTCTAAGCAATTATCCTAGAAAAAGACACTAAAGGTCACAACTCCATGAGGCCCAACAGAGGGAAGCCACCAGGCAATGTAAGAAACTACAGGGAAAGGGGGAAAAAAATAAATAGAAGAGCCAACAACAGCAAAAACACCATGACAAGGATGAGTCAATATCTATCAATTATAACTATCAATGTTAATGGCCTCAATTCACCAATCAAAAGAAATAGACTGACAGAATGGATTAAGAAGTGGAATCAGCCTGTTGCAGACAGGCAGGTCTGTGCACGCCCTACCTATATCCTCAGTTGCGCTGAAGACGCCTAATCACCCTGCTGCAGACAAGCAGGTCTGCCCATGCCCTACAGAGGTCCTGAGTCGCACAGAACAGGCCAAATCAGCCTGCTGCAGACAGGCAGGTCCTGAGTCCCACAGAACACACCGAATCAGGCCGCTGCAGACAGGCAGGTCTGTGCACGCCCTACGGAGGTCCCCAGTCACGCGGAACACACACCGAATCAGCCCGCTGGAGACAGGCAGGTCTGCCCATGCCCTATCTAGGTCCTGAGTCGCACAGAACACCCCGAATCACCCCGCTGCAGACAGGCAGGTCTGTGCACGCCCTACACCAAGGTCCTGAGTTGCGCGAAAGACACTGAATCACCCCGCTGCAGACAGGCAGGTCTGCCCACACCCTACCAAGGTCCCCAGTCCCAGGGAACACACGCCGAATCAGCCCACTGCAGACAGGCAGGTCTGTGCATGCCCTACCGAGGTCCTGAGTCTCACGGAAGACACTGAATCACCCTGCTGCAGACAGACAGCCACCTGATTCCACACTACAAAGACGCAGAGGTCACCAGACCAAGGTACTGAGTCCCACTGTTCCCGGCCCAGAGGTAGGGGATTCTGAGCCATCGTCCAATTGCTTCTGGTCCAGAGGAAGGGGCTTCCCAGTCACCATCCCTCCCGCTGCTCCTGGCCCAGAGGGAGGGGCTTCTGAGCCACCATCCCACTGCTCCTGGTCCAGAGGAAGGGGTTTCCCAGCCACCATCCCTCCCGCTGCTCCCAGCCCACAGCCCACAGGAAAGGGCTTTTGGGTCACCATCCCTACTGCTGCTCCCGGCCCCTGGCCCACTTCACCCAGCTCAGAGGAGGCAATCCGTGCAGGCGCTAACAGGCCCCCGCCCCAGTCGAAATGAGAAAACACGTAAATAAGTCTCAAAACCAGACTTCCAGATCACCTACAGCAACCCCAAAGGGAAATGAGATGGAACACTCTGATACTCAACCACCTGCACCCACTGAACTGGCAACAAAGGGGGATCTGGAAAAAATGAAATAAAAAATAATTTCTCAGATAACAGGAGAAATTGTGCCCCTAGTGCAAGACATGATTAATAAATCTAGAGAGAAGCTCAGGAACATGATGGAATCCCAACATAAGAAACAAATGGAATCCATAAAACGGATGCAAATAGATTTCCAGGACATGAAAAATTCCACTGAAAGTCTACACAGCAGAATGAGCCAATGTGAGGACAGAATTTCAGATATAGAAGATAAGATTGCAATCAGTGACCAGGAAAAGAAAAATTGCTTCAAAATTATAAGGGAACATGAGAAATCAATCCAGCAGCTGCTAGATGACGCAAAGAAGAATAACATAAGACTGACTGGGCTCAATGAAGAAACAGGAGAGAGTGCAGATGACATAAAAAATCTCTTCTCAGGAATAATGGCAGAAAACTTCCCAAGCAGGGGAAAAGAGCTTGACATACAGATAAGTGAGGCATATAGGACTCCAAACAGCCTTGATCAAAAAAAAATCTACACATAGGCATATAATTAAGATTCCAGAAAGACAACAGAAGAACAAAGTTCTCCAAGCAGTCAGAGAAAAGAAACAAATCACATACAAAGGAAAGCCCATCAGAATCACAGCAGACTTCTCAACACAAACCATCAAGGCAAGAAGAGCTTGGAGTGACATATTCCAAGCCCTAAAAGAAAACGGCCTCCAACCCAGATTGATGTACCCTGCAAAACTATCTTTCAAAATGGATGGAGAAATAAGATACTTTCATGACAAAGAGCACCTTAGGAACTTCGTGAATACCAAACCAGCAGTCCAAAGAATTTTACACAATAGCCTAGGAACAGACATTGAGGATCACAACCCCAGGAAGCAAAGCAGAATGAACCCATTTGGCATGACCAGAAATTAAATGTAAAGGGGGAGAACGCAACAAAAAGAAAAAGTCATGGCAATGACAAGTCAATACGTTTCAGTTATAACCATCAATGTTAATGGTCTCAATTCACCAATCAAAAGAAATAGACTGGCAGAATTGGTCAAGAAGCAAAATCCAACAATATGCTGCAAACAAGAAACACACTTAATTCAAAAGTAAACTCGTACACTGAAAGTTAAAGGGTGGAAAACAATACTCCATGCCACAGGAACCCGAAAAAAAGCAGGAGTGGCTATCCTCTTGGCAGATCAAGTAGATATCAAACCAACAGTGATTAAGAGAGACGAAGAAGGACACTACATCCTTGTAAAGGGAAGAATCCAAGAGGAAGAGATGACAATCATAAATATCTATGCACCAAACATGAGTGGATTAAGAAGCAAAATCCAGCAATATGCTGCACACAAGAAACACACCTAACTCAAAAGGAAATTCATAGACTGAAAGTAAAAGGATGGAAAACAGTTCTCCACACGACAGGAACCCATAAAAAAGAAGGGGTAGCAATCTTATTTGCAGACAAAGTAGATTTCAAACCAAAACTAATTAAGGGAGACAAAGATGGTCACCACATCCTTGTGAAGGAACAGTCCAAGAGGAAGAGATGACAATCCTAAATATATATGCACCAAATACAAATGCCCCCAACTATACAAAACAAATATTAATGGACATGAAAAACCAAATAAGCACTAATACAATTGTAGTGGGGGACCTCAATACCCCACTGTCACAAATAAACAGATCATCTAGAAAGAAAATTAACAACGAAATTCTAGAACTGAACCAAGGTATTGAACAAATGGACTTGACAGATGTTTACAGAGTGTTCCACCCCACAAAATCAGAATACACATTCTTTTTGGCTGCACAAGGGTCATTTTCCAAAATAGAACACATGCTAACTCACAGGACATGTCTAAGTAAATGTAAAAGAATTGAAGTTAACCCCTGTATATTATCAGACCACAGTGCAATAAAATTGGAGATCAATAACATAAGAAACCACAAAACTCCCACAAACACATGGAAATTGAATAACACCCTCCTGAACAACCAACCAGTGGGTCACAGAGGAAATTAAAGAAGAAATTAGACAATTTCTGTAAGTAAATGATAATGCCAGTACAAGATACAGGAATCTATGGGACACAATGAAAGCAGTTCTACGTGGGAAATTCATAGCAGTGAATGCTCCCACTAGGAAAACTGAGTGAGTTCAAATAAACAACCTAATGCTGAATCTTAAGCTTCTAGAAAAAGAAGAGCATAACAAACCCAAAGCTCACACAAATTCTAAAGATTAGAGCAGAAATCAATGCAATGGAGACTAAGAGAATGATAAAAAAAAAAAAAATCAATGAATTAAAGAGTTGGTTTTTTGAAAGAATAAATAAAATCGATAAACCTTTAGCTGTTATTAAAAAAAAAAAAAAAAAGGAAAGAAAAGGCTCAAATCCATGCAATTAAGAACGAAAAAGGGGAAGTCACAACAGACCCAGCAGAAATCCAGAGGATCATCAATACCTACTTCAAGAACCTGTACTCTAGCCGGGGATTTAGCTCAGTGGTTTCACTGCCTGCTGTGCAAGCACAAGGACCTGAGTTCGATCCCTGATTCTAAAAAAAAAAAGAAAAAAGAAAAAAACTGTACTCTAATAAAATGGAAAACACAGAAGAAATGGACAGATTCCTAGATACATATGAACTGCCAAAGTTAAATGAAGAAGATATAGAAATTTTAAACACCCCAATTACAATGAGTGAAATTGAAAATGTAATGAAAACTTTACCAACAAAAAAAGCCCAGGTGCTAATGGCTTTACTGCTGAATTCTACAAGACATTTAAAGAAGAACTATCACCCTTACTCTTTAAACTCATCAAGGAAATTGAAAGGGAAGCAAGGCTTCCAAATTCATTCCTGGAAGCAAGTGTTACTTTGATTCTAAAACCAGGGAAAGACCCAACCCAAAAGGAGAACTACAGGCCAATCTCCCTAATGAACATAGTTGCAAAAATCCTCAACAAGATACTGGCAAACAGAATACAAAGGGTCATCAAGAAGATCATACATCCTGACCAAGTCGGATTTATCCTAGTAATGCAAGGATGGTTCAACATTCGTAAATCAATAAATGTAATACACTATATTAACAGAGTCAAGGACAAAAATCATATGATCATCTCAATAGATGCAGAAAAGGCATTCAACAAAATCCAACACCTATTCATGATTTAAAACCCTACAGAAAACTGGCAAAGACGGTCTTTATCTCAACCTGATTAAGGCTATCTATGAAAAACCAACAGCCAACATCATACTAAATGGTCAAAAACTGAAAACTTTCATGTTAAAATCAGGAACAAGACAAGGATGCCCACTATCACCACTCCTGTTCAATGTCGTTCTGGAAACATTAGCCACAGCAATTAGAAAAGAGAAAGAAATAAAAGAAATAACGATAGGAAAGGAAGAAGTTAAACTGTCATTTGCAGATGATATGATACTTCACATAGAAGACCCAAAAATCTCCACCAAAAGACTTCTAAACTTAACTGACAGATTCAGTAGAGTAGCTGGAAATAAGGTCAACACTCAAAAAGCAATGGCCTTCTTATACACAAATAGCAGACTCCCTGAGAGAGAAATTAGGGAAACAATTCCTTTTACCATAGCATCCCAAAAAATGAAATATCTAGGAATCAATCTAACAAAGGAAGCAAAAGACCTCTACACTGAAAACTATAGCACTCTGAGAAAGGAGATCAAGGAGGATATAAGAAAATGGAAAGACATCCCTTGTTCCTGGGTAGGAGGAATCAATATAGTGAAAATGGCCATACTTCCAAAACTACTTTGTAGACTTAATGCAATGCCAATTGAAATTCCACAAATATACTTCACAAAACTAGAGAAAACAATCCAAAAATTCATTTGGAACCAAAAGAGACCTAGAATACCAAAAGCAATTATAAGCAACAGAGACATGGCAGGGGGTATCACAATCCCCAACTTGAAACTATACTACAGAGCTACTGTGATAAAAACAGCATGGTACTGACAAAGAAACAGACCAGATGATCAGTGGAATAGATTAGAAGATGCAGAAACAACATCAGACATACTCAGCCACCTCATTTTTGACAAAGGACCCAACCACCCTTGTTGGAGGAAAGATAGCCTATTTAATAAATGGTGTTGGAAAAACTGGATTTCAACCTGCCAAAAATTAAAACTAGACCCATACCTCTCACCATGCACTAAACTAAGATCAAAGTAGATTAAAGATCTAAATATCAAGACAGAAACACTAAAGTTGCTGGAAGATAAGTTAGGTAGAACTCTTGAAGACATTGGCATAGGAAAAGACTTTATGAACAAAACCTCAGTAGCATGGCAACTAGCACAAAGAATCAACAACTGGGATCTCATCTTATTAAAAAAGCTTCTGCACTGAAAGAGAAACTACCAACAGAGCTAAGAGACAACCTACAATGTGGGAAAACATTTTTAGCAGCTGTACCTCAGACAAAGGACTACTATCTAGAATATATAAAGAACTCAAAAACATTAAATCCCCCAAATTCAAAGACCCAATTCAAAAATGGGCATCTGAAATGAACAGACATTTCTTAGACAAAGAAGCAAAAGCAGCAAATAAATATATGAAAAAATGTTCACCATCACTGGTCATTCGAGAGATGCAGATGAAAACAACACTGAGATTCCACCTCACCCCACAAAGAATGGCTGCTATCAAGAAATCAACCAATAACAAACGCTGGCGGAGGTGTGGGGAGAAAGGAACCCTTCTTCATTGTTGGTGGGAGTGCAGAGTTGTGCAACCACTGTGGAAATCAGTATGGAGATACCTCAAAGAACTAGGGCTAGAGGTCTCATTTGACCCA
Source organism: Heterocephalus glaber (assembly GCF_053883595.1). Lineage (NCBI taxonomy): Eukaryota > Metazoa > Chordata > Mammalia > Rodentia > Bathyergidae > Heterocephalus > Heterocephalus glaber. The sequence goes on along the minus strand of NW_028258359.1, from coordinate 558,767 downwards.
GCTATTCCTCTACTGGGTATCTTCCCAAAAGAATTGTAAGAATCGTACCACAGCAATATATGTGCACCCATGTTTATAGCAGCACAGTTTGTAATAGCTAAAGCTTGGAAACAGTCCAAGTGCCCATCAACTGGAAACTGGAGAAAGATGTGGGTTGTTTTTTTTTAATGGAGTACTACTTAGCCATAAAGAATGAGAAACTAGAGACATTTATAGCTAAATGGATGTATATTGAGGCCATACTCTTAAGTGAAACAATTAGGACATGTGTAAATACCGAATAGTTTCTCTAGTGTGAGAAACTGAAAGGGTAAATAAGGATTAAAAGGATTAGTAATGAATAACTGATATTTTGAAATAGGAAAAGATCCAAAGCGGTAGGAGTAGTGGCGAGGGAAGGGGAAAGAAGGGAAAGGAAAAATTATGAGAAAAAAAAAAGTGACAACGAAGTCTATGTAAATAGGGAAGGGTGGAGGGGGTGAAGGGCGCATAGGTAATGGGGAAAAAGTAAGAACCAAGATACATCATGTACAGGTACAAGCACCCAATGATAAATGTAAACATATTGTATACCTAAAATGTACCAATAAAAGAATTTAAGGAGAAAACAAAAAAAGAAACAGTTATATAAACTACAACTGAAAGAAACATATTAAATAATTATCTATAAACATTATGGAAAATATACAAAAATTAGTAAGTGCATATAAAACAACATCTACTATCCTGAATAGTTTACATCCTCAATTTCTTTACCACAAACACTACAGGAAAAAATCACGAGCACTATAACTTCCAACTATGTAAGAAAACTGAGTAAGTTTACCTAAGTTTATATAACATCAGAAGGCAAGGGCCAGGGATTTAGCTCAGTGGTGCCGGCACCACCGCCTGCCTTGCAAGCACAAGGTCTCGAGTTCGATCCCAGGTACCAAAAAGAAAAGAAGGCAATGCATTAAAAAATGATAATGATGAAAACAGTTGGGATAAAACCGTGGGATCGTGGTGTAGTTCTTGTACTCCAAAAATTCTATATTGCTATCTTGCTTCAGAACAGAAAGCAAGTGCCCCCCCCCCCATGGTCAAGATTCCCACAGCCCCCTGAAAACCACTCCAAGTCACAGGGCCCAAAGATGGCTGAGAACACTGACAGGGACTCATCTCTAGCATCCCACCTCGAAGCTCCTTCCCTGCCCCACCCAGGAGTGCTGGGGATTGGACCTCGACACTGAGCTACATGCCAGACATTTCTTATGGGAGACAAGATCTGGCTAGATCACTAACTTCCCCAGGTTAGGCTCAAACTTGCAATCCTCCTGCTTCAGTCTCCCAGAGTGCTTGGCTACGGGGATGCATCACCCCTCTGGCTAGAGATCCTCTTTTAAGGCAATGGAAATGCCCACACTGTCTCAGACAGCAAATGGTTCCATAACAATTTAAGAAACTATAAATGACTAAGTCACAGGATGAACTGATGTCACACAAAAATGATCCCAACAATAACTCAAACCGATCCAGACAGAAAGGTTTGATGACACTTTAGCCAAGAGTCAGTTCTCTTCCTGAGGGGAGCGCAGGTGGGAAGGGATCTGCACGATGCCTTTGCACCCACTGCTGGCTCAGGAGAACTCAGGCACCATAGCCAGGCCTGCAGGGACACGGCAGACCCCAGGGGCCCAGCCTCAAAGCAAAGAGGAGGCAGCTCCCTGGTCACAAAGGGCCACAAGTGCCCACTGTGCACCGGAAAAGTGAGTCTAAAGCAAGGATTAATGTCAAGTACAAAACACACACTAGATTTCCAAGGTGTAGTCTAAAAAATACCTTACTAGTTATTATTTATGTTGATTACAGTTGAGATGATGGTTCTTAGGATGGAGCAGGTAAAACATATATTAGAATTAACATCTCTTGTTTCTTTTTACTTTTCTAAAATATGGCTGCTAGAAGATTTTAAATTCTGTGTGGCTCCCGTTCCCTTTCTATTGGGCACAGCCGGCCGATCAGTGTGCATCTCAAAGAAAGAAGAGGAGCAGGGAGATGGGGTCCTAGGTCCTGGCCGAGTGTGGGGGAACCGAGTGAGAAACACATCACTCCCAACAATTCCAGGCAACACTGGACCACGTGGAAAACAGCACCACAGAAATGGCAGGACAAAAGCAGAAAACCAACCCAAAGAAGACACCAACACGGAGCCCTGCTTTCTGGGTTTGGTTCTGTCTCCTTACTGCGAGGCTCTTTTTCATGAGAAATGAACGCCACTAGAAAGAGGTATGAAAAATGCCTGGAGAAATCAAGAAGCTTGCACTTGGATAAGCATACGGGTAACTTTTAAAACTCTATTTCTGTACTGTGTTACCTGATTTTTGGTATCAAAAGGGGGGCAGAGAGAGATCAAAGACCACTGACTCCTTCAACCACATCAAAATTGAAGCAGCCAAGAAAACAGCTTGAAAATTTCACAGCGTCCTTTACTAAGGCAGGAGAAGAATGCTCAAGTGTCACAACTGTGCTTTCGACTAGAAGCCCAGCTAGAGGGCTCACAACAGGCAGCCTTAGCAGTCATCACTTGCAAATGACAAATGGCCAAAGTGACCCCGCATGCCCCAGGCTCCATTGTGTCCTGTCAAGCAGCCACCCTCAGAAGAGACTGGACACACAGCATGCACCACAGAGCCCCAGTCTCCTCGGGACACCTGAGGACAAACCCCAAAGCCATGGCATGCAGGAGGGCCCGATGGCAGAGCACCCACAGCCACGGGGCTACGGGCCGCACACCTCATCTCCAAACACCCTGCACAACAGCACCTGCTTGGGGAGGCCAGTGTGGGTAGCACTCACAGGCACTCAGAAACAAGCTCCAGGGGCGGGGGAGCCCCCACCTACTGCTCAAGCGGAAGCAGGGGCAGCCAAAGCTACTAGGCCTAGGCACGGTGTGCTTGCGAGACTCCCTGCACAGGCTTCGAGCCACCGCGAGAGAAAACTCGCCCACACTCAGCTCAACATTGCCAGCTTCCGGCACTCCGAACACCAGATGAAGGCCTAAAACTCAGTGGGCAGTTAGTTACACACATGTGGCTAAGGGCTTGACTTCTTTGGCTCACTAGGCTTTAATAAGTGACTGCATAATTAAAAGCAGGTATTTTCACATCGTACTGCATTTCTGTGGCCAAGAGCTCTGAGTGCACAAGGTTCGGCTCTTCTCCAGAACTCCCAGAGTCACATCGTTCATCCCTGTCAGTGGACACAGTGTGGGCCATGTCCGCTCACTGGGGCCTGCTGGGGCCTCGTGAGCGGTGTGGGGAAGCTGCCCTTACCTCTGCAGCCGCTGCACGAGCTGGGCCACCATGGTGTCGGAGATGCCGGGGCAGGCCTCTTCCGCCAGGTAGATGGCGCCGCGAAGTTCTTCTATGGACCCCAGGTTCCCCCCCGACGCCTGGCTCTTCTCCTTCAGCTGAAACATAGGAAGGGCAGCATGACCCACATCTCCAGACCCAGACACGCATGCCACCCGATACAACTCCAGGTCCCCGGGACCCACAGCCACCAGGTCACTGGGCTCCACAGCAAAGAACTCTTAAGGACGGCACATGACTACCAGACCAGAACAGAGGGAGCCAGCTCTGTTTGCATCTTTGCTCCAAACTGGCCTCACATGAAGTGTCCTGCTGATTCCAACTCTACCGAAGCCTTACTCTTAATCCAGAAAAGCCACTTCGCAGTCACCAGAAACTGCTCTGGTGTGCATGCCGTGGCTGCACCATGATCACCTGAGCTCAGCTCCTGGTGTCAGTGGGTTGGATCCCTGGCTCCAGCACCATGAGAACGCCCTCATGTGGCCCTGAATTGTGGGAACCTCAGGGCTGCCCTCTGCTCCCATGAGAAATCAGTGTCCTCAGCACCTCCTCCCTCTAGGTATACCCGACATTGGAGTGTGGCTCAGGTCAGACCCAGCCAGCTCGGGACCAAATGCCCTCCAAGACTCTGGGTGGTAGCTGCACAGCTGACAGCCACCAAAGCCCCCTCCTCCATTCTGTCTCTGGATAGCTCACAGGACACTGGCCTTGGCTCTGTAGGGTGCCAAGAACACAGGTCATCACTGACAGATCAGTGTCGCCATGAAAGCAACAGCTTCTCTCCCTGCTGGAAGGACTGGATAGGGCCGGGGTGCCAGGAATACTGTTTGTCACAGGCTGCAACACCGATGACCTCAAGACCCTCTCCTACACCCCGTCACTTACCAGCACTAGCAAGGCCCAAGATGATTTGCATCTATCACCCCCTGCCCTGCCTGCCATGACCCACACCTGTGTCTCAGGACCAGGAGGATACGGGGGCAGTCCCAGGACAGTCCCTGTCCAAGGGCACGCTGGACAATGAGTGATAGCAACAGGGCACCAACGTCCCAGGCTCCCCACCCTCCTCACATGTAAGTGCAGGGGTAATCATCCCAGCAGTGAGCCCTCAGGGCTATTCTCGAAAATCATGCCCATTAAACACTTGGAACTCCAGGTCACCAAACAGCCTCTTAATAAACACACACAGGAAAGGAGGCGTGAGTTTACGAGCTTACCTTTAGGTAGCCCAGACATTTCTACATTAGATTAATCTGAGGAAGCTACAAGTAATGATTTCAAGAGCTTCTTCTGAAACCCAGTAAAATAATATGCGCCCTTTCTCTAATTCCCGGCCAATGCTATTAGAATGGCCAATGACAGGTCACAGGACAGTAACCGGGCAGCTGGAAACCCACAGGCCCACAGGCATCACACTCAAGGGCACAACGGCATCTAGGGAAGGACACAGGTGACCAGGATGGGGCCACAGCCAGAGGCCAAGAGCAGCACAGCCTGCCTGGCCCGTGGCTCCCATCTGAGGCCAGTGTGCCCACACGGCTCACCGCGCAGGATGCCATGTCTCAAGTGCCAGCCACCTGGAGGGCTGAAGGGCTGGGAGGGGACCCATGACCCAGGGCAGACCATGTAAGAGCCCAAGCGCAGGCATGAACAGCGCTCCTTCCTCCCAGGGACCACCATGCTTGAGTCACAGGACCCTGGACACTGCCACTGAGCAAAGTCACCCAGAGAGGTGGGGATCCCACACACTGACGTGGGGTGACTCACCTCAGTTATCCTCAAGGCAGCCTGAGCCAGGAAGGGACACACAAATGTGCACGCTCACACACACGCACGCACAAATGCACAGTCATCCACAGGGTGTGGCCTGCGGGGTCAGGTGACCTCTGCAGGAGCGTACAGATCGCAGGCAACTACTGTGGCATGGGGATTCAAGGAACTCGGGGTCCCCTTAAAAACAAAACTCTACTTTGAACACTGCCATGAATCTGTGTGAGGCAGAGATCAGGCTACATCGGCCAGATTTCACAGCTCCCCGAAGCTGATTGTCACCCTGGTAACACAGCTCAGGGCTGGGTCCCTGGGGCTGTGACAATGTGGGCATCTCCCAGGGAAGATGTGACAGAAGACAGCTGCCAAGGGCAGGTGGGAAGCAGCTCTCAGCAGTGCTGGAGGCCAGCAGCCTGCCCATGTCTGCCAGCTGCTGTAATGCCTCCAACTTTACTGGCAACGACCACCCCTCCCCTCCCCCTGCCCACCCCCCCAGCTCTCCAGCAAGCCAGCCAGGTGCCTTACCTCAGCAAACAGAGGAGAAATAATTGTGGATAAACACTGAGAGAAAGGCCTCTTTGGGATGTCTTTCATCTGGGGGGAAAGAAAGAAGGTCATCAGAAACAGGCGACATCACGCCGGCCACCTCACCGAGCTTCGGAACTGGTCTAAGCAGAGTGACGCTGAGGACACATCCTGCCCACTGTCCCCTGGCTTCCACAGGCTACAAAGTCTGATCTGCAGTCACACAGCTGGGACCCAGAGCCTGGATCCCACGTGGGAAGACGGGACACAGGCAGTGAGCTCTGAGGAGACAGCCACACCGACCCCACCACCACTGTGTGGAGGGGGCTTTGCAGACCGGACCCTGGACAGGGACCCCGTGTCAAAGTGGCCATCACACAAGCCACTATTTTCACTCTGTCTGAATGCTGCACATCTTCCAACTCATCCCAGAAGGCCTGTGGGACCAGGGGTGCCTGAGACCACTCACTGCACTTTCAAAATCCCAAAGGGCTAGGGATGCGGCTCAGTTATACAGCACTTGGCTGGCGTGTGTGATGCCCTGGACTCAATCCTCACCCCCCAATCCTAAAAATACAGGTTTGGGTTTTTTGGGGTGCTAGTGGTACTAGGGATTAAACTCAAGGCCTTTGTACTACACTACATCCCTAGCCTTTTCTTTCCTTTTCTTTTTATTTTTTTGAGACAAGTTCTCACTAAGTTGCTAAGTTGCCCAGGCTGACCTCAAGCTTGAGATCTTCCCAAGACCTCAGCTTCTGAGAGTGCTGGGATTGTATGTACGCACCATCATGCCCAGTTGCTGTAAATCTGAAAAGGCATGAAACTAATTAATCAAAATTAAGTTTCATATAAAGCACCAAAAGTGATACATTCATTTATAAGGTCCTTAAATAAAGCTCTACCATAAAATTATGGTATGAGATACATACAACTCTAACACGCAAACAGACATGGTCCCAGAAAGGCAGTCACCGCACACGTGAAACTGCACCCCAAGCACCAACAACACATGGCTGAGGGTCACGGGGTCCTGGCGTGACCTCGGGGTGGAGGGCAGAATCAGCAAGGTTCCGCAGAGTCCGGACTCTCCAGTCTGAACCTTCTGATAAACTGACAACTAAACCTCAGGGTCATCACTCCGAGAGGGCAAAATCCCACCCCTGGCCGCCTCTGGATGACCGCCCCGTCCGAATGCACCACAGGAAGTACCTCGCACCTGTCCCTGGCTGACAGGCCCTGGTGGCCTCTGAGCACGAGCGACCGTACCTTACTTCTTTCCAACTCTGAGGGCTGAAGAGCTCCGTTCTCCAGATTCTTGGGGTCCTTCTCCCGGATTGTGAAGATCCAGTCCCCAGAGTCGTTGCCTCCGGACGCCTGGCCGTCTGTTTCCCTGGACACAGACATCCCATGCCCCCAGCTCGGTCAATGTCCACAGCCGCTTCTGATCCCCATTCCCCTCTGTCAAACTCATCCAGTTCCCCAGGTTTGCCCGAGCAGTGCTGCCCACTTTGTCTCGGAGACCAGACGGGGAATCCTCCCCCAGACCTCCTCCTTTGCCTTGCACCAAGGGAGAGCACTCCACCCCCTCGTCTGTCAGCCGATCCTGGGTCTCAGTCTCTCTCCCAGATGCCCCCTTCCGGCAAAAACAGACACTTGCTTTGCTGCTTGTCCTGTCCTCCTCCCCTCTGGCCACACCCATCTCACCCCTCTCAGTCATCCATCCCCACCCCGCCCCCAGCTGTCACCAGCCACCCACCCCAAAGCCAGTCGTGTCCCCACCTGCTCCCACCACAGCCCTGTCCTCTGCACACCTGGGGATGGGGGACCTGTGCAGTCCTCAGCCTGCAAGAACCTCCTCAGTCCCCAACACTACTGCGGCACGGCATCTCCTGCCCCCATCGAGCTGCACCTGCTCCACCCCACTGCACTTTGTAGGCTGCGCCCGAGAGCACAGTGAAGACAGAGCAGCTGGGCCCACACACACTCTGTCCCAGAGGTCAGGGACACTCCACAGGCCACGTGAGATGCTACATGAGATGCCACGAGACTCTCAAAGGTGGCCCCACGGCACATGACACAAGTATCACTATGGACCTGGATCATCTAAGAGCAAAAAACTTCACCCTACCTATAAGACAAGAAGCAAGAGTCCCAGGCCGGTCATGTGCAGGGCGTGGCCCAGGCAGTGACTTACGCGTCCGAGTCATCGGAGCTGGAGTCCTCGTGGCTCTGCTCGGCCTTCCACCTCTTGTACCTGTCGATGAGCTCAGTCAGGTAAGACGTCTTCTTTGCATTGCGAATTATAAACTTGTGCTTCAGCAACTCCTTCGCCGTGGGTCTCTGCAAAGGACAGGTGGAGATCACTCTTCCCAAAGTTCTACCGCACCCCAAGGGCAGGTGTCTGCCTCAAAACCTCAGAACGCCCCGTTCCAACATCAAGGTGTGTCATCCCCCTCTCCCCGGCTTCTGAGCTCTGTGCCTCGGCCTCTTTGAAGACAGGTCACTGTGCTCCTGCCTCGGACTCTGGACACAGGCAAGGAGGGTGTGACACTTAGTTTCCTTGCCGGGAAGCAGCCAATGAAAGCAAGAGGCCCCCACGCTAGGAAGCCGAGCAGGACCTCAGAGGCGATGCCTACGGGAGCCGCTCCTCTCCTCGTCCCTCCACACAGATGTGGACAGGGAAGGACATGCTATCTCCAGTGAACTTTATCATATGCTCTGGTGAATACATGTGCTCATTTGGATTCACCTGACAGAACAGGCGAGGAGCCAGCAGAGACCTCTCCTCTCCTCGAGGTGGACGAGCACCTGGCCCCAGTCACCAGCTCTCCCTACCCTGTGGCTGAGCTTAGCACTTCATCTGGCCTGGTCTGGCACTGCCCCAGCCGAGGGGCTCACTCTGTCTGACCTCAGGACACCGCGCCCAGGGCTTTGCCCTCGAGGGTGGCCAACCGCCCAGTGCAGCAACCAGGTTTCCCAGGGAAACGTAGTGTGGCCCAACCTGGAACAGATGGTGGGACACAGAAATGCCAGCGGGTCACAGAGAGTTCCCACTCCCCCTAATCACAAGCCTGGGTAACTAGACCCAGCAAGTTCCTGAGCGCAAGAGTGTATAAACTGGGTCGCCTCACGGGCGTCCAGCCTGGGCCAAGGGTGGGTGGGAGGGAGCAGCCTGGGGAGTAAGCCAGCCCCAGAAACGTCCTTCTGGTGCTGGTCACATCGCCATCAAGTTGGATGGGGGCAGAACTGCCACCGCCCCACCGCTCACTCCCACCTGCCACCCGACACCCGGTACAGAGACCCAGTGCACGAAGACCGCTCCACTCCCACTGAACCTCACCAGAACTGGCCCCGCACGAGGAACACAAAGCTCCCAAAGTCATCAGCCCTCTTTGGGTCTGAGTTAATGGGTTGGGCACGAGAAAGGACAACCTGGCCTTCAGCTAACTCTGCCAAAAAACTCAGGCACAAAACAAGGACATGGGGTGCTGCATTCAACACCAAAACACAGAGCTTTCAGAGAGTGCCCTAATTTTGAGAGGCAAGTGAGGTAAAGCTATGTAGTCACCACAGGCTCTGCCACTATGAATGAACTGTAAAGCGGGAAAGGAAGGGGAAGCAGGAAGTGAGAAAAGTGGCAGACTCCTTTATATCTTATTTGTCCCTTGTTCCTGAGCACACACCTGCCAACTAGAGACAACACACTGACCATCACTGCTCTGGCTAGTCTTTACCATTACGATGACAGTTCAAACCGCAAGGTCCTGAGTTCGATACCCAGTACCAAAAAAGAAAAAAGAAAACTACAACAGTTTATAGTTCATAACCTGATCTTCCTCCAAAAACACTGAAAATTTATGATTCCTCCATAATATTAAGGAGAATATTCTTCAGGCTCAATGAGGCATGAGATGCTAGAAAAAATCTAGGAGAAAATAAGATTTTTCATCCTAATTAAATGAAAACAAAAGCATATTTGTAATTCAGAGAAATCAAACTTATTTAGAGGAAATGAATGAGACCATGAAGGCAGCTGATAAAGAGACTGCATGGATCCCAAAGGGTGCCCGGAAACCCAGCTCTGCCAAGTGCACAAACTCACAAAGCTCGGCTCCTTGTTCAAACAGGCCTCCACGAACTCCTTGAGGGGCTTGCTGTAGCTTCCTTCCAGTGTCGGGGGGTTGTTCTTTGGAATGAGGAACAGAACCTTCATGGGATGCAGCTCGGAATGGGGTGGCTCCCCTCTTGCCAGTTCTATAGCTGTGATGCCCAGGGACCAGATGTCTGCCTGCGACAACAAAGGCATCGTTAGATTCAGAACAGGAATGCGTTCAGACAACACACTTAGGCAAAGAAAGGACAGTACGGCTCTTGGTGTACTTCTGGGGTTCTAGAAAAGACAATTATTTTTAACTATTAAGAAACAAACCCCTTGCTATAATTTCAAAATACGCAGCGACTGGGAAAATGTGCTCTACTGGGACACCTCGAACCTCTCCCCTGATGAAGGTGTGACCACCCTGCAGCAGGTGCTGCCTGCGGCATCAGGGATCATGTGAGTCCCTGGAGACAATAGCAGGGGAACAGAGATGAGTGGGGAACAGCTGTGGCGAGAGGAAGTAACTCTGAAGTCACATCTCGCCCCTCTCGCCCCAAGCGATGCTTGGCATGAGGCCCGGCTGTGGGGTCGGGCAGGCACCTTGGCCTGGATTCAGACGCCGCCTCCACAGTCAAAGTCCTCTCGTGTCAGACAAAGCAGCTAACTGCCTCCTTTCCTCATTTGCAGAACAGGGAAGGGCAGCTGTGCAAGGGACCTAAACCATTTACAATGGCATCATAACATACAGATGATACCATACCCATCATACTTATTTAGTAATTGTTAATGCTGTACCATACAGGCTATTTGTTGCCACAGTACATTTAAAATAAATCAGCTGGGCCAAGGATTTAGCTCAGTGGTTCCGGTGCCTGCCTCGCAAGCGCAAGGTCCCAAGTTTGATCCACGGTACCAAAAAAAAAAAAAAAAAAAATCAATCAATCAATCAATCAATCATCGTGACACCCCCCCCCCCGCGCAGCTGTGCCACATAAGGACTGTTGGCCACACACTGAAACCTAAAATTACAAAGGCTTGTTCAACTTGACAGGAGTGCAAAAGCGATATGCAGTCAAGAGAAATCGCACTTTGACTTTTTCCAGGAAAGCTATATCCAATACAATTGTTTCTTGTGATGCTGGGTGGTGGCAGCCAGAACAGTCCCAGTGAGCCCCATGATCACAAGGGGAAAATAACTGCACACTGTTAAGCTCCAATGTGCTACAGGGTAAGGTAAGGATTTCCAATTCAGGATATTTTCAGTTTATTGAGCAGCATTTGTAATTCCTTAATATCATTCAAAAACTAAATTTTCTCCACTGTTCAAAAAAATTGTTTTCCATGGTTGATTCATCTGAAACAGGATCCAAACAAGGTTCACACATCCCAGCTGATGTTCGGTGGCCACAGCTCTATTAATCAAAAACAATCCCCACTCAATCCACCCAGCACCATCAACTTGAAGAGGTCTTCAGCTCTGCCTGGTGGTTTCTTCTTGATGCCATGCAATATTTCCCCAGAGCCTGTTTTCCTGCTGAAGGTCCCACTGGATATGGAGGCCTGGTGAGATCCACAGTTGGCAGGAGCCAGTAGCCCTACTCGGGAAACCTGATGCCAGCTGCTCTGACACACACTGTGGCCACGACTGAGCCAGTGGTGAAATCACTGAACATGTAATTTACAAATAATGCTGGGCAGTATTAAAGGACTAAACCCAACAACTCATGACACTTCATCAATCCCCAAAGAACAGGACAAACCCTGAAAATCAAAGAACAAAACATGATGGCAAAGACAACCCAGGGAACTGGAGCAGAGAACAAGCCTTAGCCCAGGGACACTTTCTGCTGTTGGCCTCACTGTGCTTCCTGTCATGACTTCAGCTAGCACTTCTCTCTCACACTCGCCACACAGCAACAAAGGCTGCAGGCTTGCTCAGGAGACCACAGGCTTGGGTACTTTTCCACCCTTAACAATGTGGAAAGCACTCACTGTCCATGTTCTGCCACCCTGGTGCCCCAGCCCAGTGCTCTGTAGGACTGGGACCTGCCACGTCTTCCATTCTCCACCAAGGTTGGAACACCTGTCAGCAAGACTTGTTCTCCATTCTTTGTACTAAATTCTTACCCTAAAGGGATCAGTCTAGGAAGACAAGTATTAGGTATTAAGAGCCCAATTTGCCTTCTCTACAACTTGGAGTGCTTCATTTATCTTGCATGTGTACCCCATTAAAGCTCAGCAGAAACAGGATTTATTCCAGACTCCCTCTGCCCAGGGTGCACACACAGGGAAGCACCTGGAGCCTAGTGGTGGCGGGATGTGCAGAGGCGGGCGCACAGGAGGGAAGATGAGCTTCGGGGACAGATGTGGCTGAAGTTCTTTACACACAGGTGAGCTCAGGAGACTACGTGACTCCACTTCCGCCTGCCTGCGCCAGGTCCCCTGTACCACGCTGCAGCAAATCTCCCCAGAACCACATCTGCTGCTGGCAAATCTCCAAGCCAGAGATGCAGGCCATCTGTCCATGTAGTCTCTGACAATGCCTCCAGCCCTTCGAGGATGCCACAACCAGTCAACACACCCGTGAACAAGAGGCCTGGTGGATGCGGGCCTCTGCTTCAGCCAAACAGGGCAGAGCATGCACTGGTTGCCCAGAGGCGAAGACTTGCTTCAGGCATGGGGCCAGTCAGTAAGCACAAGGGAGCAGGCTTGCAGGGACAACCCTGTTCCACATGCTGACACACACCAGCTGAAGCTGCCTCCCTAGGAGGGGGCCAGGGCAGCACCACAGAGATAAACTGCAGCCGTCCTCCCAGGCAGCCCCGCCAGGATCCAAGTCCTCAGGACTCCTCTGCGGACTGCCTCAGCCCAGCCAGGCACCAAACTGTGGCTCCTGATCCCGTGTCCCGCGCCCTCCTGCTGGTGGCTTCGTTCAGAACTCAGAGGTCCTATGCGGTCTCCCCCACCTTCAGACATCTGATGTCCAGCTGACACCTGGAAACCTGGACCGGCACTCAAATAAATGTCAAGGGTCTTAGCAATCTGGGAGGCCGAGGCAGAATAATCACAAATTCAAGCCTAGCCTTTGTAACTTAGCAAGGCCCTGTCTTAAAACAATAAAAAGGCTGGGAATATACCTCAGCGTGAAGGTCTGGGTTCAGGGTTCAGTCCCTAAGAACATCTATAGAAAGAGAGGAAGGGAAGGCGGGAGGCAGGGCAGGCAGGCCAGCCAAGCAATTTGGCAAATGACAAAAAAGTGAAACTATTCAAGCTTGTTCAAACCAATTAGTTCCACTTACAGGAATCTTAGATAGATGTAAGATTTGGAAGATGCTCGGGCCAGGGATTGAGCTCAGTGGTTTGGCCACCTGCCTTAAAAGTAAAAGGGCCGAGTTCAATCCCCAGTACCAAAAAAAAAAGACTTGGAAGATGCTAAGTGTCCCCCAAAATATTCAATAACAGTATAACTTGCATTCTACCTCAGAAAAACAATTAAGTGCATTGGCCTGTTAACTTAGTGAAATATCTCATACCAACAACATGGCACTGGCAAATCTTAAATAAAACTAGTTTATCTATTACTGCATCTAGGAAATACAGCATCCAATTTGGAATGTGTGCCTGAGTATTAAAGTTATAGAGAGCAAGGGCAGTCTCCTTCCATAGCAAGGAAAACTGAGGTATGAGGGGATCTATTTGCGTGGGGGTGGGGGGGACCACACATGAAATTGGATATTAAGACGCTGCTGACAGAGAAAAAGACTGGTTCCAATACACATCCAAGTCACAAGCAACAGAGGCCAAAAGCTTGAAATGCAGGTGTTAATTGGGAGTAGCTCTCTTCCCACAGGAATACTTCTAGGAAGCAACATCAGGGGAATCACTGTTCCTCGTTAGAGGACTTCCTCAACGGGAACAGGAAACCGGAATTACATACAGCAGCATCCTACATCCTCACAAGGGCAAGTGTTTAGAATAAAGCAAATTGACCACAAGCCTGGAGAGAGACACAATTTAAGTGAGTTTTTAAAATTATGCATAGGAAACAATTCTAGAAGGAACCCTGATCAACTCTATCATCAATAGAAGAAAACCAAGCAGGACAACTCCAAGTTACTCATAACTGACTGAACTAGTCTAAACAAAAATGGATTTAAGATAGCTACTGTGTGCTTAGATGCAATACTTAGGAATGCGTTTATATGTGAGAGCCAGACACATAAAAGACATTTATGAGAACTTAATAGTAATAAAAGCTTTACCCGAAATGGCCCCACATTAAGCCTGCTGAAATGAAGCCCTGAGTGACTTCCCCAGCTCACACCCTCATCCCCTGTAGGGCTCTTCCTCCCAGCCAGGGTGGTGCAGGCAGCAGGGAGGGCCAGCCTGCTCCACAGGAGATGGGCCAACTGCAGGGGCCAACTGCAGGGGCCAACAGCCACTGCTAGTGGCCACCTCCTCCCTCGGCTTCACACCCTGCTTTTCCCATCAACACATCACCGAGGTGCAGGTGCAAGTGCAAGTGGGTATTTCAGAGATGGCTGGGACCTGGTTGTAACTTGGCCTGGGCCTGGACTTGGCAGCAATCTACACATGGTTTTTCTTTCTTCCCTTTTCTTTTTTCAGCATTTTCCAAATCATCACTGAAGAGCACACATGTACTGCCTCAGGCCAAAACCAGGAAAAGCCACTGACAAGAGAATGCTGACCCTCTCCTCCCGGCACCTCCAACTCAGGGCAGGCCAGTGTCTCTGGCACTGCCTGCCACACTATAGCACATCTGCAACCCCAGCGTAAATGCCCACTCTTCCCCGAGTCGCCCTTCAAGCACATCCTTTCGTCACCTCAGAGGGGCATCGGTGACACTCCGGGCTTCCTCTGGCCTTGCTGCCCTGGGCCTCTGCGTGCTGAGTGGAGCAGGGCACCCAGATCCCATGTGGATGACTTGGCACAGCCCTGGGCCCAACCACGGCCCAGAAGTTGACTGACAAACAACTGCGGAGAGAGGGACACGAACAGGATGGCATTTTCACCCGAGTCTATCCCATCTGCTAACGTATTATCCAAATAATCTTAAAGAGAAACAAAGATGAAAAGTTCTTCAGCCCAAGGCCCATGGCTTAGTGTTGAAACCAAAGGCCTGCAATATGGGAAGCAAAGTTACCATCCTTGCCACTGACTTCAGAGTGGTGTGCTCAGACTGAGAACAGACCCTAACATGAGAAGCTGCTCATGTACAAACACACTCAGGAGCAACTGGGCAGCAGGGCACAGATGCTGGCTCGGGTGACCACTGTAAGCGAATCTGTCCAGGCTTCAGGAAGGGGAGATGCGTGCTCCTTCCAGCTCGGGGAGAGGAAGATGCTAGGAGGCAGGTGCATCCTTCCTTCGCCACCCTCTCCTGTCTTTTTGGGAAAGCTGCTGGGTGCATGTTCTCGTAACTGCAGGAAGGAAGCCTGCGAGCCTGGTGGGGAAGGCCTCCCTGCACCTGCAATGCAGACCAGAGGGATGATGCCTCCGAGAACACACCAGGGTGCATAAGAGGGGCACCAGGAAGAAGTTGGGGACACCTAAGAATCAGGAGGCCACAGCAGCCACACTGGCTGCCCCAGAGGCACCCCAACCCCCAGGAGGACAGCCACAAAGCAAGCTTGGAGAAGCAGCACAGTCAAGGCCTGCTCTGGGCAAGAGCTGCTAGACCAGAGCAGACATTCGAGACATCTTCCTAAGGCCTCACCCTTCAAATCCCACTCCTGAATATCTCAAAAGTAAGACACCGACAGCACTCTAATCTGCACCAGCCACACCTCCCCAGCCAGGAAGCCTCCAAGTTCACTCTCATATGACTTCCCTTAACCATCACTGGGCACGATCCAAGCAAACAATTACTTTATGATAAGTCAGAGTAAAAGGTAAAGTAGTAAAAGGTTGAAAAAAAAGAGAAAACATTTTCTTATACTACTTCCTCTCCAAACACGTGTGCATTCCCACAGCCATGAGACAGCACCCAGATGTGCCTGACGCCATCCATTGGCTGCTAAGTGCCTTTCCATCTGGACGAGAACTCCGGGAAGGAGACTGGCAGATCTTTCCAATGCTCGTAGCCACCTTCAGCAAATAAGCAGAGAGGCCTCAAACCAGGATGAGAGTGGAGAAGGGTCAGAACAGCTCTTAAAAAAAGGTTCCAAAGGACGAATGATAGGCAAGTCTGAAAAGGTACAAACTGAGTCCCATGTCATGTGATGACCAGCTAATTTACTACCAAGAATGACGAGAGAATATTCACGTGGTGTGATCAGGTGAATTTAGGAACGTGGATTCCAGTCTCTGCTGAGCTGAAATCTAGACACATGAATTCTGATAAATGGAGAAAAAGAACTAAACACATTCCTTCAATTCCATGACCTTTGGGCCTGCAGAGAGGAAAGGCAGTCCAGTGCCAGGGCAAAGGCACCACTGCAGCGCCTCTAGCAGTATAGCCAGCTCGTCTGGGGTGGGGGGCTGCCCTGTGGCTCCCAAGGCCATTTGAGTGCTCACAGAAGTCACAGCTGCCACCACTATTTAGCAGCAAGACAGAAAGAAGGTCCACTGCTCCCAAGCCAGAACCAGAAACCCTGCCACTTCCGCCACACAACATGCTAGGAAGGCCAACAGCGCTAGGTCCCAAGGGAAAACTTCCTAATGCTCCCTGGACCGTTTTAGGAGGTGGGAATTCTACCATGTACTGAAAAGGGTTCCATTTTAAAAGGTGACACTACGCTAGGCCAGTAAATCTTTGTGAGTTAAGTATTTGTTTGCTTAGGAATCTGTGGCTCACAAGAACCAATTTTCTCTGTACAGTCCACTGGGAGGAACAGACCGGGAAGTTAAATGGAGTTAAATCAGAAAACAGGAGACAAGGAGTCCTAGGATTCTCAGTCTATACTACCAGGCTTAATGAAGTTGAAGGGCCACAGGAAAAAAGAACCGACAAGGAAAAGCAGCTGGAAGAAAGACGACGCTGGGCGTCACGTTGGGAAGGAGGCTCCAGAGTCAGGGTCCTGACTAAGAACTGCAAATTACGTGGAGGAAGAACCTGGTGCAGTCCCCAAAGGCGCACTCTCCCTCAGCCCGCTGGGCCTCTCCTGCTCCTGGCCCGTGTCCTGACTACTGGACAGTGGGCCCGGCCCTGCCCCGCGTCCACTCTGCTCAGGCCTCGCCCTCCTGTGCACAGCCAGTGTCCACCTCCTCGCCGCCCGGATGACTGAGCTCACACGGGGTCCTCTTGTCTCTGCGCACCCCTGCTTCTGCCCCCACACCAAACACACTGAGCGAAAACCACCACTGTGGCTGCGTCAGCACAGGTGCTCAGGGACACAGCAGGAAACAGAGGGTGGAGAGTTGCCTCCACCACCCCCGGAAGGTAGCAGCCAGGCAAGCCGGAGGCTGCAGGACAGAAGCATGCCACACTGGCTCTTACCTTCGAGTCGTAGGCCGACTGTTTGATGACCTCGGGCGCCATCCAGAACGGGGTGCCCACGAAGGTGTTCCTCTTTATCTGGGTGTCCGTCAGCTGGCCGGCCACTCCAAAGTCGGCCAGCTTCACCTCTCCGTGTTCAGACAGCAGAACATTGGCCGCTGTGAAAGAAGCCCCAGTGCTGACGTCAGCCACCACACTGCGCAGCGCCGAGCACGGGCAGGGGGTGTGTGCGTCCTCTCCGGCCACCTTGCTGCCCAGTGGGAACAGGCCAGGGCTTTGCTGTTGGCCACCTCCCCCCTCCAGTCCAGCCCCAGAGGGCTGAAGGTGCAGGACTGCTCCCTTGGGCTAAAGTCGAGCTCCACCGCCTCGGGCATTTTAAAAGGATGAAAACATCATTTTTACCTTTAATATCTCTATGGATCTTCTTCTCTGAATGCAGATAATCAAGTCCTTTCAGTATTTCCCTTAATATGGTAGCGATTTGAGTTTCATCTAAAGGACCAGGTTCTAACTAACAAAAACAACCACAAAAGAGTGTTAGAATTACTTAAGTGATTTACCTTACATACAGTGGGAGGCAAGGCAATACCCTCCTTAAGTGCACAAGGATAATTAAAGTCTAGGCGTTTTGCCTACATAATTAAAATCTAGTGAAGGATCCCCAACAGCAGAACCAGAGAAAATGACTTTGGAGAATGAAGCAAGGTCAGCTCGCCGGAGCCCTGGTCACACCTGCGGCTGCAGGCTGGCCTGTGAGCCTCACCATCGGCCCATGGGGCGCAGGCAGGGTCCCACGTCTAGGAAACAGTCCAGAAATCACAGTGCGTACAGGATCTGCCCTCATCTACTCGGCCATCTCACCAGAAGGTTCATCCCTGTCACTCGAAAAGCAAGTTCTCAGAAAAGGGAGGCCTAGGAGCCCATCCATTCCTGAGGTTACTGGTGCACCAGAGCTTTCTAAAGCTCTATCTTAAAGCTTCTCAACCTGAAGGGATGTAGCTGAAAGACTTCAAGTCCTAACCCTTTGAGATTTGTTATGTAGTCCATGTGGTAATAAAAGTTATTTATTCCTAATGAGGTAATAACTGCCTCTGGAATTTTTATTGAGCAACTCAGAGTTAGTTGTTAGTATTGACTCCTTAATGGCCACTCTTCTATAAAGATGTTAAGGAAAAAATGTTGGATGTGCATATTCCCATTGGGAAGGAAGAATCAGAGAGCTAAAGAGCTGGTCTGCTGGACAGTATGTCCACCATCACTTGCAGAGAGGGGATTCAATCAATCACAACTCATAATGACGCGATATACCAGCACAGCCACCTAATGCTCCGTGAAGGCCTCACAGTAGAGCAGGACAGGGGCAGAAGTCTAAGAAGCAGGATGCATTTCTCCTCTGTCTGTTCCTCCAGGCTGTTTCCCAACTTGACAGTGAATGCCATCATACCCCAAGCTCATACACCTGCGCCAACTGACCACACGGCCCCACAATGGCCACTAAGTTTTAAAGATAAATGTGCTCTACACCAAACAGGATGAAAGCTAATATGCTCCTTGTCTGTTGCCTTGACCGCATGTCCCCTGGGACGGCCAGAGGGTATCCAGGGCCCAGTGAAGATACCTCTGAAATTCACCTGCACTGCAGTGACTCATGCCTGGCACTGCTTTCTGGTTCAGGCCCACCCTGGTCCACACTATAATCCCCAAGGCCTGCCTGACTCTCCCTACCTGTAAGCCTCTGTGGTCTGACTTGTTTGGCAGAAGAACACAACTAGATCAAGCTGTCCCCTGCCACCTCCCCACCATGAAGAGAGGGTGCTGGTAGCTTTGGTTAGTCTCCATATCCTGTGCTTTGAGAGAGCCAAGCACTTGTGTGCAGTAGCCTGCAAGGAATCACCACAAATGCTACCTGAAATTCTGTCCTTGGATCAGGACTTCGTTTCACAGAACCTAATTCTTCAAAAAGTTATATGGCCAAGAGTCTTGTTTTTAACACATAGAAACCACTGTTCCAAAGACCAGAGTGCAGAATCCCGTCTCCTAATGAGTCTGCTTTCTTCATGTTAACTTTTTCAGTCTTCACAGAATGTACAAGTTTTCATTTCACAACCAGAAAGACACACTTCTCTTACCACCTGAGGGAAGAGATGCTTGCTCCTGTTCTCAATGTCACAACACTGAGGAAACCCAGTGATGTCAGCGAGACGCTCAGCAGCATCTGGCCAGCCTGGGCTTTCCCAGTACAAAGAATTCCTTCAATGAGTCCCCAGACAGACATGGCAGAGCAGCACCCAGGGAGAGCAGGAAAAGGAGCTGAGGAGAGCGAACTGTAAATCCTCCTAGATGATAACAACGGGCTCTTCTTAACTCTGGCGTGCCCTATCCACCCATCACTGGTTTATATGCCATGAGGGACAACCTAAGGAATTCATTTGGGGTGCCCATGATGCCCATTTTGGGTATGAACTTAACTGGGCTAAGGGATGCCCAGGTAGCTGTAAAAACACTGGGTATGCCTGTGAGGGTATTCCCAGAAGACACTGGCATCTGAATCAGAGGATAAGGAAAATCCACTCTCAGCCAAGATGGATGGGCCACATCCAAACTGCAGAATGCCCAAACAGAACACAAGGCAGAGAAAGGCAAATTCACACCTCTCTTCCTAAGCCGGGACGCCCTACTTCTACACCCTGCTTCTGCCCTTGGACATCAGAAATCCACGCTCTCTGGCCTTTGAACTTGGACTGGGCTGTGCTATAGACTTCCCTGGTTCTCCAGCTTGCAGAGGATCTACAATGGGCCGGCTCAGCCTCCGTATCACATGAGCAATCTCATTAATAAATCCCCTCTCATCCACTCACCTCCTACTGGTTTTGTTTCTCTGAAGAACCCTAACATAACTTCAAATTCAATGTAAAAGGTATTATTCCTAGATTGTGTCAGGCCAGTGTGAGCCTGGTGTCTGCCAGAAGGACCACCAGCCGGGCACACCACCACCCAACCAGAGTCCACGGCCCCAGGCCCTGCAGCAGCGAGCGTGGAACATAAGTACATGTGACACATGCCCCTCCTGGTCTTGGTCCTGAATACTGGCAGCTGGAGAGGACAAAGGCTGAAGACTGTGAGAAGCTACGGGTGACCCGACATGTGGGAGACAAATCAACTTCTGTCTTGTTTTAGAGCTGTGACAACAGCAGCTCGGCCTAAATGTTACTTGAATGTACCACCTCGTGATGTGTGTGTGTTGTGTACTCATTTTGAAGCTTGTCAATGATCTGCCTATCAAGTGATGGATTTATGTAGCAAAGCTCCTTCCTAATTAGATTCCAGATCTGTCCCTTAGATTCTCTGGCAACACGAACTGACCTATTAATCACATAAAACCTTTTTGTCGCAGGCCCTCTTGCTAACCCTCACCCAACTCTCCTGATGCCTTCCTCTACCTGCTTTCTCTTCCTAACCCTTCTAGCACACAAGGACATACTTGGACGTGCAGCTCCACTACGGAAGGATGCAAGGGCTCCCCAGGGCTCAGGAACGCAGTAGGCACACAGCAGGCACACAGCATTTTCCAATCAAAATGGTTTCACTCCCTGGGCTACCACTCTTATCACACTGGAAGTCAGAATGTCTTGAATTGCACACTATCTATTATTCTCTCCTAGGCCTGGCATCCTGCAGGCAGCTGCAACCTGACAGCCTAATGACACAAGTGGCTTCCAAACTGTATTCTGAAGAACTCAAAGTTTCCACACAGTGGCCTTCGGGATCCAACCGACATTGTATTTATTATTTAATTTCCTTTCAATTAAAACAGACACACACCCCCCCCAACAGATTGAGCACATCCAGGTGTGTGCATTCAAAATATATACCTTTTTTTATACTAATGGCTGTAAATAACTGAGCTATACTAT
Organism: Heterocephalus glaber; assembly: GCF_053883595.1. Classification (NCBI taxonomy): domain Eukaryota; kingdom Metazoa; phylum Chordata; class Mammalia; order Rodentia; family Bathyergidae; genus Heterocephalus; species Heterocephalus glaber. The sequence continues at coordinate 537,647 of NW_028258359.1, read as the reverse complement.
CTAGCCTTCACAGTAAACCCTAAATTTGCATTTTTTTTAAAGTCAAAAAGCACGCAGCACCAAGAAAAGAAGAGCAGGCTCATGGGACACACAGCTCTATCGACACTGGTTTACCTTCAGCCAGCTAAGGAAATGCTTTGGCCTGGCCTAGACCTGGGCAGTCCATCCACAGGATGACACCTCAATAATTCACTCAAGTTGATCTGGTTAACACCAAACCAATGGAATACAGGCTTTCCACTGCAACCTGCACTGTCTCCTATGAAAGGCCCAAGGTCTATTTGTACACCGTGTAGTAGAATAAAGACATCAGGATTTGCACCCTGGTTTTGAGGCTCACCCATCTTCCACCTGGGGTAAAGTCACTTTTGCTCTATAGGGGGGCTCTGTGAGTCTGTAAAATGGGGGTGTGTGTGTGTGTATGTGTGTGTGTCAGAGTTTCAGTCCTCAGCCTGACCCGTGCTGCTAGCACTCAGCAGGGCTTCATGGCACGGCTACAAGAAAGGCAGGATGTGACCCATGACAATTCCCTGCCCGCCTCCAAAGTATCCTGGGTTTCCCAGCAATTCTTTGTCCCACATCCCAGTCTGGAACCTGCCTGCACTGAACCTCAATTCCAGAACAGAAGGAAGCTTCCCAAATCCACTATGCTCAAAGGGCAATTCTGGGTGAAAGAGGGTGCCCTGCCTGTCCTGGCTGAGACCTGATGGAAGGAAGCACACTGATGTCTCACGGTCCAGGTAACACAGTATCAGGCCATAACAAAGAGCGAGAGGGCAGTGTGTAGGACGCAACATGTACTCGAGTCCATACAACTACATGTAACGTGCGCTGAAGGCCAAGGGCAGGATGGGCCCACAGAGACAGCTCAGATCTCTGGGAGACTGCAGCCTTAGGGAATTTCCGCTGCTGAGGGATCCTCGAGATCAGGACTGGCAGAGCCAGCTTTCTGAACAAGATATGCAGTCTTCTTTCCCCTGCAGGCCTCAACATGAGGCTCCTACAAAGTCATATAGTAACTACAACCACATGCCTGTCAGCAGAGATATGTAAAAACTAGTTAGAATTTTTGAAAGATACGGCCCCTAAATCCATTTATTCAGCTATATGGCATCATGCTTTCATACATGACGATATTCTCGTTTTTAAAATCTTTTATAAACATATAGGTGACCCTTTAAAATAATCCTAATAGTTTCCAACATTCAAAAAATAACTACTATATCCCATTATTAAAGTGTGTTCTCCACTTTGAGGGCTTGGGGGCCGGGACAGGAGACAGAGAGAGACAAAGTAGGAGGTAGGAGGATGCCAGCCACAGTCTCCACGGCTAGCAAATCCAGGTCCCCGGCCCAGGCCCGCCTGCGAGCTGGCACACCCAACTCCTCAGTGGAGTCTTCCCTCTCCCGCACCCTGGAGGGCCAGGCGGATCCAGGGAGGAATGCCCATTTCTCGTCACCAGGGATACTGACACACAAGCTGGCAGCTGGCAGCTGGCTGGGACGCTTGCACCATATGGGACTTCAAAGTGGAGAACTGCACACCTCCTTCTAAGAGCAGTGTCTTAAAACTGCACTGACACCAAATCAAGTAAATTAAATTACTGTCATACTAACAATAAATACACACCAAAGCACTCTGAAACCAGAACTGCTGTCTGAGGGACTCAGTGTCGGGCAAAGAAAAAGTCTCTGCAAGCAATTTCATGTGCACCACGAATTAAACCCACTTAGAGTAATAGTAAATCTAATTGCACAAAAGGAAGCAATTTTCTACATTCCTGTAGTGTTTCCCAAGAGTGAAGAAATGAACAGCTTTTTGTATAATGTGCATATTTATGGAAAGGAATCAAAGAAAGACAACAAAAAAGTATCCAGTTAGGTTTTTTTCCTCATTTTAATACCACTGTTTATACCACACTAGTTTTCTTTACTGAAATCTTTCTTTTTAACCCCTTTGACTCTTTTTGTGGGATTTACAACAGTATGTAGTTTTCTAAATTAAGGTAATATTAGCTTTCTGGTGATACACATAGTTTTAGAATTCCACCTTCAAAAAAACCCTACTGATTGCTATTATTACTGTGAAAAAGAAGTAACTTTTCAAGGGGGATTCCCTTCTTTGCAAGTACAATCTATGTAGACTGAATATACCAAAAACACGACTTCCTTCAGCTGTCATTACAGCAGTAGAAACCACAGACCTGTCATCCTGACACTGTCCCCAGGCAAGCGCCCAGTGCTGAGATGACCGCTTCAGCCAGCCTCGGGCCTCAGTGTCGTTAAGGTGTGGCATGGGGGGAAGTGAATTTAATGCTAACTGCAGAGGGGATGAGATGGTGAATGCTAAGAGCTATGTGACATCTTTTTTTCCTTTACATGCCCTATGTTTCAAACACGACACAAGCCACGCTTACAGGTGCTGCTTATTTATGAGCACTCAAAAGCACAGCTTGAAGCCAGGTTTTACAAGACGGCCAGAGCACTCCCCCCAGCTTCCGCCACCTTCTGTGAGGCCCGGCAGTGGGACAGGCTCCCTGGGCAGGGCCACAGGAGGAGCCACCACCAGGCCCAGGCCTGCTCGTCCTGACACAACGTGCCCGTTGGCAGGAAGCAAGGGTGGGCACCGTCCAACTCCTTGCCTGACCCCTGTCCCAAGACCTGACGCCACACCTCGATAATCACACCTGTGTCTCACTCTGGAGATGAAAATGTGATACACTTATTTTGGGAGCTAAGTTACCACCTGAAACATGAAACCATGATGTCATCTGCTCTACAAAAGCTAAAGCCTGGTTCTGGAAAATAAGCGAGCCAACTGTACTTAGGTACGATGAGTTCTGGGCAAAATCCCTCCTTGTTTCTATGAATGAATTCACTGGTTTCTCATAAAACAACAAGAACAAAAAGATTTCAAAGGCAGGCCTAATTTTCAATAACATATAAGAAGCAAAAATACATAAAGAATAATTTGGTTCCTTTTTTTCATGTCACTTAAAAGGGGGAAAAGTAATGGATACAGAATCATCTATCAGACCCAGACTGAGTGAGAAGGAAGTCTTCGGTGTATGGAACACACCCGACGTACTACTTACTAGATCCAGTGCGGAGCCGCCACCAAGATACTCCATTATTATCCACAATTTCGTATCCTACACAAACAAAAACAAAAAAGGAGGGAATTACTTTTAAAATAGAACCAGAAAAAAATACGTTAAAGAACTGGAGAGAGTTCATCCCTGCTATTTTGGCTCTAGAAGCCATCACAAACTCACGTCAGGAAGGAAAGTGAGTGGAGGTAAGGACACCACACACACACAGTGCCCCCTCCAACAGCTCGGGGGACAGCAAGGACCACGGACCCCTGCTAAGGACAGTGCTGCAGACCAGAGCCTCAGAGAGGGACAAGGACACTTCCATCTCTAGACCACCTCCTTAGTGAACCTCAGGTAGAGCAGGGCTTGAGAACCTGCAGCTGAGTCAAGCCCAACAAGGACAGCACACCTTGAAGCACTCAGTGATGGGGAGCAAGGTGTCTCCATGCTCTGCCTGCAGCTCCGAGGGCCTGGTGAGCCTGGAGGGCAATGCAGTGCTCCAGGGAATGAGTCAACCAATGTGGCACCCCAATCTACTTGCTGTGCAGAAAGCCAGCCAATTTCCAGCACCTCCAAGGGGCCGCTACTCTCTCCCTCCAGGGAGCTTTCCACAAAAGCAGGCCCGACCTAGCACTGTGTGTGTGTGTGTGTGTGTGTGTCCTTTCAGCTCCTCAGGACTTCTGGGCTTCTCTTCTATCCGTGGCTTGGGTACCCACGGGGTCCTACAAACAACACCCCTCGGGTACTGAGGGGCCACGGTACTTAAAGCTGCATCTTCGTTGCTTACTCCAGACTTTATGGTAACTATGTATTCACTGAAAAAAGAAACCAAAAGAAAAGCAATAGGATCCTTTCTGAAGCTCTGCAGCTGTCCTGAAGAAGGATGGTACAGCAGGCATGATGGTCCACGCCTGTGATCCCAGCACTTGTGAGGCTGATGCAGGAGGTTCGAGGTGAGTTCAAAGCCTGCCTGGGCTACATAGCAAGAACCTGTCTCAAAAAAAAGACAGCACTGCAGAAGCCCCACCCTGATCTCCTTTGTGGTCCTCCCAACACAGACAAGAGCTGAGCTGGTTCTGGAATGTGTTCCAATTACCCAGACTTTTTTGCTTTTGGAGTTCCTCAAGTCGGAAAGTTCCTGGTCTTCCCTCTCCTCCCCCTGAACAGACTACTTAACCAACCATCTGTCTGATGTTCATTTTGGATTTCCGTCTCTGTACTGCCCCTGACAGCTCGCTTGAGCTGAGGACACACGGCCTGTGGACCTCAGTACCTAAGGAAAGGCCACAGGGTAGACCGATATTCACTTTAGGGAGGCACTGGCACATCCACTGCATCTGTGAAACAAACTCTCAACAATGAAACTTAAAATCTGCTGTGTGGAGTTAATTCTAAGACAGCCCAAATGAAAGTCCGGGTTCTAATGTATGCAGAATCCTTTCTCAAGCTTTTCAATGGCCTGGATTACTAACAGCATGGAGGCAAGTTCAGGCTAGCCGGGCAGCGCAGAGCCTGGATGATGGGCTCAGGACCTACATGACAGGTGCAGAGCTAGCTGCCTGCTTCTGATTTCAAGAGTATTTCCTATCACAGAGAGCGGTCTGCAGTGTTCCTCCGCTCATGATGGAGATGCTGGCTTGCAGATAGATTTCTGGACCACCAGCTTGCTGGTGAAGGTGTGGCTGCTCCTTCTAGGTATTTCATAAGCATCCTGTCTGTTGGCCACAAGTAAACCATGCCACACAAGGATGGTTTCTTTTGGGATGACACTGGAAATCTATGTTGTTTTTCTCTGAGAGGCTTTGGAACTTTCAATTTCTACTCCCGTTCCTTGTGTTTGGCTTTGGTTTGACTCAGCTCTGAAACTTCTTGTTTTCCGAGCATTAAATTTACTACCAGCAAGATAAGTGCTGATCAGGGAGGAAATGTCCCACAGCCTCTCCCTCCGCAGCTAGTGGTATAATCAAACCCTGGGACGATCTTCTGCTGAATTAGGGACTTGTCACCAGGAAACAAAACACAAATGACTACGCCCTGGTCCTCACCATTCCAGAGCTCCACCCTCCTCTCTCCCTACACCCACCTACTGAGGTAAGTACCTCCCTACCCACAGGTAGGTAAAATAACCCTCCAGCCCTAATTCTGCCTCTTATGGAACCTCTAGCAGGATGCCCAGGCACATTTTTCTCTAGAAGCAAGCACCCAACTGCACAGCCCAAAGCCAGAGTCACACCTTCTTGTGACAAAGGCCTCCTCTTTCCTGGAGAAGAAGAGGGGATCAGACCACCCCTGCTATTTCTCTCCAGCTCTTCCCTGGGAGCAGGCACGCTGGGTGGGGACACTGCCCAAACACAAGCCCGACATGTTCCAGGGCACTGGGGAAACACCTCAAGCCCTCATTCAGGCCACTGCTTCTTAGGTACCTGTCCCGGCTCCCTTTAGCACCAAGTGCCAGGGAAAGAAAACTGCTTCATGGAAGCACCACCTGCTTCTCAGGCTGCTGCAGGAGTCGCCCGGGGAAACCCTCACCACTGCCAGAGTCCCGGCACCTCCTGCCAACCCCCCCAGGCTCCACGGGCACCAGCCACTAAAGCTGAGGGCAACCAACAGGCAACAAGCAGGGAGAGTGCGAGGGGGCCAGCGGGACAGGGACCTGAGGGAAAGTGACGAAGGCCAACGCTTTCAAAGAAATGGGAAGTCACGGAGGGTTATCAGCAGGGCAGAGATCCTCGGGAACCCCTTACCGGCCACCTCCCACTGGTGACCACACTACTCATACGTCACTTGCCCAAGGGTTCCCTGCATCCTCAGCGCCCCTCTCCAGGTCCCAGGAAGCCCAAAGCTGTGGGCTCTGCCCTGCTCCTCCACTCTGGGCCAGAATTATCCTCAACTATGTCCCCATTAATGGTTTCTCTACTCGGATTAGATTAGGACGGTGCTGTGACAGGGACACAGTGACCGCAGTCTTGGAGCTGTCAAGGGCTGGCACCTAAGCTGAGTGGCCTAGCAGGCACCCTGAGGCCTGCACCTCACAGGCAGGACAGAGGTCCCCACCCCAAATAATCACACCCGCCACCACCAACCCTGAAAGGAGAGCCGCTAGGAGGGTACAGTTACCCTCCCAGAGTGGGCAGCTGGCTCCGAGCCCTCCCGAGGTGCCCGTCCCTTCTATAAAGTGGGGTGTTTGCCTATCACCTCCGCACAGCCGCTGTCCCTCACACTGACTCAGCTCAGGTCATTCCCAACAGCGGACAATGTGAATGCTGTGCGCATAGGCGTTGCGTGTGCCGCTTGGAGAAAAATGACAAGAGAAGTCTGTGCGTGTTCAGCGCAGACACAACCCCCGTCCCTAACATTTTCAAGCCACTACCGGCTGAATGTGTAGAAATGAACCCCAAAACACAGGGGGTCAACTCAGCAGACCTCTCAGTTTGTTTTCCAGGATTTTGGTTAACAGTGGCCCGTAGACATTAAGTATTTGTCTTGACTCAAGACACAGAGAGAAATCACACTCATGTAACTCTGTATTACAGTACTTTGTTGCAACTGTGTTTTATTCACAGTTATTGTTAAGTCTCTTAGCATGCCTTTTAGTTAAACCTGACCAAGCACATGTATGCACCGGAAACAATGCAGTGTGTAGATGTACCGTGGCATGGGTAAGGGGATCCACTGTACACTGAAGCTCCAGCCGGAAGATGACTACTGTCATCCCTACAGCACATTAGGCCAGCCACTTAAACACTCAGGTTTTGCTGGAATTCCTCACCCATAAATAGATGGATGATAACAAGCCAGCCACAGTGGAACACACCTATAATCTCAGCATTTAGGGAGGCTGAGGCAGGAGAATCAAAAGTTCAAGTAGCAAGATCCCATCTCAAAATAAAAAATAAAAAAGGGCTGGGGATGTAGCTCAGTAGGAAGAAGGCATACTTCAAACCTCACAATTCATGTGACAATAAAATGAGATCATGAAGTGAAAGCACCTTATAAAGTTCAAGGTATTGCACAAATGCAAAGCATCCTGAGCTTTATCAGCATCAGTGCCCATAAATGCCCTGAAATAACCTAATAAAACTAAATTGGCCTAATTAACAAGACTCAACAGTTTCTGGGCAAAAGGAAACCTGGAAAAGGATTCATATGCACCCTGCACTAAGGCGAGAGTGCCGAGGAAGGGAGGCCTGGCCAGGTTACTAGGAGGCAGGCCACGTGAGGCATCGCCCAGGTGACACCGTATGTCACCTCCAGATGGAGCTGGAAGACCAGGGTCTTCACTCAGCCTTCCTTCCCCAGGATGACTTGCTCCCCAGGAAATACACAGCAGCCACTGTCAGAACCTAAAAAAAATGTTTTTTCTTTTTTTGAGACAGGGTCTTGCTGTGTAATCCAGGCTGGCCTTGAACTCCCTTCATTGTCCTTGATGGCCTCCAACTCACTGTCTCCTGCATCAGCCGACAAAGTTCTGGGATTACAGGCACATTCTCCTACCACAGCTGACATCAAAAATGATTCTAACCAGAATAATTTTTAAGTGATCTCAATAGAAATTATGAGTGACTTCATGATATAATCTTCTCATGAGGAAAATAACATTTAATAAGTAAGTTCAAGAGTCAAAATGTTCAAAAGGTACCGAAGTGCTCCCCCCATCCTTGGCCCCATCCCCAGCAGTTATCACAGACGCTTATGCAACCTCAGAGAAATCCCTTACACACATATAAGCAAATTCCTGTGACATCCTCTCCTCTTGTGCCCAAATGGCAACATTCTACACCCGGTGTGGTTTGCCTTGCTTTTTCCTGAAACTTTCGAAGAGCTTTTGTTTGGCCAGGGAACTACTGCCAATACATTCTCCTGCTACCAGGGAGCAGGTGTGCATGACAATCCTCACTCCGCCTGGCCTGGAGAACTGCTGGGAGGGGGGACCCATCTGAATGTTGACAGCTAATGACAACCAAAACACTGCCTCCAGCAACGTCTGGGGATGCTCATTCCCCATCCTCGGCCATTACAGGTAGACACAGTCACGCTTTTATTGTTATTTTTATGACCCAAATTGTGCTCCTCCTCCACATATACCAAACTCAGTCTGAGGCCTTGGCCCTCGGTATCTCAATTGGAGAGAGTCTTTAAAGAGGCAGTGATTAAGTTATAACAAGGGTATTATGATGGACCCTAATCCCTTCTGACCACTGGTATCTTTATCAGCTTCTGTCATTGCTCCTCTGTCTCATGGAGCTGAATTTTCTTACATGTCTCACCCAATACACAGCACACTGACTGAACACCGTGCCACTGAGAGGAAGTATAAAACAAGTATGCTCTAGTATCACTTTAAAGAGCCCTCACCACCACCACTGGGAATCAAACCCAGCCATTCTACCACTGAGCTCCATCCCAGCCCTTTTTCATTTCTGTTTTTGTTTTTGAAGCAGTGTCTCACAGAGGCTAAGTTGCCCAAGCTGGCCTTAAGTTTGTGACCCTCCTGCCACAGCCTCTCAGAGTGCTGGGATTACAGGTGTGAGTTACGCAGCCGGCACCCTTTAAGGAGCTATAGGTAACAAAGTAGGTAAATAACTGTAATCAGAATGCCCTTCTGGATTCGACCAGGACACAGAACGCTGGATTCTGGAAGGCTATGTGATCTAAGTGAAGCCTCACTGTGCTCCGGGGCAGGGGTGAGTGTTTGTTCCATAAAAAGACACCAACGTGGAGGAGAAGCAGGCAGTGGGGGAAACAAGCAAGGGCGTTCAGCGCTCCAGAATGAGGCAGGAACCCTTTCGTGCCAGCTGATAGAGGTGAAAGCTCATTTCCCAAGGGTGGGAATCGCCAGAACTCTGCAGACAGAGGAGCAACCACTGCAGGCATGGCAGGCAAGGAACAGGATCCACTGGAAAATCAAAGCAGAGCAGGCCGAGACCAGGGCCAGACTGGGAAGGAAAAGGAGTCGAGAGGGCCCCAGGATGCTAAGCCACAGGCAGGAAACTAGCGCGGAGCATCAGGAAGAGGACGTCTGGGCAGTGGGGAGGTGGAGAGGACTGGGTTTCTGCCACATAGATGGGACAGTCTGGGATTGGAGGGGCAGCACTGGGAATGTGGGATCAACACTGGTAGAGCGAACCCCAGAGGTGTCCTGACCTTTATTTTAAGGTACAGGCATGTGAAACTTAACAGAGGCAAAAAGAAGCCTTCTTGAGCTTCCCTTATCTGGGAAATGAGGCTGCCATAAATCCTCTCATAGAAGCAACAAACATTTCTGCTTCAAAAACAAATCCCTTTTCTAGGGAGCTTTATGACCTAAAGACAACAAAAATGCCATTCATACCTCTGTAGGAAAAAAAAAAAATCATACCTTTTCCTACCTTCTGTTCAGTCTCCTAAAAACCCACTTGTCCTTCCTGGAGAAACCTGTGTTCTTTCCTATCAGTCTTGCTCCTTGGTGCCTGGCTAAGTTCAGTCAGGTAACACACCAACCACCTCTTCTGCTGGGTGCCTTAGGCAAATTTCTGACTTTTTCCCTGTTAACAAGTCCTTTACTAGTTTAATTGGCAGGCCCTCGGGCACTGAACCCACAGAAGCAGAGAAGTCTTCTCCAAGAGAAGTGGTACACATCACTGTCAAATGTTTGAGAGAGAAGGTGAGCCAATCCCAGCACCCAGGAAGAGGCTCTCCCTGCCACCATTCCAAGCTCCTAGGGCAGAGAAGGTGAGCTGGGTGCCAGAAGCACACCCCCACACCCCCGTGGAAATGAGAAGACACATAAGCCTCAAAAAGAGACTTCCAGATCACCTACTGCACCCCCAAAGGGAAATGAGATGGAACAATCTGATACTCAACCACCTGGACTCCCTGAACTGGCAACAAAAGAGGATATGGAAAAAATGAAATCAGAAATAATTTCTCAGATAACAGCAAAGGTTGTGCCCATAGTGCAAGACATGATTAATAAATCTAGAGAGGACACAGATAAAAAAATAGAGGAGCTGAGGAACATGATGGAATCCCAACATAGGAAAAAAATGGAATCCATAAAACAGATGCAAACAGATTTCCAGAGGATTAAAAACTCCATCGAAAGTCTGCACAGCAGAATGAACCAATGTGAGGACAGAATTTCAGATATAGAAGATAAGATTGCAATTAGTGACCAGGAAAAGAAAAATTGCTTTAAAATGGTAAGGGACCAAGAGAAATCAATCCAGCAGCTGCTAGACGATGCGAAGAAGAGTAACATAAGACTGATTGGAGTCAATGAAGAAAGAGGAGAGAGTGCAGAAGACATAAAAAAGCTGTTCACAGAAGTGATGGCAGAAAACTTCCCAAGGAGGGGAAAAGAACTTGACATACAGATAAGTGAGGCATATAGGGCTCCAACTAGCCTTGATCAAAAAAACTCTACACATAGGCATATAATAGCTAGGATTCCAGAAACCCAACAGAAGAATAAAGTTCTACAAGCAGTGAGAGAAAAGAAACAAATCCCATACAAAGGAAAGCCTATCCAATCACAGCAGAGTTCTCAATGCAAACCCTCAAGGCAAGAAGAGCTTGGAGTGATGTATTTCAAGCCCTAAAGGAAAACAGCCTCCAACCCAGATTGATGTACCCTGCAAAACTATCTTTCAAAATTGATGGAGAAATAAGATACTTTCATGATAAGGAGCACCTCAGGAATTTCATGAATACCAAACCAGCACTCCAAAAAATTTTAGACAATATCCTAGGAAAAGCCAATGAGGATCACAACCCCAGGAAGTCCAGCAGAATGAATGCATTGGGTGTGACAAATTAAATGCAAAGGGGGAGAATCCAACAAAAAGAAAAAGTGATGACAAGGCTTCTAAAACATTTAACTTCAACTCCCTAATGAGTATATAATTCAATCTTGCTACTATTCATGATTAGTATTTTTCTGATTCTACTGTTGTACAACTTTCCTTGTGCTGTACTGGCTATTTATCATCTTATGTCTACTTTTTAATTGGGTTGTCTATTTTTTGGCGGGGGGGGGGGGGTACTGGGGATTGAATTCAGGTCCTTGCACTTGCACAGCAGGCAGCGAACCCACTGAGCTAAATCCCCGGCCCCATAATTGGGTTGTCTATTAATGAGCTGTAAGAGTTCTTTATATATTCTGGTCATAGGTTATATGCATTATAAATATGGTCTGTTTAAGGACTACTTTTCATTTTCTTCACTTTTTTTTTTCTGTGAGGGGGAACGAACTCGGGACCTTGCGCTTGCGAGGCCAGCACCGGAACCACTGAGCTAAATCCCCGCGCCTACTTTACATTTTCTTAACGATGTCATTTACACTTCTAAATTTTGATGGAATCTCATTTATCAATTTTTTTCTTTTCATACATCATGTTTTTTGTATCCTAGGACGTTCTTGCCTACCCTAAATTCATAAACATTTTCCCTTATAATTTCTTCTTAAAGTTTTATACTTTCAGGCTTTCATACTTAGGTTCACAGATCCTTTCAAGTTATTTTTATGTATGGAAAAAAGGGTTGAGGTTAATTTTTTATATACAGATACCAGGTGTTCTAGTGCCGTTTGCTGAAAACACTATCTTTTCCTCAGCTCTTGAATCGAGTTTATATTCTATAAAATGCTAATGTTAAATAATCTTTCAAAACTCAGTGGACCATATCTGTGTGGTTCTATTTCTAGATTCTCTGTTTTATTCCAATGATCTATATGTCTTTCCTTACACCAACACTGCCTTGATTACTGTAGCTTTAGAAGAAGTCTTAAAATTAGGTACTAAACGTCTTCCAACAGTTTTGTTTTTTTTTTTTTACTTTTCTAGGTCCTTTGTACTCCTACATAACTTTTAAATTTCAATATCCAATTCTTCATTTATAGCAAGTATACATAGACCTGAATTTTTATATATACCTTGTGTTTTCTAATCCTACTAAATTCAAATACAAGTTCTAGGGGCTCCTAGAGATTTCTTAGTATTTTCTCTGTAGATGATCATTTCATCTACATATAAAGATTTTGCTTCTGCTGTGCCAATCCTATCCTAGTTGTGTCATTTTATTGCCAGACTATTTTGGTGGGGACTAGGTTTCAAAGTCTAATGGACAGATAAAGAGTAAGCATATCTGCCCTTGTTCCCCACCTTAAAGACAAAGCACTGTATCTTCTCCATTCATATAAGGCATTCTCACTGGAAATACGGAGTACATGTCTTTAATCTGTTGAGAAGGTTCTGTTCTACTTCTGGTCTCCTGATAGCTTTTACCATGAAAAGCTGTAGAATTTAGTCCAATACTTTTTCTCCAACTAGAGACAGGATCATATGGCTTTTTCCTTTCCTCTGTTAAAATGATGACTTTTGGGGGTGGATCTTCCAATGTTGAACCAACACTGCCATCCTTATAATAAAACCACTTTCTACATCCTGCCAGATCTGACTTCTAAGAGTTTGCTTTGTTAAACAAATTTCTATCTATGTTCATACTTTTTTCTTCTTTTATCTTTATCCAGTTTTAGGATTAGCACAATGTTGATTGCCTAAAATGAGGGGAGAAGTGTTCCTTCTTTTTTCTGCTTTAAATGTTTGATATAATTTATCAGTTAAAATGTATATGAGCCTGTTGTTGTCATATAGGCAGGTTTTCAAGCTAGGAATATACTTTCTTTAATAGGTGCTATTCAAATTTTATATTCCCTCTAGAGTTAGTTTCATTAATTTATCTTCCAAGGTACTTCTTAGAAGTTGTCAAATTTATTTCAAAAAAGATTTTTGAAATATGCTTTCTATATCCTTTTAAAATCTGTAAAATCTGTGATAATGTCTTCTAGATCTTGATATTGTAATTTTAAAAATGTATAACTGATATTGTGTAGTAGGAAGAAAAGGTCCAACGGGGTAGGGGAAGTGGGAGGTGCAGGGGAAAGGAAAGAAAGGGAAAGAAAAAATATGAGAAAAGGAGAAAAATGGAAACAAAGTCTTTGCAAATAGGGAAGGGTGGAGGGGGTGAAGGGAGTGCAGGGGAAGGGGAAAAAAATAAGAACCAAGATACTCATGTAAAGGTACAAGATCCCGATGACAAATTTAACTGTAAAAAAAAAAAAAAAAAATTTGACCATAGAGTGTACTGAACCTACACAAGCCAGCCCAGGTAAGTAAGGTTCCACCCCTCTGCCTTCGTGTTCTTAGCTGTTCAGAGGCCTGCACAATCGCAAGACAGCATTAAATCCCCCTGGGCCTTCTTCCCCTGCAGCTCAGGCAAACAGCAGGCTGACACCTCCAAAACCGAAAACCGGCTTTCCGGCACCCTCTGCATGGCCAGAGTGAGAGGAGACTAGGGGGTGGCCTGAGGAAATCCGTGGTCCACCTCTCAGTCTACACAATGTTCCCGTGGCATGCTGGAGATGGAGAGGACACTGGTCCCGGGGCACCCCCTATACCTATACTCCCACATTAACACTCCCTCCTCTCTTCACCCTAAAATAATCCTGAATTGCCAACAGGTGAGGCCTTCACCAGATTCAGAAGTGAGGATGAGGATCCTGCTGATTTTTCAAGCTGATTAAAAGTGGGACAGGTGCAGGAATGGACCATTCGGAGGCATGGATCAAATATTGAAGGGTATGGAAGATGATCAAGATAAAATATACAGACACTCATTTAATGACCAAGTTCCATTCCTGTGACTAGGTCATTAAGTTTTTTTGTTTGTTTGGGTTTTTTTGGTACCATGGTTGAACTCTCCGGTCCTTCCACTTGCAAGGCAAGGGCGGAACCACTGAGCTAAATCCCCGACTAGGTCATTAAGTGAATTGCTTACTAAATGAGGAATTGCATTTAGTATGTACATTACAAAATTCAGAACAAAGAAATGTGCCTTTTACATGCAGTACTGTAATGTACGACATATAACTACAGAACTGTACAGCACAATCAACAAAAATTTCAGTAATGTATAAACAAGGGGTACTGCACCAAATAAAGACATTGAGGCCCTATGAACAAGATATACAGAACTGTACCAAAAAATATATAAAAAACACAGCTCATAAGTCCAAGCAGTGGGTCCTAAGTCCAAACAGTGAGCCTCGGTCAATAGGGAGCGATACTGTACATATCAATTTCTCAGAATGGATGTGATTATTATGCACTGCAAATATATGCCAATAAAAAATTATTTCAAAACACGGAAGGGACCAGGCATGGCGGTTCATGCCTGTAATTCTAGCACCTTGGGAGGATGAGACAAAAGGATTCCAAGTTCCAGCCTGGCCTGAGCAACTCAGCAAGACCCTGCCTCAAAATAAAAAGTGAAAGGGCTGGAGACTATGGCTCAGTGTGAAGGGCCAGGTTCAGCCCTCATTACTGTGGAAACAAAAACAGAACCACACATGGAAGTTGCCTGTAACAGAACTAACAACTAAAGCACGATTGTCCAATGAGTCCTGAAACAGCACAAAGAAACAAAAAACAGAGCAAACGGAAATTAAGGGAAAAAAAAATCAGAACAATCACTACAAAGTAGTCAAAAATATGTTGGAAGTACTACATACTGTAAAAGCTATATAATATAGCCAGATTTCTTTAGAGAAGATTCACAGCATTGTAAATTTCATTACTAACCTAAAAACAGAAACTATTCGGTCCTAAAGCTTTTTTTTTTTTTTTGAAAAAGGAAAAGTAGAAAAATAGAGATACATAATTAATCAAAATTATTAGGATGGGCCAGGGATTTAGCTCAGTGGTTTCGCCGCCTGCTGCAGTAGCACAAGGACCCAAGTTTGATCCCCAGTACAAAAAAAAAAAAATTATTAGGATGGGAAGTAATTTTTAAAGAGATAACCTCTAGTTACTATAACAGGAAAAAAACAGGGGCTAGAGGTGTAGCTCCATGGTAGAAGTCATGCTTCGTATGTATGAGGCCCTGGGTTCAACTTCTAGCACATTCATTTCCAAAACTATTTGAATCTCTTGCTGTGCATCTGTGTGTCTATGTGTGTGCATGGGTATTAGAGGAAATGAATTCATCTATTTCTTCACCCATTTCTTCCCCTAGTGTTTTTTTCCTTCAGTATATTCAAGTAATACAGTATTGAGAAATTATCTTTCATTCCAGATTTTCAAATTTACTATCCTAAAATTTTATATTTTATTTGCATCTAAATTTTTCCTTTGTAATGATTTTCTCCTTCACTGATTAAAAAAAAATTTTTTTTTAATTTTTTATTGTTTTACTTTTTGGGGTTTTTTTCTTTTGGTACCTGGGATTGAACTCACAACCTTACGCTTACAAGGTAGGCATGGTGCCACTGAGCTAAATCCCCGGCCCTGATTTTTTTTTTTTTTCATTTTGTAGTACAGGCTAGTCTTGAACTCACTGTATAGCCCAGACTGGCCTTGAACTCCTAGAGGTCCTCCTGTCTCAGCCTACTGAGTGCTGGGGTTACAGGTGTGCCCCACCATGTTCTCTATTTTTTCTTTTCCTTTTTGGAAATGAATGTGCTAGGGATGACAGTCTCCCTTCACTGCATTTAAATTTTTCCATCTCTTCTTCTCTCATCCTGCCCACCCGGCCCCTAGCAACTCAGGATGTGCCAGCACAGCCTGCCTGTGCCGGCCAAGGCTACACAGTTATGGAGGGGTCAGGCAAAGCCACTGGGTCCTTCTCAGCGGGTGGCCCCATGCTCCCTAGGAAAGGGACTTTCTCATGCCCTTCTCCCTGTAGGGAGGCGGATGCCCAATACCATTTCACCACAGTACAATGCGGTGGCACTTCGCATTTTACAAAACAGCCTCTTAAAGAATATTCCTTTCAATTCTCTCAATAACTCTGTCTGTTAGGTAACTGTCATTTTACAAATTAAGACATCTGATCACACAGCAAGGAAGGACAGGAGCTGGAATTCAAATCCAGACATTCTGACATCAAGTCAGAAGCCTGAACAGAACCAGTGTAACAAACCTCAGATTAATAATTTCTAAAGGATTCCAGTAAAGAAAACACTTTGTAATAAGGCTGTTCTCAACATTTAACTGTTTTAACCAGTTTCCTTCGACAGAGAAGCAATGAACTCCAATCTGTTTAAAAAGTACATCAATTTACAAATGTTTGCTTATAATTTAAAGCATTCAGACTCTCCACCCCGTCAAGCAAAGTTTAAAATTGTTTGTTCTACTGTCCTTTAATATGTTGGAAAGAGCCTAGGTATTCCCTAAAACACTCTTCTTGCAGTTTGTATCACAAAGCTGTCTGTGCCTGCATAATTAAGAATCCTTCCATAGGTACTGAGAACGTTCCCCTTCCAACAACATAAATCTGACACAAAATAACAAATCTGTTATTGGAAAGCTTCTGTCCCCTGGGAGGTGGGAGATTTTTTTTTTTTTCTTTCCTCCAGTACACCTGTCCTCAGTGAAGAGCAAGCACAGCCAAAGGTTGGTATTGTGTTCCTTCTGCACAAGTGAAACATTTCTAATAATTGTAAGAATATCCTTGGCCGGGGATTTAGCTCAGTGGTTTCACCACCTGCTGCGCAAGCACAAGGACCCGAGTTTGATCCCCGGTACAAAAAAAAGAATATCCTTGTGCTAGGTAAAAATTTTAATGGTTAAATATACCACACATCAATCACAGAATCATAAAAACCAAAAAAGTGACAGATGACTCAGTATTAAGACGAAGCCCAAAGAGGTCAGGCTAGGCCAAGTCAGTATGAGCGTGGGTAAGAGAAAACAAGACTTTTTGGTATTCTACTGAAAATTTAAAGTATTTTTTAATAGCATCCCAGGACACCGTATGCAGTTGGTAGATTCTCAACAAACCCTGGATTTCAAGTGCACGGGGGGCAAATTCCCATTCATGCTTCACTGCTGCAGGTAGGGTGGGGCCCAGAGCTAAACCGCTTCAAGGGAGGGACTCCTGGCGTTGCTGGCCTGCTCATCCCTTCACTGCCCTGGGCCATCTTTCCCAGCCCAATCCTTGGGCTCTGGTCCCTTTTGGCCATTTCATCTTTATTCTCTGCCCAGTACTTTTGCAGAGTGGACAGTCAGTTACATGGACACGTTCTTGGTATGCAAAATTATTATCAAAGAACAACTGCACGTAGGCAAATGTACTCGGGTCATGTGAATCCAAGGGTGCCCGCAGGAGGCGCCAGGTCCAGCACAGGGCACACAACCTGAGTGGTAACGAGGCACCAGCTCTTTGCCTAACACCCAAGCATGGCAGGAAGCACCACCAAGCCCTGCGCTCATCTGCCTCGGAGAGGAGACCCCGTCGCAGCCCACAGAACCCACACAGCACAAGCACAGTCCCGAAAAACAGACTGCCCAACTGCTCCACCCAGCACCCAGAGAACCTCGCAGGGTACATAGCAATCATGACACTTCTAGGTGTCACCGACAGGGGTCAGCAGAGGGCCTGGGCCTCGCAGTCCGCTTTTCATACTTAGAAGCAGGTATCACTTCCCCAAATGCCTGAACCTCACACAGTGCTTCTGGGCTTCCTGAACCAGTTCACTTACCTCCCCGAGAAGAGTCTTCTCAGATTATCAAGCAGATTATCAAGCAGCCCTCATCACATAGTCTGCTTCAGACCTGCCACCTCCTATATTATACTGTTTCATGATATTTACTCAGAAATGTGGGAGTTTTACAGAAGAAAGCATGTGGCATAATTTATGTAAATATATCAGCTGTGGGGGGTTTTTGCTATTTTTAAATTAATTTTATTGGTACATTTTAGGTATACAATATAATGACATTCATCATTGGAAATTTGCACCTTTACATAATCTCTCTCGCTTCTTATTTTTCCCATTCCCCTGCCTTCCCTTCAACCCCTCCGTCCCTCCCTATCTACAAAGACTGTTTCCATTTTGTCTTTTTCTCATATTAATTCCATTCCCCCTTTCTTTTCCCCATTTCCCCTTCCCCTCTGCCCCTTTTCTTCCTATTTCACATTATCTGTTATACCTTTTAGTCCTTATTTACACTTTCAGTTTCTCACACCAGAGAAACTATTCAGTATTTACACGTGTGTCCTATTTATTTCACTTAAGATACCGCCTCAATGTGCATCCATTTAGCTATAAATGTCTCTAGTTTCTCCTTCTTTATGGCTGAATAATACTCCATTTTATTAAAAACACATTTTCTTTATGCAGTCTCCAGTTGATGGGCAATTGGGCTGCTTCCAAGTTTTAGATATTACAAATTGTGCTGCTATGAACATAGGTGCACATATATCACTGTGGTATGATTCTTTTAATTCTTTGGGGAAGATACCCAGCAGGGGAATAGCTAGGTCAAGTGGGACTTCCAGTCCTAGTTCTTTGAGGTATCTCCATATTGATTTCCACAGTGCTTGCATCAGTCTACACTCCCACCAGCAGTGGAGCAGGGTTCCTCTTTCCCTACAGCCCCGCCAGCATTTGTTATTGGCTGACTTCATGATGGCAGCCATTCTTTCTGGGGTGAGGTGGAATCTCAGTATTGTTTATATTGGCATCTCTCGAATGATCAGTGATGTTGAACATTTTTTCATATGTTTATTTTCTATTTGTACTTCTTTGAGAAATATCTGTTCATTTCAGATGCCTTTCAAAGCTCCAGTCACAGGTTTAAGTATGCAAAACATGCATGTTGGCCAAACAAAAACTAGAAGTTAAATTATGCAATATTAAGTATTAAAGTATAGCTGACATCAGCCAGAAAACAGCCAAGTTTCTGTTTGTGGAAGTAAAATACTTAGCCTAACTGGAATTTTACTTCCATTCAGCTTTCTGGGTAGAAAAAGCCTAAAATGGGGCCAAGTGTCTCCAGAGACTTTCTTCAATTACGCCAGGACGGAGTGTTCAGGAGAGAAGAGGGATCTAGTCCCTCTCCTCAGAAGGAGTGCAAAGCAGATATTTTATATTCTCTTCAGCTCTGCACCTACAGTTCTTTTCCAGAAACGATTGTAAAACTAAAAGTATTCCCTTGTGATGTCAAAGCAAGATTTCCTTGCTGATCTGTTTAATCCATTCAAAAGAGAGTAAAGAGCTTTACTTGCCTCCACAGTTGCACTGGAGCCGGTATCACGGCTTCCCCAGCGGCACAGGGCAGTTACTCGGGTACAGGGAAAGTACTCATGGAGGAAACAGCTGTGCCTCTCCCTCTCCCGAAGCTGCAGTTGTGCCCAGCCAGTAGGAATGCAGCCAACAGATTCCAAATGGCAGGGAGCCTTGCAGAGTGGCTGCCCTGTGCAAGGGAGGGACAAGTCCCCTCGAATCCGGCCCAGCGGACAACTGACACAGCTGAGCACTCAGCCACGTGGGGCCAAGCTGGCTCTGCTAGTCAAGAGGCAGCCAGGATGCACAGAAGAACCAGGCAGAGCCTCGTCTCAAGTCTGGAATAAACAAATATGATTTCTCAAGCTTGGCGAGGCAGCAAGCGAGTTAGAGAGAACTGTTAACAATCCTAAACCAAGTCACATGGATACAACTTTTGTTCATTGCTCAGAGGAAGGGAATTCTCATGGAAAAAAGTGTGAGCTACCATACAGGGGAAAAGAAATGTCCTAGTGTCGCTAGACCTCTGTGAGCCACTGCCACCAGCAATTCTCCCTGTAACCAGAAAAGATGACAACAACTCCAAGTCTCTCAGACCAAAACCCTCCCTGAGCCCAGGACTGACAACTTGGCTCTTCTCCAGAACTCCCGCCATGCCTCCTCCCCAAACCAAATAAAAATCCAACTTACAGGTGTCTGGAGAAATTATTACTCCAAAAAGCCATATAACTGATCATGTTTATAAAAATTTGCACAGATTTTTTTCTTTTTACAGACTATACTTAGTATATCTGCACAACTTGGAAGTGACCTTTTTTTTGGTATGAGGGATCAAACTCAGGACCTTGTGCTTGCCAGGCAGGCACAGTGCCACTGAGCTACATCCCTGGCATTCACAACTTTGAAGGGAATCATAAATCCAAAACCCATTTTCTTCACAGTACAGTAGATGGAAGCCAACAAATAGCAAAATATAAATAAGCAGCATGGAAATAGGACAGACAGTTGGAAGTAACTCTAAAATTAATTGTATTTAAAATAATAGCCAAAAATCTAAGAAAACAACTCAGAAGACTCTGAAACAGATAATGAAACGGACAGATCACACCATTTTCCAGTGCACATTCCACTCCCTTCCAAGCCTTACCACACGTAGAGTGCACAGAGTTAGGACCAGCGTTTCCAGAAGCAGCAAGCTTATCCCGCATTCATTTCAGCACAGGCCAGCGGTGACTCACAGCCCTAAGCAGGAGTGTCCCTGACGGCCAGACAGCTCCTCACAAAAACCTCGGCCCAGGTTCCTAGTCCCTGGTACTCTGGCTCCAACAGCCACACCAGTCACTCCCCTGCTTCCCTCTTCAGGGCTCTGCTCTGAAGCCTCCCTCCCTGGGAGCCGCACAACAGGCGTGAGATGATGTCCCCCTCATCCCAGGAGAGGACAGGAGGTGGTCCAGGGTCCCCGTCTGCAGAGCCCCAGGAGTTGCCACATGAGCTGCCAGGACAGCATGGGCAGAAAGGCAGGCCCTGAGGGGCCAGCTGCTGGGGAAGAAATGTTCTGTTACCTGTGTTTCTAGATTTTGGGTCTCCAAGAAACCACTAGTGATTTCTGAGAGCCTTCAATACAGTTCTCAGAAAATAGTTTCAAATGTTCTTGACATATTCATCTTTGTAAAGCATTTGGTTTTATTTTTAATCAACACATAGTAATTGCACATATGTAGAGGGTACAGTATGACATTTTAATCCATGCATATGAAGTGTAATGATCAGATCAGGGTGCCTGACATATCTGTCACTGCAGACAATGGGGATTTCTTTGCATTAGGAACATCCAAAATCCTGTCTTGAAATATTCAATTAATTATTGTCAACGATCCTCCTATGCTACAGAGCCTTAGACATTATCCCTCCTACCCAGCTGTGCCCTACACCCGTTAACCAGTCTCCCTAGCCCTTCCTCCCCCAAGCCTTCCCCAGTTCTGGTAACCACCGTTCTACTCTCTACTTACCTCAGATGATCTGTCAGCTTCCACACGCTCATCAAGCATTTCCAAGGTGTGCGGATTCGTGGCCTAACAGGCTCCTTGCACCTCAGTACTTTAAATCAGGTAGCCCTGTTCTGCTGGGAACAGGACATTTGCACTTCCATGCTCCTGCTTCCAAACAGTAAGCCTGGGTGAAATGCACACCTTCTTACCAACCCCTGGGACTGACAGGGAGCATCCAGCTCACGGCAGGAATCAGAGGGAATCCACCTGACAGGCCAGATGTGAAGCTCCCTAGTGCATGCTAGGGGAGGTGTCTCTCTGTGGATCTGAAGCCAAGGCAGGGGCCAGGTCAGTCACAGAGATCTGAGCTAGATGATCGGGCCAAGAATGTGCAGGGAAGCAAGCCATCCACCCAGCAGTGCCCACAGTAAAGAAGGCCACAGGGACATAGAAGCCCTGGTGGGGAAAGGCCAGGTCCCATGGGCAGAGCTGACGGCCGGGGTCACCGCTCCCCACTGCAGCACCACTGGCTCCCAACAGTGACCCACTTCCTAACCGCACAAGCCACACCAGGGAAGGCTGCGCCACATTGCCCAAGCAGAGAAAAATCTCAGGGACAGCTTTAAAGATTTCAAGGAAAACCAGAGACAGAACTCCAGGGTGAAGGGTAACATGAGGTTAATCAGAATCCCTCGATCTCTAAGAGTATAGCCTACTGCGGGCCCCACCGGTGACTTTCCTGTGTGCTGAAATTATGCTGTTTCCTAAGTAACAGGACATACACAAATTCCTTACACCTTATGCTGTCAAACCCCACAGCATCACTTGGCAAACTATTTAATAAAGAATGAAGTATTTAAAATATTAACATGTTATTTCAGCAACTATTTTCATGTTTCATAGTCCTTTGTCCTTTCATCAAGTTTTAAAAACACTTTCAGGAGGGCCAGGGATTTAGCTCAGTGGTGCCGCCGCCTGCCTTGCAAGCATAAGGTCCCCACCACCACCACCAAAAAAGAAAAACCAAACACTTTAAGGAATGTTTCTACACACTGTAAAACAGTAGAGAGCCACAGAAAGATACTGCAGAGGCCAGAGGGGCCTGGCTCCAGGACCACAGACACCAAAATGTAGGTGCTGAGTCCCTGATCTCAAATGACAGAGTATTTGCGTGTAACTGACCCACGTCTCCCAACATACACAATCACCTCTGTATTACCCCTGGTGCCTAACCCAACAAAAATGCCACGTACGCAGCTGTAATACTATACTGTTCAGAGGATGGTGACAAAAGGAAAAACTCAGTACAAATGTCATTTTTAAACAGTTCTGACCCAAGGTTGGATGGATCCATAGGTGTGGAACCTGGGACACGGAGTGCTGAATGTGCTCGGTGCCAGCTTAGCCTCTGACCCCACTCTGGTGCTCGCCTCCCCGGTGCACTGGCTGGAGAAGCCGCTGGAAGAGGGATTCTGAGCCGTGGACTCCCAGAGAAGTGAGATTTACCATTATGAGGGGTGGGAGGACTGCAATTAACAACTTCAGCAAATGCTGCACATGAAGCCTCCCTCAGAGGGTCAAAGCTCTGGGAATGCTGGTGCAGACTTCCTGGTGGGGGGGGGGGGTCCTCCGGAAATACTGCCTCCTCCCGACTCCACCTTCAGAGCTCAGTAGCCACCGGACCCCGCCCAATCCCAGTCCAGGAGCTCCATCAGATTCTGCAGACACTGCGTGGGCCTAACTCCCTAACACACTGTAAAAGTGCCGTGGCAGCGAGTTTCATCGCTCCTGGGACAAGGTGTGAACTGGTATACAGGTATGTGCCACCACGGCCAGCTGGACACGCCACATTTTAAAATGTGTACACCTCAGCTTTTATTTTTTTATTCTTTTTTTTTTCTGGTACTGGAGATCGAACTCAAGACCTTGTGCTTGAAGGCCAGGCATGGCGCCACTGAGCTAAATCCCCAGCCCAGCCTCAGCTTTTAAAATCCCATGCCTCAAAGTCCTCAAGTGTGATCACTGTTTCTTACCACCTATGATGGGCAAAGCACACACATCCATGTTGCAGCACTGTTTAGAGTGACCTGGTTATTCAAGTTATTGCTACAACTCTGGGCGGGGGGGGTTGTTTTGTTTTGTTTTTTGTTTTTGAGACAGGGTCTCATTTTGTAGTTCAAACTGGCCTTGAATTCATTACATAGCTCAGGCTGGCGTCAAACTAGCAATGATCCTCCCGAGTGCCGAGATTAGAGGCTCACACCACCATGCATGGCATTCAAATTATTGCTATAGCTCTGAAATGAGGACACAAGAAAAGAAGAGAGGGAAACCACACCGCAGGGCTCGCACAATATTTACATCACACTGCTCACACCTCATGTGTGGTTTCAAAGTCTGGCATCTCTAATTAACCAAAGTGACTAAAAACAGCTCCAACTGCTGGCACAGGCTCTGAAGGGCCCTAAGGTAGGATAATCCCATGGGCCCTGGATGCTGCCTGCTTGTGGGCACCAGCACCCCAGCCCTGCATCCACAAAACTACAGCGAGGTCCTGAGGCTGGGCAGGGCCCACCCCATCCTCTTCCTTGGCCAGCAAGGGTGGGGCACCTGGGGACAGCCAAGAGAGGCAGGCAGAGCCGGCTGCGTCATCAGGGCACAAACTCCCCACGTGAACATTTAACATAGGACAGGCCCTACCACCGAGTAGTAAGCACGAGCCTCAGGCACACGGACAAAACCGGATGGGATGCTCCATGCGGTTCAAAGTCAGGCCCTTGATCCATACTTCCAAAACTGCTATATAGATTTAATGCAATTCCAGTTGAGATCCCAGCAGCATACTTCATGGACCTCGAGAAAACAATCCAAAAATTCATTTGGAACAAGAAGAGACCCAGAATAGCAAAAGCAATTCTAGGTAACAGAGACATGGCAGGGAGTACCACAATCCCCAACCTGCAACTCTACTACAAAGCTACTGTGATAAAAACAGCATGGTACTGGCAAAGAAACAGACTTGAGGACCAGTGGAACAGATTAGAAGATGCAGAAACAATGCCAGACACACTCAGCCATCTCATCTTCAATAAAGGAGCCAAACACCCTCACTGGAGGAAAGACAGCCTCTTTAATAAATGCTGCTGGAAAAATTGGGCTTCAACTTGCCAAAGATTCAAACTAGACCTGTATCTCTCACCATGCACTAAACTAAAATCAAAATAGATTAAAGATCTAAATATTAAAATAGAAACTCTGAGCCAGTTGGAACAGAGGTTAGGTAGAACCCTTGAAGACATCGGTGTAGGAAAAGATTTTATGAACAAAACCTCAGTTGCCCGTGAACTAGCACAAACAATCAACAAGTGGGATCTCTTCTTATTAGAAGGCTTCTGCACAGCAAGAGAAACCACCAGTAGTGTGAAGAGACAACCCACAATGTGGGGAAAAAAATCTTCACCTGCTCTTCCTCAGACAAAGGTCTACTATCTCGAATCTATAAAGAACTTAAAAAGATCAGACCTCCCAAATTTAAAGACCCAATCCAAAAATGGGCATCTGAAATGAACAGACATTTCTCAGACAAAGAAGTAGAAATAGCAAATAAATACATGAAAAAATGTTCAACATCACTGGTCATTTGAGAGATGCAAATGAAAACAATGCTGAGATTCCACTTCACTCCAGAAAGAATGGCTGCTATTACGAAATCAACCAATAACAAATGCTGGCGGGGCTGTAGGGAAAGAGGAACCCTGCTCCACTGCTGGTGGGAGTGTAGACTGGTGCAAGCACTGTAGAAATCAGTATGGAGATACCTCAAAGAACTAGGACTGGAAGTCCCATTTGACCCCATTATTCCACTGCTGGGGATCTTCCCCAAAGAATTAAAAGAATCATACCACAGTGATATATGTGCACCCATGTTCATAGCAGCACAGTTTGTAATAGCTAAAACCTGGAAGCAGCCCAAATGCCCATCAAGTGGAGACTGGATAAAGAAAATGTGGTTTTTTTATAAAATGGAGTACTACTCAGGCATAAAAAATGAGAAATTAGAGACATTTATAGCTAGGTGGATGCACATTGAGGCAATACTCTTAAGTGAAATAAATAGGACACACATGTATAAATACTGAATAGTTTCTCTGGTGTGAGAAACTGAAAGTGTAAATAAGGACTAAATGTATAATAGGTCATGTGAAATAGGAAGAAAGGGGGCAAAGGGGAAGGAAGTGGGAGGGCTAGGGGAAAGGACAGAAGGGAATGGGATTAATATGAGAAAATGGAAAAATTGGAACAAAATCTTTGTAAATAGGGAGGGCTGGAGGGGTTGAAGGGAGGGCTGGGCAAGGGTGAAAAATAAGAACCAAGAGAGACTATGGAAAGGTGCAAATTTCCAATGATGAATGTCATTATATTGTATACCTAAAATGTACCAATGATTAGAATGAATAATCGATGATGTAAAATAGGAAGAAAAGGTCCAAAGGGGTAGGGGTAGTGGGAGGGGCAGGGGAAAGGAAAGAAGGGAAAAGAAAAATGATGAGAAATGGAAAAAATGGAAATAAAGTCTTTGTAAATAGGGAAGGGTGGAGGGGGTGAAGGGAGGGCTAGGAATGGGGAAAAAATAAGAACCAAGATGCATTATGTAAAGGTACAATTCCCAATGAGAAATGTAATTGTGTTGTAGACCTACAATGTACCAATAAAAGAATTTAATTTAGAAAAAAAAGAAAGAAAGAAAAAAAAAAAGTCAGGCCCCTGACGCTGAAGGACATTCGCTTACAATCCTGCTGCAAGAGAGCACAACACACCGTCCACCATGCCCCTCACACAGCCCGAGGTCCAGCTTCCCTCATCCCTCCAGGTTCCGAGTCTGTACTCCCTGCTCTGACATCGCCCCACTCTCAGCCCTCCATCAGGGTTCTTCCCAGTGTCTGCGCAGCCAACCAAGTGCCTTTTCTCTGAGCTGCTCCCAGCTCCCTCCCCAGCCCCGAGCATGGAAAGGAAGACACTGATCCAGGAGGCTTCGGCTGCTCTGACTCTGTCCTAACCCGGCCGCTCCCCGTCCTGTGTCCTCCAAGCACCACCATGTGTCCCAACCACCAGAGCGCAGATTCAGGTGACCACTGTCCAGTCAGCATCTATCTGTGGCCTCAGTGCCAAGCAGTTCGGGCCAGGCCTGTCTTTGTGTTAGGAACAGCTTACCCAGGGCAGAGCCCTAGAAATAAAGTCGGAGGTCAGGGGAGTGAAGGTCTCCAGACCCAAACACAAGGACAGTTCCCACACAGTTGTAACATGAGGCTGGCACTGGGAATCCAGGTGGAAGCAGAAGAAAAACTGTCCAGTCCTCTGAGCAGGTGTGTAAGATGTGGGCAGCCACAGGCTGGGACGCGGAAGGTGCAGGTCTGTCTGGGCAGTGCTGACAGCTGCTTACCCCAAGGGGCTTGGCAACAGCAGGTCCCATGGGGCTGCCATCCCCCAGGGGAGGGAACCACTGAGGACAACCAGAGGTCTTCTAAAGGCAAGTTCTTACCGAAAGCTGGCCCGGAGGCCCCTGCAATCGAAGAAATCACTGTGCTTTGCATCTGGCATCTACATGCCCCTTTCTCCTAGGGACAAGCCTGTCCACCTCCGAAGGGAGAACTCGACTTCCACAAAGAAGTGTTCCAAAGTACAGACCCAGGCAGAAGGTGAGGAAGGTGGAAGACAGCGAAAAGTCTCCAAGTAGAAAGCAAGCCAACAGTATTTCCTTCCTGGAGAAGGACCACACAGCAGTGGTTACTTTTAAAGAACCCATGTTCACTACCAAGCAGTTCAACACAAGCCAATTCCACCTCATCACACGTGCTGAAAATATGTGATTAATAATGACTCTAAAATCCATGTTCCACCCTCAGCTAGAAGCAAGAGAAAAAGCTTGTACATAACCCAAAAGTGCAGGCAATTTGCTTCTGTGAGCCCTGGTCTATAATCAGCCTTGCCACTGAGCCGTCTCTACTGACTCCATTTATCATGACAGGCAGGAGCCATTAGATCCGATCAAAGCCTATAATCAGGAAGACAAACTCACACTAAGCCAACCAAAAACAATTAAAATTCACTAAACCAAGTTGAGTACCTAATGCAATGTAAAAATGCTTATCCCATGTAACAGAGGTTAAAGTATTCTCAGCCATTCAGTCTGCAGCGGGCCAGCAGCCACTCAATATGAAGATATCAATACTTCCCAACTAGCAGCACAGCTATTTCTACACGGTCCATTACCATCCTTTTAAAAAAAATTCTTTAAAAAAAACAACTGAGGGGCCAGGCATTTAGCTCAGTGGTGCCACTGCCTGCCTCGCTGCCTGCCTTGCAAGCACAAGGTCCCAAGTTCCAACCCCATACCACAAAAAAAAAAAAAAAAAATTAAAAAAACAACTGAGCTGGGTGTGGTGGTGCACACCTTTAGTCCCAGTACTCAAGAGGTTGAGGCAGGAGGATACTACAAGCTCAAAGCCAGCCTGAACTATACAGCGAGACTCTGTCTCAAAAAAACAAAACAACAACAAAAAATCTGCTTTCCCTTAGACAAACAAATGCCTGAAGGAATTTGAACCTTGCCGCTGGGGGAAGGGGAACAATCAATCCACTCAGAGTTTTGTGAAGGAGGGTATTTGTTTTTTGAAAGTTTAATTCAGATGTTTTAGATAGGTAATCAGCAAAGGAGGAAAAAAAGAAGTCACCTGCAGATTAACTTATTCTCACAAGAGACAAAAGGAGTCTCAAACATACTATCAAAACCTTTATGTCTGGTAGGTTTTCAAAAGGCAAAACTCTAAACCACTCACCACCACTCCCTTCCAGAGATAACCAGGAACAAACTCCATCCAAAGCCCTCAATCCTGAGAGCCAATGCGCCTCAATTGTTAGACAAAAAACAAGGCTGCTCTGGACCTGCCCTGGGGAGCCGGTGTGAGGTGAGGACCACCACCAGGAGGGACAGCTCTGCAGCAAGCAATGTCCTACAGAGTGAGGGCTGGTAGCAAGGAGAGGGAACAAGGTAACCACTACCCATTTATTCTCCAGGCAACCACAGGTGAGGAGTGAGGCGCCAACAGGCAAAGGTGTGGGACCACACTGCACGGGATGCTCGGCAGGGCCTGAGTGTAAGCAAGGAGACAGGGCAAAGACGGCCCTCCAGCGCTCACAAGACCGCGTGAGACAGCCAGGGCAGCTGCTCACTGTGGTCGCAGGAACCCAGCTTCCCAGCTGCACATGTAGGCAACTTGTGGACACTGCCTCAGCTTCTGGATCTAAGCCAGAGTGGGCCCTGACTACAGGCACAAATTCACATTCACTCAACGCACACGAATACAAAGCACACGTCACCTAAGCACGATGAGAGCCAATAGAACCATGGACAAGTTAGAAAGAGTACACTTAGTGAACTACCCATAAATGAGGTGGGCATAATTAAAAATTCAACACTAGGACAAACAGGGTCATTGGAAGACATTACTTAATAGCCTCGGCTTCCAGGCAAGTGTGAAAGGTGTTCCCAGACCAGGAGCCTGCGAGCCCAGAGTCTGGCTAATCCACTCAAGCTCTCAGTGATCTCAGGGACCACGTGCAAAGGAGGTGCTACCAAATGAGCACAGCCCCTCTAAGACAGGAGAAGATATCACTGTGCCAGTTTTGGCAGGGATTGCGTGCTTCAAGGGCCTTCCCAGCTCTAACCTCTGACTGCCTCCTGTATCAAATGGCAAGCTAAGCAAAGCAGACCAGAGGCCGATGAGAACTGGAGGAAAGAGACTGAGAGGCTACCTGACCACACTACCTATAGGTAGGTCTCCAGTCTCCGGGGGTTGGGGTCAGAGTGCCCGGAAAGGAACAGAAAAGTGACGTGAGAAAGGTAAATGGTCCTCCCCCTCTCTAACTAGGTCTTTAGCTGCTTTATCATATTTCCCAAAAGCAATTTTGCAAACTTCTTCCTAAAATTTCTACCCCAAGTCAAGCTTGAGCTATATGATCCCATAAACCTCGGTGGCCCAAAGCGCAGAGAGGTATAGTACTTGAGGGGAACGTTCCACGGGTGTTTGGTGTCACAGCAGATTCAAAAAGCACAAAGAGTGGCAATATGAGCCACCCAGAACTCTTCTTGCTTCCTGCCCCAGCCTCTTACCACTTCAGATACTAAAAATGGGAAAGACAAAATTAAAAGGCTGGTACAAAAACAGTATGTTTGGAACCTAGGGGAAGTAAACATACTTCTTACATGGGATCCTAAAAGCAGAACTCCTAAGGTGAAAACCTGATGGATTAACTACATCAAAATTAAGAATATTCTCTCACAAGGGATACCTCAGGGTTTAAAGTGTTGTGATGATGTCAGAGAAGATACAGCACCTAAAACCAAGATTAAATAATTTAAGCAGATATCTCAAACACTGAAAGACAGGAAAGCCAACCATAAAACTTCACAGAAGCCACAAACAATGAATTGGACAGAAATTACAATGGCTAAGAAAATACAAATCATCAAATTTACTACTAATAGTAGAAACACAAATAAGTATAGCGAAATACTGAGTTATATCTGAGAGACTGGGGGAAATTACCAAGCTTTATGTCAGAGAGAAAGTGAGGATAAATCATGCTCAAGTCATTAAACACAAGGGAAATGCATACCAAATGCATACCTCTCCACAGCCATTAAGATGGCTATAATTTTTTTTTAAGTAACACAGAACAGATAATGATGCAGCCATTTGGGAAAAGTCTCAACAGTTCCTCCTAAACAAAGCACAAAGTTCCTCCAAAGGCTGACCAGAGTTGCTATATGACTCAACAACTCCACTCCAAGGTAGACATCCAAAAGTAATCAAAACATGATGCTCACAGAGAAACTAGTAACAAATGTTCACAGCGACATTATTCCTAATTGCCAAAGCACCCCAAATCACCCAAATGTCCGTCCTCTGACAATGGATTAGAAAAATGTGACATGCATAACAGTGGAGTATGGCTCAGGGCTGTGGTTTGGATCTTAAGTGTCCCCCAAGGCTAAAGTGTTAAAGGACTGGTCCCTAGCTGATGGCTTTATTGGGTTCCCTTTAAAAAGTTGGGCCTGGCAGAAGGAAGTAAGGCCGCTGGAGCCCTGCTCGAAACAGACATTGGGACCCTGGCCTTCCTCTCTGCTTCCGGGAGCCAGGAAGTGTGCTGCTTTGCTCTCCACCACAATGATTTCTGCCTCAGAGGCCCAAAGGGATGGGGCCAAGAAACTCGGACTGAAACCTCTGAAAGTATGACGCAAAATACATCTTTCCTCCCAAGTTGATTCTCATGGGTACTGTCACAGCGATAGAAATCTAACACATTCAGCAGTAAATAAATAAAATGCCTATGCTGCCACATGGATGAACCTTGAAAACATTATGCTAAGTACAAGAAGTCAGACCCAAAATGACACAACTCTACGAGTCCATTTACATTCTAAGGTCCAGAATAAGCAAATCTGTAGAGATGGGAAGTAGTTTAGTGGTTGCCAGTGGATGCTCATGTTGGGAGGAAATGGGGCATGACTGTTAAAGGGTTACAGGACTTCTTTCTGAGGTGATGAAAATGCCCCAAAATTGACTGTGGTGATGGCTGCCCAATTCCATGCATATATTAGAAAGCAACTGAATTGTACAGGGCAGGGCAGCTTCTAAACCACCAGTGATACATGCACGACTGTCCCACTGGGGAGCGCAGACAGTCCCATCAAGTGATACAAGTTGCCCAATGGGACAGTTATGCATGGACCACTGGCTGTTAAGCCAGCAGGAATGTGTTAAATGGGTGAATTGTATGATATGCGAATTATAACCTAATAGAGCTTTCTTTTCAAAAAGTTATTTTAAAAGGGGGAGGGGGGGGACCAAAAAATCACTGCTGGTGGGAACATAAACTGGCAAAGCTCTTCGGGACAATCACATAGCTGTACTTTAACTAAAGTGACTACTCCAGAGAATGAACTACACATGGACAGCACATCATATGAAACAACACTCAAAATCATAACTCAATTGCATTTATACAACAAATCACCAAGTACCATTACACACCTACCTAAACAGCTGACATGAAAAACTGCAAATATCAGGTGCCAGTGGGACTTTAAAATGATATAACCACTCTGGGCAACACAGACACTAACCGTGATTCAGTAATCCTACTTATAGGCATTTATTATCATACAGAAGTGAAAAATTTATGTGCACAAAAAATACATGAATGTTTATAACAACATTATTCATAACCATCAAATTCTGCCAACAGTCCAAATGTCCTTCAAAAAGTCAAGATGCCATATCCAGACAATGGCGTACCACTCAGCAATATACACTCGAACAGGGTGAATCCACATGTAGAACACTGACTCAGAGAAGCTACTAACAAAAACCTGCATGCTGTGTGATTCCATTTGTGACACCCTAGAAAGAAAAAACTGTAAGGACAAATCAGTGGTTGCCAAGGCTTTGGGTGGAAAATGGTCCAGGAATTCTTTGGATGCTGGAATTGTTCTGTATTTAGTGTAGTGGGGCTTATAAAAATCATAGGTTAAACCACAGTATGTCTTAAAAAGTGAACTTTACTGTGTGCAAACTGTAAAAATTAATTGTGCAACAGGGAAAAATAAACCCATACACAGTGCACAAGACAGTATTGATCTAGTAAGGACACACATGCTAACAGAGAACAGTCTTATAAAATAAAGACCAATGTGGATGGTACCTTCATGTACAAAATCTGAAATACTCAACTCTCCTCCTCCTGTAAGATCCATAAATAGGAAAGAAGGAAAGAAATATGAGAAAATGACCAAGCACTGACTTAACAGAATACAACAGGTCATCTACGGGCTAAAAGGTCAGTCCTGGGCTCAAAGGCTACAGTGGGAAGAGCTCAGCATCAGCACTGAGAGTATCATAGCATGTTTAATTGCCACTTTTTAAAAATCTCAACTACAATCCTAAGGTACACCACAAAAGGCAAAAAAGAAAGCAAGGAGCCAAGAATGGTGGCACATGCTTATAATCCTACCACTCAGGAAGAGAAGGCAGGAAGATTCCAAGTTCAATAGGGTCCATGCAACTTAGCAAGACCCTGTCTCAAAATAAAAAGGGCTGAGAGTATAATTGTAGAGTGCTCCTGGGTCCAATCCCCTCTACCAAAAAAAGGTGTATTGGTCAAGCTTTCTTGTTGCTAGGACAAAATGGCCGATCCCTGCAACTTGAAGGAGAGGTTTATTTTGGCTCATGGTTTCAGAGGGTTAAATCCATGGCTCAGCTGGCTCTAGGCAGGAACACCATGGTGGAGAGATATGGTGGAGCAAAGCCACTCAATTCATAATGGCCAGGAAGCAGAGCAAGGGAACAGTGCCAAAGAAGGGGCCAAGGACTAAATACAGTCCCCAAGGTCACACCTCCATGAGTCAACCAGACATACCCAGAAGTGCGCTTTACTAAGGCTCGAAGTGGCTCCAAGCCTGCTCACAAAGCCTACACTTGGTCTGGCCACAGAAATCAACTGGGTACAATCATGGTCTGAGGTTCTCTGTGTGAAACACCCTTTGGGTTCTCCTGAGTCTGAAATATCAGCTATAGAGTATCACTACTCTTACACCTTTTGCTGAGACAGGAGATGACTGTTTATTCTATAGGGCAGAATTTTCTCAACAGAGGCACCAGTGACAAATGGGCCGGGTGGTCCCTCGTTAGAAGGCTACCCTGTATGTGGCAGAAGCACCAACACCTGAGAAGGCTTCAGGCACTGCCTCCTGATTTCAGTGAAGGAAGTGTGTGGGAGTGGTCGGAGGGCAGAGAGCGCCATGGCACCACATGTGGGTGGTTCTTGGTCTCTCTTTATTTTTTTCACAGGTACAGAAAGTAGGACAGTCAAGAGGGCTTCTCTGGCCTTTTAAGTCTGGTAGACTCCAGTCCGAATAAGCTGCAAATCATCCCTCCTATGTACCAAAACAGTAAGACGGCGTCTTATTTTCTTCACCTCACAGTAAATACTGCTGGACTTTGTCTGTGGAAGAAGGAAAGACATGAAAAAGAAACTGCGTTTTGGTGAGTTTCTGAGACATAAGAAATTATACCTACCAGGCACACATCTCAAAGGCGAATAACCCTCATCATTATTCCTACATGTGCCTAAAACAGAAACTTCAGGTCAGCACAAAAGCATGGTTTCCCAAGAAACAGGAGAAAGATATGAGTGAAGATAAAATCCAGATGTGTCCTAATGAGATATGCTCATTATCGTGTGGCTAATAATTCTCTGAGATATAAAATAGATCATAAAATTATAACACACCACGAACAAGGCAGAAAAGCATATCTTTGTGTGTATATGTGGGTTTCTTCCTGGAGATAAAGCACAGTAAGTCGATTATATTCTATTGTCCAAATTAGGATGTGTCTAAAAGTCAAGGAGACAGCTGTTAACAATTTTGCTGGGACAAGAAGTGTAAGCCAAGACCACAGGTGAATGACAGCCTCGCAGGAGCACCCTTCACAGATGCCGGCCATTTATACCTACTGTGTATCTTTCTCACTTCTTTCCCTAAAGGTAAAAACACTGGTCTTTCATTTTATCAGGAGCTACTATTTTCCTTCTGGGGAAAGAAGGACAAGGGGGGACAAACCAGAAGTCAAAAGAATACAACTTGGAGGAATCAATCTAAGTGAGATTATATACTATACTGTACCAATACCATCATCCTTTACCAGAATGATTTGTACTTCTAAAACACCGAGGGACTTTCCATATTAGTCTTCTGGTAAATCTGAAGGGAAAACCTACCCTGACAATTTTTAGGAACTCGTGAAAATTTACTTGTAAACCAGTATCTGAGACATTTTTCCTCTATAATGATACTGTAACAGAAACTACTCCAGCAAGATTTGAAAAGCACGCTTCTATTGTCCCCTTCCACCCCTATTTAAATCTAGGGCTTTGCACATGCTAGTCAAGCATTCTACCACTGACCTACCTCTAGCCCTCTTTTTTTCTGTTTAATTGGGAACTTATAACTGATTTGCTTTAAACGGAATTGATGTTTAAAAACTAAGTAGCTTATTATATAAAAAACATGATAAACCCATTTTGGTTTTTTAGTACCAGGGCTTGTACTTAGGACCTTGCGCTTGCGAGGCAGATGCCGGAACCACTGAGCTAAATCCCCAGCCCGATAAACCCATTTTTTAAGCATGCCAACAATCTGTTTTTTAGACTTACAAATTTTTGAGTCATCTGGCTCAGATAACTTTCCCTTTGTTAAAAAAAAAAAAAACTTCATCATCTATAAAAACCTACTACATGCCAGGCACAGTGCCTACATGATCTGAAATTTTGTAGTAACCCCATAAAATTACTATTTATGACATATGATCACAAAACACAGTGGATGTTTAAATTTTTTAAAATGTATTACAGTAAAAGACACACTGCCATTAATCCTCCTCCCCTTACGTAGAACACACTTAATTCCACTGTTTTTGTAACTTTCTGAAGCAGTTCTGGATGTCCTCTTTAACAAGTATCTTTAGTTGCACCGTTGTGACTGCCTCACTGGCCTCAATCAACTCAGAACACTGACCTTTTGTAGTCATTTTTCTTTGGAGAAGAGCCAGAAGTCACACAGTGCCAGATCTGGTGAATAAGGTGGATGAGAAACATGGGAATATTTTTACAAGCCTGCCTTTCCACTGGATGGCACTCAGCAGCAGCATTAACTGTATTTTTGATCACACCTTATGAAGACACAAGAGGATATCCAGAATTGTTTTAGAAAAGTGGCAAGAATGATGGGATAAACATGTTCAAGATGAGGGAGACTATTCTGAGGAAGACTGATGCAATGTGTCTTTTACTGTAATTAAAAAAATGAAGACACTCTTTGTGATCAGCCCAGGCACCCGAATTTTATCCCTAAGGAGCTGATGGGCCAAGGGGTGTCCTGACAGTGGCATCCAAGACTCATATTCCAGCTGTGACCATCAAGATTTGACTGGATTCTGACTGAATCTCAAGTCAGAGGTTCTGATAGGCAGTAATCTCCCCAAACAAAACATCAGGAGATGCCGTGCTGAGAAGAACGCTAGACAGAAACATGCCACGAACTGTGGACCACACTGTCCCGTTAGCAACTTAGGTCTCTGCACCCCAGAACATCTACTCTGCTCCTCCTGGCCGACCCATACCCTCCCACATGCATACAGTTTCAGTTGGACCTTGTGGATGCTGTTTTGAGGGAGAAAACTCCAGTGGCTGGAAGATGGAGGCTTCTCATGATTACTTTAGCTGGTTTAATTTCCCCAAAATTAAACACTTAAGCCACAGTGAATTAAGTTTAATGGTATGTGATAATCTTTAAGACAAAGACATTTCTAGACCTTGCATTCATTAATATAAACAAAAATTCTCAGTGTTACATCGTTCCCTCTCGCCTCTAAATTATTACCTTATCTTTGGTTTTTTAATCTTTGGGGAGAAAATATGCTACAAAGCAATTCTGTGATTTGATCATGACTATACAATCAAAATGAACATTCTTCTCCTGGTCCTTGGTAACAGTCACTCTTTTTACACCCTTCCCCTGTTATTTTTAATCTCCTTTTCTAGATTAGATGAATAAAATAAAAACAATTACAAAACCTTTGAATGTTAGCCCAGCAACAAAGAAACCAGCTTCTGGTAATCTCTCCTTTGCCTGATCCTGCTATGTAAAAAGCCCCTTAACACAGGGTGAAATTCTAAGACCTCCTTTCCAATCACCTCTTAAAGACCTAAGAACATTAGCTCTGAATGCTATGTGAGTGCCTTAAAAGGGGAA
This sequence comes from Heterocephalus glaber, assembly GCF_053883595.1. Taxonomy (NCBI): domain Eukaryota; kingdom Metazoa; phylum Chordata; class Mammalia; order Rodentia; family Bathyergidae; genus Heterocephalus; species Heterocephalus glaber. The sequence continues at coordinate 501,648 of NW_028258359.1, read as the reverse complement.
TAAAAACCATGTATACCACAACGTGTTTCCAATTGTGTGTCAGAGATTCGCTTGTCTGAGAGATCAGTTTATTCTGTATCTTGCCTGACAAGACTGTACTAACGGAGACTTGCTGAGCCCACTCCAATGACGGAAGAGCAGTCTCTGGCTCATCACTGTCCTCCAGTGGACAGGGATTACTTGGAATTCTATCATACATGAATGCGCAGAAAGAATTACAGCTCTGGATTCCAATCCTGCCTGCTTGTAACAGCTAATATTGTTTAGTACCAGCAGTTCACACATTTTTAGCCAAATAAGACAGCATCATCTTCTACATGACTTCAGAAATCAAGAGCAACTTTTCACAATGGAAACAATGCTAATCCTAGCTTTCTTGTAGCAGTCACATTTCCTAAAGGACAATTTTCCTGGAAAAGTAATTTTAGACAAAATTACTAAACTTTACATCTGATCAGAAGACAATTACCATCCCGTGAGTTATTCCATTTCTTTTAGAGTTAGTGGATTCTGGAAAAGACTTGGAAGTGTGCACCAAGCCCATTTCCTCTCCAGTTCAGCACAAAAATATGATTACACACCCAGTTTTGTGAGTCAGGTATGGCGATGGGCCACGTCCTGGCCTGTGGACACGGGCAGAAGTAATGCACTCTCTGCCTAGGACTAAGCACATCAGATTTTCTCACAGGAGTTTCCATTTATCCCTCCTACCCATCAATCTAACCCAGCAAGCACAAGAACACAGAGGAGCCTGGGTTCCTGACTAAGCGTATGGAGGGAAAGAGCCCACAGATCAGGGCACCCCATGAGCAGGAGAGAAACTTCTATCATATTTGAGTCATTATAAATTTAAGGAGTTTATTACACCAGCTGGCATCATGGTAACTAAATAAAACACACTGGGAAATCCTAGATCAAGATTTGGTTGGGCCGGGGATTTAGCTCAGTGGTTTCGCCGGCTGCCTAGCAAGCGCAAGGACCCGAGTTTGATCCCCGGTACCAAAAAAAAAAAAAAAGATTTGGTTGATTTGGAACCTAATGTTCCAGACTTAGTGACTCAGGCCAGAACAAGACACATGGCTGGGATCTCTAGATGCACAGAGTCAGGGACACACCTGCTTGGCCCCCAGACAGCCAACTACTCCAGCATGCAGGGACATTCTGCCGCCAGGGTCAAGGCTGGAGAGGCACTTTGAACCTTAGTCTCCACAGGTAGCTGGTATACATCATCAAAAGGGAGTGAGGATCTTCCACACAACAGAACAAAGCACAAGACATCCAACTCGGAATGTGCTCTACCACCACTGCTTAAGGCACCTTCTGAGGACACTGAACAATACCAGGGGCAGAGTCCAAGCGGAATCTCTTCAGCAGCTAGTTCTTCGTAGAAATTTAACATCAAGCACCCTGGCCTTCCCCTAGGGAAGGTGCACACGTTCTCTTGGATCAAGAGAATGATAAAATGTATCTTGGTGCACAAGTTCTCTTGGATCAAAACAATGATAAAATGAATGGTGCTCTCCCTTTGCCCAGTCAGGATCCAGCCCAGATGCACCATCACAGCAACATATATCTTTTTTTTTTTTTTTTTTTTTTTAGCAACATATATCTTGCTGTCATCCTTTCTCCAGCTTCTTTGGTCCTGGTTTTCTTGGTGACCTAACTGGATACTTTTCACTGCAAATTACCTTCATTACAAGGTAATCTAATAGGTGAGGTATGAATAAATTTAATTAAGGAAGGAAATTAACAATCCTTAAAAAGCTACCAAATGCATGTAATTTCACACACTTAATTCCTATTTAATTTTTGCAAAAGGTTTCATTTTTGTTTTGCAGTGCTGGATGAAATGCAACACCCTGCATATTTGAAGCAATCACTCTATCACTGAGCCACACTCCCAATCCTCTGACAATTAGAAAATATAGTAATTTTCTGTTTTACAAATAAGGAAACAAGGAACTTTAATGGAATTATTCATGCAACTCACATGAGTAAATGATGGAAAGACTCAAGTCCAATGATATTTGACTCCAAAATTTACTCTTTCCATTTCAAAATGCTACACTTGACCTATGGCATACTGCCATCTTTTTCACAACGAAAAAAGAGGACTACCAGTCAATTTTGACTTGCTTTAAATATTCATTTTGGTATAACAAAGGCTCTCAAAATTTCTAACCTTTGACTTGTACTTTATCATCATAGTCCCACAAAACTAAAACCTACACTATCTCTTTTCACATAGAAGTAGGTTTATTTAGCAGATAACTCAGGAATTTAACACATTCATGACAGGGCTGTAATTCATCCGCCTCAGTGCCAGGTGGCTCTAAACCACCTGTGGTACATGCATGACTGTCCCACTGGGCAACACAATACAGGCCCTTCAGGTGATACAAGTCACCCTCTGGGACAATCACGCATGTACCCCGGTGGTTCAGACCAGTGGGAACGTGTTAAAAGATACTACGGGGAAAAAAAAAAAAAAAGATACTACGTTTGTAAGCTCAGTGAAATGGACATGTCTAGAAAGCTGGAGGACAGTCATGGACTTTCTTAATGGTAGAACAGGAGGACCCCAAAATATCAAAAATGGAGAAATGATTCCACACAGGATCAGAAAAACATTTTAGTATTTTTTCCCAGGTAAAGAACTGGGTAAAAGCCAAGGAGACTCTGTAATGTTATATTATTAAAACTTCCACTTTAGGCCAGGGATTTAGCTCAGTGGTTCTGCCACCTGCCTCGGAAGTGCAAGGTCCCAAGTTCAATCCCTGGTACAAAAAAAAAACCTTCCACTTTATTTATTTATTTGCCTAGCATTCTTAAAAGTGCAGCTAAATAATTACTACTATTATTGATTCTAGCAAGAGTTTTAAAAATAGTATTAATGAGCCAGGGATGTAGCTCAGCAGTGCAGCGCCTAACTGGCAAGTGTGAGGCCCTGAATTTGATTTCCCAGTACCAAAAATTAAAAAATTTTTAAATAAAAATAGTACTAAATTGGGCCAGGGACTTAGCTCAGTGGTTCTGCTGCCTGCCTCGCAAGTGTAAGGTCCCAAGTTCGATCCCCAGTATCAAAAAAAAAAAGTATTAAATTAAACCTCTGGTGACTGAAAATATCAAGAGATTCTCTTAGGTTAGCATGAGTTTTTATCTACTCACATGCCATCTTAAAATTAGATGATTAATGGTTATTATTACAGTAACTTAATAAGGTATAGTTTTGATGCCAAAATCCCACTAAAAAATACTTTCTTGTTTGAAAGAGAATGACATCAAATACTTTTATCAAAAACTTCTATAGGTGACATTTAAGATGATAAAACTATCAAAGCCAGGCTCTTCTGATCACAAAGGTCAGAACACCTCTGCTTCCTCTGAAAACCTGCTGTGCTGCTGAAGTCCTTCACATCCCCGCTGTCTGCTTAGCTGAGTGCTGCATGATGGAAAGTGGCGTTATTTTTAAGCCTTACCTTCAGATAGGATCCATAATATTTGGTTACGTATGGACTGTCACACTGACTCAGCACTGTGATTTCTTGTTGAATGTCCTCTATCTCATCTTCAGCTTCTTCCAGATCAATGATTTTTATGGCAACCACTTTCTGAGTCCGATTGTCAATGCCTTTGAACACCTCACCAAAAGAGCCCTTTCCAATCTTCTCTAGTTTTGTAAAAAGCTCCTCTGGGTCTGCTTTCAGGTTCTGTAGGAGAGAAGGGAAGAAGGAGAACTTCAATACTCCACAGTGCTGTGACTGTTTCTTTGTTTTATTTTTCACACTGGGGCCCACAGTCCTTAGAGGACTGGTCTGTCTTTGTGTCCAGGGGCAGGCTGCTCATGACCGCAGTTCTTCGGGGTCAGGACCTAAGAGCCCCAGGTCTCATCGGACTATTAAATGCACCAAGTGCGGGCCCGGGATTTAGCTCAGTGGCTTTGCCGCCTGCTATGCAAGTGTAAGGACCCGAGTTCGATCCCCAGTACCAAAAAAAAAAAAAAGGGTAGTAAATGCACCAAGTGTGTAAGAACAATCTCCCAGTTAACGCAGAAAAAATGGCAAAGACTCCAACTTTTATATAATGAAAGTGAATGAAAATCTTTTTATATGGATTTACTGAAAAATCTGTTGGGCTGGGGATGTACTCAGTGGGAGCTCTTGCCTGGCATGCATGAGGCCCTGGCTTTAATCTCCACCATGCCAAAGAAAAACCAGGGCAGTGGGAGAGGAAGGAAAGGGAAAGTTAAAAGAAAAAATTCACTTTTTTTTCCTTCAGATATGCAATAAATATAAGTTTAATAGTATATATCAACAGGGGAAAAGAAATAAGCAGCAGCCAATATTTGATTTTCATCCTTACCACTTTTTCTAGGGTCCCTCTAACTTGATGTAAACTTACAATTTTCAAGGAAATTCTTATTCCACTCCCATTTTATCATAAATACATTGAACAATTTTTCTGTTTGTATGATACAACAGGAAAGACTGCTACATTTGAATGGAAAAGACACTCCATTTGTGATCAATGTCACATAAAATCACATTCCCATCAGAAAGCACAAACATCAACATTACAAAACTAAAAATACACAGGAGACCAATACCATTCAATAAAATGCAAGCTACTTCAGTGTCCCCCAAAAAGGACCAATACTTCAAAAAGCCATAAAGAAAACCCCTGTCCATTTCCAAGTAACCCAAGTAGGAGAAACAGCAAGACACTATGCGAGCTATTTTACCCCTCCCCTGGCCCCTCACTACTTAAAAAACTGCCTGCTCTCCACAGAGACTGAAAATGGGCCTCATTTCTTCTTGGGGTAGAACAAATTCACTGACACCCTTGTGCAATATCCCGTTTCTCAGGAACCCTGGCTCTATACCTAGTTCTGCTTCCAAAGCCTCTTCATGTAGTTCTGGGTAAGACTTGGGATCTGTTCCATTAAGACGGGCCATAGGAACTAGGAGTTTCATCTTGCTGGTTTCAGCGTGGGTCCTTGGACCCCACAGGAACTCATAGCGAGCAGGATCACTGTTAGGAATCTGCCGGTACATCAGGTACTCTTCCTGTACTAAATCCTCAGTGATGAATTTCCAGGCTTCCTCAAAATGAATATGTTCAGACTGAGCTAATATGTCCCATCTTTCCCTTTTTGGGTTAGGTCCTCCTCACTGATACGGTTGCCCTCTATGAAAATTAGACAGGACGAATACAATGATGTCGAATTTGAGAATAACTTTTTCATCATCGCCATCTAGTATTGGGACTAGCTCATATGTATTGCTAGAGTAATTCACTTTCCTGATTTTAATGCCAAAGCCCAGATACATGGACTCACAGAGTTCTCAAAAGTTCAGAGGGAAGTTGTTACAGTAATCAGGGGGCAGAACATGGAGCATTTCTTTCATGGTGACCTGCTCCTTCTTTTGATACTTGTGGAGCAGAAATGACACCAACTTACATAACTTGGCATTTAGGAGCACATTTTGCACGATGTGAGAGAAGTGTGCGTCCTGTGAGGAGCTTGAACCCTCACAGGGTTGACTCCTTTGACTGGAAGCCATGAGGACAGCAAGAACTTGTTGAGGATCAGATGCTTTCAAATCTCCAGTGCTGGAAAATTGAGCGATGAGCAACAGCAATTCAGCTGCTCCAGGAATCCAAACCCAGATTTTGAAAAATCACAACTGAGAATTCTCCACTGCACAGTGCAAGGCTAGAACAGAGGCAGGAATGGGTTATCTTCAGTCTCAACCTGGAATGTGGCCTTCTCTCTCACCCTCAAAACTCACTCTTATCTAAATAAAATTTCCACTTTTCTCCATACCATTTCCCAAATTTCCTAAATTTAGATGAGTATTTACAAAACCATAGGTTAACTAGCTAACAGGGTAGGAAAATGTACCCTACTTCTAACAGACTGTTTTCAAGTCTAATAAGTACAGTTCTATGCATTTTCATGTACACCTACAGCTTTCACATAAACAACCTCACCTAGAGAATAAACAGTCTGTTTTCTTTCATCATGTAGATGTCATACCTCAAAATGACTTCTAAAAGCTCTTCACCGCCAACCTGCAGGCTACAAATTGCAAGTGTTCCCCATGTCCAAGCAGTGAGGGTGCCTGGATCCAGGTATCCATCCCAACAGCCACCCACGCAGAAATGTGTGGTCCCCAGGGGCACCTGGGACTACTGGCCGGGGGGTGGGGGTGGAGGGTGGCTGACATTTAGAGAGCAGAGCCAGGGACACTTCGGATCTCAGAATAAGTACCTCCCCAGCCTCAAATGCCAGTGGCATCCCAGCAACAACACCAGCCTGGAACCCCACAGGGCATGAAAGGACCCCAGATCACCAAATCCTACAGACACATCTACCCTCAGAACCCCTGCACACAGGAGAGGATGTTGGGCCAACCTCAGAGTCTGTTAATGCAACAAAGACAGTGAAGTGTCACAAGAAAGGAAAAAGAGGGGAAAGGACAAGGACTGAAAAGGAGGTAAAGAGGAGAAGGAGGTATCCACACATGGTGACATGCAAAGGACGTGGCACTGTCCGTGGCACTGAGTGGGCTTCAGGGCATGCCAGGTGCCCACCTCGCACTTGCTTCCCAGGGCAATGTCCACTGAGTTCCCAGCAGCTACTTCCTAGGGTCCCGCTGAACACCAGGCAGCCCGTTTCCAGCTTGAGAAACAGGTGCTACAGCAGGTCCCCTGCAGAAGCTCTGTATGTCAGTAATGCAGAAGCCAACAGTCACCAGCGACCTCCTTCCAAAGGGCTCCACGAGACTGCACCGGAGCAAAAGAAAAGCTCACGAACCCTCTGGCCACCCTAGCAAACACGAACAAAGTGAGGTCCATATGCTAGATATCATATATGTGGTGTGAAATGTGTCCCGAACTTACCATGCAAAGGGGCATACAGGATAGAGACCATGTCACTCGGAGCTCTGCGCACCTCAGAAAGGAGCAGCCTAAGTGACCCAGAGCCTAACTCCCAGGATCACACAGACTACAGCTTTAGCCACAACCTGCTCAGCTAATAAACAGCTACACACACCACCACTGTGTTGAAAATCTAACTCCATTCACTTTCACTTCTACTTAAGGCACTGCGCTCCACATTTCAACTGGGGGATTGACAGAGATGGCCTTGAACTGTTTTTTCTTTTTTCTTTTTTTTTTTTAATTGAACTGTTTTTTCTGGGCAGTGGCCAACTCTTTTAGGTCATGGAACCAGGTCTCCAATGTCTTTTAGACACGAAACATGCTCATAAAGCCTGAACATATATTCCAGGCTTTAAAACTAGTCCAAAACCCACATCTGCCAAGAAAGTCTATGACCAGCATTTGCAGTCCAATTTCCTCAGGGGGACAGTTTGGAAGGCTAGGAGGCAGCCCCAAAATATGCTCTTACAATTATCTTTTGGGGCCGGGGATTTAGCTCAGTGGTTTTGCCGCCTGCTGCGCAAGCGCAAGGACCCGAGTTCGATCCCAGGTACCAAAAAAAAAAAATTAACAATTATCTTTAAATATGCCAAGGACTCTGGGTAAGCACGCCCTGCAAGGTCACGTGTGACAATGTCCCCAAAGAACGTCAGAGAGCCCAGGCAGGCACCTTGCACCCTGCTCACCCCTTCACCCTGCATCCCCAGCCCTCCTGCACAACATAAGCTGCTATAAGTAAAGGATTTTGGGGACGGGGGTTCATTTCCTTTTCTGAACTTAATGAGACATAAAAGTGAGTTTGCAGCTGTGCATTTTCAGCAGCTATACACACTTCCGTCTCCCCATCCGTTCCCTTACCTCCTTCCCTCCAGAATGAGGCGGGGTGGCCCTCCTCTTCTTCCAGGCCAATCCTAAGAGCTGGGCTCTGGAATCCATCCTCCTCTTCTCCTGGGTATGGTTCATCAGAAATCCTCTTCCCTGCTCCCTCTTCCATCTAACCCCTCCTGGTGCTCTGCCCTGGGCAGCAAGCTCAGGTTTCACCCACTCCCTCCTCCTCCCTCCTCCTCCTCCTCCTGCACTCCTTCCTCTGAGGTCCCCAACAGTCACCTCCACCTGCCCATCCTCCCCCTCCACTCCTCCCTCCGCCTGCCGACACTGGTCACCAGCCATGCGAGATGCAGCATCCTTCGTGAGAGCCTCATCACCCTGGCCCTCCTCCTTGTAACTTTCCAGTCCCTTGGTATCTACAACAGTCCTGCTCTCGGCTCTTCTCCCAGCTTCCTAGCTCCAGAAGAATCTTCACACACAAGACTCTACTGAGGGTGGTCCCGAACCCAAGACATCCCCTGTTCCAAGCTAGACATCCTGTTCTTTCTCCATCCTTCTCCCTGAATGGCTGGCAGTTCCAGGCGTGGATAAGAGAGCACTGGTTCTCCAAACCTGACTCATCAGAATCACCTGGGTCATGTACAGTGAGTGGGGAAGAGGGCATGCACAGTTCACATTTTAAGAACACTCCAACTGATTCTAAGCAAAAGCCATCTTTAGGATCACTGCTTTCCATTTTTCCATAAATGAATGTTCACAATGAAGCCCAGTCATCATCTGCACAGGACCATCTTTTTTTAATAGGACATCCCAAGCTCAATGTGAACTAAAAACATTTGTCACTTCCCCTGCCTAAATGGACCATCCTCCCATGTTCCTCTTGTTTCACACTGTCCCTTTTGCTGGATAGTAAACTGGGGGGAGTCTGGGGACCATGTGTTTTATCTCTGCACCCATATGCCTGGACACCCAGAGTGGCATGGAACTGATGGTCAATAAACGTCCTTGAGTGATAGGCAAACCCCACACTTAAGAGTCACAAACAGGGTCCTGGTGAGACATCGAAAAGAATATCCTAACTCAGAGGACATTCCAAAGGAGGCTGAGGACCATACCTCTTGCTGACAAGGGTAATGAGGGGTGGTAAGCCTGGTGTCCTAAGCCAGAAAAGAAGTGCCCACCACTTTAATTCCCAGGGGCAGATTCTCAAATCTCAGCAGCACTGGAATCACTCGGAAGGCTCAGTAGGCCATGGGCTGCCTGCCCCACCCCTTGGTGTGGGGTCCAAGAATCAGACCACCCCCACGTGACAGCACCACATCCCTGGACCAGCGCTCAGAACCAGGGAGGAGCACCACAGCGTGGCCAAGGTGACTGCGCCGAACAGGCCATTTACCCAGACCTTACAATGCTGAAGAGGTCAGCATGGTACAAAAGTGACTGAATCCCTCCTCTCCATGTCCACACCCTGTGAATGTGACTTTGGTACTCCTCCCGGCCAGTGGTGAGGGACCCAGCAGCAGCCATTTCCTGGACTCGGCTGAGGTCCCACCATGTGCTTGAGGTCATCCTAGGCCATCAGCAGACTGCAGTGAGCCCGGAGGACACACAGAACTGCCCAGCAACCCACAGGCTCGTGAGAAATAAGAAACTGCCACTCAACAAGACAGCTTATATAAACACTGATGCTGGAAGCTGGGTGCTGCCCCAGCGGCCTGAGCTGGCTGCTGCAGGACCACAAGGGACCATTTCCCACACATGTCCTGCTCTTCCCCTCTCTAAATAGAAACATCTGTCACAGACCCTCTTCCTGCCCAGCCACTGGCGGCTGAGACTATGGCTTTTCAGTTCACAGCTCCCTGAATGGAGAGAAGTCACAGCCAGGGAGTTGGCTGCACCACCCATACCCAGCCCTGTGCTGGCAGGAGGAACAGACTTCGCATGTGTGAGGGACTCGCAGGGCCGGAGGCAAGCGGGCCGACTGTTACCACAACTCATCCCGTGTCCGTGTCCCCATCCAACTCTGCTGCCCCCAGCAAACAGAGCCTGTTTTCCCACCCAGGAACCTGGCTTGGCCTTGTTTCCTGCGACATTGCACCGCTGCCAGGGTTAAGCCTGAAGAGGCCCTGCTTTCACTTAAACCCTCTTAAAGCACCTCCATCCTCAGAGAGACACGTTCCGACCCACGAGAGGCCCTGCTGTCCCTGCCAAGACCAGGCTCCGTCACTCTCCAGTGGACCACAGCCACATGAACGGGCCCCAGAGGCCAGCATCCCAAGGTGATGCAGACTAAATCACTGTTGTTTCTGGTTACCATGTTTTGGGGTGATCTGTGACCCAACAAAATGTAAGAGTATGCAAAAGACAAGGCTACAGAAAAAAAAAAAAAGTGCCCACTCATTGGAGACAGGGGCAAGGAATGTGAGGGCGCCGGCAGATGTTCTCTACTCTGGCAAGGAGGGCTGGATTATAATAAACTGCCTGGCCTAACATGGCAAAGAAACAGCTGTCTCTACTCTTTTACTGTCTTCCCAAAAACCCTTTCCAGGAGCTGGCCAGGTACCTGTATACAGCGACCTGTGTATCATCTCATATCCGCCCAAGTGTCCAGCTGTAAAATGGGCTGAAAACTGCCTTGGCAAGAAGGGAGACATCTGCTAAGACTGTGACTCCCATGCACCCATGGCTCTGCATGCAGGCAATTCTTGCATAAGCTCATTACCATACAGTGTCACCAAGGCCAGAAGAAAACACCCAGAATGACCTACTTCAAATGCTGCCAGGGTTTGTGCTGAGGAGAGAAGATCTCCTTGGCAGGAAAGATGCCACTATGCCAAGCGTCCTGAGAATTTTCCTGGTAGCAAGGTTTGTGCTGGATGAGACTAGGAAGGCCTGTGCCATCCCACCCCATCTCCTTGCCTTGAGGCCTCAGGGAAGCAGCGCTCAGCCTTCTTCAGGGAATACACACACATACAAAACCCCTCCCAAATCCACCTCTCCAGCAACAAGACTGGGGAGGCTGGGACAAGGAGGAAAGGATGAGGCTCCGTGTTGCTGCACATGGCCCCATGGCTCACTCGGGGTGCTGAGGATGCACGAATGGAGGGAGAGCACTCGGTGTTGAGCACAAACATGAGGAAGAGTGGGGGTCCCGAGGATAAGCTTACTGAGCCTATTTCCTCTTCTGAAGAAGGGCTCGGGGACAGACAGGTAACAACAGAACATAATGTTATCCATCTCAGTTAAATAAAGCTATGAAGGTCAGCACCCACCACTGCAGCTACATGTGGTGCGATGTCACACCCAGAGGCACTGGCATTTGCTGAGAGATCTGAGATTTACGCGGCAACGGAACTGCTACCATTGTGCCCATGCTAAGAGGCGGGGCCTTAACGGGATATTATGAATGGATCAAGGTCATTACTGAGAAAGTGGGCTCCTGAGAAGGGGGTGGATTCGGCTGATTTTTCTCCCTGTCACAAGGATTTTTTTCTGTCTCTCAAGCACACTCACTGCCCTTCTGACATGTTGTGACACAGTTCGAAGGCCCTCGACAGGTGTTGGTGACAAGTTCTTAGAAATCTCAGCCCTTAGAACTAGGAGAAATTTCTTTATTATTTACTCAATTTGGGGTATTCAGTTATAGAAACAGAAAGTACACAACAACACTCAAATACAGTACTGATTTCTCTAATAACAAAAATCTTTACCATCCATTTGAGAAACAGCAAACAGCCCAACTTCCCACTTGGGGGAGTTTCAGGGTTTAGTGAAAACTTCAGGGAAATGACATTTTGCCCTTCCTACTTCTGGTGGCTTTATCTTTTCCCTCATCCTTTTATCATGACTAAACCAGGCTGTCTCTAAATTTCAGTCAGCCGAATTCTACCTACTTCCTTTCTGCTTAAATCTTGTCTTTATTTTTAATTACAAGATTTAGGAAAACCAAGAAATTATTCTTAATCATATTAAGATCAAAACCCTTAATTGACCAAAATAAGCAGAAGATGCATTTTGCAGGTAGAAGGGTCCAGGCACAAGACCAGGCTCTGAGAAGGCTCCCGAGCCATCCCCAACATGCCTATGACAACACCTGTCTGGCTCAAGCACCCGAGGGCAGCTGAAAAGCCAAGTGCAGAGGCCCAGGTGAGCCTGAAAGCAACAGTACCCAGAAGCACTTCAGTTGGGTAGGGCAGGAAGACACTCTTGGTCCAAGCCAAGGGCTTGCCAGAGCCCAGGCTCGCCCAGAAGCCACGGCTAGGGAGGCTAGGGAAAATCAACAGCCACAGCACGAGCACTGGCCACACCAACACACAGCACAGTGAGGGTGTGGCACTGGCCACACCAACACACAGCACAGTGAGGGTGTGGCAGGACGCGTCCAACCCTGAAGGGAGGCGGCCAGGAGGCCTCAGGCGAGGCTCTGTCACCATGAAGGCCTCCTAAGGAAAAAGCCCATCCAAATTCAATTCTAGGAAATGCTAAGAGATCAGATGAAGAAAAATCTGAAATGGCCAAATTTTCATGTAAAATTTATGCTGCCCGTGAATATATGTCTATTTTAGTCCCAAATCTGCTTTGCACACACACAAAGGAACTCTCTAATTTTTCAGTTATTCTGAATGGCTGATCATTCAATGCAGAGTGAGAACCCCATATCTAGACAAAACAGTAATAAACTCTAAAAGAGTGTTGATGAAAATTACAAAACAAATTTCTACCCAGCACTCGGGAAGCTAAGACAGGATGATTGCTGCAAGTTCAAGGACAGTGTAGACTACACAGTGGAATCAAGGCCAGCCTGAACTACACAGCAAGACCTTGTCTCAAAAAACATTTTTTTCCATAGATTGAAGTGGTTGTCTCCTCTAGGTGACTCTGAACACATAGTAGTGATGGGTGGCACAGGTTATCCTAATACGTGGGTCACTATCAACCAACTGACTGCCATTTGGCAAAATGTCGAAAGAAAAATGAGTCAGTTGGCAGCGGTCCTCCATGCTTGGTTAACGGGGTGTCACTACCACATAGGTGTCCAGAAGTTGATCCAGGAATTCTAGGAAACTGTCCAGGGTCCTGCCCCTGCAGAGCATCTCTGTCGTCGTTCGCCACCACCCAAGCAGAAGCACACAATCTTAAAACACAAAAGAAGTTAAATAAAGCCCAGTGACACACACTTGGATCCCTGGGTAGAAGGATCCCAAGTTCAAGGCTAGCCTGGGCAACTTGGCAAGATCTTGTCTCAAAATAAAAAGGGCTGGAGGCACAGCTCAGTGTAGAACGCTTGCCTAACATGCAAAATTCAATCCCCAGTATTGTCTGCACTTCCCAAGAGGAACCTAACACATAAGATAGGTAAGAAGTCCTGGGCCAGGGATTTAGCTCAGTAGTTTCACCGCCTGCTGCGCAAGTGCAAGGACCCGAGTTCGATCCCTGGTACCAAAAAAAAAAAAAAGTCCTCTACATATCCATATAAATGTTTATTATGACACAGACCCAAAGGAGACAGCAGTATATAGACGGCAGAAGCCTAGTGGCTAGCTTGAAATTCTGGCTCCAATCTCTGCCTACTCTGTGACCAAGGGTAAGATGCTTGAGGTCTCTTTTGTTGCATCGATAAAATGGGGCAGACAGCAGTACTTTCCTCTTGGCTTTGTCATGAGGATCCAATGAGAAAGTTTCTATAAAGCTTGTGGCCCAGAGCCTAGAGGACAAATAAGCACTTAGCCCACATCCTACTATTAGGAATTTGTATTTGTACTGTAGAGAAATTCCCATGTCATATGAAGCCTTAACACCACACTGAAAGCTGTGTACGCACCCAAAATTATATGTACAAATAATTGACAAATAAAGGACACAGCATCTGTGCATAGAAACAAAAAGACTGGGAAGCAGGTAAGTTGGAAAGAGGAGGGAAGGAGGGGGAGGGGAAGAGGGAGAAAGAGAAAGAGAAAAAAGGGAGAAATTTTGAGGACCTGAAAATCACTTTACCCCCCTCTCATATCATCAATGCTCTTCTTTCCTTGTCACTTCCGCTGCTAGTCCCTTCAACCCCGTTATGCTTTTCAGTTTACCACTCTTGACATCTTCAACGCAAACCTGGTTCCTTCTCTCCTCTACTTCACCCCAAAAGTCCAGAGCAAGGAGGAGCAAGATCCTGGTTACGGGGTTCACACCTTCTAAAAGGGGAGGGGATATGTGGGCTGCACAGGGACAGTGTGCCAGGAAAAAGATCGAATGAGGACGAGGGAAGACCCCAAAGGCAAGCCAGAGTCGAGAACACTGGAAGTCCTCCAAGCAGAAGCTGCTCCATGCCCTGGCTGCACACCAGTGACTGGGTCACAGCCCCTTCCCCACTCTAGATCCAAATCCACATTTGGCCCTGCCTCTCTCTCTCAAGACAAGGGCCCTCTCCCGAGGAAGGGCCATGCAGTCACGAGACAGAGCTGGGCTCTGGATGAAGAGAAGACAAGTGACCATCTGAGTCATAAAGAAAAGGTGCTGCCCAGCTCTTCCTGGCCACACAGCAGGGCCTGCATCCGCAGACACGCCACCCTAAAACTCCTCCACGAATAGGAAGCACATCACCCCCACTTTATAAAAGCTGTGGTCCCCATGCTCCTACAGCCCAGGTGAGTATTCTGTGGGGGCACCAGATACACCTCGCTCCTCCGTCACCTGCACTTCTCCACACCAGGCTTAGGACGAAAAAAGCAAGTGAGGGCACTGGGGAAGGCAGATCTTCCCAGGTCAAAACAGCAGCTCTCCACACTACCGGGAAGGGCTGCGTGGAAGTGTCTCCAATCGGAGCAGTCTGTGTCCTCACACGCAGCCCACACCCCTGATAACACACACAGAAGGCCGGCCCCGGCTCCTATGTCCCGGACAGGCCAGGCCAGGCCAGGCCAGGCCAGGCCAGGCCCAGACAGATCAGTGACCTGCCTACCTGCCTACCTTCCCACACAAAAGAAAAACAGCAACGATCTGTGTGTTCACCTAACATTAGCACTGTTCCAAGACCGTCCCCAGCTTCTGACAGTTACACTTAGGACTTTTCTACTTTACAATGGTGCAAAGGTGTACACATGTGAGAGAGCACACTTGGAATTTCGAATGTGGATCTCTTCTTGTGCTAGTGATCCAGCAGCAGCGAGAGCACAGCTCCCAGTCAGACCCAGCATCTGCCATTCAGAAGGCCTTGCTCCTCCAAATAGGTCAGGTGGGTTCAATGCATTTTCAGCATAGGATATTGTCAATTTAGGAGAAGTTTATTGGGCTGCAACTCCATTATGAGTCGAGGACCGTCTGCACATCTACCGTCCAAGCAGGCTAAACCTCAGTAAAAGACACCACTGACAATGGCCCACACTCTGAGAAAGCCACAAGGTGAGCACTTCCATGCTCCCTCATCTAATACAGAGCCAAACGCTGGCCCTCTCGGCCCAGTCTAGTGAGAGGCAAAGCCAAACACTTCAGACCAGCCCTCGGGATTCAGACGTCTTTCAGAGAAAAATCACAGTGTGCAGTGTCCTACTGCTCCTTGAGATTTACAAAGGGAAATTTCAAAGCTTTGTCCTTGGAGCCCAGGCTTCCATAATACTTATTATATTTCATGTCTCTAGAGAGAGCTGATTAAAATAGTTCTATGATGACTTAAGTACTTTGTATTTTTAAAACTGAGTCGCTATTACCATATTCTTTTGACCATTTCTGGCAATGAAAAATGCATGTGGCATTACTAAGCAACTCTCAAAGTTACTTAGCTTCAAATGTACAGCTTCCATAAACCATACTAGATTGCTCCAGCAGAAGCTAAGCTTTTGTCCATGTTCTTCCATGAAAACAAAAAGAACCCAACTCTGTTAGAACACCAGAGATGCGGCTGAAGCAAAGGAACCAAGCTGAAGGACGTTTCTCCCTCCCTCCGCTGGCCCTCATCCCTGACAGTGCTAGGCATGGGTTCTTGCCAGACATCGCACCACCACCCAGTGGCGCCCACCGCAGCCAGCACGGCCTCTACCTTTCGGAAGTGAAGAAAAGCCGCATAGCCCATAGCCAGGAGAAAAGGACTTGTGGGAACTGCATGCTCTGCAAGCCCAACAGTCACCAGCAGTGACCTCCAAGTTGGCCCCCCCACCCCACCCCCAGTGTGGGCGGCCTTCTCAACCTCAGCTGCATAACTGCTGCCGCTAAGCACCTCAACTCCCAGTCCAGAGCAGCTAGGCCCAGCATCGGTGGTAAAGCTCTCCAGATGACCCCAGCCAAGGCCAAGTGCCAGCGGTGTAGTCTAGGAGATGCCCCAACCTCTGCAGGACGTTCCATCGGGGCTGACACCTGGCCAGCTTTCACCCTGGCCCCTGCTCACTCGGGAAGGAATCGCACCACCATGGGGAGCACCCGCTGCAGCTCAGTTTCCCTCTCCCACCGCTCTTCAGCTGTAGCCCGACCTACATCAATCTCACCTTTTGAGATTTGAGTATGTTTTGAGTATGATCAAGCTGGTTAACGTAACATCTCCAAAATACAAACCTTTATTTACCAATAAATGTATTTTGGCAAATGGTGCCAAGAAACTCAAGGAATTAACAGACTTTTTTTTCCAGTCTTCAAACATTCTCTCTCAGAAAAGTCTCATTGCTTTCAGGTAAAAGCTGAATGACAAAAGATCATTTTAAAACTCTGAGGCCTAAATCACAGGTTTACACAGAAACACTTCCTCCACGTGACAATAACTTACTAATCACTTAAGCAAGGTAAGCTCCTCTTGGCCTGTTCCCAAGAACACAGCATTTCCTTTTCTAAGTGGCAACAATCAGCTTTGTCCCAGACTCTGTCATGTCCTTCAGAGTACGTACTTTACCCCAACCCTCCAACAATCATACAATCTGGAGAGAACCTGAATAGATATCTACCTTATTTAACAAAAGAAAGTAAGTGGGGCAAAGAGATGCTAAATCCTACAAATTTCCATGTCTCAGCCTACACAGCCAAACAACCAGAACTCTTCTCAAAACTCTTGTTTAATACTTAGTATCAAGCACCTACTATCTTTAAATGGATGTTCAGGGTAGAAACTGCTCTAGCTAAAACAAAATATGTTAAAAAAAATTTTTTAAGCATTTAAAATGGGGGAAATGACCACACCACAGAGGTAAGTGTGCCACTCCTGGCCACAGGGTCTGATGTGCACACCCCCACCTGATCTGTTCCCTGAGGAAGCTGTGGTCTGAAGCTCCAGGAGGCCACAGGAGAACAGGGCACAGGGTGGTGTGGGCCAAGGCTCGCAGCCCATTCTCCTGTGACGTGCTCCTCCTTGGCAGGGAATGAACAAAAGGCTCTGAGGGCCAACTAGGCTGCCGACTCCCTGCCCATGCCAAACGCTCTAGGGTTCTTCATCCACATCCCCTTTGGGCCACACAAGGCTGAAGTATGAAAGCAGAGGGAGATGAAGAAGCGAAGCTCTGGATTCTAACACACTTGAAGTCACAAAGCTGGGGCAAGCCCAGGCCCAGAGGACTATGCGCCCCCAAGTCCCCAGAAAGGAGTCTCTGCTTCTCCCCAGGCTCCCCCAGGAGTGGCAGATACAACAGAAGACTCCCCGAGTGGCAGAAAGGAAGCCGGGGATTTCCTTGAGATGCCAAGCAGGCCCAGACATGAAACCAGGACGGTTCTGTTAGACAAGCACTTGATGAAGAATATACAATGCCTTCAAAATAGATTATATGTTGAGAAATGAATCCTGGCTCTTCTTTTACTAAAACCAAAATACACACAAGAAAGAGGCACACAAAATACTATGATCATGTTCCAGGTTCATCAGCACCAACAGCAGCAGTGCCCGCCTCGGAGGCTCCTCCCTCACCAAGTCAGTGCGTGGGCAGTTTTCAAATGCATGCCTTCCTGGACCTCGCAGCAACCCCACAGAAAGGGGTCACCATCCCCACGACACTCCATGGAGGAGCCCCAGGGGCAGACCTGGCACAGGCCAGGAAGCAGGGGTGGCCAAGCCCATCAGTGGCTGCGCGTCGTCCTCTGCAGCGTGTGCCGCACAGTCCACGGGACGCCTGCTTCAAGGGTCCCTGTCAAAGCTCGCCCTCAGCTGTCACACAAGAACACCACCACCAGCAGGAGTAAAGCCTGATGCCGCCTCCAGCACCTCACAGGTGAAGCTGCCTTCCCGTGGGCGTTTTATAAAAGCTGGTGATGACAAGTAGCAGGAGACTCAATTCTAGAAATCAGACCAAGTAGTTCTGGTGTAGGCAGATTCAAACAATACAAGCATTTCCTTTACCTAAAAGTCCTTGCAAGAGGAAATGGCTGGAACAGCAATGCTTAAGATCACAGACAACGAGGAATACATGTATCCTGCCCACCACAAAAGAAAGTGTCACTCAGCATTCTGGCCCTAGGTGGGCAGCAAGGCCAGGAGAGAATGGAAGCAATCAAGATGCACACAGTACTCACCAAATCCTACACCTCACAGAAACCCTGCAGGCTCAGTGCCAAGCAGCTGGGCGGCTGGCAGCCTAGCAAGCTGTCTAGTGCAATGCAGGGAGGACCAAGGATTCCACGGTGACGTGAGAGGTCAAGTGACCACGCTTCGGTACAGGGCCACTCAGCACATTCCTGAGGGGCCGCATGGGCCGAATGGTCTCTGATGGATAGTCTTCTCCTCTCTTTCTTTCTTTAAACAATCTTTGTAAAATGTAAAAACCATTCTCAGCTCATGAACTGACAAAAGCCAGCTAAGGGCAGCGGTAGTTTGCCAAGCCCAGCACCAGACTGTCAGATGGCTGATACAAAACCGCTGGTCACTGGCCCTGCCAGTAATTCCACAGCGGGAAGCCAGGACTTGTGCCAGGGGGCCACCTGCGCCTCTCAGAAGCATTTCTCAGACATCGTGACAGCCCTGGAAACACCCCTGCCTGCTGTGTCACTGCCAGGCTCCCTGGCCTGTCCTCCAGCTGCCAATGGCCAAAGAGGAGAGAAATGTGAGCACTCATAACCTGGTCCCTAGGGGTTCCACATGTTGGCTTTTCTCATAATCGCACTACCCACACCTCTAAAGCAGCTACCTCTGCAGATGAAAGTGGAGGCCGGAAGAGTCAGTCCCTTGCCCCAAGACAAAGCGAGCTCTGCAGCCCTAAGGCCAGCATCCTTTGTCAAGCACACTCACTTTTCAGTCAGTGCAGTGATGGGAATCTGTGTGGATGGCAGGGTTTGGCCACACGGTCCTCAGGTAAGGCTGCATGAATGGCACACACAACCCACCCACAGCAGGGACTCCACCCCTGGTCCAGCTCGCACCTCTAGGCCACTGTGTGCTTTGAATCACCTCCTAGTGAGCTCAGTCTACACTGGAGAATGCTACTATGCAGGAGACCCTCCATAAGGTCAGCTGCATGTGAGTGACGAAGGCCACAGCCACCAGCTTTAGTAGAACCGCAGACAGCCCCTCCGGGTGCAAGGACAGGCTGGGGCTCTTGTCTGGGGCCGCCCTCACTGCCTGAAGGGCAGGGACCCACCTCCAGGTACAGGACGGGACCCAGAAGAGGCAAGCAGGCCAGAAATGTTACGCTCCCATGTAGGGAATGAATGCTGAACAGACAAGACAGGACAAGACATTCCTAGCCTTAAAGTGGGCTCACATCCCTGCCTCAGTGAACACAGGGACTGAGAAAGCTCACCCCTGGAGTTAAGAGGCCTAGATGTGACTCTGCACTGGGAGGAGGAACCCTGGACAAGCCACCGAATTGCTTGGTGCCTCGGTCCCCTCTTCTGTAAACTGGGGTAATGTTATGGCTTGTGTCTAGATGTCCCCCCAAAGCCTTACGAGGATGAGGTGGAACTTTCTTTTCAGAGGCAGCTGAATTTGAATGTGTGATGCTGGGGCTAAGGGCTGTGATTACTAAAACACTACTCGTGAGCGATTAGTTTGGCACTGCCCTAATCCCGGTAGTCTGAATAAGAAAAAAGGGACAGAAAGACGCTGTTAAACTCCCTTGTTACCTTTGCTACCCTGTGCAAGCCGTGTTATTTCTCCTCTGCAAGTCCTGCCTTGGAGCCAGCCAATTATGGACTGAAACCTCTACGAACTGTAAGCCAAATAAACCCCTTCCCTTCTAACTTCGGGTGTCAGGTATTTTGTCTCAGCAATGAGAGAAAACTAACAGGTAATATGAGTAGCTGCATTGTGGGGTTGCTGGGAGCATGAAGACAGGTGCCTAGCTGCTGGAGTTAACCAGCATAATGAACTGGACTTTGAAATAAGCAAAGATTATGATAGATAAGACATATTTCAATAAAACCACTTGTAGGAAAAAAAAAAAACACACGGTACATATTGTTATACATCTGTCCCTCCCACATCACTGCAATCCTTAAGGGCCTTCTTTCAGTTCACCCTGCCCCAGGGCCTAGGAAAATACGTAGCATACAGTGATAGCTGGAATGTCCCGTAGATGAAAGATTTTTTTTTTCCAAGAAAATGCTTTTTTAAATTTTATTTTATTGGTACATTTTAGGTATACAATACAATGACATTCATCACTGGAAATCTGCACCTTTACATAATCTCTCTTGGTTCTTATTTTTCCCTTCCCTTGCCCTTCTTTCAACCCCTCCACCCCTCCCTGTTTACAAAGACTTTGTTTCCATTTTTTCATTTTCTCATATTAATTCCATTCCTTTCTTTCCTTTCCCCTACCCCTCCCACTTCCCCTTCCCCTTTGCCCCTTTTCTTCCTATTTCACATTATCTATTATACCTTTTAGTCCTTATTTACACTTTCAGTTTCTCACACCAGAGAAACTATTCGGTATTTACACATGTGTGTCCTATTTATTTCACTTAAGAGTATTGCTTCAATGTGAGATGAAAGACTTTTTGAAAATAAAACCAAAGGGCTGGGAATTTAGCTCAGTGGTTCCGCTGCCTGCCCTTGCAAGCACAAGGACCCAAGTTTGATCCCTGGTACTGCAAAAAAAAAAAAAAAAAAAAAAAAAAAAAAAAGTGATGAAAATAAAACCAAAATAAACAAAACACAGAAGTCTGTCTTGTTCCATAACTCCAGGAATCACCTTAACTTCACATCCCTGTCTATGCTTTTACTAGTCAACTCCCAAAACCAATACCAGTGTGGGCCCCGAGACAAATGTCCGTGAAGCTTCAAGCTGATCAAAGCCGGGCCCCCAACATTCCTGACACATCCTGACCAACGTTAGCGAAGTGCAATACTCACCTCTGTTATGAGCTTAAAAATGAAAATGATTTCTTTTATGTTTTCATGCTAGCATCAGTACAGAAACCTTTGGGGCTCTAAGTAGAGAATGAAGATAGATCCAAAAGAGATAAAGTTTTCAAGAAAATTACAATCTCATTTAAAATAAATTTTTAAAGTCTCTCTGGAGAGATTTGTAATTTCTTATTTAGAAGTAGCCAGTTTTGCAGTGTACCACATACTATCTTTAGAGAAGTAAATCATTTAATCTTCCCCTCTTCGGAGATAAGGAAATCACAATTCAAAGGTTAGAGGAATTGCCAGGGTTATAAAACAAGAACATGGCAGAGGCAAGATTTGAACTAGTTTGTCTCTGCAGCCTCCACCCTTTGTTACTACACCTTACACACATTTGTCATACAGGAATGTATCTTGTTTACTATCTCATCAGCAGGTACTGGTTTTACTGAAACCAGAGACTAAGCAGAAGGACCTATCACATAAATTCTAAGGAGTTTGGAATACAGTGAGCAACACATTTTTATTCCATCATTATTACAGCTACTGTATTAGTTGAGAAAATAAAATCCTACATTTCACAGCAAGATCGATGAAGTCCCTCCTTGGTAAGCCTGGTCTCCTCAAAGATACACTCCCCCTTGGCACTACCCAGATAAAGTGACACAGAGACAAAAGAACCAGAGCTTCTCTTTCTGTCCATTCCTTCTCTGTTCTGAACCACAGGCAATTTTAACTTTTCATTTTTTACCGCAGCTTAATAAGCAAAGCATATTCAAGACTGCAATATCCTCTGGGCATGGTAATCAGCTCTCGTGATTCAGTTTTTTCCTGGCACCACATCCTACCAGTCCCAGTGCTGGATGGTACATGAGCCACTTTGTTGTTAAGTGTGGGCTTAAATAAGCAACCTTTTGGAAGGTGTGCAAACCTAAATAAATATTGCTGAGCAAGCACTGTTCCAGCCAACTCTCTTGTGTATTATAAAACAGGCAAAAGAACTAACAACAACAACAAAAATACATTCCTCAGGAGGATGAGACAAGAAGATTGCACATTTGAGGCCAGCCACCCTGGGCAATTTAACAAGACCCTGTCTCAAAATAAATATTTTTAAAAGGTCCGTGGATGTAGGTCGGGGTAGAGAATTTGCCTACTACGTGGGAGACTCCAGGTTCAATCCCCAGGACCACAAAAATAACTCATTTTTATACAATTAAAAAAAAAACAAACAAAAACAGGAATGGTGGCACACACGTGTAATCCCAGCCCTCAAGAGGCTGAGGCAGCAGGGCCACCTTGAGTTCAAGGCCAGCCTAAACTACACAGCAAAACCCTACCTCAAAACAAACAAACACACAAGGAAATCTCTACCGGTAGGTTGGTTCCAACTTCCTCCCAGCTCTCCACTTTGCTGATGGCAACTGAAACAGCCTCCCTCATAGACTGAGTCCATTTGCCACTGCTTAACAGAATACTGGGGCTGTGTGATGCAGGAAGAGGTCATTCCGCTCGAACTTCCAGAGGTTCCAGAGCACGGTGGGGATGAGCCCGGCTCTGGTGAAGGCCCCTGTGGCTCCAGCGCGTGGCACAGGACCCCATGGCGAGAACATGTGCAGGACAGAGAGACCAAAGCAAGACAGACCCACAGAGTTCAGGAGGGCTCCAGCAGTTTCAGGAGATGATGGCCTTAGTCTCGCTGAGACCCGGGCCCCACCTTACCAAAGTTCCTCCTCACAACCCCATCCAGGGACCGAGCCCCAACACATGAACCCTGGAAACACACACACAAGCCAGACCTGAAACCACAGCCCAGACTGGGTTCAACTCCACTGGAGGCAGCAACCCTCAGTGCCCAGAGCACTCTGTGCCCTTTGGAGAACCATCATAAAGAGCTCATTAGACCAAGAAACAGCCTACAAGGAGGTTCCTTTACTTCGGAGGAAGACACAGATTAAAACCACACGGCAGCACCTGACAAACACCCAGGTTTCCTGGCTCCTAATCTCCACTGCACCTTTTCGTGTTAAATCTCTTTCCTGCTAGCCAAGCAGGCCACAATGAAGTTTATTTTCTAAGACTTTAACTATATTTTCTACACACCCAAGTATTAACATTCACTGTGTATGGCACAATAATTCAGTTTAACTTCGAACTCCATAATTTCCAGACTGAAACTCCATATAGCCCAACAATAACAGGTAGATGGCGGGGGGGGGGGGGGGGGGGCACCTTCTGACCCTATAGTCAAATGCAGAAAAAGCACAGTCTAGCAGCCTGTATGCAACAAGAGGCCTGACTACAGCTACCTGGGCCTAACAACACCCACAAAGGCTCAGGAGGGGCAGGAGGCCAAGGCGGCCACCTCCAAACAACCCAGCTCTACCCACATACCCCAGAGAGCTGCTTCTTTCCCAGAGAGACAGATGAGCACCTGAAGGGCAAACCAAATGAATAATGCAGCAAATATGCTCCCCTAGCTGGACCACCAGGCGAAGTGTGCACGTATTTAATGGTAACTCTCACAATTATTCAAGAGCAGTAACTCAATTTTGATTCAAGGGTCAGATTTTAGAAACTGCAAACCTTCCAGGAGGATGGAGCAAAAAAGGCCTCCAAGCATAAAAATAGCTGTCACAAATCCCTGAGTGTGCATGTTCTGCAGTGCACAGAAGGGACCCGAGTGCCTCTCTCAAGATGTTCTGGTCCCTAATGAACACACGCTACTACTCCCAGGCAGAAAGCACTGGGTTCCACTGACAGCAGGTTAGAAGCAACCAATTGGGTGAGAACCCTAAGAAAGTGGCCTGGTTACCAAGAAGAGAAAAACCCAGAGCACAAAGAACTGAGGTCACAGGCCCTCTGCTAGCAAATCCTCTATTCCCAACCAGCCCTAAGGATGTCACTGAATTGGAGCCGGTCCTAGGTCACCTATGCAACTGAGAGAGCAAAGAAATGTCGACCCTAGCCCAGAAGGTGAAGTCCAGAAGGGCTGCACTGAGATCATGCATTCAGATATGTGCAGGCTGGGTGGGAAGGATCACCAGTAAAAATCTCACACCTACACCCGCGTCCACACCCACCCAGCCTCCACCAGCTCAGCCCAGCTGGGATCAAGATGATCCCATCTTCAACAACCTCTAGCACAGTGCTCTCACATACAGTGCTACCAACCCTGCAGTGAAAATAACAGCAGCCAATCCTCAGGGGAACTTTCCACTTGGTGTTTGAGAGAGGGGAACGTGTCTGTAATATCCTAGGATTATTAAGTGGAGGACCTGACAACAAACTGATGTACAGACATTACCCAACATTATCTTTTATCCTTATTCTTCAGCTGTGAACTTCACAAGTATCTGTGGAAACATTAGACAGGTATTTTGAAAACGACCATGAACTAGATTTAATTTTTCTGTGTAGATAAAGGTCATGTTTTTCTTGCAGAAATGGTGATACGGAGACGGTACTGGAGACCAACAGAGAGGAGACTGCTGCACAGACAGATGCACAAAATAAATGGGAGAAGTCAGAGGCTGGCTGGGGGAGAGCTCCAGGCTGTGGTGTATTGCTATAAAGAACACGAATCTTTATGGAATCCCAAGAAATATTAACCTTGCTGGCATCAGTAGAAAAGTTCCAAACTTGCCTTCTTTTCTTTTAGATAAAAAATGTACAAGGCCATTCCCGGGTAAAATCCAGGGGGAAAAGTCACCTAAGTTTACCATGCAGTTGTTTACCAAAATAGAATAGGAAAGTCAATGTCTGCTCTTGGATTTAAGCCAAGGCACTGTACAGAAGTTGTGGAAAAATCAGTACAGAGGTTCAATGTTGCTTTCCCTGCTCAGTGATTTTAAAGAAACTGAGTGGTGGGCCAGGGATGTAGCTCAGCAGCGACACAGCGCCAGCCTGGCAAGAGCGAGGTCCTGAGTTCAATCCCTAGTACCAAAAAAAAAGAAAGAAAAGAATTTTTTTTTTTTGTATCTGTGATTTTATTATTTCTTTGTGCATAGGGTTGAGGGAAATAGAAGTTTTGACTGCAAAATAAACTTTCTAGCCAAAATTGCCCCCTAGAAGTCTTAAGTAGTAAAAGAGGGAGGAGACAGGTACTCCGTAGATTGTCACCCCTTTTCCTCTCTGTTCCCATGACTTCCCGTTCCAAGCAGATTACTTTTTTTTTATTGTGCTCATGAGTGATCTGAAGAGGAAGATGGGGAAAGTGTGTGTCACCACAGACTCCAAAGAAGCAAGGGTATAAACTAGTCCATCCCACTTTTCCTGCTGAGACATGTTAAGACCCAGGATAAAGAGTGGTATAGCTAAATGGATTCAATTTGTTTCCAGACCTTTTCCAGAGCCTCTCTGTCCAGTTGTCACTGTTGAATGACAAGGCAAGAGAAGATCAAGGCCACACCCACCACAGCCCCTTCAAATTTCCAGAACAAATCAGAGTGAGCGGCAGCTTTTGAACTCATTCCTCTTAGATGCACTGCATGTGATTTTCTCTGTGTATCCTGTTGAACCACACTCAGAGATGGTTTTAGCCTGGAAAGTAAAACACGGAGTGCACTCTTCTGCCACCATGAACTCTTCCACCAGCCAGCACGGCAAAGTAGAGATGCTCACCAACAGCTTCTCCTCCCAAATGGGAGCCTCTGCTTGACTGACTTTTATGGGGACAGCGCACAGCAACCAGCAAAGGTGATGGGCCTGGTTGAGGCCCAGCCTTCCTGTGCTCACAGGCATGGAGCAGTCAGGGTCGCGCCTGCATTTGCTGGCGAGGGACTCTAGGTGCTCTGGCCCGGCATCGGGCCTAGGCCCTGCTCACCTTGGCGCGGCCATCTTGCCCACAGAGCAAGACAAGAAATTTTTCGTGATTTTTTTTTTTTAATTTTTCTGAACTGCATTCCCATGCCCACATAAGACATGCCTCTGTGTACTTTTTACATTATGTACAACCCAAAATCCTGGGGTCCTGTATGGATCCCAAGTGCAGCGTTCCTTAATTCTTTCTGCTATTTATCACAAATGTTGAATAACCAAGTATGTACTCCATAAAAATAGTATGACCTAGGGCCAGGAATTGAGCTCAGTGGCGCCACTGCCTGCCTTGCAAGCGCAAGGTCCTGAGTTCGATCCCCAGTACCAAAAAAAGAAAAAAAAAAATAGTATGACCTTTTCCTTAGTTTAAAAAAGCTCCAAAGTATCTGGACTTCTAAAGCACCTTTCTGATTATCTGATTTATATGTTAGTAATAATCTGCTTTACAGCCCTCTGATAAACATAGTAAATGAAAGTGTATTATCAGTGTTAAAAAAAAAATATATGCCCAAAAAATGACTTCTTCCAGACTCGAGGGGTTTGGCACCCACACCACAGCCTGTCCTTGAAGCACTGTCCTTCTCAGTGCATCCTCTGACTGTGTCCAGGGAGCCATCTGTGCGGTGGAGTGGGAGAGGGCAGGCTGGTCGGGCACAGGCTTCCTTCCATGACAACGACATGCAGTGACACACCGTCATCTGCCGCAGATAGGAAACAGGTCAATGAACACTGCTGAGGGAGTGTGAGCTGACCACCACCAAGTAGCTAACCATCTTCTACCATATCCAGGAGATCAGTCACCCACACAAATCTGTTGCAAATAAACCACATATTAGGCAAGAGAAATCTTGTTTTACTTCTGGGTCCTTCTTGTACAAGGCTTGATAAAAACAGCACATAATACATAAATGGGCAGATGTAAATATACTGGCCTAATACAGAGTCAGTGATGCAACTTTTAAAATAACTAGGAAGGGGCAGGGATTTAGCTCAGTGGTTCCGGCGCCTGCCTCACAAGTGGAAGGACCCAAGTTCAATCCCCCATACCAAAACAATAAATAAACAAACAAACAAACAAACAAATAAAATTAAATAACTAGGAAGAGATTTCCAGCAAGAGACATCAAATGAAAGGCACATTTATGCAGGTATCCTGACTCATGATGAAATCAATGAGAAAGAAAATGGGAATGAAAGGCTACCTTGGGGCCGGGGATTTAGCTCAGTGGTTCCAGCGCCTGCCTCCCAACCACAAAGTCCCAAGTTCAATCCCCGGTACCAAAAAACCAAAAAACCTAAAAAAAAAAAAAAAAAAAAAAGAACCCATGTGAACATTCTAATATATTTCGGGGCCAGGGATTTAGCTCAGTGGTTCTGGCAAGCACAAAGTCTCAAGTTCGATCCCCGGCACCAAAAATAAACAAATAAATAAAAAGAAAGGCCACCTATAACAAAGCTGGAAGACAGCTCTAACCCTAAGGCCTGCCCAGTCCAGTGAGATCTGAAACAACCTGAGGGACAGAGAGCAGATCCACAGCTCCAGGGTAGGCATGCGCCCTTTTCCAGGGGTCTGGGGGCCTGGTCGCCAATGAGATTCCTGGGTGGCAGCTCCAGATGGAAGAGCCGCCCAAGGCTGGCTGAAGAGAAGCTTCCCAAGATAAGGGACTGGAGGAAGAGGCAGCTGAGCAGCGACCCCATCATCAAGGGACCAAGGGGTTCAGGGGGCCACCCAGGCATTGCGGAGGAGCAAGCAGGGGTGCAGCCCACAGGCACAAGGCAGAGCAGGCGGGGTGCAGAGCACAGAGCAGCCCCAGGCGGCGGCACCCTGTGGAGGGCTCTCACCCCACGTCCCCACGCTGCCCTGTGTGGATTGCAGGTCCAGACACAGGGTTCCTGCAGAAACTGTGAGACGCCTCCAAAAGGAAGGGGGAGAGAAGAAGAAAATAAGCAAAAGGAAACCATTTCAGAATTCCCAAAGGTGAAGGGAAATGCTCAACTATTTCTCTCAACTCTCAAAGAAATTAAAGAAAATCTAAACTCTTTTTTTTTTTAATCTTAAGAGCATCAACACAGTTGGAGATGAATATAATAAAAACCATTATCAAAATAAACACATTAAAAGCAAAAAGTCAAAGAAAAACTACTGAAAACAATGATGTAAAGAATAGCAATCACCTAAAGACAGGAAAGTCAGAAAAGATATAAAAGTGATCAGAAGACAGAAACGTGTAGTGAAGTGGTAGAGTGCTTGCCTGGTGGGTGCAAGACCCTGGGTCCAATGCCAGCACCACATCTGCAGAAGGAAATAAGAAAACAGCAAACACCCACTTCTAAGAGCTTACTGGGGAAAGATTCATGCAGTTATTGATGCTTTCCATAAATTTTTTTAAAGCTACAAACCTCAGGGCATGGTGATGCACACCTGTAATCCCAGCGCTCAGAAGACTGAGGCAGGAGGATCGCTGCAAGTTCAAGGCCAGCCTGGGCTACATAGTGAGTTCAAGACCAGCCTGAACTGCACAGGGAGACCCTGTTTCAAAAATCAAACCAACAAACAAATAAATAATGCAGACAGCCCTGAAGGATTAATTGCAGGAACTGGTTCTGTTTGGGCTGGGGAGAGTGATGGGGTCGCTCATATATACCCTCAGAAAACATCTGGAAAGATGGACACAAAAGTGCTATCAGGGCTGGGGATTTAGCTCAGTGGTTTCACCCCAGTTCGATCCCGCATACCAAAAAAAAAGTGCTATCAGGGGTTACTATGTTTTTATCTTATCTGTTTTTCTTGTGAACAATAAGCCTTGTATTTTACAAATTTAGACTCTAGAAAAGAGCTCCAATTTTTCCTGGGGGGATGAAGCGAGGGAGACAGATCGACAGACCTAACTTCAGGAAGATTTTAAATTTATTCTTAGATCTCACTCTGCCTGCTGAAGATCAGGTATCAGATGACTCTAATCCATTTTCCTGAATCAATCTAGATAATAATAAACTAAATGCAGCAAATTGCCCTTCTATATTAGACATCCTATGATTACTGTATTAAAGAATTCTCTTCCTAAGGAAATCAACAAAATGAGAATACTAAAAAAAGACAAACCACCTCAAATTTTCAAGAAAAAAGAAAGGCTTTGTTTTTGAGGGGTGTTTTTGTTTGAGACAGGGTCTCCCTGTGAAGTTCAGGCTGGCCTTGAACTCATTATACAGCTCAAGTTGTCTCAAACTCACAGTGGTCCTCCCGCCTCAGCCTCCCAAGTGCTGGGATTACAAGGATACACCACCATGCCCGGCCAAAAAAGTTATTTTTAAAGCCATTAAAAAAGTTTTTTTCTGAAGCTAAGAAGCATGACAGTTTCAAGAAATTGGGAGAATCTGCGAATTTCTTAAGAAATGGATGTAATTCAATACATGTTGTAGAACCTTTGTCGTTCTTGGATTAACTAAAGAAGGCTAAGAAACAGTAACTCTGCATACGAAACTGTTCCACTCGGAGCAGTGCGCAAGGTTGTCACTGTGGCAAGAGGAGGGGGCTGGCATCAGGTGCCATGCAGCGTGAGCAACTCCTACGGAAGGCACTAAAAGAAAAGAATAGAAGGCAACGACCACATCCTCTGCTGTCCTCCCCTTAGAGATCACAAAGGCCTGGCCCACAGGCCTCAGAAGAGGCCCACCTCCTACTTCCAAAGGCCTAATTTCCTCAGAGTCCTTAAGTGCTATAAAAACAAACCAAATGGCCCTTGAACAATTCACTTTAAAAGCCTTTGCGTTTGGTTTTCACTCTTTTCTCAAATGATGACATCAGACCAGCCAAAACTTGTAAGCTATGCACAGTGTTTCTACAGGTGACCCAATTCCACCGAGGCTGTGGTGACAGACTTTCTTCAGTCTCCACGAGCACCTGTCACATGCAGCCTCACCACCCCCAGCCCTACTCAGTCTCCTGTTCAACCAACCCAACCAAAGACCAGCTCATCCTCCTAAGATCACCCACAACAGGCCTCACCTCCACACCCACAGCTGCAGGGAAAGTCAAATTCCCACTGGAGTCTTCCCCAAGAACCAAACAACAAGAAGGTGTACTTTCTCAATGAAAACAGAACACACTATCTCTTCGTGTTTGTCACGTGAACCCTTTCAGTTATTCTTCACACCTTTATCTGAGGCCCTTAACATCTCAGTTCTTTCTTTCCATATCTAATGTTTTAAGGTACAATTTTTATATTAACCTTTTTTTCTTTTGAGACAAGGTCTCACTGCAGTTCAGTCTGGTCTTGAGCTCATTACATAGCCCAGGCTGGCCTCGAACGTGCAGCAATCCTCCTGCCTCAGCCTCCTGAGTTCAAGGATTACAGACGTGCACCACCATGCCCAGCTATATTAACATTTTTAATGGCCAAAAATGATTTTGTTTCCTGTGAGCTATTTTTCCAGTCCGTGTCCTGACTCTTCTTGTCCTTATTACCAACTGATCAAAGTAAAGAAGTGTGTGCAGAACACCTGTAAGTACCTCTCCACACCCCTGTACCACATTCTCCATCACCTACCCAACCACATACTCCAACCCATCGATCCATAGAGAGCAATCTGCTCTAACCTGCCGCTAACCCCTCCACTCAAGGAGGCCACTAGGGAAACAGATCCTGTCCTGCTCCTCGAGAACTCAACAGAGAGCCCCTCACCCTCTTCTCCAGTGGGCAAATCCACGGGAGGACTGGCATGTGTACCGAAAGAACAGAGTCTGCAGCCATGCGGGCCTGCATCCTCCTAGGTATCTGCCTCTCTACCCTTAGTTTACTCATCTGTATAAAAAGAAAGAAAAAATGCTTACAGGATATCGTTTTCTTGGGAATAAAATACCAAAAATAATTTTTAAAAGCCAGTGCTAACAAATGTTTGCATTCTAGTCTGACGTGACGTCTTAGTTGCATTTTTCTCTGAGCCACAATGCAGTAGTGGAATCACAGATGAGCAGTTTACTGGCACAGTCAACCTCCCTTATGTCTGGATAGGAGACGGTATGTCACACAAGTGACAACGAGCGGGCCCATTCAAGAGTTCACCTTCCAGGGCTGGGATTTAGCTCAGTGGTTTCTCCACCTGCTGCACAAGCGCAAGGACCCAAGTTCGATCCCCGGTACCAAAAAAAAAAGTTCACCTTCCAATCACACACTTGACCATGCACACACTTCACTATTCTCCCTTGTGCCTGTCACACCTCACTCTATAAAAAAATGAATAAACTACTGAATCCACTATGTGGCCTTCCACAAGCATACGGATCTCCTAGGTAAGCCCTTAAGAGAAAACAAAGAAGCTGGATGATCACTATTCAGGGGCTTTCTGCACCTGGGCTGCTGCTAACACAACGCCTGCTGCCAACTATTGTGAGATAATATAGCTAACAGAAGGGTTTCCATTGTGAGAATTTTTGTTCCAACCATTTGAAACAGGCAGCTGATCATCACCTGGGCTTACACATTTTCCTCCTTTAGCCTAATGCTACTGTCTTAGTCTGTTCAGGTTGCCAGAAGAAAATGTCTTAGGCTAGGAACCTCATGAGCAACACACCTTAGAGTT
Organism: Heterocephalus glaber; assembly: GCF_053883595.1. Taxonomy (NCBI): domain Eukaryota; kingdom Metazoa; phylum Chordata; class Mammalia; order Rodentia; family Bathyergidae; genus Heterocephalus; species Heterocephalus glaber. The sequence continues at coordinate 470,234 of NW_028258359.1, read as the reverse complement.
TGCAGCTCCGGAGGATGAGCAGTCCAAGATCAAGGAACTGGCACATTCCTGTGTGGTCAGAGCCCATTCTTAAAAGTGGCACCTCCCAGCTGTCTCCACAGAAGAGGCGCCCTAAAGCCTCTGGTCCACAAAGGCACTGTCACATTCACAAGGTCTGGTCTTTGGGACCTAATGTCCTCCTAAAGGCCCCACACCTTCATACTGTCACACTGGGGGTCAGGTTTCAACGTGTAAACTTGGGAACACGGAAATATTCGGACACAGAGCTATCCCCCTTTCTTCTCTGCCTGCCTTTGTGCTGTAACCTCACGGAGTAAGTGGTCACACCTTCCATCTCCTGGACTTCACCATCCCAGTTTCCACAAGAATCTCTCTCCCACACAAAGGTCATCCACAGCACACTGCTGACTCATTAGTACAGTTTATTTACACTGGCCTGAGCTGGGATGCTGAGATCCCCTCTGTCAGCTAAACCCAATGCTCCGCCAGGACTGCCACCCTGGCTGGAGAACCTCGCCGACAATGTTGGTCACCTGCAACTGACGACACTCTTCACAGAAGGTGACTTGTTTCTTCTGTCGTTTCTGTTGTAAGCAGGAGCCTCCTTCCTACATTCCTGTCATCCTCAAATTACCAACCAACAGCAGGTGTCAGCGAGGCCCTGCTGTGCTGCCTAACATACGTCTCTTAAGCTCAGGGGGCAGTCAGCCTTTTCCCGGGATGGGGAGACCTGGCCTGAAACTCTTGGCTCAAAGGTGAAAGTCTTCATTTGAATAAATTCTCTTGTTTAGTTCCAGAGGCCCAACGCAACAATAAAATGAAGCCATTTAACAGCCTACTGGTGAGTACCTTCAACCAGTACGTTAACAGTCATTAAGACGACATTCTACATCAATTTCTGAATTAGAGGGAAGATAAAGTTCAACTTTTAGCAAAACTACACACACAATACTGTGATCAGCCTATAAAAATCAAGAGCTCCCTTGGTTTCTCAACTCTTCTTGTTATCTGTCTCTGGAATAAATCAGAAATAAGCTAAGAGGCCAGCAAGCCCATTGTATGGGTGACCCTGAATTATCCAATGACTGGAAACCCCATGTTCCACCTTCCTTTTTAGCATTTCCACTCCAAGCTAAATCCTTCCAATACTTTCTCTCTCCCATGATATGAGGTAGAAGAGGGGAAGGAAAAACCCTAGTACTCTGCATTTGTACAGGTCTCACCCCAAACCACAGACACCACATGCCTGGGGGCCCTGTGCCCACGGGTGCCCCAGGAGCTGAGCATGCGCAGCCTTCCCTCCTTTGTCCACTCTGGCCGCACCTGGAGCGACCGACCTGCTCCTCACCAACAGCAGGGCAGCTGCCGCTCACCCTCACACGGTGCATTATCCAGAGCAGACAAGCTGGTAACGGGAATAAAACCATACCATTCTGTATTGCTTACATTTTCTTCTTTTTTACCATTAGTCATGCATTACTTCTATTGTATTTTAAATAAACAAAACTGTATAATAGCTCAGTGTTTCTTTAAAAAAAAAAAGTGTTTACAGCCAGGGATTTAGCTCAGTGGTTCCGGCACCCGCCTCGGGTGCCTCGAAAGCCCAAGGTCCCGAGTTCGATTTCCTGGTACCAAAAAAAAAAGTGTTTATATTCTCAAGGGTCACCTATCGTATTCCACCACCACCCCACCCCCCGGTTACAATTCCCAACAGCCAACCATAGGAATTGGGATGAAGGAAAGGACTTAGACCTGGGCACTTAACCCAAAAGCAGGAGGCAGGGTCACAGCGGGAGGCGGGACAGCCCCATAGGCAGGCATCTGCAGAGGCCATGGGGACCTGGCCCACCTGTCTCTGGGAGAGATCTTCACCCACCTGATTCAGCCACAAAGAATCAGTAAGGGAAATTTAAAGAAATCAACAGGAAAAAGGAGGACTTACTAGGAGGAGAGGGTCGTAGCTCCAACCTCAGTGCCAACCCCTAGCTTTGTAACTTTGCCTCAAGGGGACCCGAGGGGAAGAAAACCAACAGGAATGGCACAGCACTGTCCTTGTCAGTTGGGGTGGCTACTGAGGGTACCCTGAGAACCCCCATGGCGCACAGCTTTCTTTACTGAGCAGGGGCTCCCAGCTCCCCTAAGCAGGACACACTTTTTGGTCTAGTCAGAAACTGAAGAAGCGAACAACACAAAAAATGGTATCCACTCCCCCAAAAATCTCCAGTAGGACCAAAAAGTCAGGCTTGAATGACATTCACACTGAATTCAAGACAGTGAAACCCTTCTGTAGGGTGCTGTAGCAGGAGACGCACATCACCATCCATCTGTCCAAACTCAGTGTGCACTCGGAGTGAGTCGTGAAGTCTGTGGATCTTGGGCGACAGCAGTCTGACCACTCTGGGGGGAGGTGACAGGGAGGCTAATGTGCATAGGCGCTGTGGGTGTATGAGGCACATCGTGAATCTCAGTACCTTCTCCTTAAGTTGTTGCAAACCTTAAAAAGTCTATTAAAAAATATATATATATACACATATATATATACATATATACACATATATATATACATATATATATATATATATATATCTCCTCATCATTCTACCCTCAAAGAGCACATACTTACCAAACACAAGTGAAGTCCACTGCTCTTCACAGAAAAGAACTCACCCTAAAAATGGGCCACTGTGCCTAAAACAGTAGTAAAACAAGAGTTCCGACTTATCCTGCTGGGCTCAACACACTGTCGTCTCCAAGCCTGCAAGTTATCCAAAGCACTGCGCCTCTTACGGAGAAAATTACTAGGAACAAATCACCTAGAAGAAACTCCAAAGTCCTTTTCCTGTTTAAAACTGGCATATTAAAATGTCTAAGTTGTACAACTATTACAGAAAATTATTTTAATAACATGATCTCCCAAAATAACACTGCTTTCGTCTTTTCTTCCTCTCCTGATTGGAGCCACATGTGCCTCTTACATAACCAGCTGGCGTCACTGCTGACAGTCATGAGTTCTGCTTTTTCATACAGTGAGACCCGACGTCCCATCGTCCTCAGCTCCTTCATAACCGCCAGGATGACTTGCTGCTGTCCTCATAAAGCAACTGCCTTACTAATGGAAAACCAAGTCTGAAACTGCTTGTCAATAGAACATTAAGGAATGATCTGCTCCAAATAAAAACTCCTTCCTCGAGCCAGGCTTGCGCTCCTTTGTGGACCCTTACCAGGCAGGGTCCTGGACCAGTGTACACTGCTGAGCCCCCGGCTGACCAAGCCCTCCCGTGCCAGGATTCCCTGGAGGAACTCTCTCGGGACTTCTCCCTCCTACCCTGGGAAACTGTCATGCACCTGGGCTTCTCCAGCTCAAGCTCAAGGGGCAGGGGACACAGACTGGCCCGAGCCTCAGCCCTCTTGTCCAGGGTTAGGGACACTATGTAAGCCAGGCCATGTGGCACTTCCCCAAGAACCTGTGCTAGAGCTACTGACAAAAGGCACTCCTTTCCCTCCTCGGTCACTTCTGGTGGCCACCTTTATCACTAGCTAGGGAACACCTACCGGAGAAGCCAGCCACCAGCAAGGACCCTGGGAGCCGCAGCAAATGCAGCATGAAACACGCCCTGCACCCCCAGCCCTTTCAGGGGTGTGAGTAAACAATCTCCCCTTTCTCTCTACTCAGTACAGAACCAGCAACGTCCACCCATCTGCCCTGGCCACAGCAAGCGAGGCAGGGTAAAGCAGAAGCCCAGGACCCCAGCATCACACGCCCAGGTTAAAATGAAAGCCTGTTTGATTTCATTAACCTAGAGGTGAAAGACCAGGATGTTTAAGTAACATCCTTGTTAAATTGTTATATGATTCACTGGAAAGCTATGGTCTGACTCACTTCAGGAGTGACATCCATTAAACTACACATTAAAGAGATGTGTGTGTGTGTGTGTGTGTGTGTGTGTGTGTGTGTGTGTGTATGCTATGTGGAGCTCTGACATACAATTTATCTAATAAACCTTTTAAAAAAGAAATTCCTGTCATCCAAGAAATCACAAGCTCCTCTTGATAACAGCTCTAGAACTGTTCCTACTGACAGAGGAGCCCCCCACCGAGCCCTTCCCAAGTCACCCGTCCACCTGGAGCCAGCCCTGCAACTGTGGGGGCACTCGGGGACGGGGACGGCAGGCGCGGGCAGAACACACCAGGACTAGCAGGTAAGGCTGGGTAGAGGACCGGAAAGGCTGGCTCCTGCCTGTCGGTCACCCTCGTCACAGAAGCACACCCATCTCAGATGGTCATACCCCAGACGACTTAGTAAGTCACTGCCTTGGTCCCCAGCCAGACTCTTCCCGGAGCTCCAGACTCACACGTGTCCCTGGTTGTTCATCCTCCCCACCTCTGCCCTCCATAAACAGAATTCCTCATCTTCCAAAGTCTGCAGCAGGCATGAGTCTGAGCCCCACGGTGCACTCACCTACACCCGCAGCCGTCCAGCACTTCTCCCTCCCTCCCTCCCCATCACCACCCAAGGCAGCTCCCTCCAGTCCATGGAAACCATGGAAGCCAGCGCCAGCGTGGTCAAGGCAGGGTCAGCCCGCACCTGGACAACAGCAGACCACCACGCTCCTCCCTCTCCCGGGCTGTCAGCCAACTGTCAACATCTACCGCTGGTCTCGTTCTGCAGATTCAAACTTTCCCCAGAATGTACAACTAGTATTCATCAATTAAAATAATTTTCAAGTAAAGAGGAAGGGAGGGAGGGCGTGTGGGCAGGCAGGGTGGCAAGGCAGTGCACCCCTGCAATTCCAGCACTCAGGAGGCTGGGGCAGGAGGACTGCCACAGATTCAAAGCCAGCCTGGGCTGCACAGTGAGCTCAAGGCTGCCTGAACTACACAGTATCTTGGAAGGGGGTGAGGGAGGAGAGGGAGGAGCAAGGAAAAGGCACTTTCTGGAATCTCAGTCACCCAGAAGCAGACTACGGCTCGAAGGCTCGAAGGACACGGAGTGCAGTCTCATGACCTGCCCCCATCACCTGTTCAGCGTCTCCTTCTTTTACCTCAAGTCCAGCAAATGAGTTTCCTGTACTCACCACTCCATGCCACTGCAAGTCTCTATGCTTGTGAACATTCTAATCCATCTGGATGCTCTCTTCCTAAAAGAAATTATTCTAGAACAGATCTCAGGCATCATTTTCTCTACTCCTCTCCAAACTGCCATCTCTGGCACTGAATTACTCCCACCTCTGCTGCTTCTGTGCCTTATATGTCCACAACACACTCTCCATCCAGACGCAAGCTCCCCGTGCGCCTCTGCCACTCACTGACCATCGGCTCCTTGGAGATCCAACTACAAGTTGTCTTTCTAATCTCAAGCCAGGCAGTTTCTTCTTCTTCCACCCTGAACACCATCTCCCACACGTGCCATAAACGTGTTCTTGGCCTGGTGTTGCATCTCTTTGGCTATCTGTTCAGACCAGCCAGCATTCATCCTTTCCTCTGATACCAAGGAGGACTACTGCTTCTCTAACTGAGAAATCAAGTCCTCACCAGTGGGTGACTACTGAGCCCGTTGCGGGGGTGTCATATAAAGGGAGCCACAAGGTAGGAGGAGACACTAAAGGGAGGAAAAGCTACCTTGAGTCTCAGTGACATCCACGAGACACAAAACACCAACCTCCCTAACCCAAATACACTGTGTGAGCCCAGTCCTACACCCGGAAGTGTAAAGAAAGCTGTTCCTTCTCCTCCAACTTGGCCACCCTCAGAAGCAGGACCTAACTCTCAGAGCTGCATGCAGCGAGGCTCTCGGTGAAAAGGCTTGTCTGTCCTCTCTTTACAACTACCATTCTGAAACTCATCTCTCTAGGAAAACATACTAGACTTCTGAGCAACAAAACAGAATGTCTGGACACTGCCAATCTTCTAAACCGTTTCTAACACAGGAACAATTTTACTTTGTGCAAAGTTTAACGTGAACACGGAAATAAATTACAACCAAAATAGCACTGGACATCCCTCACTAATTTTTGTCTCAGAAAACACTACTAGGTGAACACCACATCGTCTACACTTAGTGTTTCAGCTTAAACTAGCAAAGATTATTACCACACCAGATCTGCCACTGCCTTTAATGTAACCCAACAAGGTTCCTTTCTCATAAGTTAAGCAAATCTCTAAAGACAACCAATTATATATGTAAGAAAAATGTAAAGAAACAAAAAAAAAAACAAATGGACTCCAGCAAAATGCAGCGACATTCTTTAAAAGCAAGATCTAAACTGCTCTAAAATCATCTGACAGCAAAAGCCAGGATGATACAGAGTCGCCCATTGTCTTGGTGTTTACGGGTACCCGGAGGGGTGCAGGGGGCACAGAGGCATTTGGTCTTCAATGTGATTCCACACGACTGCTACAGCAGCCCCTCACTCACCATGAACCTTGTGCAGGGAGGAAAAACGTGTACAAAGCATGCATTACACCAATGACTACTGCCCCATCACTCAAATGCATGTGTCAAGACACCACTAAAAAACCAATGAGGCTGGGGGGCAGCTCAGCAGCTGAACATCTGCCTCGAAAGGCCCTGGGTTCAATCCCCAGTGGATCCCCCAGTGGGGATGGGAGGTAGGGAGTTATTTGCACACAATTTGCTAGTACAGCCTAGCTAGCCCACATCCCATGCTAGACAGAATGTCAATCGAGAGCAGGAATTGTAGGTCACTACGTGTGCACTTATCATAGTCCTGCAAATGTCCCTATCATCTAAAACTTTTAATTAAGTCAAAATATTAAAAAGAAACAAGATATAAAAGAGCTCTTTTAAAACTAGAATGCTTATCACAAAGTTTTGGTTTGAAAGAGAATTAAAAACACAATTCAGCTGGCAGCATTCTGGCTGTCTTCCTCAGGCCCCTACATTTGCCTCAATACATCACCCAGAGCCCAGTGGCAGCAGGCGAAGTAGAGTGATTCTGCTGTCTTTAGTTTGCAAGCCCCCTCATCTCTCTCCCTCTCTCTGCATCACATACAGCGGCCACTGTTTGAAATGAGACTAGCCAAGAGGGAGGAAGCTTGAGCATGTAGTACACGGAGTACCTCACTTATCTGTCTAAGCAAAGCCATTAACCACAAAAATTTCATTAACTGAGACCACACTTTCCAAGGACACTGTGACTGCTCCAGAAGGGAACAGATAAGATAAATTATTTTTTCTTCCTCCAAAGGCAAAACATTAAGGTTGCTCTTCCCAACCAGCAGAGCCACATAGGAATGTGACTCTGGCTGGAGGTCTTCTGACACAAGATGAGACAGCTTTCTAGGAGGCAAGTCTATCAGGGCACTAAAATAACATCAAAGCAGGGTGTGGTGGGGCACTGCTGTAATCCTAGCACTCAAGAGGCTGAAGCAGGAAGATCACTGAGAGTTGGGAGGCCAGCTTGGACTACATACTGAGTGGTTCAAGGACAGCCTGAACTACATAGCATGATCCTGTCTCAAAAAACCTAAATAAATAATCCAAAAAAACGGTATGGAAATATGCAACAATATTTATGATACAATGCTAAATGGAAAATAGTATTTTAAAAGCACCTGGATTATAATTGCAGTTACATAAAGATACATGTACACATGATGTATTTTTTCCAAATGAGTAGAAAATAAGCAAGATACAAAACACTCATATTCTTGGGCCGGGGATTTAGCTCAGTGGTTTCGCCGCCTGCTGAGCAAGCGCAAGGACCCAAGTTCAATCCCCGGTACCAAAAAAAAAAAAAGAAAAAAGAAAACACTCATATTCAAGCAGTGGATTATACATGCATTTGTGCAACCAGGGCAAGGCAGAATTCCCATTTCTGCACCAATCTTCGAACCCCTGCTTCAGATTACTCCTCACAGACTCTGCCCAGACAGCGGGACCAGGGTAGGAAACAGGGCTGATGCCCAGCAGATAAGCAATGGCAGGCCCTTCCGCTGGGTTTCAAAGGCCCCATCACAAAGCCTCCAACAGAGACACAAACGGGATGACCACGACTCTGCTACAGAAAGACGAAAGGCAAAAGAACCATTCTCACATTTCTGAAAGGCCGTGACAGCTACAGATACTGTATCAAGAAATTGTCTACGCAACAGGTCATGTGTCGAATACTGAGTGAGGATTTTGCCATTTTTAAAAGGCTTAAAATATTCTCAGTAAAGTTTCACTCCAATTCTTTTTCAGGGCACCAAGGATAAACTTTATTCCTCTTGGAAATACACAGAGGGAAAATAACTTCCAACCAGGAGTGCCACAAGCAGCACAGCTCCTTAGCTACTTAGAGACGAAGTCAGTTTAAATGCAGAGAAAGTAACACAGTACACAGGCACACGTGGATGACCATAGTATACGTGTATCTGAGGGGCACTGGGGACTTCTTAGGCCTGTTCTTAAGAAGCCATTTGCTCCCCTAAACAGGAGTGCACATCCAATAGATGGTGTGGGGTGTATCTCTGGGAATGCTGCTCTTCCACTCAAAACTGCTTTGAACTATGTGAGCATCTTAGAATACGGCTCAATTCAGCCTCCAGGGAAATGAATGGCATCCCACACACCTGTTGCTGGCCCTGCTGCCCAGGCCAATTTGGGGGGTGTGCACCGAGACCATGCACCAATGCCAACAGGTGAGTGCCCCTTGGCACCTCCTCGGGGTTCACGCAGAGAAACAGGCAACAGCCTGCAGAACCAAGCCAGGAAATTCAAAAAGTTCACTTCCTGTAAGCCCTTCATCTTGTTTCAAAGAGGACAGCAGAAGAAGGCATCCTGAATGCCATACACAGCATCTCACATGCGACTCTTCACTGACAAAAAGCCTGAACCTTCTTAACCACCTTTCCCTAAATCTGTACAGTGTGCTTTGAAAATGCCTTTCTAATTCCTCATGTAAGGAACAAGTGAAACCAACCTCTTTAAAAGCCTTACAATGCACATTAAAAGAAACTGGCACCACCCACCAAAAAAACCCTCAAAGTCTGATAAGACTGAAGTCTAACCAGTGGGGGTGAGAACACAGATCTGCTCTGAATTGAAAAGGGCATCCATTCTGGCCAAAGAGCCCATCATTCCCTAGGTGGAAGCGAGCCTGTGTCCGAGTTGTGCACTTCCCCAAAGGCAGCGGAAGAGAGGCCCAGAGAGCTCACAGGTGACAGGTAGGAGTCCCGACTCTACATGCTGGCCAGGAGGGACAGATGTGGATGGGGGGGCGGCGGGGGGAGGCAGGTGGACCAGGTCCCAAAGGCTCGGGATGGTACTGGGCCTACAAGGAGGCGGCAGGCATGGGGGGCTGAACCAATCCAGTGCAGGGGCGGCTGAAGAGCAGCAAAGGAGGCTGGGAGTTACAAAGGCCCTGACTTTTAGGCTGGCATTTAGATTAGGTCACAAAGTACCAGGCACCACAACAGGTTCAACAGAATAGAAACCACTAGAGACGCCTTCCCAGCACTCTGCGAAGGTTAACAAGTCTAGTTCGGGGATTCCCAAGGGAACTACAGAATTCATGTCTTGAGAGATGCACTCCTTAAAAGCTAAGGTTCCAAGGTCAAAAAGACACAGGCATCTCCCTCTGCACCCCACTAATGGTTTAGAAAAACTTGCTGAGGTAGCAAAGACTCCAAGTCCTACCATGTAGAGGCCTCTTCAACCCCCAAGTTGGACAAGTGACCCCAAAGTCAGTCTTCTAAAATACAAACTGCAGGTTTGTAAGCACTGATTTTCAACCGAGCTACTTTTCAAATGACCAACACTCCAGTGTGTCCTCAAACAGGGAGCAGCAGGCATTCTATGATCATTCATTCTCCAGCTCAACAGTTCTGTGGACCCAGAAGGAGCAACACACCTGGAAACTTGCTGGGTCTCCATCCCAAACCTCCAGGATCAGAGAGAGGGGCGACATGGGACCCACCAGGTGCCCTGTGTGAACAAGAAGGTGTTTACTTCTTTCCATTACTGCCTCTTCACAGTTCAAAGCAGCACAATTTGAGCTACACCTGACAGTCAAAACACTAAAGCCAGTCAAAGGCCTGGTGCACCCTAAGGAAGGCCTCAGGACTAGAGAGACTGGGGATAAAGGGACAGGGACCCACACCCCCACACCCACATCCCCAAATTCCAGGAAGCCAATTTAAAAATAAGACTGGTACGAGGCTCCTTATCCACAGGAACAAGCAAATTGCACAGCGCTGAGCCCAAGGACCTAAAGGCCTGGCAGATGCCCCCAGGACTGCAGGCAGAGTGGGCAGCAGAAAGCCAGTTCTGTCCTGCATGCATTCAGACCACCATCGCAAGAGTCCTGGCCACCCTCCCAGGCAGGCTACCCTCAGCAACAGCAGGTACTTGATTCTCAAAAACAGGCACCAACTATGCTGGGCGTCGTGGCACATGCCTGTATTTCCAGCACACGGGAGGCTGACACAGGAGGATTGCTGTGAGTTTGAGGCCAGCCTGGGCTACACAGTGAGTTCAAGGATAGCCTGAAATACACAGTGAGGCCCTGTCTCAAAAAAGAAAAACAATTCTCCTCCAAAACAATGTCTAAAATAACTGCCACTAAGTTGATAAATTATCCAGGCTGGGCTCAAACTTCCAATCCTCCTGCCTCAGCTCCCCAGAGTGCTGGGATTAATTACAAGCCTGCACCACCAGCCCTGGCTCCCAAAGGCCTTGTTGCTGCCTCATAACGTAGCAGAGCACATCCCACAGCAAGAGTGGGAGCAAGTCAGCTCAGGTCTCTCTTCCTCTTCTTACAAAACCACTATTCCACCATGGGGGCCACACCCTGTGACTTTATCAACCCTGGTTACTTCCCAAAGGCCCTGCCCAAAGGCCCCATCCTCGAATTTGGGGATTAAGTTTCCAGCACATGAACTCTAGGGACACACTCAACCCAGAGAGGACAAACCTAAACTCGGGATGGACAAAGCAGAGAACCAAAGCAACTTACAGAACTCAGTCCCCAAAACTCAGGAACTGGTGGCAGCAGGTGCCTCTCTCTGCATGGGGCCTGGTTGGAGTGAAGCAGCGGTGAGGGAAAGTGGGCTCCAGAAGCGGTTACCCAGCCGCGTGGCACCACCCTGCCTCCCAGGCAAGGACACCACTGAAGACCGATTCGAGGGGCAGGAGGGACAATAGGTCTTCTGCCCCCAGATACCGCACCTGCACCCCTCCTCCTCCTCCTCCTCTCAGGTGGGCACAGGGCTTCTGGCAAAAGAAGGAAGAGGCCCAAGGGTGCGCCATCACGGAAAGAACCAGTCCAGAGGGAGCAGGCAGAAGGCTCCAAAAGGCTTCCACAGGAAGACTGACTCCAAAGGGACACAGCCACCCCAATGCCCACCCAGTCGGCTACAGCCAAAATCCCGCAGGTGAGCTCAGCAGTCTCCACTCTGAAATGCGAGGGGACGTGCAACGGTGGCCTCTACCACAAAAAACAAAGCAAACAACACAAGGAGAAAGTGGGCCCTGGCAGGGAGAGAAGCATGCTGGGAGATAGGCAGATATTTCAAGAACACAAGGAAGACACAACATTCAGAGAACCAAAAAGAGCTGATTTTAAAAAGCAAGAGCAGAAATGAAATGCTCACTGGAAGAGTTGGAAAAAGTTAAGATCGCCGCCCAGAAAGCCAAGTAAAAGAGACAAAGAATGCAAAAAGCTTCACAAGGGTAAGACCAAGGACTGGCCCAGAAGGTCCCCATCCAAAAAAGCATTTCAGAGAGAACACAGAAAATGGGGGCGGAGGATCAAAGGAAAACTGCAACACAAAAGACCTGAGTTGCCCAACTGAGCACCTGTCACAAAAGACAAAAATAGACTCACACCAAGACACAGCATTGTGAATCTTCAGGAACAATTCAGAGCCTACTGGGTTCGGGAAGAACAGAAGGGCTGTGGGCACAGAACCCGGCACAGGTGTGCGCTGCACTCCAACCCTGAGACCAGAGCACCATGGACGAGCACCTCCAAAATGCTGGAAGAAAGTAACATCCACTGGCAGTTTGACACCATGCCAAAATACCAACTGAGGGGAGGAAAAAAAAAGACCAAAAAAAAATTTAAAACCTATGTCCCCCTGGGCTGGGGAGTTAGCTCAGTGGCATGGAGCCTGCCTTGCAAACGCATAGTTCTGAATTTGATCCCCGGTATCACAAAAAAAAAACAAAAACCTATGTCCCCTGTAACCTATGTATAGGAAGGGCTTGCAAGATACATGACACCAAGACAATGGTATAAACCAGGAGAAACAAAGGGGGCAGAAGACACGACATACGGCACAAGAGAGCAGCAAGTGGCCAGAGGCTAGCGGCAAAGGAAGAGCAGAGGGTGTGAGGGGTGGACGAGGTGAGACAGGAGCAGAGCCGGGACTCTCGGGCTCCTCCCAGGCGGTGAGACCTGAGCAAGCGCTCCGCCAGAACTCCCTCAGACCAGTCCAGGGCCTGCTGAAGAGCTTTGGGCTGAATGAGCTGTAAATACGTTATAGAAGCAAAGCAAAACAAAAAAACACACCTTCAAAAGAGATCTGAAAAGCAAACACGTTTACTGAGGATGGCTGGCTATGGATGGTGGCAACAGTCACATTAACGCACATGCTGCACGGGATCCAGCTAGGTGACCATGTAACTCTGCAACAGTGACTCAGAGGCTGGGCCGTTAAGTGCCCAGTGGGCATCTCAGTGTCCATTTACACTTCTGTGGCCTCCGTTATCTTAAAACTCTGGGACAGACCCCTGCTCAGATCTGCACATAGAAACGTCAATCACTTAAGGAGTCTGTCCAAAACCAGTGCTACTGGGCCTGGGACTTAGCTCAGTGGTTCCTCCACCTGCCTCACAAGTCCAAGGGCCCAAGTTTGATCCCTGGTACCAAAAAAACTAGTGCTACAAGGTTTATTAGCCCTAAATTTACCTGGCCTATAGAATCCCCCTTCAAGACTGAGAACACCAAGATAAAAGTAAGGGAATGTGCGGAATTTTCATAGCACCCAATTGTCAGCTTTCACAGCATCCTGCTCCAGACGCCCTGCAGCAGCGCCCAGTCTCCAGGCACCTGGACTCCCAGTCACAACAGGATGAGGCCACAAGCGCCCAGTCATCTCCTGGGAAGCAGGTTCTGCCCTCAAGCCCTTGGGCCTTCTCCGTCCCGAGACAGCCATCAACCAGACTGCAGCTTGACAGGACCCCTCCCTGCCAGCTATGCAAACCCCAGCCCTGGTCTCTACTCCTCTTTCCTAGGAACCCTCAAGTTCTTGCCAGCCCCTCAAAGACAGAACCTCTTAGGCCGAACTTCCTGGCATGGCCAAGCTGATTCAACACCTTTCCTGGCTTTCTGGATTGGCATTTTAGGACAAGTGACCAAGCCTGGTCTGTTGGGGCCCCCAAGGTCAGGGCTTCAGCCCTGAAACTCTGATAACAACTCGCCTAGGGAGAGGGTGCCTGCAAAGGAAACAAGAGCAGACTCCACCCCATCTATACATCCAGAGCTACAGATAATGCCTGAAATTAGAAAACAAGTAGCCACTTTTAAGTATTTTCACAAACTACAAAGCAATAACAACAAAAGTCAGGCAGAAGAGATCAAAGGGGCTGCCATGGAGGGCCGGGGATTTAGCTCAGTGGTTTCGCCAGCGCAAGGACCCAAGGACCCAAGTTCCATCCCCGGTACCAAAAAAAGGGGGCTACCATGGGGACTAAGGAACAGGAGCAAGGGACAAGTGGCTGCTATCTTTCTGACAAAAGTTTCTTTCTAACAAACTTCACATAACTAACCCATAGAATTTTTCAATTAAAAAAAAAACTACGCAAAATCCTAAGTAATTGGACATAAAACAAAGGATATGAACCAATAATGGCCCTTTCAAATCTTAGGGCCTAAAATTCTTCTTAAAAACAGGAAGTTGACTTAAATAGTAAGATAAACCCCAGCTACATATTTGGTACTACATATTCACATAAAATTTAAAATATTCCCACCATTTAATCAGATACCAATAAGGTGCTCAACTGAAAAGCTTCTTTTGGTGACAAAAACCCCTCAAGAAAGTAGAAGGGAAGCCAGACATGGCAGTACATGCCTGTCATCCCAGTATTAAGGAGGCTGAAGCAGGGGGATCACCCTGAGCTACACAGTGAGTTCAGGGCCAGCCTGAACTACATAGTGAGACCCTGTCAAAAAAAAAAAAAAGCCAAGAATGGTGGCACACATCATCCCAGCACTCAGGAGGCTGAGGCAGGAGGACTGCCGCAAGTTTGAGGCCAGCCTGGGCTGCATAATGAGTTCAAGGCCAGGCTAAACTACAAAGGGAGACCCTGTCTCCCAAAAAAAAAAAAAAAAGAAAGAAAAAGGAAAAATAAGAAAGAAAGTAGAAGGGAAGGTCTCTGAAATCAACAGTGTCACTCAGTGGGCCTACACTGGGCCCTTTGTAATTAGAGAAACCAGAGATAAAAAACATTATAGGCCTTGTAGCAAGCAGACCTACATATTGTTTGGTTTGCCCTAACCTAAACCAAGAGACAATTTAGTATTGAAGAACTCCAAGTTCATCCCCTAGGAGTCAGGTGTCCTAACTGCCATGTTTTTCTTTTTCCTGAAGCATATGGCACTAAGATGTTTAATAAATTTGCTTGCAAGAAACACTGAGTTTTAAGAATGACTGCTCCAGTCCAGTGGGAGGACAGTTGCTGCTTCCACGTGGGGCGGAGGGATAAGAGTGCGCCTGTTTCCTGCACTCCCTCTGGCCACAAGATTCCATTACTGATAATCACCACGGCTAGGCACACAAAAGCCCAGGCAGGGAGGGTCGGGTGCGGCCCACTTCCTGCAGGTAAGAGTTTCCACCCAGACAAGTCTGAATCGTGGGAAAACCCCCAAAATCAAGAGACCAAGAGACTCCTCCACCCTGGCGTATACCCTGCGACCAGGCAGGCTCCACCCTCCTAAGACCCATACCCAGGCCCCAGGGAAGAGCCTGGTCAACCCACACCAGGGGAGGCAGCTTGGCTCCTAGAAGACAGCCAAAGCCACCCAACACAGCTCCCATACCAGGCACTGTGCCCTCTGTGACCTACAAAGTCTCCTCCAAACAAGTCCTTGAAAGTCACTGGGTGCCATGTGAAATGCTATCAAGAACATTCTGATTGGGATTGGAACCCAGATGTCCCAGACTCCTCCAAAGCTATTTAATTTTTTTAATCTTCTGATCCCCACCCTACCGGGGAGGAAAAAAACCAACTTTGAAGCAAAACTAATTCTTACCATTACTACATTTTGCTGATAAAGGAACATGAAGCACTGACATAAGATTAAAAAAAAAAACTTAAGGAACTGACGGTCTCAGGGTAGTGTGCCTCTATTTCTCTCACTACTCTTGGCAACACAGGGCAGCAGGGAACAGCCAGGAAGCTCGAGGGCTGGGCATGCAAAGACTGTGAGAAACTGCTCGCTGCCCTCGATTGCCAATGTCTGGGTGACCCCTCTAACAAGTCCACCGTGGCACTCCCCGAGAAGCCTGAGCTCCCCACCTTCTCCCACCGCGGGCATCCTCTCCCCTCAAGTGCCCAAAACCTTCCAAGAGGGTACAGGATGCTGGGAGCACCTGCACGCCTTACCCACCACCTGTACCTGAGAAGGTTGGCAGCCCAAAGCCCTCCACGCTCATCTGCTCAAAGCTGTGCCTGCCTCCTGCATCCAGGACGGTCCGCTCTAGGATGCAGCCCAGCCCTCCTAGACAGCCTCCTGCTTTCCAGCCGCTGGACTATGATTACACTCCTGGGTCACCAAGACCTTCCCCAGGGACTTGCCCCACACCAGGTCACTGACCTCTCAAGGACAAGGACGTAACATCCTCCGCAGGCTCCCCTGCCTGGGGCCTGCTGTAAAACACCAGGCCTGCTAGAGGGCCACACGTCCATCTCCATCAGCAGCTGAATGCATAAAGAAAATCTACAATTTACATGCAGTGGAGTACTACTCTGCCATAAAGATACACCTGAGTCATCTGTAGGAAAATGGATGCACCTAGAAGACCATAATGTTAAGTGAACAAATCAGACACATGAGCTTCATTAAATATCACATAGTTTCTCTTACATGAGACACCCAAGGTATATTTAAGGAGCAGACAAGGGGCAGATAATAGGAAATAGGGAGATAGATCCTTCTCGAAGGTGTAAGGAATCAAGAGATGCAGGAGGCTGGGGAGGGACAGGAGATGAAAAAAGAATTAAGATGTTTCATATACATGTACCAACTGCCACAGGAATGTAAACATTGTGTACTGCAAACATGTGCAAAAACAAACAAAAAAGGAAGAGTATCAAGAGCTAGAGGGAAGGGGAGGGAGATGAAAACCGGAATTAAGATGTGCTCTGCATGCTATAGGCGCTGTACAAGGAGTGTAAACATTACGTGCCACACAATACTAATATAACAAAAGGCACTAGGCCTCCTCCTACAGTTCAGCCTCTCAAGGTGCTCTCAGAATCTGGATCTCACAGCTCTGCTGATGGCCACACTTGGGGACCCCCAGGGATGCCTCTGGCAGTAAGGTGAATGTGGGTAGGCATCTTCCACGGAAGCAGCAGAAATAAAACTATGGAAATGGGACACATGAGGAAAAAGGCAAAAAAAGTGTACAACTGTTAAGCCACAATTAAATGCAGCTGCCGTTCAGTTCAGCCTTCATCTCCAGCCTTCCACACCCTGCTCATCTCAGGGCTGGGGCCTCAGCGAAGGTCCGCTTCTCCCAGATGCCAGCCAAGGGTCAGGGGAAGGCAGGAGACCGGCTGATGTCAAGGACCAGACTCTGCAAGGTTTTCAGCTATTCCTCAAACTGTACTTACAATTTCAGCCGTAAATGTATAGCCTCGAAACAGGCTCAATTAACTCAGGCATGCTACACATGTTCCTTATCTGATTAAGTGCATATTTTTCAAATTGGGAGCCATGAACCAACCAGTGAGCTGCGAAGTCAATTCAATGTTAAAACCACCTCCTCTTTTTAAATAAAATATATCACAACAATACATCCCAAGTAGTAAGGGTCAGGACTGTCTTTTAAAACTTTTGTTTCTGGTCTTGATGTAAATTTTTTCTTTTTTTTTTAAGTATGAGGGATCGAACTCAGGACTTGCGCTTGCAAGGCAGGAGGCAGAACCACTGAGCTAAATCCCCAGCCCTACATGTAAATTTTCTTACAAGGGTCACAGTCCAGAAAATTTGAAAGATCCCTGATAGGGCCAGGGATTTAGCTCAGTGGTCCCGCCACCTGCCTCGAAAGCACAAGGTCCTGAGTTCAATCCCTGATCCCACACATATACAAAAAAAGATCACTGATAAAATTCTGTAATGGAAATTAATAAACCAAAATCTAATTCCTTTTAAATCACAATTCATGCAAACTCAACGCTGATGAGTCCTCCTGCCTCTGACCGAAGCTTGCTTTTCTTTTAACCTGAATTGAGTAAAACAACTTTGAATAAGGAAGAGCATTTAGAGCCACAAATCAGCTGAATTCACTTTTATTCAGTTACTAGACTCAGTTCATGATTTCTACTTTTCCCCTCTATGATGATATAAAACTCTGGTGTGAGGAATGAAAAAGGAAAAGGTCTCAGGGACCTTCATTAAACATTAAAAATGGGAACTCATTCGGACACAGCCGGCATCCAGGCCCCGAACCTCACACCTGACCATTCAATAATGACCAGTGACTGAATAAAATATTGATCTTGTACTTCAAATTTCTTCAACAAATACAATCTGGAATGAAATCAACTGTAATATTTGCAAAAGTAACAACGAAAAACAATGCGGAATGGTGAGTAGGAATATGGTCTTCAAGGCAGGAAAAACCTGGTTTCCAATCACAAGAAATACACTACATTACCTTGGTCCTGCTCAACTAGCTTCCATTGGTTCCCAAGGCTAAAAAAATGGCATAAATAATATCTATGCCTCCATGGTACCAGTAAGAATCAAGAAGCATAAAAAAGATTTACAAGACATGAAAAATGGCCTTCATGCTAAAATGTTCCTTCATTTAGATTATTTTGTAATTACTTGTGCCTAGACCACTTGAATTCACTCTCTCCAAATTTTTAAGCCAGCTCCTCGTAAGCCCTGGTCAAGAAATGAGGCTGCCAGAGGCCGTGAGACCCTCACAGGAAAAGGACGCGGTTCTCCAGGCCCGCCAACTCTCAAGGCCAGGTGTGCCTTTAATTCAATTCTCAGCAACAGTGCCCAGGAAAGTCTCCCAGGGCAGCAGGAGCTGCTAATTCCAAGTTGAAATAAATGTGCTTGTTTTTCTTTTCTGGGGGAAGGGAGAGGAAAGGAATGTTCCTCCCCAAACCGCACAACAAAAACTTAGTATGTAGACGTGAATAACTACAAGAATGACTGGCAGAAGCCCCTTGCAGTACCTCTAGAACTAACAGCCAAGAAACTGGTCTTTTCCACTGAGAAAAATGTATCATTTTTATAGTTTGAGAAAGCAAAATATAAAAACAGCTCTCTTGTAATAACCACCTAGGAAATATACTCTTTTTCGAAAGGCAAAGTTATTAAAGAAAATTTATCTTCTTTTCCTAAGACTAAGAATTTTGGCCCAAACGTGGGGGTAGGAGCAGCTACCACCTGGTGACCATCTGGTACTAACTTCTAACCTTTTCAAACTGATTAGCTTTCTACAAAGGCCCGGCACCGATGGGGGACACACCTACTGGATTACAACCTAATTAACAGGTTGGAAAAGTCATCTAAAGGAAATACTGTATTGATAAAGTTGTTTGGGTTTTTTTTTTAATCCTTACAAAAGGTCCTTCTTGCTCCACTGGTAAACGTCTGTTCCACCCAGTTTACCCTGACCTTCACACCTCTATATTCAAAAAAGCAAGAGATACCAAGAACCCACAGCTGATTTTTACCTAGAGGTCAGTAGAAACTTAAAGGTAAAGCTCTTCAGGTGCGGTTCAAGTTTAAAAGCTACCTATATATTTTTTTTCAAGCATCTTCCCATTCATGCTCTTGGTACTTTTATTATGCCTTGAAAACAAACAAAAAACTTGGACTAAAATTCTACCTGCCATTAAAGTAGTAACTTTTGAGTTCCTATTTTTCTAGAGTTCAAACCTGACCAATGAAATCCAGTTTTCTTTTTATGGTTTAAAAAGAGAGGAGAGGAAACTGTTCTTGAAGAGGGGGCAGATCCCGGCTTCAAAAAGCCAAAGTTTGGGCGCTTTTCTTCTCAGCCCTGGGGACAGAAGCAAAGACCCTATTGCTAACTATAAAATAACAAATAATCCACTTGGATATTCTGGGTTGTTTTCTTAAAGCCCTTCTGTTCACTGGCTTAGCTACCCTGCTTGAGAGACCAAATCTTTAATGGTATATCCTAACTGCACCGTGCAATTTTAACCCCAAGCATCTGGCCACCATATATGTTTACAAACATAACAAGTTAGGCAGGGATGGTGGTTTTATTTTTCAAAGGGCCAAAACCAGTCCCCAAATGGAGAAAAACTTTAACGCATTCCTGTAAATCTGAGAGTCAACTCTTGCCATCCTCCCAGTAAGTCACTGGTAGGCCACGATGCCACCAAGTATGGATGGAGAGATCTGGATGTAAGGACTCCTCTCGGGGCCGCCCAGTCTCAAAGTGAAAGTCAGGGTCCCGGCTCCGGCTAGGTGGGCCTGGGCTCGGGGCTCGCGAGCACGCGTGGATCCCCTGGATTCCCCCTCCCGGGGGTTTAAGGGCTCGCACTCTCCCCTTGGCCCACACCACAGCAAAGGCTCAGAGACGAAGTGCTCAAGTGGACTCGTGGTCACCCTCCTGCACCGCCCAGTGGGGCCCGGGACTCTCGGGGCGCTCCCTGCCCCGCGCCCCAGTGGGGCCCTTGGGTCGGAAGACTTGGAAGTCGGGAGAGCCGGGCTCAGGGACCCCGCTGGGCCTCCAAGGGCGTTTCTCACATCCCGCCCCCGGGGGGGCCGACGCCGGACTGCGGCTCGAAGCAGTTCGGGCACAGGGGACACCCCACTTCGGACCCCGCGGCCCTGCGCTCGGCCCTCCACGCGCACACCCAAGAGCCGGGGCCAGGGAGGCGCAGAGTTAGGGGGCCGCGACCCCGGAAGGGGGGGGGGTCGGAGTTGACGACGCCGAACCGCGCTTCCGCCCCCGCCTACCTGCATGCCCGGCAGGCCCGGCTGCACCGGGGAGTGCGCCATGGCGCGGGACGGCGCTTCCTGAAGCGGGACGGCCGGGCCCCGAGGCAGGGTGACCAGGCCGCGGAGCTCAGCGGCGCGCGGCGGGCCGCGTCCCCATGCGCGGCGCCGGGAGCGGGGCGAGGGCCGCGGAGGCCTGAGCGAGGAGCCGCGGGCGCGAAGTGCGGGAGCCGAGTGGGCCTGGGCCCGCGCGTTGGGCCGCCGGGAGCCGGAGTGGGCGCGCGCATCCGGCCGAGCCCGCGAGCGCCCCGCCCCGGCCCGGCCCCCGCGCCCGCCCCCGCGGCCCGGCCGGGGACCCCGCCCCGCGCTTCCGGAGTCGGAGGGGGAGGGAGGGAGCGACGGAGGAGGCTGGCGGCTGCCCGGACGTGCTAGGCCGCAGCCAGCGCCTGGAGCGCGGGCGGGGCGGGGAAGGGCGGGGGACAGGGCTTCGGCCCGAGCCGCGCTGGGGACCGGATCTGGGCCGCGGAAGAGCGGGGAGCACCAACCAACTCCTACGCTACCGGCACCTCCCTGCTCTCCCCTCCCCCTGGCCTCTGGGCGGCCTCTCCAGGCCAGGCTATTGGGGGTTGAGAGGGCCACCGCCAGGGCCTCAGCCGATGCCCTGTTTTGAAAGACCAGGGCAGAGCTTTGGTGTGTGAGTGAAGTTTCCAACCAGCCCAAGGGGAGAACCGAGAGGGAGAAGCCGAGAGAGCGGGCCGTGTGCGGGGCTCTGGCGGCTGTAAAGAGCCTCGCTTGGGCTGCAGGGCACTGGAAACTTGGCGGGAGGGGCTGCACCCAGGCGGGGACCCCCGCAGCGAGAAGGGGAAAGTAGGGTGCGGAGCGGCCGGGAGGATGGGAAGACAATGGAAGGAAACCGCGTCTAGACTTTGGCCTCAGCCCCCTCGCTCTTTCCAGCGTCTCCCGAGGCCCCGGCGCTCTTGCTACCCAGTTCTGCCTCCCCTTTATGGCCAGCCCTCCACCGACCGAGGAAAGGGGGTGAGTCCCTGCTGCCTCCAGAAAGTACTTTCTGTACCATAGCAAATAGGAAGTGGACTGCAAGTTCAGAATCGGCGCTCCAACATTGTAATGCCCAGCTAGTGAGTGCTACGGCTGTGCGAGGGAAGGCGCCTCAAATGAGTCTCCAGGTGTTTATTGGAGACGACTCGAAGTCCTCCACCTGGTGAGGAGTGCTTTATTCTTCGAGGTCTGATAGTACTCCAAGAACTTCAGTTTCCTCGGGTGTTCTGGATCCTATAGGAGTGGGATGCTAAACTTAATCCCTGCTTTCACTTGGAAAGCCTGAGTCCTCCGGATGCCTTGCAATATCTTCAAGGTTGCCACTGGCCACTTAAACCCTGCCGCCCCCAATAGAACTATGAAAAGAACGTGATGAGTGAAAAGCATGAACCCTAATACCCAGAAGTTTACAACCTTAAATAAACTTTGTAAACCTAAAAAGGGAATACATAGGAGTAGCACAACGATCAAAAACACGATTCCTTAGAATGTTCATGCTCTTGTTTTTTTGAGAAAGGGCTTCACTTTGTAGTTCCCTTGAACTCACTGTGTAGCCCCCCTGGCCTCGAACTCCTCGCGATCCTCCTGCCTTAGCCCCTCAAGTGCTAGGATTAGAGGCGTGTGCCCCCATGCCTGCCCAATGTTAAACTCTTAAAAGCTGAGTCCTACCCAAAGTAACATCCTAAGGAAGGAACCTGGAAATATGTAAGACTGTATATTAAAAGGTATAGCAGGGCCGGGGATTTAACTCAGTGGTTCCGCTGCCTGCCTCTAAAGCACAAGGTCCTGAGTTCTAGCCCCGGTACCAAAAAAAAGGTATACCAAAGTGATATTCACAATCCTGGGAGAACGAGGAATAGAGGACAAGTCAAACAGAGGTTAAGTTAATAGTATTACCCATAGGGGGAGTATTTTGTAGTCATTAAAAAAGATGTATTTCATTTTGGCAAAGTGGTACATGCTTGTAATCCCAGCTACTCAGGAGGCTGAGGCAAAAAAAATTGCAAGTTTAAGGCGAGTCTGGGAAATTATTGAGACCCTGTGTCCATCAAAATAAAATTTTGGAGATGTACCTCAGTGGTAGAGCACTTGACACTAGACAGTTACATATTTAGTAATGTGGAGAAATATGTTCAATATATATTGTTAGAAAATGTAGGGTACAAAATAATCACAGTATTCTGATCTCAAGCTACTGTACTTTGTATATATGAAGATAAGACTATAACTATGTGTAAGCAGAAAAGCCTAGAAGTGTATATACCAAGATTCAGCAGTAATTAGAGATGATCTGTCCAGTCCCACTACTAGCCCAAGCCAGGGGAGACCATCAGGCTAAGAAGTGCTCTCAACGTCAGAGTCAGTGCTATAAGTTCCAGACAAGCTGAAAAGTTGGGTGCTCTAAGGCACTGCCATGGGAAATTCAGAAATCACTTTGCAATAGGCATAATTTCCAGCAGATGGATGGCATGGGGGCATAATTAATAATACACAATAATCAGCATCTCATTTTGTATCCCAAGGCTAGTGAGGCTAAGAACATGTAGGTTATGCCGATACCACACATCTGGACACAGTGATACACATTCATTAGCTGGTCCATTTCCCTGTTCACCCCTTCCCACCATTAACTTCACTTCCCCCTTTGTCCATATTTATACCACTGAACACCATTCTCATGGGAAGAGGGAAAAAGCAGCCACACAGGGGTTACTGGCTCTGCCGGGTGCTATGAGGCATTACCCAGCATTCCCTGGGCTGCAGGTCTGAGTTCAGGATCAGATCCTGCCCAGTTGCTCTTCTCTTGCATTCATTCATTCATTCATGCCTTTTTTGAAAGCCAACAACATGTCAGCCATGTAGGGCCTCTAAACATTAGATCCTCTCAGGTGCCTTCTTATCCCATCCTAGCGACCTGGTCTTCCTAAATCCTAACTTTAGAGCTGTACAATACCATAACTGATTAAGCTTAGAGTGACAGTAGCTGTCCTTGTCACCAAGGGAAGAAAAAGACCATCCTTCCATCCACCTCCTATCACTTTACCTCCATCCCTAATGTATATCCAATTACAACAGGACAAACCTATACTGCCATGATTCCAGGAGAGATTTTTGAGGGTCTCCATAGAGAGTATACATTTTCTGGTCTCCATGGAGACATTAATCCATTGAATTATTTTCATCTCCTGTCTCTTTTTGTCTTTTGTGTTTACTTAAGAGCATAAGTTGGCCAATGAATTGTGCTCTGACATATTCCATATTCCAAGTCGAACTCAATACAAGGCCCCTGTGTATTGATGTCCCATAAGCCAGTTCCTCATCTATACTGAGTTCAAAGACTACACCAAAAAACAAGAACTCAACAATCCCTCCACTTCCCTTTCTGAGTTGAAAAGATAAACACCACCAAATGCCACTTTCTAAAGAACAGCTAGACAAGTAGCACATTAGCAATTTAAATTCACAGATTAAAGAAAGGGACTCACATGGTGAACTTTAAAGAGAAAAATATGAGTTGCTTGGATAAGTAACTAACAGAAGGCCTGACAAATTTCTACACGTTTAGTAGGTGAAGACATTATTAACATCAGCATGAAGAAGTGCATGTCTTCATCACTGGATAACATGATGACAAGAAAATGTATGCAAAAGCCCTGGGAAAAAGCTGCGTGGAGGAATTTCATTCTGGGGATGCAGAGCCAGGAAGAAGGCTCCCATGGGGCCACTTCTGTAAGTCGGTTTGTGGCAGCCCCTGCCTTAGTCTGCTAGGGCTACTGTAACACAGCCACACAGACTGGATGGCATAAGCAACAGAAATTCATTTCCCCACGGCTCCAAAGGCTGCAAGTCAGGCTTTGGTCCAGGTGTCAAAAGGGTTGACTTCAGAGATTTGCAAGTGGCCATCTCCTGTGTCTTCACACAATCTTTCCTCTGTGTGCCTGTGTCCTGATCACTCCTTTGTAGAAGGACACCAGTCACATTGAATTAGGACCCACACGTATGACCTCATCTTAACTTCCCTCTTTAAAGATCCTGTCTCCAAATACTGTACAGTCACATTCTAGGGAATAGAGGTTAGGAGTTTAACACATGGCTTTTAGGGGAGCACAGCTCAGCCCAGAACGCAGCCCTTCACTCTGTAAGTTCCTGGTCAGCCCCCTTCATGGCTCCCCTGGGCTCAGCTCCAGGACCGAGCACTTCCAGAGGCTGTGGGCCACTCCATAATCTTGGCTCACATGTCTGCAGACAAGTATGGCTCCACAGTTTCTTGGTCGTAGTCCCCCAGGTTTGTCTTGCCCAGAAACCAGATCACTAACCTCCCATCCCTGAACAACTGGGAGCAGAAGCAGACAATGTAATGCATTAGAAGAAATCATCTGGAATAGATGGCCAAATCAGCCAGAAACAAGTTTAGGACATTCTGAGGGCCTATAACCCACCCCTTTTAGCCAAAACTTGTTTGAATAAGCTTTCTTCCCACTGCCTCCTGTCTCACCACACTCAAAAGAGCAATTTACCAGGAGAGTTGGGGGCTGCTTTGGGCTGCCCATTCCCCCATGACAGTTGGGGGGCTCATTCTGAGGAATTTCAAGCTGTTTAGAAGAGATCACTGGAGCAAGCTCAATAGAAGAATGCTCACGTGTGACTGCTTGGCTGAGAACCAGTTACCAGGGCTCGTTGCCCTCTGAACAGTGACCACTTGACCCTGCCAATCGGTCTGTAAAGATTTCAGTATGGCAAGACTCATCAGGCACCATGTGTGTGTATATTTCCCCCCCTCCCAAGGCTGGGTTTGTTTTCAGATATATCCAGAAAGGGCATAAATGAAATCATCCCCAGAAGGGTGATGTCATCCATCCCACAGTCTCAGAACTGCCACACTGCTTCTTAAAAGCTCTTGGCCCTGTTTTCTGACAAGGAAGACAAATTGTAGAAAATGATTTTAATTTTCATTTCAAGCAGATACAGGGAAGTATGTGCCTAAAGAACACTGCATAACCACACAAAGGTATGATGTGCCTATAGTTAGTGATGCTGATTCCAGAATCCACATTATTTAAGTCAGCTTGGAATCCTCACAAGAAGGCTAACCTGACATTACCCTCTCAGCTTCACCTGCAAAAAGGACAGGTGTGTGTCATCTTGCACCCTGACCAGCCCATTTTTATTTGGTTTTCTAAAGAAGCTAAGCTGGAGATACTATTAGTCAGAAATCTTCGAATAACATGTGACAAAAACCTAGCTCAAACCTCCATGAGCACAAAAGGGAAATTTTGGCTCAGTAACAGAAACCCAACCTTACCTAACTCAAAGTCGGATAAACCCAAGAGGATGGGTTCAAGGATAAAACCAGAACTATCTGTCTCTGCTCTTCACTTCTCTCCCTCTTCTTGGTGTTGTCCTCATCTTGGTTCTTTGTAAGCTATCAAGAGCCACTCTGGGGTCCTTGTAATGCCAGAGAAGTGTGACTAACCTTACCTAGTGTCCATATTCCATATCTAGTGGAGATCAAATTTGTGTGTGCTTCCCAAGTTCGATCCCCAGTAACAACAACAACAACAAAAAAATTGTGTGTGTCCCTTTTTGTGACCAGAAGGCAAGAAAGAATCTGACAGAAGAATCCAATCCAAATGACATGGAATGAAGGACCCGAGAAAGAGAAGTTTCCCAGTTGAAGAAAGACTCCTAGTTTGATACTCTCCACCCCTTAGCAGCTATGATTGTTAACTGTAATGTGTCAACTTGACTTGAATAAGAACTGTCTAGCAGATTAGTAAAGCTCTGGACATGTCTGTGGATGATTGACATGTAGACCACAAGTTGAGGAAGGAAGACTCACCCTGAATGTAAGTGGCACCAGCCAATAGGCTTATAGCCTGGGTGGAATAAAAAGGGAAAGAAGAAAGAAGTCTTCCCCTTTCTTTGAAGGAGGAGCTCCCTTTGCCATTGCCTTTGGACATTTGTGTCCAGTTCCTACAGGCTTCCAGTACAGACTCTTCAGCCTTCCAATGCAGACCATTTAGCTTTCCAACTCAGTTTTGCACCAGACTCTGCAGTGAGCTGCAAGCCTTCAACATTCAACCGGATCCTCCAGCTCTCTAGTCTATAGATGACCATATTGCATTCTTCTAACCCTAATTCCACGGGCAGCCATTGTAAGCCTACCTTGTAAATCATATATATATTTCTGTTCCTCTAGTGAACTGGGTAGAAATCAAGCCTATAACCTATTAGCAAGGGTTCTTTTTTTTTTTTTTTTTTTTTAGATTTATAGGCTTTTTAATGAGGGATACAGATGAAGGATGTACAGTGTGTGTGTGTGTGTGTGTGTGTGTGTGTGTGTGTGTGTGTTAGGGGTGGGAGGCCTCCATGTCCTGTAGGCACACCGCCTGCCTTCCAGGACCCTGCACACATTCAGCTGTCCTTTGGGTTTAGACACAGACTTCACTGCATAGCCAGGATTGAAGCCTGCACGACTAAGTTTTATCTAGTACCTAAAGACTGAGGGGTGGCTGGAGGTACAGCTTAGTGGTAGAGTATGCTCATAGCACACACAGTGTCCTGTGTCCCATCCCCAGCACCAAAAACAAACAAATAAACTGACTGGGTGGGGAAACCCAGCAAGCCTGGTCTGTTCAGATTCTTCCCAGCCCCTCTGGGTAGCAGTACTTCCTCCAGAGGGTGGGGAAAACATCTTCTGAAAAGGGGTCTAATGACCTACTCACTTTCAGAGTTTCAGGAGGGAGAGTTGGAGAAGAGAGAAAATAAAAACCCTTGGTGTCTCTGATTCTAGCTCACTGCTCACTGTACAATCACTCTCAGCAAGACATACTCTGACAAGGTAGGTTAGAGAATTCCTCTAAGGCCAGTTTGAAGACAGAAAGGTGCAGAATGATAAGAGTTCCTATGAGCCAGCAAGGGTTCTTTAGTTTATACTTTATCACTGAGTTACTGAATGCTCATCCCTCTCCCCTATAGATCCTGCTGATATCTAGATGTTTCCCTGAAGCCTCATGGGCTCATAGGTGGGGCTTTCAGGAGTTTACTGGATCTAGGATGTATGATACTGGGATTAAGGGTGTGTGGTACTAAATTAGTCCACTGATTGGAATTAGCATAGCTCTGGGTATGACTGAATATATTTACCAAAGACAGAAGCCCCTGTGTGTAGGTGGCACCACCCAAAAGGCTTGTAGCCTGGATGGGATAAAAGGGAAAGGCAGGCTTGCTGCTCACTGTTGCTGCTTGCTGCTTTGCTGCCTCCTGCCTGCTTCTCCATGGATCATTTTTCTTCTGCAGTGCCCCTCTGCCATGCCATCCTGCCTTGGAGCCAGTAAACTATATACTGAAACTTCTACAAAATGAGCTGAAATAAACCTTCCCTCCTTTAACTTGTGGATGTAGGGTATTTCATCAATGAGAAAAGTAACTAAGGCCACTCCCATTTCCTGTAGTTTTTGGGGTCTGAATCAGTGGATTGCATGGTCAGGCAAGGCTAATCTGATGCCTGGCCATGAATACACCTCATGACTGGCAAAGGGAGAAGTTATGACTTAGCTCATCAGGAGAACGGAGGAGCCTGAGAGTGTTCTGAAGTAGCCTTGAAGACTAGGGTCACTTGGTTCTGTGACTTCTCCAGATTACCAGATAGGAATGGCTACATAATTTTCCAGGCCTTGTGAGAAAAGGTATTAACAATTTCAAGACAGCAAGGTCAGAGTAGTAAACTAAGCACAAAGCACTTCTAAGTGCAGGGCCATGTGTGACTGTACATACTATATGCCTAGCCAGGTAGTGTGGGCCCAGACTTCTTTCCCAGCTATTTACCCGTATCTCTGTCTTGTTACCGCTCACTCTAACTTTGAGGAATTGATATATTTGGTGCATCATACAAGAAACACACCTCCTCCAGCTTGGGATTGTTGGCGCAGACTGGAAAGTCCTCCGATGGTGAGACTGCATGGCTTTCATCCCAGATTGCTTGGCTTCCTGATGAGCCAACTTGTCTGAAGCCTCTTTCTTTTTGCAACTTACCAAAAGCCACAGAAGTAACTAGCACATTTGGCCTGGCCTTTTTAGACTAAGAGTTTCCTAAGTACTAGGCTGTGGCACCCCAGGATGGCAAACATCCATGCCCAGGTAGTGCCTGAGGTTCTGGAGCCCCAGGCCAATTGCTTCTTGCAGGGTCTCCCTCATCTGGCAGGGAATACCCTCATTTGTTTGGATCAGTGTGCCTTACAAGTACTATGTATCTTTGTGTAGATGTAAAAATACTGTTGTAAATTCCCATCCTCTGCACCTACCATGTTGCCTTAGTCACCTTCTTTATCACCAAGGCACAATACTCAATATCCACAATTTAAAGGAGAGAAGGTTTATTTTAGCACATGTTTCAGTTCATAGCTGGTGCCAAGGCAGGACAGCATGGCAAAGGTAGAGGAGATCTGCTCAAGGCAAACAGGAAGCAAAGTAAGTGAAGGGAGGAACGGACAACACCTCCAGTGACCCACTTCCTCCAACCAGGCTCCACCTACCAACATCACATTTAGCTGAAAAGTCATCAGTGGATTAATCCACTAATGAGTCTCACGCCCTCATGATCCAATCACCTTCCCAAAGCCCCACCTATGAGCATATAAGGCTTTTAGGGGGACATCTAGATATAAGCTATAACATTCCACCCATGGCCCTGTTATGGCTTGTATCTAAATGTCCCTACAAAGCCTCATGTGGTTATAGGCAGGGCTCACACTTTGGACTCACTGGTCTCTGCTTTGCATTTACTGTTGGATAGGCTCTTTCCATATGGGAACAGGGTGGTTGTGTCAGCCTTTGGCTTCAATGTCATTACCCTCAGAAAAGGTCTGGAACCCAGATTCAAAGGTTCTGGACCTTTAAAGATTTAAAGGCTTTCATGATGGTCAAAAGTTGCAGAGAGGGCACTGATTGGCCTGAGGCAGTAGAAGGGTAGAATTGTCTCATCTGAATCCAGGGAGAGAGGATGATTTCCTAAGGGAGAAGGAGGGGTAAACCCTAAATGAGGTGATGCTGAGCAGACAAAGAGCTCTATGCCCTCTGAGATGGGAAAGTTGTGGGCTTTGCTGTGGGCAGCTGCTTTACCTGGCAGTGAGTGGGAAAATATGTACTGAGTTCAGGATCTTATAGTTATAAGGAGAGCCGAGCTTCAGATCATGAGTTGGCAAACTGTTTCCATAAAAGACCAGAGAGTAAGTATTTTAGACTTCAATAGTCCTCTTTGTCATCCAAACAACCATAAGCAATACACCAATAGCAGAGCTGTATTGCAAGGAAGCTTTATCTACATAAATAGGTGGCACAGTGTGTTGACCTAGGTGAGTTGGGTGAGTGTTCAGCACACTCAGTAGAGTTCAAACTGATAAGTCAGGGAAGCACAAGAAGGAGGAAAAAGAAACCACAGCCATGCTACATGGATATGTAGAGTACACAGAAAGAGATCAAGGTGCCATCTTGGACCATGGGCTATAAATAAGTCTAAAGCACATAACTGTAGTTAAAGATAAAGGCAGGGTCCAAAATACATGTATGACTGATGAGAATGTGTGGAGGTAAATGTCTCCACAGAGGATTCAGGCCTTCTGGGAATGTAACCAATGGACCTGCCTCATAAAAAGGGAGTCACAGAAATATCTGTGAGCAATCATGAGCTCTGTAAGGCCAGAGTCCACATTTACTTTGTTTCCTTGTGATCCCAAGAGTGAGTCCAGTATGAAGCTATGGAAAAATTATTTAGAAATCCTTATGTACAAGCAGATACAGGGAAGCTTAAAAATTAAAGTTCTATTATTTAGAAAGCGCTTATATTGGGTAACTGGCACTTATATACCATTGATGGAAATGTAAATTGGTATGATTTTCCTCTGGGGACTTTTAGTAACACAACAAAATCCTTCAGATATTCATACTTTTTGATATTGTGCTGTTATTTTATATCATTATAATTAGGGAAAATTATAATTAAGAGTGTATATATAAATATGAGGTCATATTGCTGCTATAAGAGAAAAAATAGGAACTGTTGAAATATCCACTTATAAATGTTTGGCTAACAATTATGATATACTCACAGAATGGTATGAATTCTATGTAACAGTTTAAAATTATGGTGTAAATTAATATTGATATGCGTATTAGAGATGTTCATGGCTCACATATGGAGAAGTGAGAAAAACAAGTAATAAGAAAGTATATATGTTATGATAATTTCTTCACTAGAATATGTGTAGAATTCTGCTTCTGGCAATGGCTGACCTGGTGATTTCAGAACAATCCTGCCATTAAGAATGACTAAAAAACTGGACCAAATAATTAAGGAGGAACAGGCATATGTGAAGTTAGAGAGCTTGCAAGGCAATTTATGGAACCAAGATCCAGAAGAGAGAAAAACTAGGTGACATGAGCTTGGCCCTGGGAGCTGCTTTTCTCCTAGAAGTAACTGCTAATTTGAAATCTGAGTGGCAAACAACCAAAACAGAGGGCAGCACTTTGGCAGGGTCAGGTGGGCAAAGTTTGGATTTCAGTGCCATCTTGGAAGAGAAGTTCTAGCACATAATCCAGGCTTGCGAACAGGATCACAATACTGTACCCAAGAGTAAGGGTGAATCAGAAACAGACCAGCCCTCACACAGAAGGAAATGGTAAGCTACAGGCCAGCTTGATCAATCAGAGGAAGATCATCTACAGCTAGCCCACCTCTATGCCCAAAGGCAACATAAATCCTCTTGGAGGAAGACAGCATCAAGCAGACCTTCAGACCATCTCTATAATTTTTTCTTTAAAAATATTTAGCACTTAATAAAAAAAAAAAATAACCAAGCACATGCAATACAGTAGCGCTTGCAAAATAAAACCAGGCGGACAAGAAGGTAATGCTCCACAGAAAACCAAGAGAAGAAATCTGTAATGAAAATGTAGTTGAGAATGGTGGCAACACCTGTAATCCTAGCACACTGGTAGGCTGAGCCAGAAGAATTGAAAGTTCAAGGCCAGCCTGGGCAATTTAGCATGATTCTGCCTCAAAATAAAAAATAAAAAGGGTTTTGGATATAGCTCAATACAAATGTACTGAGCTCAATCCCCAGTAACACAAAAAAAGGAGGTGGAGGAAGATTTTGTAACAACTGGAAACTAAAAAAAAAAATTTAATTAAATTTAGAACTAAAAAAATACATAACTTAAATTTTTAAGAGCTGGTTTTAGAGCTGATGAGATACAATCAAATAGAATTTAATAAACAGAGAACTGAGCTGGACATGTTGGTGCATACCTATAATTCCAGCCCTGGGAGTCTGAAGCAAGCAGGAGGATTGGTGTGGGTTGGAGTACAGCCTGAACTGCATAGTGAGACACTGTCTTAGAAAACCAAAACCAAAGCACAGAGAAATAGTGTGTGTGTGTGTGTGTGTGTGTGTGTGTGTGTGTGTGTGTGTGTACACACTGAGGCTCAAAACATAATGTTGACTGAAAGAAGGCAGATATGAAGCTGGGTGTGGTGGTACATGCCTATCATTCCAGCACTCTGGTAGGCTGAGACAAGAGGATCATAAATTCAAGCCTGGCCTGGGAAACTTAGTGACTTAGAAAGATCCTCTCTCAAAATAAAAAATAAGAAAGGGCTGAGGATGTGGCTCAGTATGAAGCCCTGGCTTCAATCCCAATACCACACGCACAAAAGCAGATGTGAAAGAATATTATATATGTGAAAAAGTTTTGTGTAGCTCTAATATACAGTTCAAAAACAAACACAACTAAGCTTAAGAGTTAGACTTTCAGAGAGTAGTTACATTGGGGAAGAATAAAGAAAATAATGGGAGAAACTCAGATTATAAATAGAAAGCAAGATAAAAGACAGACAAGGCCAGGTGTGGCACATGCCTGCAAGCCCAGCACTTGGGAGGCTGAGGCGGGAGGATTGATATGAGTTTAAGGCCAGCCTGGTCTACATAGTGAGACCCTGTTTCCAAAAACAGAAACAAAATGAACAAAAAAGACAGATAATAGGAAACAGGGAGATACATCTTTCTTAAATGGGGAAGGGGATCAAGAGATGAAGGGAAGGAGTTGGGAGGAGAGAAGGAAGTGAAAAAGGAATTAAGATGTGTTCTGTACATGAATCAACTCTACACATGAAATGTAAACATGTACTAACAAAAAGAAAAAAGAGAGAAGGGTCGAGGATGATGCCAAAGTTTGAGGGATGAGAAAGTAGATTAGAGAGGCAACGTTTACTGAAATGGTGTCATATTGAGAAATACAGTTTTAGGGGATTGCAGGGCTGCAACACCAGAATCAACTCAGCGTTCTGTTAATGCAAAGGAAGAAGCAGTGATAAAGACGGGGTCTGACGGAATGGATGAAGAGTGCTGATTCACATTCTGACAGTGCCTTTGCAAATTACGCACGTCACAGAGAGGTGTGTAACTCCGATCCACTTTTAGACTTAAATTTTTGTTATAATGGTAAAATAGGCAAAACACAAATGACCATTTTAACCATTTTTAAGTGGACAGTTCAGGGGCATCAACTATATTTGTATTGTTCTAGCATCACCACCATCTGTCTCCAGAACCTCTGCATCTTCCTGATGGTACCCCCGAACCCTAACACCCTCTACCCCACCTCCCAGCCCCTGCAGCCACCTTTCTATGTTGTCTCTGTGAATTTGACTTCTCCTAGAACCCTCTCTATTTAAAAAAATATTTGTCATTAATTTCACTCAAATTGCTTTTCGCTGGGCAATCGCAGCCTTTTAATAAAGTCACGAGGCAAATCCTAACACTCACTCTTGGAAACCAGTTTCACTCATACACATCCCTTACCTCTGATGTTTCCTTTGCTGAAGGTGTCATCCTTCTGGGAAGGTCGGCTTTGCCCGCTCCTTAGGGAGGCAGTCCTGGGGTTTCCATTCCACCTCCAGGACCCTGCTGTCGTGCTGCTTACGAGAACTCTGTACTATTACTGCTGTGCTCTGAATACAGTTGTCCCCACCAAAACTCGCCATGAGACTTGGACCCCAATGTAAGCACTGAGAGGTGGTGGGGCCATCAAGAGGTAACTGGGCTGTTAAGAGGGATTGCTATCAGCCAGGCAGTGTGGCGCACACCTGCAATCCTAGTGCTCTGGGAGGCTGACGCAAGCAGGTCACAAGTTTATGCTTAGGCTGATCAACCTAGTGACTTAGAGAGACCCTGTCTCAAAATAAAAAAGAAAAAGGGTAGAGGATATAGCTCAGTGTGAAGACCCTAGGTTGAAACCCCAGTACTGAAAAAATAAATAAAAGAAAAAAAAGAAGGATTAATGTGTTCCCCACACAAGTGTGTTCTTGCTCTCACAGTTCTGGATTAGTTACTTCAAGAGTGGGTTGTCATACAGCAAGTCTGCCTCTTGTATTTTGTCTCTTCTTCACAAGCGACTTGCCCTTCTGCTAAGAAAGTGGAGTTGAGGCTGCAGGAGGCCCTTGCTAGTGCTATGTTCTTGGATCTCCCAGCTTCCAGAGCTGTGAGACAAAGTAAACCTCTTTTTTTTAATAAAGTACCCTGTCTCAGGTATTCTCTTATAGCAACAGAAAATAGAGTAAGATAATTATCATCTCTGTATTTTTCTGGCTCATCAAATAGACAGGTTTCATTACACTCAGTAGATGACTCGGGACTTGACACTCAAGAAAACATGGCAAAAGAAGGAAGCAGGACAGAGAGAGGAGGCAGTGAAGGGTCTGAAATGTACTCTCTCCATCACCCAGAGATGAATGGATTGTGATAGGGCCACCTTACTTCAGTTTACTCCTGGTCCACTGGGAGAGGACAGTGAAAGGCAGGGACCTTCTAGAAATGCTGTCCAGGGTGATCAGGTCATGCATTACTCCATGATGATTCCCAGAAGTGTGCTAATGTCTACTCTCTATTGTAATTCTCTGAGAACTGGAATTACAGGCCAGAGCTGTCCGGTGGAACTTCCTATCATGATGCAAATGTTCTCTACTGTCCAGCTCAGCAGCCACCAGCCAATTATGGCTATGGGACACTCAAAAGGTGGCTACTGGACTGGGGAATTAAATTTTTAACTTGATTTAATTGAAATGACGTTGAATTTAAATCCAAACAGCTGCATGCAGCAAATGTCTACAATTTGGATAGTTCAGTTACAGGCTCTAAATAAGTCATATTTTCTAATTTCTTCACTTCCTGAATGAAGAAACTCATTCTTAAAGAAGCAATGCTATTTGCTTAACTTCCTAATTCCTTGTTCCGAAACATAATTCTGATTTTCTCACTATTCATTCCTAATGTGACCTTTCATGTCAAAATCTCATTTTGTAGAAACGTCGAACTTTTAGGTAGTAGATAAAATGTAATCCTTACAGACCAGTAACAGTACTGAGCTATTAAAAAAAAGTAAGAGCAACTATATTTTGAAAAATATGGTTTTCTCAATAAGAAATCTTAAAAATTATTATGATTATAATAAATTACATACCACATCTCATCTGATGATTACTTTTCTTAAGTGGACTAATTTGGTGAGCCTCAGGATTAGCTGCACATTACCTGACTCTAGTGGTAAACTGAACATCCGAACAAAGAACCCAGTTGTCTCACCTAGGTAATAACATGAGGGTGCATAAAATAACTGAAAATGATGAACTGTATAAAATAAATATCATGCCTACTTCTAAAAGCCCCTTCACAGCTGTATGCATACGTCTTGGGGGAAGGGGTTGGAGCTGATGCTTAGGTAGCGGTGGTTGGGGAGGAAAAGCAGAGACTGAGGGACTCAGCCATTCTTTTTGCTACACTGAGCCAGCTCTGCGAGCCTGCTGTGGACCAGGCCCTGCAGTCTACAGCATGTGCCTGTCAACAGCCTTAACTGGCTCCATGTCTCCCGAGACTCTCCTTCCACGGACAGCTGACAAGGCTCAAACCCTGAGTGTTCAAGGCCCACCTTCTGCCTCCTGCCCCAGGACCGTTGAGAACCTGGAGTAAAAATCTCCCTGTGGGGCCAACTGGCTACAGACCTAAGGTCCCCAATTGCCAAGGGGCCCTCAGAGCTGCCTGTGCACAACAGAGCTGTCCCAGTGCTCAAGCCCGGCCCTCCCACTTCCACCCCACAGCCTCAGTACTGCCCTCCTCCCTCCACACCTCGCTGAGGCCGACAAACCTATTGACATTGGTCCTCACTCTCTCCTCTTGTTATAATAGGGGACGTGTCCTTTTCTTTTTTTAAATCTAAGTTCCCTTTCTTTTCCCCACCTCTTTTTTTGTGACCTTGTGCTTTCCCTTGTGCCCTGTCCCTTCTGGATCTTTAATTTCTCATTTTGAGTCAATATTTCCATCAGCTTTTAAACATGCTCAGGGCCTTTACACTGAGCTATATTTTTTCTTTTGACAATGTCTTGCTAAGTCATGATTATGGTTTATATCTAGATGTCCCCCCCAAAGCCTCATGTGCTCAGGTTGGGGCTTGGGGAGAGGACTGGATCATGGGTGTGGGACACTGGATTAGCCCACTGTTGGGTTTACTGCTGGGTGTGATGTTGGGAGGTAAAGTCCAGTGGGAGGAGGTGGGTCACTGTGGATATGGCCTAGATACGTACATATATATGTATCCCTCCTGTGCTGAGAGCTCACTGCATCCTGCCCACTACACCATGTCATTCTCCTCTGCCATGCCTGTCTGCTACGCAGCCTCTGAATCAGCTGAATACAGTTTGAAGCCTCTACCAACTCCAAGCCAAAATAAGCCTTTCCTCCTTACAGTTGTGAGTGTTGGGCATTGTGCCTCAGCAAAGAGAAAGTAACTAAAACAGTCACTAAGTTGCCCAGGGTGGGCTCTAACTTGTGATCTTCCTGACTTAGCCTCTCAGAGTGCTGGGATAAAAGTGTGCACCATCACACCTGGCCTTTTCTATTTCAAAGAAACCTTCCTTTTATCTCATGTACCCCTCTAGCTATGATAGCTCAACTATGTCTTTCTTTCCACAGACAGACTTCTTGGTTTTAATTTTTATTTATTTATTTGCATTCTGGGGGTGGAACCAGAGCCTTGGGCACGCTAAGCAAGTGCTATACCACTGAGCAACACCCTGACCCCACGACAGGTGACTGCTTGGAAGTGTGTTGCATTTCCTCACCTCATTCTCCTCCTTCAGACTCTCCAGTGAGGTGCATACCCCACCACTCAGCGGAAACTGCAGCCAGTTCACCAGTAGCCGAGGTGAACACATTTCATAGCAATGTGCAGTCCTCTATCTTTTCATTTTAGCATCTGACACAGTTGAGTGCGATGACTTCCTAAAGCATCCTTTTCTGTAGGCACCTTTCTTATTCAACTTGGTGCTGCTGTAACAGAATAGCATGGACTGGGTAGTGGACAAACCCCAGAAATTTGTGAAGTTCAAGGTCAAGGCACTGCCTGGAGAAGGCTTTCTTAATGCCTCCTCACATAGTAGAAGGCCAAAGAGCAGAAAAGATAAACTGTCTCCATCAAGTTCCTTGATAAGGACATCTAATCCCATTCACAAGGGAGGCATCTGGTGACATAATCACTTGTTAAAGGCCCCACAGTGGCAACTCCTGTATTTTGGAGGGGACCCCTTTGGCTCCACACAGCACCTGCATCATAGCATCCTCCTGATTTCCTCTCACCTTTCCAATTTCTCCTTCTTAGTCTCCCCAGTGGGCTCAGTGTGCATCTTAGCTTCTTTCTCCTTGCTGAGATACAATACTTGACACCCACAACTTAAAGGAGGACAGGTTTCTCTGGGTTCGTGGTTTTTTAGAGATTTTTCAGGATGGCATAACACAAGGACATTGCAGAGGAGAGCTGCTCACATCATGGCAGCCAGAAATCAGAGAGCTGGGGAGGGAAATATACTCTTTCAGGTCACACCCCAGTGCCCTGCCTCCCCCAACCAGGCCCCACCTCCTAACAGTAAGTCAGCTATAGTGCCTGCCTGGTCCCATCACCTTCCAAAAGCCAGGTCTCTGAGCACATGAGGCTCTTGGTAGACATCTAGATATAAACTGTAACACCACCCCTGCCCCCCAAAAGTCTCATGTGCATCTCCTTATGAAAAATGCATTTAGTCCATCTCACGAATCACCAAAGTTTTTTTTTCCCCCCATTAACTTTATTGGTACATTTTAGGTATACAATACAGTTACATTCATCATTGGGATCTTGTACCATTACATGAGTCTCTTGGTTTTTATTTTTTGTCCCTTTCCCTTGCCCTCCCTTCACCCCCTCCACCCTTCCCTATTTGCAAAGACTTTGTTTCCATTTTTTTCCTCTTCTCATATTTTTTCCTTTCTCTTTTTTTCCCTTCCCCTACCCCTCCCAATTCCCCTGCTCTTTTAGACCTTTTCTTCCTGTTACACAATATCAGTTACACATTTTTAAAATTACAGTATTAAGATCTAGGAGACATTACCACAGATTTTACAGAATTTAAAAGGATATAGAAAGCATATTACAAAAATCTTTTCTGAAATAAATTTGACAACTTCTAAGAAGTAACTTAGAAGACAAATTAATGAAACTAACTCTGGAGGAAATATAAAATTTGAATAGCACCTATTAAAGAAAGTATATTCCTTGCTT
The DNA here is from genome assembly GCF_053883595.1 of Heterocephalus glaber. Taxonomy (NCBI): domain Eukaryota; kingdom Metazoa; phylum Chordata; class Mammalia; order Rodentia; family Bathyergidae; genus Heterocephalus; species Heterocephalus glaber. The sequence goes on along the minus strand of NW_028258359.1, from coordinate 432,375 downwards.
GAAAGCCTACCTATATGATAACAGCAGGCTCATAAACATTCTAACTGATAAATTACATCAAACATTTAAAGCAGAAAAAAGAAGGAACACTTCTCCCCTCATTTTAGGAAATCAACATTGTGCTAATCCTAAAACTGGATAAAGATAATAGAAGAAAAAAGTATGAACATAGATAGAAATTTGTTTAACAAAACAAACTCTTAGAAGTCAGATCTGGCAGTATGTAGAAAGTGGTTTTGTTACAGGGATGGCAGTGTTGGTTCAGCATTGGAAGATCCACCCCCAAAAGTCATCATTTTAACAGAGGAAAGGAGAAAGCCATATGATCCTGTCGCTAGTTGGAGAAAGAGTATTGGACTAAATTCTACAGCTGTTCATGGTAAAAGCTATCAGGAGACTAGGAGTAGAACAGAACCTTCTCAACAGATCAAAGACATGTACTCCATACTTCCAACAAAAACTCCTTCTATGAATGGAGATGATACAATGCTTTCTCCCTAAAGTGGGGAACAAGGGCATATATGCCTACTCTTCATCTGTCCATTAGACTTTGAAACATAGGTCTAAACCAAAATAGTCTGGCAATAAAATGACACAACTAGGATAGGATTGGCACGGCAGAAGCAAAATCTTTATATGTAGATGAAATGATCATCTACAGAGAAAATACTAAGAAATCTCTAGGAGCCCCTAGAACTTGTACTTGAATTTAGCAGGATTAGAAAACACAAAGTATATATAAAAATTCAGGTCTGTGTATACTTGCTATAAATGAAGAACTGGATATTGAAATTTAAAAGTTATGTAGGAGTACAAACGACCCAGAAAAGCCAAAACCAAAAACAGTGTTGGAAGACGTTTAGCACCCAATTTTAAGACTTCTTCTAAAGCTACAGTAATCAAGGCAGTGTTGGTGTAAGGAAAGACATATAGATCATTGGAATAAAACAGAGAATCTAGAAATAGAACCACACATATATGGTCCACTGAGTTATGAAAGATTATTTAACATTAGCATTTTATAGAATATAAACTCGATTCAAGAGCCGAGGAAGAGATAGTGTCTTCAGCAAATGGCACTAGAACACCTGGTATCCATATATAAAAAATTAACCTCAACCCTTTTTTTCCATACATGAAAATAACTTGAAGGGATCTATGAACCTAAATATAAAAGCCTGAAAGTATAAAACTTTAAGAAGAAATTATAAGGGAAAATATTCATGAATTCAGGGTAGGCAAGAACTACCTAGGATACCAAAAACATGATGTATAAAAGAAAAAAAAATTGATGAGATTCCATCAAAATTTAGAACTTTAAATGACATCATTAAAATGAAAAGTAGTCCTTAAACAGACCATATTTACAATGCATATAACCTATGACCAGAATATATAAAGAATTCTTAGAGCTCATTAATAGACAACCCAATTAAAATGTAGACATAAGATGATAAATACCCAGTAGCACAAGGAATGGTGTGCAATTCTAGAATCAGAAAAATACTAATCAGTACAATAACAAGATTGAATTATATACTCATTAGGGAGATGAAGTCAAAAGTTTTAAAAGCCTTGTCATGACTTTTTCTTTTTGTTGGATTCTCCCCCTTTGCATTTAATTTGTCACACCCAATGGATTCATTCTGCTGGGTTTCCTGGGGTTGTGATCCTCATTGTCTTTTCCTAGGGTATTGTCTAAAATTTTCTGGAGTGCCAGTTTGGTATTCATGAAGTTCCTGAGGTGCTCTTTATCATGAAAGTATCTTATTTCTCCATCAATTTTGAGAGATAGTTTTGCAGGGTACATCAATCTGGGTTGGAGGCTGTTTTCCTTTAGGGCTTGAAACACATCACTCCAAGCTCTTCTTGCCTTGAGGGTTTGCATTGAGAAGTCTGCTGTGATTCTGATGGGTTTTCCTTTGTATGTGATTTGTTTCTTTTCTCTCACTGCTTGTAGAATTTTATTCTTCTGTTGGATTTCTGGAATCCTATTATATGCCTATGTGTAGATTTTTTTTGATTAAGGTTAGCTGGAGTCCTATATGCCTCACTTATCTGTATGTCAAGTTCTTTTCCCCTCCTTGGGAAGTTTTCTGCCATCACTTCTTTGAACAGTTTTTTTATGTCATCTGCACTCTCTCCTGTTTCTTCATTGACTCCAATCGGTCTTATGTTCTTCTTCTTTGCATTGTCTAGCAGCTGCTGGATTGATTTCTCATGTTCCCTTACAATTTTAAAGCAATTTTTCTTTTCCTGGTCACTAATTTCAATCTTATCTTCTATATGTGAAATTCTATCCTCACATTAGTTCATTCTGCTGTGCAGACTTTCGATGGAGTTTTTAATCCTCTGGAAATCTGTTTGTATCGTTTTATGGATTCCATTTGTTTCCTATGTTGGGATTCCATCATGTACTTCAGATCCTCTATTTTTTTATGTGTCCTCTCTAGATTTATTAATCATGTCTTGCACCATGAGCAAAATCTTTGCTGTTATCTGAGTAATTATTTCTGATTTCATTTTTCCCAGATCCTCTTTTGTTGCCAGTTCAGAGAGTCCAGGTAGTTGAGTATCAGAGTGTTCCATCTCGTTTCCCTTTGGGGTTGCAGTAGGTGATCCAGAAGTCTGTTTTTGAGACTTGTTTATGTGTCTTCTCATTTCCATGGGGGGGGGGTTGCTTCTGACGCCCACTTGGCTCACCTTCTGTGCCCTAGGAGTCTGGGATGGCAGCAGGGGAGCTTCCTTCCGAGTGCTGAGACTGGCTGAGCTTCACTGCCCTAGGAGCCTGGGATGGAGGCAGGGAGCTTCCTTCTGGGTGCTGGGACCAGCTCACCTTCTTGGCACTAGGAGCCTGGGATGGCAGTGGGGGAGCTTCCTTCTGGGTTCTGGGACCAGCTGAGCTTCACTGCCCTAGGAGCCTGGGATGGAGGCAGGGAGCTTCCTTCTGGGTGCTGGGACCAGCTCACCTTCTTGGCACTAGGAGCCTGGGATGGCAGTGGGGGAGCTTCCTTCTGGGTTCTGGGACCAGCTGAGCTTCACTGCCCTAGGAGCCTGGGATGGAGGCAGGGAGCTTCCTTCTGGGTTCTGGGACCAGCTCACCTTCTTGGCACTAGGAGCCTGGGATGGCAGTGGGGGAGCTTCCTTCTGGGTGCTGGAACCAGCTGAGCTTCACTGCCCCAGGAGCCGGGGATGGAGGTGGGGAGCTTCCTTCCAGGTGCTGGGACCAGCTGAGCTTCACTGCCCTAGGAGCCTGGGAATCACCAAAGTTTTAACAGTTTTGGCAAAGTCTTCTCTGAGACTCAAGATAAACTTAGTTGTGACCCTCTGTAGAAATCAAAAGGAAAGTTAAACACCTGTTGTAGTCAGGGTTGTAGCAAGGGAATACATTAAATACAGGACACATAATTTATAAGATTATTTTATGATAATTACCCAAAAAGTCAAATGTGAAGGAATGCAAGAGATTAACTGCACTCTAGAGGCCCAAAGAATCCAGCCGAGGGCCTGGATCCCAGCAATTTCCCATACAGGTCCAGCTAAAGGCTTAGAGCCCAAAGCAATGTCCTCCATGAGTCCAGCCAGTGGCCTAGAGCCCATGGCAATGTCTCATGCTTGTCCATAATGAGGATCTACACCTGGAAGGCCCAAAGGCCAGTGGTGGAAGCCAGAAAACCTACACTGGCAAGTTGAAGGATTTGTGCCACCAAGCTGTGGGATCCACATTGGAGCCAGGAAAGTGATGTTCATGGTGAAGATCAGAACTCCCTTGATGAGAACAGCAGCCATTCCCAGGGACAGCGATCCCTGGAGGTCCTCCTCCAACAAGAACAGCCTAGTTCACATCAGGAAAACCATCCACAGCAAGTTTCTCCTCGAAAATCAATAGGCCAAGATCTTCCCCTCCAGTTCTGTTCTATTAATTAATTAATTAATTAATTAATTATTTGGTACCAGCGATGGAACTCAGGACCTTGCATTTTTGAGGCAGGTGGCAGCACCACTGAGCTAAATCCCCAGCCCTCCCGTTCTCTTTTTATGGCTATTGGTAACAATCCTCAGGTGGATCCTCCACACCCAGACCATGCTGATTCAGTTCAGTTGGGCATTACAAGTTGACCATTAGTCAATCCACCACAACTTCCAGCATACAATGGCACAGGACAAACATTTCCCTTCCAAAAGAGAGGAACAGGAGGGATAGAAATGAACAGGACCAAAGCAATATCAAAACCCCAAAGGGCAAACATTAAATCTTGTAGCTCCACATTTAGCACCTGGGGCAAGTTGTAGCCAGATGCAAACTCTGAACAACCTGGTTAGCCCTGTCCCTATGCACTGCCTGCTGCAGCCCCCATGGCCTCTCTTTTGGATAGGTTTTGTTCACTACCTTCATCCTTCCTCAGCAGAGATTCCATGTTTCTGGCTTCACCAACTTCCCACTTTTGGCTTCACTTTCACAGCTTCACACACTGCCCTCTTAGGGACACATTCCCTGGCCTCTAAAATGTGGCTGGAAGCTCCCCTGACCCCACAACTCTTGCATTCTGTATGCTGGCAAATCCAAGACAACATAGATGATGCCAAGACATTCTGCCAGCTTGAGGTAATAGTAGCTGGGCCCTCTTGGATCATAGCTGCAGAGGCCTCTGAGTGACAGGATGACTGAACTATGGGAAATTTTTCCCTTTTAGGTCCAGAAAGAGCAGAGCATCCTGGAGCTCTATTCTAAAAGCAAAGCCTTTCACTTCTATAGAGCAAAGGGTAGGTTCTTGCTGTTTCCTGGGATGCTGTTAAGGCATCCTTTCTATTGCCCTGATCCAAAGTACTTGGCTTCTTTTCAAGGCTAATCTTTCCAGCAACCAAGTTGAATTTTACAAGCCTAATTTTACAGGCACTTCCTTTCTGTCCACCAGCAAAATTTTCAAAATTATTCAACATTGCTTTTTGCTCTGGCTTCTCACAATATATGTGGCCAAAAGCTGCCAGCAGTGTCCATGCTACAGCCTCAACATTGGACTGCTTTGAAATTTTCCCACCAGATTAATTAGCCCACTATCTTTAATCTCAGTCTCCCACAATATCTCAGGATATGAGCAAAATGTAGACAAATTTTTTTTACCAGAGCACAACATACATGGTCCAACATTCAACTGCCAATGGAGTCCTTATTACCAACTGAAACATACTGAGCCTGGTCTTTACAGTCTGCATTTCTCTCAGCATTCTAGTGTTCTGAGCTCTGACTATAGTTTCCTATCAAGCTTGGCTCATGGCATTCTGGGCTTATCTAGTTAGCATCTTCATTCCTTTCCAAACTCTTCCCATGAAACAGTTCCAAAGGTTTCTAAGCCATATGGTCAGGTATATTCACAGCAATGAATGACTCAGCTTCTCTGATACCAAAATCTGCTTTATCACTTTTCTCATTGCTGAGACACAATACCTAACACCCACAACTTAATGGAGGAGAGGTTTATTTGGGTTCATAGTTTTTTAGAGGATTTAGTCCATAATTGGCCAGTTCCAAGGCAGAACAGCATACCACACAGACATAGCAGAGGAAAGCTACTCGTATTGTGGTGGCCAGGAAGCAGAGAGAGAAGAGAGCCAGGTAGGGAGATATGCCCTTTTAAGTCATGCCCCAAGTCTCCTGATCAGACTCTACCTCCTAACCACAAGGAAGTTATAATGCCCCCATTCCAATCACCTTCCAAAAGGTGAATGTGTGAGGCTTTTGGAGGACATCTGTATATAGACCATAACAATGTGTATTATCCACCTGTTAAATTCCAGGGGCCTTTAAAGCTGTCAGCCTCCTATTCTTCTCTATTCCGTTAGGTCAATTACACCATTTAGTTATCCCAATGTCTGCCAACTTCTTAGTCCTATCTCTTGAGCTCAACCCTTGTATATCTCTCTGCACTCTCCATCTGCATGTTTTCCAAGGTCAAGGTCTCTCCACTCCAACTTGGAGAGTTGTCTTTGTGTCTTTGACATATTGTGATCAGACCATAGACACAGATATGGTCTAATTAGACCTCATAAAAACACTTGCTCAAAAATGTGGGAGCATCCTTGACTCTTTATGCTGATCAGAGAGTTAATCTTATTGTCCTATCCTTTAAAGATCCCTGAAGTCCATCCATTCCTTCCGTCTGTGCTGTTCCTTCCTGTTTTGATTTGGAACTAAAATGTCCTCCACGTGTTGTTGAACAGGAAATTACCTGTTCCTGTGTTCTGACATGGGCTTTTAGAAGGTGTTTGGATCATGAGGGCTCTAATTTTATCAGTGGATTAATCCATAGATTAATAGGTTCACAATTTGATGGCATTATTAGAAGATGATGGAAATGTAGGAGATGGGGCCTAAAGGAAGTGAATCATGGGGCATGATCTTAGGGACAATATCTTGTCCCCAGCCCCTTCATCTTATCTGATCAGTCTCTCTCTCCCTCCTGTCTATCATGAAGTGAACTTTGCTCTACCACAGCTGTCTGTCATGATGTTAGCCATTGTTAGAGAAACAGAAGCAGTGGAGTCAAGTGACCATAGACTGAAACCTCTGAAACCGTGAGACAAATTAAACCTTTCCTCCTTTTAAATTGTTATTCTCAGGTATTTTATTACAGTGACAGAAATCTGCCTAATAAACTATCTTTCTGTAAACCTTTACTACGTAAATACAGTATAGTCCACAACTAGGAGGGTCATAGTCACCTGGTGGCTTGTTAGAAATGAACTATCTACCGCTGAACCACTCAAATGTCTTCATTTGGTCTCCTGCTTCCATTCTTTTTTTTTTTTGGTTCCAGGGATCGAACTCAGGACCTTGCGCTTTGAAGACAGGCACAGTGCCACTGAGCTAAATCCCCTCCTGCTTCCATCCTTGCCCTTTCTAATACACACCCCACTCAGCAAATCAAATCATGTCCCATATTAAAAGCCTTTTGGTGGCCTCTTATTTTTCCTAGAATAAATTATATGCTCTATAGTCTCATTTTTATATTGTTAGTGGTTCAAGACATTGTCCATTTTTTGTCTAACTTTCATTTTTACTATCTCTCTTTTAAGACCAAAAATATTTGGCAGCTTTAATTTTTATGTATACACACACACACACACACACACACACACACACACACACACACTGCTGCTAAAGATTGAACCCAGGGCCGGGGATTTAGCTCAGTAGTTTCGCCTCCTGCTGCACAAGTGCAAGGACCTGAGTTCGATCCCCAGTACCACAAAAAAAAAAAAAAAGATTGAACCCAGGGCTTCCTGGATGCTAAGCATGCTCTATATGCTTGATATCATTGAGCTACACTCCCAGCCCTCGCTTTAATTTTTAAACAGTACCTTAAGTCAAGAAATGTATTATTGAATTTTGTTCTTTTTTTTATACAGATACTGCATTTGCTTTGCAAAAGGACTATTTTTTAGTTCATGTAGTTTCTTCATATAATAAATACATGTGAAGTCAATTATTAAAGAAGTGGTATTCCTTGGAAAACCCATTAAATTGTGCTCTGTATGTTTGAGAGAAATCCCTTTGTTTAGGTCAAATTGAAATCTGTATGTTCTAAGCATGAAAAATAAAACTCTATCTAATTTTATTTTTTATGAGGAAGACTCTGTCTTGGACATGGTGACCACTTCTTTAAAAGAACATCATCTTTGGCTCAGTAGTTCTGCCACCTGCCTCGCAAGCATAAGGTCTCGAGTTCGATCTCCGGTACCAAAAAAAAAAGAACATCATCTGATCTACCCAAATATGTCAAAAACAGATTCAGCATTCTATTTCAATTCACCATGTCAAATGCCAGCATGGAAAAAGGTTTTGTTGTCATGAGAAACCTTCGGACCCATGAAAACAAAAGCATACTATTGAGTCCATAAAATTTAAATTTAAAAAAATCCCTTTAATTTGTTGAAATGCAAAATAGGAATTTAGGAATATACATATTTCAGATCCAATTCAAAATATAAAATTCAATGAGAATATCACCAAAAATTTTTATACCTTAGGGGGTCATGGGAACTGCTGATCAACCTTAATTGTTTCTGGAATGTTGGCTGAAATCACAGGTGATCTAGCTGTCAGGTAGCAGAGTCCAAGACGCTTGCAGGGAAACCGGAAGTTCTGGCTGGTAGAAAGCTCTGGATGGCTGCTCTTGCTGCTGTTACTAGGAAGTAGCTTCTTGCCATGGAAGAGCCACAGCAAAGGGAGGACTTTGTAAAGACAACTTCAGAAGAGATGGTAATGCCTTCTGCAAAGTAGGGACCGAAAACCCTGAAACTGGAAGTGGGTTTGAATGGCCAAAACTTGGGTAAAATGAGGAGGATCAAAAATACCTAAAATAGCTGAGTGAAAGAAGTCAGTTACAAAGGACCAAGTATTATGTGATTCTGTTTATGTGAAACATTCAGAATAGGTGAATCATAGAGACAGGAAGCAAATTATTAATTGCCTAGGGCTAAGAGGAAGGGATAGACAAATTTGGTTTGTGAGCTAAGTGTTTCGATCTTTCTTTTTGGCATAATTAAAATGTTCTGGATTCAATTATAGGGATGGTTGCACAACTCTGTGAATATACTAAAAGATACTGAATTATACGTTTTTAAGTGAATGAGTTATTCTGTGTGAGTTATGTCTCAATAAAACTGCTACAAATAGAAATAAAATTTTAAAAACAGCCCCCCACCAATACAAGGAAGAAAGCTTTAAAGACTTTGAGCAGAGTTATTTTTTTGTGATCCATATACAGCTGTCTTGTTTTTCTAAGTTAGTCATTGACTACTGACTTCCTGCTACATAAGACAAAGATTTAGCATCTGTCACCCATGCACACATCTGCTTCCTGTGCCTGCTATCTTCCCGTTAGAGCTGGATTGTAATTTTTGGTAAGATCACTAGCTAGTGTGATGATTCTCAAATTGATACCTGCAGTCAAGTTCTTTCTGGACTCTGGGCCACATGTGGGTGCCTACTCTAATACTAAAGCGCTATCCTTTAATACTGATACACACCTGAAACTGCATTCTTCCAAAACTGAGCCCTGTCCTCCCTCCAAACCCCACTCCTCTCATTGCTTTCCCCATCTCAGTAAACACAAGGCCATTTTCTAGGCGCTCAAGTGGAAACTCCAGAGGCGTCTTTGACTTCACTCTTACTCTCTCATCCCGTATTTGATCTTTTCGCAAAGCGCTTTTGCTCTGCTTCAAAACACACCCAGAGCTGACACGTTCTCACCACCTCTGGGTCCAAGACTCCATCCTCTTGCTCCTGGATCACTGCCATGGCTCCCAGCTCATCTTTGGGCTTCCATGCCTGGTTCCCTGGAGTTTATTTGCAACACGGCGAGGCTTTCCTTGGCCACCGTATATAAAATTGCAACCTCCCCCATCCTGATCCTCTCAACTGCCTTCTCTGCTTTATTTTTCCTCTTTAAAAGCTAGCCACCACCAGGCATGGTGGAACACGAGAGTTCAAGGCCAGCCTAGGGTACAAAGTGAGTTCAAGGCCAGCCTGAACTACGTAGCAAGTCCCTGTCTTAAAAGAAAAACAAAAGTTCATTACCATCTCATGTTATTATACCTTATATATGATTGTCTCACTTATTTTCTATCCGCTAGACTATGAGATTTATTTATTTTTTGGTACCGGGGATCAAACTCTGCACCTTGTGGTTTCAAGGCAGGGGGCAGAACCACTGAGCTAAATCCCCAGCCCCTAGACTACAAGATTTATGGGGAAGTAGAAGTGGCTTTTTTAACTACTATTTCCCCAGTGCCTGGTACATAATAAGTATTTAACAAATAGCTGTTGATAAATAAATAAATATTTACAGTATGGTGTTTATGTAACTGTATTTATGGTTGGGCCATACAGAATACTATGATTTCTCTCTTTTTTTTTTTTTCTTATATGCCTTTCTATGTACTCTGTAGTTAGACATTGACATTTTGGTTTAGTTTTTATTGTTTCTGCTTGGTATTTTATGTTTCATCATTAATCCATGTTCTTAAACTTCCAAAACTGTTAAGATCCTCTTGACTAATTAATCTTCTGGAAGTGACCCCCCCAGCCTCTCTGATTTGGAGGGTTCCACCGGCTACTCTGGCTGCTGCTTGGAATTCTCTCCTCCTCATCATTCCAGGGGTTCCCTGCATGTCTCTCTGTAGGATCTCCAGTTTTCTGGATCCCATATCTTGATTTCTTGGTTTATTCTCTCACTTAGGTGATGCATCTCTTTTGGTTTCTTCCTAAGAAAGTTGCAAGACTTTGAAGAACTGAAACTATCCTTACTCTTTCTACTTGGTAGACAGTTTGGACAGACAGAAATCTGAGCTGCAACACATTTTCTCTTAGAATTTTAAAGGTTTCCCATGTGGAAGTTACACATATAATGTCATTCCAATTCCAGAGCCCTTGTGCTTCTCTTCTCATTTTAGAAATTTCTGGAACCTTCTCTTTGTTCTCCCTTGGCTGGGACTTCACAATCAACAGCCTTGATGTAGATCTTTCTTTTGCATTTGTGATGTTGGTCGCAAAGTGGGTCCTGAGGTCTTGGGAGAGGTCTTTGATTATATCTTTGACAACTGTTCCCATTTGCTTCTGTTCTTTCTTTCTATAACTTCTGCTATCTGAATTTTGTACTTACTGAACTGATAGTCTCTCTTTGCTTTTCAAATTTTTGTTCTACTTTCTTGGGAGTGTTTCAGTGCTATTGTCTAAGCTTGCAGCTGAGGTCTAGTTTGGTTGCCATATTTTTTCCTAAAAGTTTCTCTCTCTTTCTCTCTCTCTCTGTCTCTGTCTCTCTGTCTTTCTGTCTGTCTTTCTGTGCCTCTCTCTCTCTCTCTCTCTCTCCCTTCCTCTCCCTCCCTTCGCTCTCTGGATTGAACCCAGGGCCTTGTGCATTCTTGGTGAGCTGTATCTCAGTCCTTTTAAAACTTTATTTCATGTTTAAACAGGGTCTAGCTAGGTTGCCCATGTTGGCCTTGAAATGGAGGCCCTCCTGCCTCACCCTCCAGAGTGGCTGGGATTACAGGTGCATGCCACCATGCCCAGCTCTGAAGAGCTATTTCTTTCTCACTCTGTATTCACTTTGTCTTTGAGTTTTTACTACGAAATAGTCTCAAACACATCGAAATTGCAAGCACAGTACAAAGAACATCTTTCTACAGTAACATTTGAGAGTAGGTTGCTGATATTGTGTCCTATCATCATAAAATGATTTTAATATAAATTTTTGACAAACAAGGCTGTCTTCCTGCATCAGAACACTGGTAGATCTGTATTTTACTATTGTGCTATCCTCAGATCGTATTAGGGTCAGTCAGTTATCCCAATAACTTCCTTCATAACCAAAGCATTTAGCAAACCATCATACCGCTTAGTTTTCACATCTCTTTAGTTCTCAAATGTCTGGAACAGATTCCTAAAGCTTGTCTTGACTTTCCAGAGGAAACTTGTGCTATTCCTGCAAGGACACATGACCTGAATCCAGTCAAAAAGAAACTCAAGACGAGAGATAATCAATAAAACATCTGGCCAGTCACCTTCAAGGGCAATGTTCACTTTGGTCACTTGTTGAAGACGATTCTTCCATAGTAGTTTCTTTTCCCCTTTGTAATTAATAAATATTTTGCAGGAGTTTAAGGCTATCTAAATACACCATTCCAGGAGCTGGATGTGGTGGTGCATGCACATCTGTAATCCTGGCATTCGGGAGGCTGGGGCAGGAGGGTTGTTGTGAATTTGAGGCCAATGTGGGCTACATACTGAGTACAAGGCCAGCCTGAACTACACTGTGAGATACTGTCTTAAAAAACCAACCAACCAACCAAATAAATAAAACTGTCTTCATTAAAAATTTCCATTTATGAATTTATTTACATCAGTATGGACTCATGGAATCCTATTTTATTAAGTTGTAATCCCTTACTGTCATTTACTTTAATCTAAGAATGACCCCAGATTTGCTGTCATGTATTGATAACCATGTGCCCATACCAATATCTCCAATTCCAAACCCGAAGGACAGGGTCCATTCTAGTTTCTCTCTTTCTATACTGTATTTGTAACTCCTTTTCCTTCAGTGAGCAGCCTGGCTCCTGTTTCCTTCATATTATTACTTATTTGATCAATCTCCCTGTATGTAACTATTGTGGACTAGATGTTTATGCCCTCCTCATAAGTTAAAGCCTACCCCAATGTGATGGTGTGTGGGCATGGGGCCTTTGGGAGGGAATTAGAGTTAGAGGAGGTCATGAAGGTGGGGCCCTCACCATATGATTAGTGCCCTTGCAAGACGAGACATCCAAGAGCACACTCATTCTCTTTGTCTCCCTCTCCTTGTCTTTTTTCTCCCTTTCTCTCTCCCATGTAAGGACACAAGGAGAGGGCAATGACTGCAAGTCAGAAAGAGAGCTCTCCTCAGAAACTGGATCTGTCTCCATCTTGACCTCGGACTTCCCAGCCTCCAGGAATCTGAATTGTTTGAGACATGTAGATTATGGTGTTTCGCGATGACATCCCAGTCGGACTAAGTCAATGATCTGCTATTGAAGATGCACCTGATGCTCTCCTCACTGCCCTTGGTCCCAACACCCTGCACCTGCCCAAGGCTCCCACTCGCCTCCCTGCACCCCTGTGAAGATGCTGTCCTTGCCATGTTGAGGTGGCTACCACTGCCATTGCCCCTGGGCTGACATCCTCCTTCAAGATTGCTTAGAACTCCCAGAATGGAATTTTCCGGGCTCTGGCCTTTGGGATGACAGTCTTTGCTGTCAAGTCCTGGGAGCCACATGTGGGAGAGAGGGTGGGGAGTTCACGGTTCAGCGGTTCTGTGTGAAATGTCTGATCCTGATGGTCCTCAGTCCAGGGGGCTCCTGCCTCTCTTCATAGGGAGGAGCCCTCTTGTCTTGCTAAAGAAACAGGCTGGAATCTGGGGGTCCAAAGGCTTCTTTGATAGCATTTCACCCCATCTTCCCTCTCGGGGAGGGACAACAATATTGAAATGCCCAAGCCCTTCGAGGGTTGCCCAAATCAGCTTACTTCCCAGGTCCCCCGAAGCCAGCTGAAGGCTCAGCTTTGTCACTGCTGCTAAGACAATTGCCACTCCATTATCTGCTTGCCAGCTTGGTTTCTTCTTCCTCTCTCTCTATTTTTATTTTTTCCTTTGTCACTGTGGGTTTAAGATGTTTTGGGGAGGAAAAGCTCATCCTGTGGTAGTTAGGGAAGTGAGTCTTCTTTTTTTATTAATTTGTTTTTAAGTTTTATTTTTAATTAGTATGTAATAATTGTACATATTTCTGGGATACAGTGTGTGCTATTTAATACATGTGTACAAGGTATAATTACCAAATCAGGGTAATTAGCATTTTCCTCTCTTAATTATTTCTTTATGCATGGTGTTTTTGAGTGCCTCTCTTCTAGTTCTTCATAAAAAAAATAATAGTTTAGGTGGGCTGGGGATTTAGCTCAGTGGTTTTGCTGCTTGCTGTGCAAGCGCAAGGACCCAAGTTCGATCCCCAGCACCAAAAAAAAAAATAATAATAATAATAGTTTATCGTGAACTGCAGTTCCTCACTGTGCTGCAAAACACAAGGACTTCATACTTCTATCCCCTATCTAATCTCCCTATATCTGCTGCCTCCTGCTATGTGACTTTTTAAAAAATCCCTTTTTTATCCATGTAATTCCAACACAGAGAGGCTGAGGCAGGAAGATAAGTTCCAGCCCAGCCTGGGAAATTTACTGACTTAGCAAGAACTTGTCTCAAAATTTAAAAAATAAAAATAAAAAGGACTGGGGATATATCTCAGTGTGAAGGCTCTGGGTTCAGTCCTTAATATCACTAAACAAAAACAACCAAAAAAAAAAGTCCATGGGGCCGGGGATTTAGCTCAGTGGTTCTGGCGCCTGGCTCGCAAGCGCAAGAGAGCAGATCTTTTAGGGCTGGGAATTTAGCTCAGTGGTTCTGCCGCCTGCCTCGAAAGCAGAAGGACCCGAGTTCAATCCCTGGTACTAAAAAAAAAAAAAAAAAAAAATCCTCTATCCGAGCAGGGAGTGAAGGTAAAGTATGTTCACACTGACACGTTGATGTTAGTGTTTACAGAGCACACCTCATACCCGGCCCATCCTCAGTATTTGTGGTTTTCATATTTGCAAAATCACCTACTCACTGAAATTTATTTGGAATTCTCAAATCAGTACTCACTCTCCTTCATAGTTGTTATGGTTTAGATCTAAAATGTTCCCCAAAAGTCTCATGTTCTGAGGTGGGGCTTTCGGAAGGTGATTGGACCACAGGGGCTTTAAGGTCATCAATGGATGAATCCATTACTGAGATCATAATTTCATGGCATCGCTGGGAGGTGACGGCCTAGTTGAAGGGAGTGGGTCCCTGGGCCTTGATGTTGGGGATTGTATCTTGTTCCTGGCCCCTCCCTCTCTGGCTCTTGCTCTGTCACTTCCTCAGCTTCCTGACTGCTGTGACGTGAGCAGCTTTCTTCCACTTTGCCCTTCCGCTGTGATGTTTCTGCCTCACCACAGGCCCAGAGCTGTGGAGCCCGCTGATGGTGGGCTGAAGCCAGCGAGGCCATGAGCCAAAATTAACCTTCCCTTCTGTCAGTTGTTTTTCTCAGGTCACTGTGATAAAAAGCTGACTAACACAACACTCATTTGTGGATATGCTCAGAGCAGCAAAAAATTTAAGAATTTAAGACTTTCAATGTCTAAGTTCCCAACTGTTTGAATAAGGCAACACATTACCTTTTTGTTTCAGCTCCTACCCTATGCACAAATGCTCTTTGTGTGGTCTATTTACTACCACATTTTCTCAATTATTTTGGTTTTTATGTGTGATTCTGGTGTTTAAAATGGTCCCCAAGAGTAGTGTTAAAGTGCAGTGCAGTGTTCCTAATCCCAGGAGAGCCATGATGTTCTTTGTAGAGAAAACGCGTGTATAGAGAAGCTTCATTCAGGCCCGAGTTACAGCACTATTGGCCATGAGTTCAATGTGAATGAAGTAAGCCAGGTGTCTTCAAGCAGAAATAGATATCAAATAAGGTCAGGTATCAAGTCAACTGACAAAAATGTTAGGACAAGTGGCTGGTAGGAACCTACCTGTCTATTTTTCCAAGGAACAATGATTCGATATGCATTAAATCAGCATTCAAATGACTTTACTGAACATAACTGGCATGAATAACAAAGGCCAACTGTGTGAACTTGACATTTCCAAGTATTTATTCCATTTAATTCATTCATTCACTGGCTTTTCTTCAATGCCTTTGTTAAAGAATAACATATATTAACCTTAAACATTCATTGTAGAAAAATCTGATGAGTTTTGACATATATACGCCTTCATGAAACCAACACCAAAATCAAGATAATGAATGTACCTACCACCCCCAACATTGTCCTCCTGTCCCTTGGCAATCCCTGCCCCTGGCAACCACTGATCTGATTCTGTTGCTGTAGATTTATGTTTTGGACTCCTAACTTATATAGAGTCTGGCACGTGGGAGAGGTGCTGTCAGATCAAGTCAGGAGACGCAGCATTCATTTTCACAGCGGGCAGCAACAGAAGACATGTGTGCAAGGGCGGAGACCTTGGACTTTAGAATGCTATGGCAAAATATGCAGGAAAATTGACTCTCTACAGCTTGGATTCTCTATCTGTAAACTTCTAACACCATACAGTATGCCCTCTTTCCGGCTTCCTTTGCTCAGCATATTATTTTGAGATTCATCTGTGTTATACACTGCAAAAGTTTATTCCTTTTCATTGCTAGCAGTATGTCATTGTATGGATGTCCTGTATTAAGACCTATTCACAGTTGGTGTACTTCGGGGTTGCTTCCAGTTTGCGGCTGTTGTAAATAAATCTATAAACATT
This sequence comes from Heterocephalus glaber, assembly GCF_053883595.1. Taxonomy (NCBI): domain Eukaryota; kingdom Metazoa; phylum Chordata; class Mammalia; order Rodentia; family Bathyergidae; genus Heterocephalus; species Heterocephalus glaber. Next base: position 416,464 of record NW_028258359.1, on the reverse strand, counting down.
CCTACACAAGTTTGTGTATGGACACACGCTTTCATTTCTTGAGTAAGTATCTAGGAATGAAATAGCTGAATCACACAGTATATGTATGATTAACATTTTAAATACCTGAAATTTATTTTCCAAAATAGTTATTTTCATTTTTTCCAGCAGTTCTATGAGAGTTCAAGTAATTCCGCATTCTCACCAACACTTGATATGGTCAGGTATTAAAATTTTAGTTATCCTAATAAACATGTTGTAGTATCTCATTATCATATTTTATGAGTGCATATTAATACTGGCTTCCAATGTGGTATTTTCATGTGTGAGTATAATTTTGATCAAATCCATTCCCCTCAAATTCCCCCTTACACTTCTTTTGCTTTCCCCTTTATTCCCTTACTCTTATCTAATAATAGTATCCCTTCTGCTTTCATATAATTTATTTTAAGAGTCCACATATTAAGGAAGACATGTGATACATGTCTTTCTGAGTCTGGCTTATTTCATTTTATGTAATGATGTCCAGTTCCACCCATTTTCCTCCAGATGACATAATTTCATTCTTCTTTATGGCTGAATAATATTCCATTGTGCCTCTATGCCACATTTTCTTTATCTGTTCACCTGCTGATAGGCACCCCAGCTGGTTCCATGTCTTGGCTATTGTTATCTGTGCCTCAGTAAACATAGGTTTGCAGGAAACCCTATAGTATGATGCCTTTAATTCCTTCTGACATATACCAAGAAGTGGTATAACAGGGTCATGTGCTAGTTCTAGTTTTAGTTTTCTGAGGAACCTCCCTACTGATTTCCATGGTAGCTGTACTTAACTTACATCCCCACCAGCTGCTCAGCCAGGTTCCTTTTCGCATCTTCTCCAACACTTGTATTTTTTTGTATTTTTGATGATAGCCATTCTGAGTGGGGTGAGGTGGAATCTCAGTGCAGTTTTGATTTGCATTTCCCTAATGGTTAGAGATGTTGAACATCTTTTCATACACTATCGGCCATGTGTACTTTTCTCAAGAAATTCTGTTCCAGTTTTCCATTTACTGATTGGGTTTTTTTGTAATGTTGAGATTTTTGAGTTCTTTATATGTTCTAGGCATTGATCCTCTTTGTTGGAATTGCAGCTGGCAAAGGTTTTCCCCCTTTCTGTAGACTGTCTCTTCACTCTGTTGATTATTTCCTTTGCTGTAAAGAAGCTTTTCAATTCGATGTAGTCCCACTAGTTGATTCTTGCTATTATTTCCTGTGCTATTGGAATTCTATTCAGGAAGTCTTTACCTGTTCCAATGGCTTCAAGTGTTTCTCCTAAGATTTTTTTCTAGGAGTTTCAGTTTCTGGTCTTATACCTAGGTTTTTGATTTATTTTGAATTGATTTTTTACAGAGTGAGAGATAAGGATGTAGTTTCAGTCTTCAACATACAGATACCCAATTTTTTCAGCTCTGTTTATTAAAGATGCTTTTTCTCCTCCAGCATATGTTTTTGGTCCCTTTGTCAAGAACCAGATAGCTGTGGTTGTGTGGGTTTGTTTCTGTGTCCCCTGATCTCTTCCGTCAATCTGCATGTCTATTTCTGTCTAGTACTCTGCTATTTTTGTTATTATGGCTTTATAGCATAATTTGAAATTGGGTATTATGATAGCTCCAGTATTGTTCTTTTTGCTTAGGATTATTCTGGGTCTTTTGTGTTGCTATATGAATTGCAGTATTATTTTTCCTAGTTTTGGAAATTTGATGGGGACTGTACTGACTCTAGATTGCTCTCAGTAATATGGCTATTTTAATCATGCTAATTCTGCCAATTCATGAATATAAGATGGTCTTCCCACCTTATAGTATCTTAAGTCAATTTTGTTCCTTAATCTTCTATAATTTTCATTTTAGAGGTCATTCCCTTCTTGTTTAGGTTGATTTGTAGGGGTTTTTTTAACATTTAAAAATTTTTTATTAGTATGTTTGCAGTACATAATAATTACATTTGTCACTAGTTTTTTTTTTAAGCGATTGTGAATGGAATTCATTTCCTGATTCCTCTCTCAGGTAGTTTATTACTTGGATACAGAAAACCATTAATTTTTAAATGTTGACTTGGTATTCTACTGGTTTTCTAAATTTCTCAGACTAAAAGTTTTTTGATGAAGTCTTTAGTGTCTTCTAAGCATAGGATCATGTCATCTGCAAATAAGGCAAATTGACTTCTTCCTTCCCTATTTGTATCCTTTTTATTTCTTTCTCTTGCCTAATTGCTCTGCTTAAAATTTCAAGAACTTTATTAACTAGGAGTGGCGAGAGGGGACATTCTTGTATTAATCTGATTTTAGAGGAAATGCTTTCAGTTTTAACCTATTCAGTATTATGACTCATTATGGTTTTATTTTGCATTTCCCTGATGACTAAAAATACTGAACACCTTCATGTACTTATTTGCCATTCATATATCTTCTTTGGTGAGGTGTCTATTCAAATCTTTTATTCAGTTTTAAATTGAATTTTTATTTTCATATAGTGTTTAAAGAGTCCTTTTTATCTTCCAGATAAAAGTTCTATGTTCTTTGTAACTATTTTCTCCTAGTCCATTGCTATTATTTTCATTCTCCTAATATTGTCTCTCAAGGAGTAGAAGTCTAATTTTGGTAAAATTCAATTTATTAATTTTTTTATGGATCTTGCTTTTAGTGCTTCACTCAAGTTCATGAAGAACATCTTCTACATATTGTAAGTTTGACCTCTAATATATGTCTATGACCCATTATGAGTTAATCCCTGAGGTATGTATCAAAGTTAATTTTACTTCCATATGGACGTCCAATTTTGCCAGGAAGTGGCTGACAAATTGCATGAAGAAGCCTGCTGGGTTTTTTTGTTTTGTTTTGTTTTGTGTTTTAATTGAGAGAGCATCGAAAGATGAGCATTTCTGAGATGCATCTTCAGTGGTAGGACAGGGACCAGCTCCAGTACTGACCGACCGGCCACCCCTGAGGAACTGACCCAGGGCTCCCTAGTTGCCAATTGGGGCCCATCTTATGTATGACTGGGTCACACCCTAGGCAGGACACAGCCAGTCCCTCCTCCCTGCTCCTCATCCAAGCTCATGTTTATGCTGCTCTAAATCTCTGTGCAGGAGCACAGAGGCATCTCCAACTCAGGTTGGACTCCCTTAGTCCCCACCCCACACAGCAGGGCCAGGAGTCCCTGGCAAGATTTCTGAGCCAGGAAATTCAATTTGCCTCTGGCTTATCTGTTCCAAAGTACACAAACCTAATACCTATTATTGCAGTTTTCTGGAAGATATATGAAGGTTAAAACTCTGTTTAAAACATCAACCATAAAAGCAACTTGGCCTTAACCTGTTACATCTAGTGCACCTTCCAATGGAGACAATATTTTATCCTGATAAACAAAATCCTCACCATTGTTCTGGGCACAAGACAAGGACCCCAGACTTTTTTTTTTAATAACTTTATTATCAAACACACACACACACACACAGAAAATTAAAACCACTCAAAGAAGAACAATGCAAGGGAAAAAAAACTGCAATAATATTCAAATACAGTAGAACTCAGCCAAAACAGAACTGAAAAGCACTTAAACATTTTTCCATATAACTTAAAAAAGCATCTCAAGCACCAACAAGACACCAGAGGATGTGATTTGTTTCAGAAAGGTCCCCCAAACCAACACTGAACAAATAATGATCTGGAAAAAAAAAACTCCAGTTAGTTAGCAAACTCCACATAAGCCAAGCTTCTCCCTAATTTAAATTTTGATACAGTCATATGACACGCGATGGAAACACAATCCGAGAAATATGTTATTAGGCCATTTCATCCGTGTGTATCCTTAATTACACTCTCAGTTTCTCACACTAGAGAAACTATTCAGTATTTACACATGTGTGTCCTATTTATTTCACTTAAGAGGATGGCCTCAATATGCATCTATTTAGCTATAAATGTCTCTAGTTTCTCATTCTTTATGGCTGAGTAGTACTCCAGTCTCCAGTTGATGGGCACTTGGGCTGTTTCCAAGCTTTCACTATTACAAAATGTGTAGCTATAAACATGGGTGCACATATATCGCTGTGGTATGATTCTTTTAATTCTTTTGGGAAGATCCCCAGCAGGGGAATACCTGGGTTGAATGGGACCTCTAAGCGTAATTCTTTCAGGTATCTCCATACTGATTTCCACAGTAGTTGCACCAGTCTACACTCCCACCAACAATGGAGAAGGATTCCTTTCTTTCCACACCCCCACCAACATTTGTTATTAGATGATTTCTTAATAGCAGCCATTCTTTCTGGGGTGAGGTGGAATCTCAGTGTTGTTATCATCTGCATCTCTCGAATAACCAGTGATGTTGAACATTTTTTGGTATATTTATTTGCTCCTTTCACTTCTTTGTCTGAGAAATGTCTGTTCATTTCAGATGCTCATTTTTGAATTGGGTCTTTGAATTTGAGAGGTCTTATTTTTTTTCAGTTCTTTATATATTCTAGATAGTAGTCCTTTGTCTAAGGTATAGTTGCTGAAAATTTTTTCCCACATTGTAGGTTGTCTCTTAGCTCTGTTGGTAGTTTCTCTTGCACTGCAGAAGCTTTTTAATAAGATGAGATTCCAGTTGATTCTTTCTGCTAGTTCCCTTGCCACTGAGGTTTTATTCATAAAATCTTTACCTATACCAATATCTTCAAGAGTTCTACCTAACTTATCTTCCAGCAAATTTAATGTTTCTGTCCTAATAGTAAAATCTTTAATCCACTTTGATCTTAATTTAGTGCATGGTGATAGGCAAGGGTCAAGCTTTAACCTTTGGCAGATTGAAATCCAGTTTTTCCAACACCATTTATTAAATAGGCTATCTTTCCTCCAATGAGGATGGTTGGCTCCTTTGTTAAAGATGAGGTGGCTGAGCATATCCGTAGTTGTTTCTGCATCTTCTAATCTATTCCCCTGATCCTCAGGTCTGTTTCTTTGCCAATACCATGCTGTTTTTGTCACAGTAGCTTTGTAGTATAGTTTCAAGTTGGGTATTGTAATATCCCCAGCCATATCTCTGTTGCCTAAAATTTCTTTTGCTATTCTAGGTCTCTTCTGGTTCCAAATGAATTTTTGAATTGTTTTGTCTTGTTCTGTGAAGTATATTGTTGGAATTTCAATTGGGATTGCATTGAACCTATATAATAGTTTTGCAAGTATGGCCGTTTTCACTATATTGGTTCTTCCTAGCCAGGAACAAGGGATGTCTTTCCATTTTCTTATATCCTGCTCAATCTCCTTTTTCAAAGGGCTATAGTTTTCAGTGTAGAGCTTTTATGCTTCCTTGCCCAGACTTTTTTTTAAAACCCAGTGTAAACTCTCTAAAGCAAACCCAACTCTCACACAAAGCCCTCACAATCTTCCCAGGATGGGGAGCAAACAGCACTCTGCAGAGGGAGATGGGGGCACCTCTACTGGGGCCACTCTTCAGATGCCTCAATGCCTTTTTCTTTCTGTTTGCAAATGGTCTTGCCCTTAATCTTCATGATATTCCTGACCCTTCTGTCTTTTTTTTTTTTTTTTTTGGTAGTGGTACTGGGAATTAAACCCAGGAACATCACCTTGAGCTGTATCCCCAGTCTAATTAATTAATGAATTACTTTAGAGGCAGGGTCTAATTAAGTTGTTAAGTTGACTGGGCTGGGCTTGAATTTTCAGTCCTGCTGCCTCAAGCTCCCAGAGTATGGGGATTACAGGTATGTACCATCATGCCCTGTTGTTGTCCTATTAATCCATAAGTCATCATCTTAATCTGCAGTATCCAAATTTATTACACAGGAGAGGTCTCACTGGGAATTAAGAATTTGAATTTCTGGAAAGTTTAACAGAAAGGTTGTTGTAAACTAGTGTAGGAAGCACACCTACTCAAATAGTCTTCTTGAAGCTCTTTTTTCTCTGAAATATGGGGAGGTAGGTGGTAGCAAAGCATTCCCCTCTGCTGGGGCTGTCATGTTCCCTGCCTCTCCTCCAGCAAAGGGGGTCTGCTGAGGACCCTCCTCCCTGAGCTTTGGGTGTCCAGCTGCTTCTGGGTCCCCTCCAACCTCTCAGGCATCTTCTCTAATCATTCATTCATTCAGGCCCCTGGGGATTTGGTCTTATTTCCCTTCCTCTTCACATCTTCCATCAAGTATTTATCCCTCACAGTTCTTCTTCCAAAACTAACTTCAAAAACCAGAAAGTTTCTTCCACTTCCATTTTCCTTGCTGTCCACCATCCATGAGTATTTACGGAGTGCCTACTGTTTTTATATAAATGTTTGAGTCAGACTCTATCTCTGCCCTGGTGACAATGACAAAAATGAGACAGATAGCAAACAGCCAGGGAAGTGTATATATTTGAACAGACAGTGTATGATAACTTAGATTGTAACATTTCTGAAATTGAAGTGCAACTTATAAGTGATGAAGAAAAAGAGTTTGTCTCCATGTTAGAGAACAGTGTAACAGAGAGAGGGTCCTTTAAGTCTTTGAGCTTTTACCTCTGCTGTTTGCTTCCAAACAATTAGCTGAACCTGCTTTATGCTGAATTCTTTTCACAAGCAGAGCTGGGGACCAGGGTTTGCATATGTACTGAGGTCAGTGATCTTTGGGGGCAGGAATGAGGGACCAGTTACAGCGTGGCAGGGAAGAGCGTGCAAGTGCATGAAGCATTAGGAGTCAGACTCCAGTGGGTGCCTGGACTTGGTCCTACTGGACCTTCTGAGGAGTTATATGGACAGCAGGGGACACATGCCCACTAGCTTCCCATGTCCACATGCATGAGGTCCACAGCACAGAGCTGAAGAAGCGAGGAGCTTTCAGATCCTATCTGCTCCAAACAGATCCCTGGAGCAATGGTTGGAGAAAGAATTGGGCAGAGAAAGAGGAGGTGCAGCAGAAAAAAAAGGTCCAACACAATTGTAATGTTTTCTCCTTTTTTCCTAAAAATGTTCATAGTAGCTTTACTCAAGATAGCCAGCTGTGGACAGGAGAATGCATAACCAAACTGCGATGTATTCTTCCAGTGAAACTCTATTTGGCAACAAAGAATGGGTCCCTGAAACATGGCAACACAGGTGACGCTTGCAGACACCAAGCAGAGGAAGTTGGAAACAAAAGAGATCAGACAGCCAGAGTCTGCTCACGTGAAGCAAAACTAAACCAGGGAGGAAATCAGAACTGTAGTTGTTTTGGAGCGCTGCAGGGATTAACTGGAGCCTAAGAGAAGTTTTCAGGATGACAGGAGTGGTCTAGGGCACAAGTGTGTGATTATTTGGGTTTAGGCACTCATCAAATCTTGGATACTTTAGATATATACATCTCACTCTGTGTAAGTTTTACCTATGAAAAAGAGCTATAAAGAAATATTTAGGGGCCAGGGATTTAGCTCAGTGGTTCCGCTGCCTGTGTCACAAGTGCAAGGACCCGAGTTCGATCTCTGGTACCAAAAAAAAAAAAAAAAAGAAATATTTAAATCTAGCTAGATTTGCTTCTCACGGTGGAGTAAATTAGTAACTTTGAAAGCTGATGACTAGGGTATATGTAGCGAGATGAAAGTTATGCTTCTTGCTCTTGGGAAAGGAAAGTATTAATACAGACAGAAGGAAGACTAAATGGACCCTGTGGTGTTGGACATGGGCAGAGCTGGTACATACCTGTAATCCCAGCTACTTGGAAGGCTGAGGCAGGAGGGTCACAAATTTGAAGCCACCCTGGGTAACTTAGCGGCTGTCTCCAAAGAAAATTTACAAAGGCTGGAAATGTAGCTCAGTGGCAGAGAACTTGCATGGCATGTGTGAGATGCTGGGTTCAAACCCCACTACTGCCAAAACTGGAAAGAAAATGCAAACTCATGGGTTTACATGGATAGATGTGGCCCTGCACATATATGTATAGATATGCAGATACATGTATAGATACACACAGCATCACACACATGTGGACACACATGCACACACAATTTCCTAGCTCCATTGCTGAGGGGGCTCAGAAGAAACAACAACCAGAAAAAGTAAGCACAAACAAGTCCAAATCTTAATTTCTAAAAGCCAACTCTCTGCTACAAGGAACCAGGGCTCTTTGGAGATATCGCTGAATCCAGGGTGGGAAAAGGGGAAGTACTAAATGACCCTGAAACAGATTAAGTAAGGCAGGCATGGGAGAACTGATGAAGAGATAGCAAAAGGACAGTAGGACCAACTTGAAGGCCCGCCCAATGGTCAAATGTGGGGCAATTTGAGCATAAAAATACACAGTTATTGTAATAGAAGTTAGTTGATGTGGAACTAGTGACAAACTAAATTGAAAATGAGCCAGGTGTTGTGCTACACACTTGTAATCCAAGCTACTCAGGAGGCTGAGGCACGAGGATTGCAAATTTGAGCCAGTCAGATCAACTTAGTGAGCTCCCATCTTAAAATATTTTTAAATTTTTTTTTAAAGGGCTGGGGATGTAACTCAGTGGTAAAGCATGGCCTAGCATGTGTGAGGCCCTGGGTTTGAGCCCAGTACCAAAGGAAAAAAAGGATGCTAAATTAATAGTAATTAATAAAATGGGGCAGAACAGGAATAATAGCAATTAGAAACAATTTCCTACTTGCCAAGAAGTTCAAGGCCACCACACAGATAGAATCCTGCATGGGACCCAGACTTAGACTCCTCTGTGTCAATTCTAATCGCTTCTAAACTTGGCCCAGTACCAGTAACTACAGTATACTTAGGAACTATGGTAGCTATGAATCTTGGTTCACAAACTCAAAGCATGAAAAAAAATTTCATTCCTTTGTTTTCCTTATGTCAAACTAAACTTTTCACCCCTCCAGCCTGCTAGGCTGGGAGGAAATTACATTTAGGTTGTTTCTGAGGTCTCCTCTCTTGTCAGGCTGTCTACAGATGCCAGAAGTCCCGCCATCTTGTTTTGTGTTCATTTCTAAATGCACCATGGTCTCTCCAGGTCCAGTGCATTTCTGCTTCCCTGAGGCTGGCAGCCCTGCGTGGGACTCAGTGATTCAGCCTCTCTGACGTCTTTTCTCCTGCTGGACAAAGCAGAGAGCCAAGCCTCAATGGAAGAAATCCCTCCCGGTTTCCTGTGCTGGCCTCAGACACACTCCTCTGTCCCTCATGTTCTTAAAGGAGGAAAGCATTTAGTCTTCAGTGACCTCATTTTAAGAAAGCAGAACGCAGGAGAAAGGCCTCTTTGGATTAATTCCATTTTAGGCAAATTAGCCCCCAACTCCTTCTGAGGCTTAAGGTTAGTGGCGGATGGGGGAAGCTTTAAGGCCCTGCCCACCTTGGGGTAAGACAGGAGAGGGGTTTGGAAAGAAGAGCCCAATACACGGTCCTGTCACATGGAGTGTGTGTAAGGGTCCATGTAAATGACCCTGGGTTGTTTGTAAAGTGGAAGCAGTGACTTGTGCATTACTCACTATGGTAAGACTCAAGAGAGGACTTGAGGGTTTGTTGGATTTGTTCTTTGCATTTCTGGGAATGGACTTCCTGGCCTCACACACGCTAGACAAGCACTCTATCGCTGAGCTACACCGTGAGCCCAAGAACTTGCATTTTTAGATCAGTTTTAGGTCCATTAGAGGAACTTTGTGGTCTGTGGCCCTTGACCTTTTTCTGAAACCCTGATCGGGTTCCACCGCTCATCTGTGGATGACATTCATTGCCACATCCCTCTCGGGGGGTCACCTACCTCCTGCTCACACAGGTCCACATAGGTCCACACAGGAAGCAGCTGCCGCTGGGGCAAATGATGCCTCCATGCACACCCCTAATTAGGGGAACTTCTGCCTTTTAACATCAACTCCCTGGCCTGGCTTTCACCCTTGGAAGCTGCCCCGAATTTGTCTCACTTACTAGCAGGGGCTCCAGGGTCATGATTTCAAAGTGTCTGTGGGACTCTGAGGTACAGTCTGTGGGCCTGGAAGTCTTTTTTTTTCCTCTACTTCGTTCCCTCTCTGCTCTCTTCTCACATTTCCTCCTCTTCCTCCTCCTTCTCCTTCTCTCTCTCTCTCTCTCTCTCTCTCTCTCTCTCTCTCTCTCTCTCTCTCTCTGTCTCTGTACTGGGAATCAAACTCGGGACCTTGTGCTTGCAAGGTAGGTGGCAGAACCATTGAGCTAAATCCCTGCCCCTTTCCTCTCTCTTTTAGGGAGGTTATTTTCTGGTAAAAACAGAAAACTTGCTCAACAAATTCCAGGCCATGAGCCTGGAGTCTTAAACTGGAAGCAGCCAAACCACCCCTTGCTAACTTCCCCTTGCTATCTAGGAATTTGTCCCTTCCTAAGCATGTCTGTTCTCTTCCTTTTACTAGGTTACATCCTCAGCCCTGGAGGAGTTTTGGTTTGTTTTTGGCTCTTTTCAGTTGCAACATTTCTCAGTAAGAAAGAAAGAGATTTCTATATTGAAATTAAGTAGTTCTACTTTTTTCTTTCTTTGCTTAACTCTAGTCTCATTATACAAAGAATAGAAGTTCATTGTATTAAAAAAAAATAGGTCAAAAAAAGAAAAAAATTACCCATAAGCCCAACACCCAGGCCCCCTCTTTCTTTAAACAGATGGGTGCTGGCATAGCTATCTGTTCACCAAAGGCCCACTAGATGTACTGGTGCTTGCCTTTCCCAGAGGGGGTCGTGTTTCAGAGACGGCAGTCTTTCACAGCAGCTGTCGATTACCGATGCCAAGATCCAGCTCAGAGTGGGCCAGGCCCATCTTGATCCTGTCTGAGAACCTGTTGTTTTGCCCAATGTTGTGCGCGCGCGTGTGCGTGCACACGCACACACACACACACACGCACACACACACGCACAGACCCTGCACCCAATGGCTACCCATTGGGCTACCCTTGGTGCCATGGTCACAGTGGGCATCTTAACTAGGGCAAGACACCTGGGTCAAACCAAGCCAATAGCTTCTCCCTGGTAGGAAATGAGGCACCAGCTCCTGGAGTCTCCGTCTGCTTCTTCCAGGTACTTAGGCGGCATGTGGTAGGAAGTAGGACCTGGAGTCCTCACATCTGGCCCAAAGTGTGCAGATGATGAGAAAGTTGGTTTTTAGGGAGAGAGAACTGAGGAGGCAGAGGCCACGGCAGGCCTGGTCGCTGCTCCAACCAGACCCCTCACTTTCCTTTTCCAGCACCCTGCGCCCATTGCCTGCTTATGCAGACGTGGCCAGGGGCTCTCAGCAGCCACTCTCTGACAATTGCCCCTGGGTGTAGAAGTCACCCCAGGCAACTGGAGAGCAAGAGCCCCCACCTCCAGCTGTGAGCATTAACTGAGGGGGGCCCAGTGAGGCAGGAGAGATTGTTAGTTACCAGTTCTGGTCCCCTCTGGGGCCTCTTCTGGCCTGTGGTTCTGACTACTCCTGAGTCATCAGCTCACTTCCTGGTTGGGTTAAATTTGAACTAGCTGATTTCCCTTACTTGTAACCCTATAAGCTTGACTCAGACACCCAGCATTGCCTCAGGGCTGGTGTCTCAGCTTCCAAAGTTCCCAGGCTGTCACTGCAGGCTATGATTTCCAACTGCCAGGCAGCCCAGAAATGAAATTATCAGCAAGGCAAGGTTAGAACTTGTCAGATGCTCTGCTTTCCTGGAAAGTAGCTTCTAGCAGAATTTCTAGAATTTGAGTCACATAGCCATTATATTTTTTTACACGTGTATGCTTTTGCATATATTTCTAGGGGTTTTTGGCAGTGCTGGAGACTGAAGAATAAACAGCTTTAAATTTTTAAGTGAAAAAAACCATGTCTTTTGGTCCATTTATCTAAATGTCTACCTTTAGGGAGAAAAATGTAAGCACATGTGCCTTATTTGGTTCGTGTGTTTTTCTGTGGTGCTGGGGATTGAACCCAGGGCCTTTGGCATGCTAGGCAAGTGCTCTATCACTAGGTTACATCCCCACCCCTGGGGGAGTTTTGGGTTGTTTTTGGTTCATTCTTAAAAATCCATAAACTTCATTATATACTTATTAGTATGCTCTTCCCAGGGCCAAAGGTGTAGCTCAGCTGCTCTGCACCTGGCTAGTATGTTCTTCCCTAATTGTAGTGAAAAGTGGCATTGCTTAATAGATGTCTTAGTCACTCTCTAAGTCGTTTGGGACAAATATTCAACATGCCCAACTTGAGGAGAGGTTTATGTTGGCTCACAGTTTCAGTCCATGGTCTGCCAGCTCCAAGGCAGGAAGGCATGGGGGAAGGGTCTGGCGGAAGAGAGCTGCTCACATCGTGGTGACCAGAAACAGAGAGAGAAGAGAGGAGCTGGGAAGGGAGATATACTCTTCCAGGTCGAGCCCCCAATGACCTGCCACTCCTGCCTGACCAGCGCCTGCCTCCTAATAGCAAGTCAGCTATAAGCCCCATGATTCACTCACCTTCCAAAACCAGCCTGTGAGCACAGGAGGCCTTTGGGGATATGTAGATGTAAAACATAACAACAGACTTTTCTGTCAAGAGATTAGGTAGTCCCATTGTCAAGGGAACACATTATACAATGATTGAGCAATAGAAAGAAATCAGTAAGAAGCGAGGCACCGATTACAGACCATATTTCCAAACAAGTCAACTCAACTCCTAGGCTTCAGCTTCTTCTTTAAGGAAATAATGAACTTGACCCAAAAGACCTCAATAATTCCTTATAATGCTGAAAAAAAAAAAGATAGTAGAAGGAAATGTTGGGCACACAATGACTTAGAGAAGTATATATAGGACTGGAAAGTAGTTCTCATTTCTCATTTAATTCTTTTCTTTTCTCCATCATCTTTAGGGTGCTCTTGTTTTGTACTTTGTCCTTATTCTATTTTGTCTCTACAAATTTGACTACTCTAGGGGGCTCATATAGGTGGGATCATGCAATATTTGTCATTTTGTGACTAGTTTATTTCACTTAGCATAATTTCCTCAAGATTCATCCACGTAAAGCATGGGTCAGAATTTTCTTCCTTTTTAAGGCTGAATGATATTCCATTATATATAAATACTGCAATTTTCTTTATCTATTCATCCATCTATGGACAGGCACTTAGGTTGTTTTTATCTTTGGTTATTGTAAATAATAGTGCTATTTAAGTCTTTTTTTTTTTTTATACCGGGGATCATACTCAGGACCTTGCACTTGCGAGGTAGGCACGCGAGGTAGGCACAGCACCACTGAGCTACATCCCCAGGCCTGTGAGTCATATTCTCAGTGTGTACTTAGTAGGAGTTGCTACTGCTAAATCCCCCACCCTGCTTTCAATTCTTATGGGACTATATTTCCACAGCAGCTATACCATTTTACATTTCCATCAGCAGTACACAAAGGCTCTCTGCCAATACTTGCTATTTTCCACTTTCTCTTCTTTTTTTTTTTTGGCACCGGGGATCGAACTCGGGTCCTTCAGCTTGTGAGGCAGGTGGTAGAACCACTGAGCTAAGTCCCCAGCCCTCCACTTTCTCAATAGTAGGCATCCTAATAGGTATATGACCTCATCTTAGCTTTAAAAGAAAAAATTAGTTACAATTGCAAAGACACTATTTCCAAGTAAGGGACAACATGAATTTGGATGGACACCATTCAACCCAGTCCATGTGATGAAAAGAATTTCTCATATGCAGAGTAGGATTAAACAGCATAATTTCCCGAAATCAAATTTATGTAGGAACTGCTGTGCTACATAACTTGGAGTCTGAATGAGGGATGAGGGAGGTTAAATAGAGCAGGTCACTATTTTGTTTTCCTCATGTTCATGGCTGAATCTCTGCCCGTTATGAAAGAAAAAGTATTGAATTAAGTAGACTGAAAAATGTTATTTATTTTATGTGAAGTAGTATCAGCTTAAAATAATAAGTGACAAAACCATTCTGAAAATAATTTAGCAGATCAAAAGCCAAGAGAAAAGCAGCGATGGAGTAACCATCCTCTTTAATGTATAACGTGCACTTTGGGACGGGAATGGTAACTTGCCATGCAGTGAGAAAACCCATCACTTACCCCATCGCATACCTGCATACACAGCCCTCCAGCATGGCCCACCAGGCATTGAGGCCTGGGGCTGGGGTCTCAGCTCCTTTCAGGGAACTTTCTTTCCATCCAGTGGGGTGAGGTCTTGAGACTGACCTTGCAAAGTCACAGGTGGACGAATATCACTGGAAGACAGAGGGAAGGCATAATCAGAACTGTGCTCCACTGAGAAGTATGTATGTATTCATGGATGTATTTGTGGAACTGGGGATGGAACCCAGAGCCTTTGCACTCAGCTATGCCTCTATCCCTTTTTTTTTTGGAGACAAGGTCTTGCTAAGTTATCAAGTTACCCAGGCTGGTCTCAAACTTTTAATGCTCTTGCCTCAGCCTCCCCGTATGCTGGGATTACAGATGTATGCCATCATGCCCCAGGTTTTCGTCCACTCTTCTCTCACCTTCAGTGTTCTCCTTTGGAAAATAAACAGTATAACATCTGCCTCTCCAGCTTGTTCTGACAATTAGAGACAAGTACATGGCCAGCCACCAAGCAGCACTCACACACAGCAGGCTCACCAAAAGGGAGATAATAGATTTTTTTTTTGCACATAAAGTGCTTTTTTTTTTAAGGTGATAAAATTTTGCAAGTGGGGTTGAAATGACAAAATATTTTTCACAATTTTTTTTCAGTACTGGGGATTGAACCCAGAACCTTTGGACCTAGCTATGTCCTCAGCCCTTTTTTATTTTTTTAAATTTTGAGACAGGGACTCACTAAATTACTAAATTGCCCAAATTGGGCTCCAATCTACAATCCTCCTGCCTAAGCCTCCCAGAGTGCTGAGTCATATTCTTGATTTTTTTTTTTTTTTTTTTTTTGCAGTACTGGGGATTGAACTCAGGACTTTGTGCTTGTGAGGCAGGCGCGGTGCCACTGACTTATATCCCCAGGTCCATGAGTCGTATTCTCAATGCGTACTTCATAGGAGTTGCTACTGAGTCCTGGTTTTTCATTGTCTTTTTCTAAATGAAGAAACCAAGGCTCAAAGAAGTGAAGCCATTCATCTAAAGGCTTAGTGTTCATAAATGGCAGTGGTCCGATTAAACCCAAATTTTCTGACTTTTGGTCTGGGAAGTAGAAATTTTTTTTTTTTCAGATTTCACAGAATTTAAAAGGATATAGGAAGCATATTACAAAAATCTTTTTTGAAATAAAATTTGACAACTTCTAAGAAGTACCTTGGAAGATAAATTAATGAAACTAACTCTGGAGGAAATATAAAATTTGAATAGCACCTATTAAAGAAAGTATATTTCCTAGCTTGAAAACCTACCTATATGACAACAGCAGGCTCATATACATTTTAACTGATAAATTATATCAAACATTTAAAGCAGAAAAAAGAAGGAACACTTCTCCCCTCATTTTAGGAAATCAACATTGTGCTAATCCTAAAACTGGATAAATAGAAGAAAAAAGTATGAACATAGATAGAAATTTGTTTAACAAAATAAACTATTAGAAGTCAGATCTGGCAGTATGTAGAAAGTGGTTTTGTTATAGGGATGGCAGCGTTGGTTCAGCATTGGAAGATCCACCCCCAAAAGTCATCATTTTAACAGAGGAAAGGAAAAAGCCATATGATTCTGTCGCTAGTTGGAGAAAGAGTATTGGACTAAATTCTACAGCTGTTCATGGTAAAAGCTATCAGGAGACCAGAAGTAGAACAGAACCTTCTCAACAGATTAAAGACATGTACTCCATACTTCCAGCGAGAATGCCTTATATGAATGGAGAAGATACAATGCTTTGTCTTTAAGGTGGGGAACAAGGGCAGATATGCTTACTCTTCATCTGTCCCTTAGACTTTGAAACCTAGTCCCCATAAAAATAGTCTGGCAATAAAATGACACAACTAGGATAGGATTGGCACAGCAAAAGCAAAATCTTTATATGTAGATGAAATGATCATCTACAGAGAAAATACTAAGAAATCTCTAGGAGCCCCTAGAACTTGTACTTGAATTTAGCAGGATTAGAAAACACAAAGTATATATAAAAATTCAGGTCTGTGTATACTTGCTATAAATGAAGAACTGGATATTGAAATTTAAAAGTTATGTAGGAGTACAAAGGACCCAGAAAAGCCAAAACCAAAAACAGTGTTGGAAGACGTTTAGCACCCAATTTTAAGACTTCTTCTAAAGCTACAGTAATCAAGGCAGTGTTGGTGTAAGGAAAGACATATAGATCATTGGAATAAAACAGAGAATCTAGAAATAGAACCACACATATATGGCCAACTGAGTTTTGAAAGATTATTTAACATTAGCACTTTATAGAATATAAACTCGATTCAAGAGCCGAGGAAGAGATAGTGTCTTCAGCAAATGGCACTAGAACACCTGGTATCCATATATAAAAAATTAACCTCAACCCTTTTTTTCCATACATGAAAATAACTTGAAGGGATCTATGAACCTAAATATAAAAGCCTGAAAGTATAAAACTTTAAGAAGAAATTATAAGGGAAAATATTCATGAATTCAGGGTAGGCAAGAACTACCTAGGATACCAAAAACATGATGTATAAAAGAAAAAAAAATTGATGAGATTCCATCAAAATTTAGAACTTTAAATGACATCATTAAAATGAAAAGTAGTCCTTAAACAGACCATATTTACAATGCATATAACCTATGACCAGAATATATAAAGAATTCTTAGAGCTCATTAATAGACAACCCAATTAAAAAGTAGACTTAAGAAGATGATAAATAGCCAGTATAGCACAAGGAAATGTGTGCAACTATAGAATCAGAAAAATACTAATCAGTACAATAACAAGATTGAATTATACACTCATTAGGGAGATGAAGTTCAAAGTTTTAAAAGCCTTGTCATGACTTTTTCTTTTTGTTGGATTCTCCCCCTTTGCATTTAATTTGTCACACCCAATGGATTCATTCTGCTGGGTTTCCTGGGGTTGAGATCCTCATTGTCTTTTCCTAGGGTATTGTCTAGAATTTTTTGGAGTGCCAGTTTGATATTCATGAAGTTCCTGAGGTGCTCTTTATCATGAAAGTATCTTATTTCTCCATCAATTTTGAAAGACAGTTTTGCAGGGTACATCAATCTGGGTTGGAGGCTGTTTTCCTTTAGGGCTTGAAACACATCACTCCAAGCTCTTCTTGCCTTGAGGGTTTGCATTGAGAAGTCTGCTGTGATTCTGATGGGTTTTCCTTTGTATGTGATTTGTTTCTTTTCTCTCACTGCTTATAGAATTTTATTCTTCTGTTGGATTTCTGGAATCCTAACTATTATATGCCTATGTGTAGATTTTTTTGATCAAGGCTAATTGGAGTCCTATATGCCTCACTTATCTGTATGTCAAGTTCTTTTCCCCTCCTTGGGAAGTTTTCTGCCATCACTTCTTTGAACAGTTTTTTTATGTCATCTGCACTCTCTCCTGTTTCTTCATTGACTCCAATCAGTCTTATGTTCTTCTTCTTTGCATTGTCTAGCAGCTGCTGGATTGATTTCTCATGTTCCCTTACAATTTTAAAGCAATTTTTCTTTTCCTGGTCACTAATTGCAATCTTATCTTCTATATGTGAAATTCTGTCCTCACATCGGTTCATTCTGCTGCGCAGACTTTCGATGGAGTTTTTAATCCCCTGGATATCTGTTTGCATCTGTTTTATGGATTCCATTTGTTTCCTTTGTTGGGATTCCATCATGTTCCTCAGCTCCTCTATTTTTTTATCTGTGTCCTCTCTAGATTTATTAATCATGTCTTGCACCATAAGCAAAATCTTTGCTGTTATCTGAGTAATTATTTCTGGTTTCATTTTTTCCAGATCCTCTTTTGTTGCCAGTTCAGAGAGTCCAGGTAGTTGAGTATCAGATTGTTCCATCTCGTTTCCCTTTGGGGTTGCTGTAGGTGATCCAGAAGTCTGTTTTTGAGACTTGTTTACGTGTTTTCTCATTTCCACGGGGGGGGTGTGTGTGTGTGGTGTGCTTCTGGCGCCCGCGCGGCTTACCTTCTGTGCCCTAGGAGTCTGGGATGGCAGCAGGGGAGCTTCCTTCCGGGTTCTGGGACCCACTCAGCCTCTCTGCCCCCTGGGAAGTAGAAATTATAGTGCAGGAAATGCAACAAAAACTCTTGAGGAAAATTGGCTCTGCATAAGTTTCCAATTTTTGCCCATTTTCTGCTGGTCATTTATTTTTATTTCTTTTTCCTTAAATTCTTTTATTGGTACATTTTAGGTATACAATATGTTTACATTTATCATTGGGTGCTTGTACCTTTACATGATGTATCTTGGTTCTTATTTTTTTCCCCCTTCCCCTGCCCTCCCTTCACCCCCTGCACCCTTCCCTATTTACAAAGATTTTGTTTCCATTTTTTCCTTTTCTCATAATTTTTCCTTTCCTTTCTTTCCTTTCCCCTACCCCTCCCACTTCCCCTACCCCTTTGGAACTTTTCTTCCTATTTCAAATTACCAGTTATTCATTTTAATCCTTATTTACACTTTCTCACACCAAAGAAACTATTTGATATTTACACATGTGTGTCCTATTTATTTCACTTAAGATTATGGCCTCAATATGCATCCATTTAGCTATAAATGTCTCTAATTTGTCATTCTTTATGGCTGAGTAGTACTCCATTTTATAAAAAACCCACATCTTCTTTATCAAGTCTCCCGTTGACAGGCACTTGGGCTGTTTCCAAGCTTTCACTATTACGAACTGTGCCACTATAAACATGGGTGCACATATATCGCTGTGGTATGATTCTTTTAATCCTTTTGGGAAGATCCCCAGCAGGAGAATAGCTGGGTCAAATGGAACTTCTAGCCCTAGTTCTTTGAGGTATCTCCATACTGATTTCCACAGTGGTTGCACCAGTCTGCACTCCCACCAACAATGGAGAAGGGTTCCTTTCTCTCCACACCCCTGCCAGCATTTGTTATTCGTTGATTTCTTGATAGCAGCCATTCTTTGTGGGGTGAGGTGGAATCTCAGTGTTGTTTTCCTTTGCATCTCTCAAATGACCACACACTGGGTCATTTCTGAAGATAAATCTCAAAGTCCTGGTGCCCTGAAATTCACTGCCACAGTGCCAGCACCTGGTCAGGGCCTCTGCCGCCTCCTAGCACAGTGGGTACAAGGGAGTGTGTGTGCTCAGTCACTCTTGTTAGAAAACCACAGGGCCATCATGGGACATCACCCTCATGGCCAGACCTAACCCCAACCAGCTCCCAAAGGCTCCCCCTCGAAACACTGTCAACATAGGGATTTCGGGATTAACTTTCCCACCAGTATGGCGCATCTCTAGATGTCCCCAAATCCTCCTGCTCTCCCAGCTGGGCTTTGAAGGGGCTTGGCACTCCTCTGGGGACTAATCCACTGACAGCTACATGAGAGGCTGGGGGGGAGCCTCCTCAGAGCAGGTGGGTCCCCGGGGTGGCCTGGAAGGGTCCTTCTCCCTGAGCTGCTCCTTCCTTCAGCTCTGCTTCCCCACCGCCATGCCTGGGTTCCTTCTCGGTGACCCCCACCCCCGCCACACCACCTGCCTTGGACACAGCCGACTACGCCTGAGACCTCTACACACTGTGAGCCGAATAAACCTCCTCCTTTCAGTTGTGGGTGTCGGGTGTTTTGTCCCAGTGATGAAGGAAGGGACTAAGACACACATACATGGATTTGGGGGACACGTTCAAACTCTGGCACGTCCTTGATCATCCTGTATTGCTCCGACTTGTCCTTCACTCAGTAACTTTGTGGACACACAGTGAGGAAGGGTGTTGTGAAAGCCATCAGCTCGGGGACACAGGATGCCTGAAATTTCTCCCCTGCTCTGTCATAAGCACTTCCTGTTACCTGGCAGGAAGTCTGCTCATCTGCGTGGAAGTTCACTTATCTGTAAAGTGGGAAGTCTGACCATACCTCAGTGTTCTAAGTCCCTTGTGAAGGGGGTGGTATGGCCATTCCTGAGGAGTCCACATGGATGCCCTCCACTAAATATAAGGCCACAGAGGAATGCACTGTGGCAAATTCGTTCACAATTTCTTCCAAAATATCGAATGCCTCCTTGTGCATGCCTTAGTCCCTTAGGGTTCGTTAGAAGTTGGTGTTGAGAAATCCAAATTGGATCTGCTTAAGAAATCTTTTTTGAAGATAAACATATTCGTACAGTGAAGTCTAGAGGGAAATGAAAACATTAAGATCACTTAACTTGGGGAGATGGCATAAGAGCAGAATTTTTGAATTTTTATTTTTTTATTTAAATTTTTTTTTCTTTAAGACATGGGCTTGCTGTATGACACAAGATGGCCTTGAACTTACAGTTCTTCTGCCTCAGCCCCTTGAGTGCTGGGATTACAAACATGAACCCCTACGCCCAGGTGAAGTGTAGAATTCTTAATCTCTTGGAAACAAAGGCAGGAGGATAGCAAATTCAAGGAGAGCATGGGCAGCTTAATGAGGTTCTGTCTTAAGATTTTAAAATTTTTTTCTGTTTTTTTTTTTTTGTACTGGGGATCAAACTCAGGACCTTACACCTGTAAGGCAGGCACAGGAACACTGAGCTAAATCCCTGGCCCAATTTTTTTGGTTTTTGAGACAGGGTCTCACTATGTAGCACAGGCTGGCCTTGAGTTCATGGCAATTCTCCTGCCTCAGCCCCCTGAGTGCTAGGACTACAGGCGTACACTACCACATCTGACTTAAAACAAAAATTTTTAAAAGCCTGGGAATGTATGTCAGTAGTGGTAGAGCACTTGCCTAACATGCATGGGCCCTGGCTTCAATCTCCAGCACTAACAAAACAAGACAAGTACAATTTTTCTTTTCAGTTGTCTTTCACATTGTTTGTGCAGCAGCGACATCATCAACACTTCTTAAACTGGAGGTCAGTCCTGCTGTTGGGAACTTTAAGAGTACAATCTTAGTCTTTTTAGAAAATATTTTCAAAGCTGTGTTTTGTTTGGGTCGCAGGGTGAGCACCCCGGGGCAAACTTCTGCACATGAGTATTTCATTATTTGCTGCACGGACAGCTCTGCTCTCCAGTGTGGCCCTGCTTGCCACAGAGCCTGTGTTGCTTTCCCTCCCCACCTCTTCTAGGTCCCCAGAAAGCACAGGACCCTGCAGATCTCACCAGGGATTCTGGTTGTGTACCGGAGGGAGGTGTCTGCTAATGGCATCCAGTGGGGAGAGCCACCAAGATGCCCTTCCACATCCCTCAGTGCCTGGAACAGCCCCAAGCGTCGTGGTGCCGGGAGGAGAAGCCCAGCCTCAGAGAGGAGAGAGGGGGAGGGGAGGTGGGGATTCTCTGTGAGGCCCGAGAGGCCCGCCGTCATTTTCAGAGGGCTCTGAGGGCAAGCAGGGGGCACGGGCCAGGCCAGCAGCGGTGCCCAAGTGACATCATCAGCTCCTGGAAATGCGATGCCCACTGCATTTGCCCAGATGAGGACTGACCTCCCTGGGCCTTGGGAGTGGACTTTGCCCTGGCCAGTGCTTCCTGCAGAACCAGTTCCTCAGGTGGGCAGCAGAGCTGTGCGTGCCCAGCCCCGCACTTCCGCGTCTCTTCCCGGGTGACCCGAACTCAAAGGTGCTCAGAGATGCCAGAGCAGTGCCCAGTCTAGGTGAAGGGGAACTGGCAGCAAGGGTAGGAAGAGCAGGTATCAGGAGCGATCCTGAAGCAGTCACGCCAGGGCTGAGGAGGTGCCACCAGACTGGCCCAAACTCTCCCCAAACAACAATGGCAGAGCAGCATTTCCATGAGGGTTGTGCTGAGTTGGCTTGGAGCATTGCAAAGGGAAACAGGAAGAGAAAGGGATTCATCCAAGTCCAGGGAATCAGAGAGGAAACGTGTTCGTGGATGAGATAAAATAACATCCATCTCTCCATACTGGAGAATGAGAACTTGGATGAATGAACACGGCTTGGTAAATGTATTTTTGCAATGACCGGCTTTTAAAATTTTGATTCAATATACAATTCTGATCTCAGTGTGTTGTTTTGTTTTGTTGTGGGTGGGGCAGAATCTCGCTGGGCAGTTCATGTTGGCCTTGAACTCACTATGGAGCCCGAGTTGGGCTCATACTCTCTATGATCCTCCTGCCTCAGCCTCCCAAGTGCTGGGGTTACAGGCGTGCACCACCATGCCCAGTTCTCAGCGTGTTTCTTTGAGGTCATGTTTTTCTGTTAACCTGCTAAAATGAAGCTCTGACTGTTTTTATTGTATGTTAACAAAAGAACACCTTGGCTTGGTGAGGCCCTGCCCACATAAAGGGTCTCTGCACGCGGAGTGAGCCCAAAGGAAGGGCTGGAGCTCGAAGACCTTGGAAACAGAGTGGAGGCCTCTGGGAATCACCGTAAACAAGATGAGGGGAGCTTGGCAGAAATGGGTGTTAGAACGGCTTCCAGCCAGGTGGCGCTGTTAGCATAGCGGCATTCACCAGAGCCATTGTCCCTAAAATCAGGCCCCATCCAGTCTGATGGGAGAGAAAAGATGAGGCCTGGACCTGCCTGTATCTCATCCCTCCTTCCAGGGAGGGTTTGTCCTCCCAGCAGCCCTCAAAATCACCTGATTAATTAAGGAAGGCAATAAGGTGCCAGGTTAGGGAAGAGGCAGGGCCTTTTAAATCGTAGAAGTGGGCCACATATATAAGCCAGAGAAGATCAGATAAAAGAGAAGATTAAAAGGAATGCTTAAAAATAGAGTGTCTACTGGGTATAGCATGATGGCAAGACTGCAGCCCTTCCCCGGGGCTGTTGCAGAGGTGATGCTATCAGGGGTGCCCAGGGCACCAGACTCAGTTCCTCTGCTCACCTGGAACACTCAGGCACAGCCAGAAATCTGCACTGTAACTGGGTTTTCCCGGTGGTTTCTCTGGACTCTACAGAACAGAACTGCTCAGAACAGCGTATTGCAGAAGATTTCTGCTGTGCAGATTCAGGGAGGTACTGAAGGGTTTTCTTACACCCCCTTACTACCACTACAAATAAAAATAAGGAAATCTGCTTTTACAATTTAAGATAAAATAAGTGAAAATTAAGATATTACAAATATTAAATATTTAATTACAAATTAAAAACATGTAAGTACTGCCAGGCCCGGTGGTATACACCTCTACTCTCAGCACTCAGGAGGCTGAGGCAGGAGGATTACAGCAAGTTTGAGGTCAGCCTGGATTACACAGTTGACCTTGTCTCAAAAAAGAACCACAAAAATTTAAAATATATAAGCAGCAAAGAGGAAAGATGAGCTGGCTGGAGAAGATCCTGGGTCAGGGGCATGGGGGCTCCACTGAGTGGCCCAGGTGAGCTGGACGAAGACTCAGCCTTGCAGTGGGGGCACAGGACGAGGGGGCCTTTCCACCTGGACTTGGTAGTGTGGGTTTGGGGCCAACTCTGGGTTCCCAGGTGTTGTCTTGGGGTAAAGCGTGACGGTCAGGATATTGGAAGTCTGACTGTGACGGTGACATTATTCAGCCCTGTCTCATGCCAGCTGTGCTGAAGAAACCCTCTGAGGCAGACACTTAGCATCCCCACTGTGGCCATGAGGAAATTGAGAAACAGAGAGGTTATGTAATCACCCACTGCAGAGCTGGGGAATAAGCACAGACGCCCTTGGCAAAGATTCAGGCCTCTGTGAGGTCCGGGGCCAGTGGCTTTCTCTTCAGAGTGGCAGCCTAATCCTTCAATCACAAGGAAGCCTTTAGATTTTTCTCCTGGCTTCTCTCTCCCTCTCTCTCTCCTTCTGAGACAGGGTCTCACTATGTCATTTAGGCTGCTCTTCAACTCATTATGTAGCCCAGGCTGGCCTTGAGCTCATGGTGATCCTCCTGCCTCAGCTTCCCCCTGACTCACACTGCATTCTTCCTGAAGGGTCACACTCTCTGACAGAGATCCTGAAGTGTGCCCACGGGGACAACATCACCCCTTCCATGATAAGTAAGTATTGTCACCGGTTAGGGAGCTCAGGAGAACAACATCCAGGAGCTACACCTGTCTTGTGATTCAGAGGTGTTGCCCGTCCTTTGAACTCCAGGAACTGCTCTGTGAGGCTCAGCTTGGGTTTCCTCCACCCAGTAGATCTGGCTCAAGTCCCCAGCCTGTCACCTGCTGGTGGAGGGTCGCCCTGGCTGTGGCTTGAAACAAGCCTCTTGCCTGACTCTAAGGTGCAGCTGCTGCGGGGAACCTCCGAGTTTCTCCTCAATGTTGTTTTAATTTTGTGAGATCCAGTCTTGCTATGTAGTTCAGGCTAGTTCCAACTCACTATATAGCCCAGGGTGGCCTTGAACTTGGAATGATCCTGCTGCCTCAGCCTCCCGATCACAGGTGTGCGCCACCATGCCCAGCTGGACATATGCTTTTGGCCATAGGAAACCTAAAAATAAGCTTTTATAAGACACTTAGGAGGCAAGAAGCTGACCTTGAGAAAGCATTTGAATGCAGTGTCCAGCGTCAATGATTTGAGCACGGTAGGAAGTTGGCAGCACCGAGGCAGCTACTGTCACCGTCACTCATCCTGAAGCCACTGTGCCCTTCTGCGGTCTGAGGAGTGGCAAGGGAGGTGGTAGAGCAGTCAGACCTCGGTAAGCGCTTCCCTGCCGGACACTCTGGCACCGAGTGCTGCTGCTCCCATTAATCATCCTGGCTCCCTGGACGTTCCCAGAGTAAACGAGGACACACTGTTTTAAATGAGAAAAGAACCTGACCTAGCTTGGGAGAGATCTTCTTTTAATAAAGAAAAAACCTGGGCACTGACTCGTAATGAAAAAGTGTTTTCAATGAGGTGCCCTTCAGCTGGTAAGTGGTTCTCACTGGAGCGTCTTCATTTCATTAGGCCACGAATGTGGCCTGAATTTCCAGTCCCCAGGCCAAAGAGGCCCTGGTCTTTACTCAGTGCCTCTAATGGCAACAAAGAGATCACCAGGCCCCTATGGGTTAGTGCCTCCATCAGCGAGCACCGGGCCGCATGACTTTCATGGGTCTCGTCTTAATGGAGCTTTAATTGCTCTCAAAACTGCACTGGCTCAAATAAGGTTTGTAATAGACAGGAAGGAGTAAGGCGAATATGCACAAAAGGGCACAGGAAGGGAAGCGGCTCGGTGTGCTGGTGACAGTTAAAAATGAGAAAGGCTGGGAAAGGCTTCCGGGGTGGATAATGGGCTCCAGCACCATGATTATACTATAAGGGCCTTGGAACGGAAGGTAAGGGACTGGGACTTTGACAATGCGTAGCACTTATCTGGGGGTTTCTGAAAGCGCTATTCCTGGTTCAAAAAGCAGCCAGCTGGTGAAGTTCAGTGCATCCGGAGGGTTGAGAACTCACACAGTGTCATCCGGGGCAGGTTCTCAGACAAGCCAATGCGACTGTGGCACCATCAAAGAGGACAGCTGGTATCCTGTGGTGCCATATTTCTCCAATTGGCCCGGAGTTGGAAGAGGAGACAAGATGAGGAAGCTGTCAGTTCTCCATCTCGTCCTGGCCCTGGCTTTGCTGGGTTGCTAATCAAGCTGTGCTCCTGGAGACTTAGGCTCAAGGTGTGACGCCTGTGTAGCACGCTGCTCTCACCACACAAAGTCCATAGGCGCACACTGGACCCAGGGGGCTGGGAGAGAAGCCACAGATTGCTGGGCCTGGCTGCCTCCATCAGTCAGCAGAGCGACTTGTGTTTCTGCTGACATCAAGTTCATGTGCTCAGTACCATGCAAGTGCTGCAGGAAATAGAATTAAAAACAAAAATCTACCTCAACCCAGAAAACGTCATAACTGAGGTAGAGAGGATTGTTACTGAATTATTAAGCATTTAAACTAGAATGGGATGAGCCTGGCACCCCAGTGGGCAACCTGCTAAAGGTGGTTATGGCCCATGACATCAGGCCCATCTCCTTTCAGGACACTAGGAGATCAGACTGATATTCTTTCTGGGAGATTCCATGACAAAGACGTGCTCCCAGGTCCTGGAAAAAACATTCCTGAATTGTGAGACTCCAAGTAGCTTGTTCAGCCATCTAAAAATTTCACATATGTTTGAAAAGGTCTGGGTGTGTGTGAGGCTTCTTGTCACCCCTTCCTTCTTCTCCCATGATGTCATGTTTTAGCTCTCATCCTGACTCACCACACAAGGTCGATCTAACAGAAAACCAGAGCACAGCGCGGGGGGAGGCAGAGCCACAGGGCAGCAACGGAAAAAGCCCTGCTCCCTAGGGTGACTCTGGGGCCTGAGGTGTTACCAGAAGAGAGCAGGAATCTACCAGAGTCACGGTGTCACAAGTAGCATCTTCTCTCCACATAGTCTTTACCCAATCTCATCCTTTCTGGAAATTAACCCCTGTCCTCTCTCTTGTTTCCAGGGCTCTGTGTGGAGCAGGTATCCTGCTGTTTCTAGAACATTCCCTGGAAGCCTCAAGCACCTCTATGATGGGTTTCTAGCAAAGCTATCATTGACAAAGATCTCAAATTGAACATAAGTTCAAATTCTCTGCCTCCCAGTAGGACACTACTTGATGTCTTCAAGGCAGATAACATTTGATCTTATCTACAATCAAATATCCACACTGCCCCAGTCTGTTGTGCAATTATTTATTCACCTTTTCATTCCTTTAACAAAACCATACGAGTGGCCAACTCTCTAGATGATGTGGACATAGGACAGATTCTGCCCTTGTGTCCCTACAGAGACAAATGTCAAATGTGGATTTGAGCCATCCAGCCCCTAAGGATGTTATGTGATGGATGCAGTGTCCAGGGATCCTGGGAGTCACACGGCATGCAGTCTGGATCTTACTGTACCTCACATTCCTGAAAACTATTCAGTGCAAAGACCAGGAAACCTTTCTCGGAAAACATATGGTAGCAGATAAGCCTACAAGGAAGTTTACTCTGAACTTGGTATTTGGCCAAAGTCTATGATTCAGCTCTGCAATTAGGTTCACCCTTGAACGTTCAATAGTCAATTCCATTGTCTATTTGGACACCCTGATAGCACACACCTAGGTTACCACTAACGTGAATCAGTGTTGTGGTGACAGTTATATAAACAAAGAATGATCTTCAGACTGATTTAGCTATTACAAACTGTGCTGCTTTAAATATGGGTGTGCATATATCACTGTGGTATGATGCTTTTAATTCTTTTGGGAAGATACCAAGAAGGGGAATAGCTGAGTCAAATGGAACCTCCAATTTTAGTTCTTTTTTTTTTGTATCGGGGATTGAACTCAGGACCTTGCACTTGCAAGGCAGGCACAGTGCCACTGAGCTAAATCCCCAGTCCCATTTTTAGTTCTTTGAGGAATCTCCACACTGATTTCCATAGTGGTTGCACCAGGCTACACTCCCACCAACAGCAGAGAAGCATTCCTTTTTCCCCACAGCCCCACCAGCCTTTGTTATTGGTTGATTTCTTGATAGTAGCCATTCTTTCTGGAGTGAGATGGAATTTCAGCATTGTTTTAAGTTGCATCTCTTGAATGGCCAGTATTGTTGAACATTTTTTCTTGCATTTATTTGCCATTTCTACTTCTTCATCTAAGAAATGTCTGTTCGTTTCAGATGCTCATTTTTGGATTGGGTCTTTAAAATTGGGGGGTATGATTTTTTTGAGTTCTTTGCATATTCTAGATATTAGTCCTTTGTCTGAGGAACAGTTGGCAAAAATGTTTGCCCACTCTGTGTGTTGTCTCTTCACTCTGTTGGTGGTTTCTTTTGCTGTGCAAAAGCTTTTTAAGAAGATGAGATTGTTATGATCTTTGATTCTTTGATATTTTCTGTAGGATCAGTGCTTTGTTCATAAAGTCTTTGCCTACACCAATGCCTTCAAGAGTTCTACCTGTTCTATCTTCCAGGAGATTTAGTGTTTCTGTTTTAATATTTAGATCTTTGATCAATTTTGATTTTAGTTTAGTGTATGGTGAAACATATGGGTCTAGATTTAATCTTTGACAAGAAATATATAACAAAATCTAGAACAAACTAGAAAATTGTATACAGTAAATATGCCCTCAATATGGTGATTTTATCCTCAGGAGAGAACATTTAAACAGGGTTAGAGGGTAAAAATAGAGAACTAGAAGAAGGAGAGATCAGAAGCAAGGTTGGAGGACAAAGGAAGATTATGAGAACTTTGGGAAACTGGTGAAGAAGACAGGAAGGAAAGAGAGAAGGAAGAAATAAAAACAAGAACAGAACAACAACAAGAAAACTAGAAACAATCTTCACACATATGAAAACAAGATCAATCAAGAGAAAACAAAACAAAAACGAGAAGAAGAAAAAATGTCCGCTTCAGGGAGTGTCTCTGCTGTCACTGGTAGACAGAGTGGCCAGACAGGGGCCAGATCCACGTTGATTAATCCCACCAATCCAGCTGTAGCTTTATAGCAGGGTAGTGGATGATCCCAGCAAGCCTGCACCTTTGGTTCCACTGAAGTTCAGGCTGGTTTCTGGCTGTGAGGCTGGAACCCAATTTGTTCAGCCTACAGCACTCCATGCGTCTCCTGCCAGTTTGAACTCAGTTCTGCCTCACCCTGACAGTGGGAGCCACTAGATGGAATTGGCCTGAAGCTGCTCTGAGTTCTGAGCTCAGTTAGCCTCTCTCCAAGATGGCTACCAGCCAATCTCTTGGGGGACATCTGAACCCAACCCACCAGCCACTGCAGTCTGCGGCGGGCGTCCACGGCTTTGTTCCACGGGTGCATTTCTCCATAGCGACCTCTGGAGGTGCCAGTAGTCAACGTGTGTCAGCAGATTCAAGCTGCCCCTCCCATGCAGTGACTCAGGGATCAGGAAGAAGGGCCTCTTGAGACTTTCTTCTTCTGCATTGAGTTTTCTCTCTTCACTCTCCCTGTGGGCTTCAATTCTCACTTCAGATCCTTGCTAGGTCCCAAGGACCCATTCCCCTCCTTCTCTTCCTCACATTTTCTTCCTCATATTCCGGTGTCTGAACACCAAATCTATCTCAGAGAGGCTGTTTCTCTGCTCTCTTCCTGGAAGTAGTAAATCTGCTTTAAAAACCTACTGATTTAAATGTTACTGTTAGGTAAAAAAATATCTTCACAGAAACATTTTGGTGTTTCCCCAACTATGTAGCTTCCCAAGTTGGTGCATAAAATTAACCATCACTTTGGGGAAAATCTATGTCTCTATTGACTCTTTTCCATTTTCAGAGTTAACTTTGTCATCCAGGTCCATATCCATTTACACTTGAATTATAGGCCTTCTTAAAATCAAATCTAGGGACTTGTTTGAAATAAGTGGGAGAAAACCTTTTGAAATGTTAGGATGAAAAGGATACTGTCTAAAATACGGCCTGTGACTTAACAGAGCCTGAGCTCCACCTGTAAGATGGGGTAACAGAGCCAGGCCTGCAGGGGTCTGGAGAGAGTGAATGAGTTAACATTTGTTGGTCAGGCACAGGGAGAGCTCAATAAATGGTAGTCATTGTTATTATAATTACCTCTTTTTCTTAGCAGTGATCTCTCATGTCATTTGGTCTTAAAAATTCCAGTTCTAATCATTTTAATATGCTCAAATCTATATGGTAAGGAAACTTGGAATAATTCTTACAGTTTGGAACTATGATTGATTGGACACCTATTGAATGTAGATTCATTAATTTGACTAATGTGGTTTTTATAGTCTATAAATAAAGTCCTCTCTCTCAAATTTATCTTTTAATTGAAAAACCCTTTACATTCCTCATGGAGCCTGCTACTTAATCATTTTTACAGTGGAATGAGAATGAAAGTCCTGCTGTTCAGAGAGGGGTTGTAATGGATGGTTTTGTTCTGTATCAGAATTATTATGATAATTCTGGGTCCTCTGTCCTTGGAAAGTTTGATTCAGAGATTAAAACAGATAGGAGGTCCTGTAATCTTCTGAGTTTTACTGGAATTTGGCTGTTTGCTTTATTCTAAAGTATAATTTTCAGTTCTCAATATTTCATTTGGATATTAAAATCCCTGCACTTTAGGTCAAAATAAAGTGTGTGAATGATTTCCATGATATATGTTCACCTTTTTTTTTTTTTTTTAGCCTAAATTTGAAATGCAAGAGAAGTCCTGAGCCATGGAAAGCAAGCTTCTCAGCAGTCACCTTGTCCAGAAGAAGGAACAAAGATCAGGCAAGGCCTACCACTCCATGGAGAAGCCATGGGATTTGAGGCACAGTCTTGCCCGTCCAAGACTAGCCCACCCACCAGGGCCAAAGAGGCACCTCTCACCATGGCTCCTTAACACTCTTCTAACTGGGGAAAGCAATAGCTAGTTAACAACTAGTTAACAACTGGTTAGTAACCATAAGAAATCTGAAGAACACATTTCTCCAGCAGGCACTGGCCATGGGACAGCATGTGTTATAAGAGCTGAGGAGATGACACAAGAAAGGTCCCAGTACCAAAGTCCTCCCCAGGAGGGTGGCTCCTTCTCCTTGGCACATCCTGTCCCTCCTGCTCATGTCATTTCCACACTCTCCTGGCTGTCTGGAGTACCAGAAGCTACTGCAGGGGACACATGGAAACATGGCCAGGACCCAGGATTCTCTGTGTTAACTGGCTCTCTCCCTCAGGCACCTCACTTTGAGAAGAAGCCCCCTACGCCTCACTGGCTGTCTAAGAAGGTTGCAGCCGATGCCACACTCCCTGCCAGTGTCCAGCTGAACACGCCCGGGGCCTGAGTGGCTGGTCTGTCTGATCAGCATCAAGGAGCCCCTTACCCTCTGGCTTCTGGTTGGGTTTGGCCAATGGGAGGTGGGAAGAGAGAAGCCAGGGCAGTGACTTCCCTGCAGGTTGCCTCATGTTAGCTGCTCCTCTCTGCCAAGATTCCTGTCCTCACCCACAGCCCCAGCTACTCCTTCTGTGCCCCTACATCCAGCACTGGAAGGATCTTCACAAGGTCCAGGGGCTTGACTGCCATCTGCTTTCTGCTGGGGCCTGAGCTACTTTCTGCTGTGACTCATGAACACGAATTGGGAGGCTTGTAGCAGCATAAATTTATTCTCTCCCTACAATTCTGGAAACCAGAACCAAGACCAAGGCATCAGCAGGGTTGTGGTCTCTTATGGCTCAGGGAGACTTTTCCAGGCATTTCTCGTAGCTTCCAGTACGGCCAGCAACCCTCGCCACTTCTTTTTTGCTTTTTTTTTTTGTTACCGGGGATCGAACTCAGGTCCTTGCACTTGCGAGGCAGGCGGTGGAACCACTGAGCTAAATCCCTGGCCCGCCACTTCTTGACTTGTAGATGCATCATTCCAATCCCTGCCTTCATCGTCACGTGGTCCTCTTTGTCCCTGTGTGCAATCTGCCTCTGTGTCTCTTCTCTATCCATAAGGACACCAGTCACATTGGGTTAGGTCTCCTCTCCCCTAAATGATCTCTTCTAAACTTGATTACAGCTATTTCCAAAGAAGTCACATTGACAGGAGCCAGGAGTGAGGACTTGAACATTTGGGGGATGCAGCTCAGACCCCAATAGGACCTGACTGATACACTGCCCTAGGGGAGCTTCCCTCTCCCCTGGGACCTCCTTTCCTGAAACTGCCCCCCGTCACTTCCTCTTCCCTTACCTCGGTCCTCTCCCAGTTATCCCCACTCAGTGTCCTCCTGTAAACTCTTCCTTCTGTGCTGGTCCCATTGTCGCCATTGTAGTCTCTGCTCACAGTTCAGACAAGGGTCGGCCCGTGGGACACTCAGAACAAAGGGAAGGGATTGCGGTGGTGACTGTGGGGATATCTCGGCACATATCTGTCTGTCCTCATGCTCACATGCGCACATGGGAAGGCTAAAGAAGCATAGCTAAGGGCATGGCCCTCTGATGGCCATGAGCTGACTGTTTCAGAATGAGGCAAGAATAGCATGGATGGAGAAAGACAGAGAATGGAAGATGAAGGGAGCTAGGCCAGGTGACACTGCAGAGCAACTGGACCGACCAGTGCGGAGGCCATCTTGCCTTTGCACTTCCAATGACATAGGCTAGAAATGCCACATTGCCTAGGTCAGCCTAGCTCACAGACAACATCCAACCAAAAGAGGGCCTGTGTCTGTTCCTAACTGACTGAGCTGATGGAAAGAGTTTTCAACAAAACAAACCATAGACGTGACATGGCCAGGACATATCTGGCTGCCTGGTTGTCATTGCAGAGGACAGTGACAGGGTCCCTGTTGTTCACCCCAGCCAGCCTGTCCTCAGTGGCTGCAGCCCCCTGGCCCAGGGCTGGAAAGTGTAATAGAAGGAGTGGGTGGCTGGCCAGGGTGCACGGGTCTCCTCTTCAGGTTTGGGAGGAGCAGGCCAGCAAAATACCTGGTGGAGAAGACACCCTTTCCCAACAGGCTGAGCTAACTGTCGCAGGGAAAGAAAGAGGAGAAGAGAGAGCATATTCAGAAGCTGCGTTAGGGCTTCTGATCAGGGAAGAGGAATGAAAATGAGATGAGTTCCCTGTCTTTAAGCTCACTAAGTGACAGTGAAGATGGTTTATACATATGGGAAATATATAAACCTGTAAGTAATGCTGGCATTTTTGGAAAATGAAAAGCAGATGGATGAGTAGAGAGAAATTTAACAGACTTCTGAAAGCTAAAGCCAAAGTTAGCAGTAGGGAAAGGCACAAAGCTTGTATTGCAAACACACTCACACACGGCACACCACACCACTCACACACATCTTCAGGAATCTGGGTACCAGGTGCCTTGGGTGAGGGGTAAAGGCGGGACAAATAGGAACGGGTCCTTAAAGCCTCCTCCCCTGCATAGCTGGCCACTGCTTCCCCTGGCCTCAGCAGACAGGTGGCAGAGCCTCTGTGAGGGTAAAACCAAGGACCATGGCAATTTTGTTTGGGGTGGAGGACTAGCTGACAAACAGAGGGGTTAGTGACATTACGCAGATGGCTAAGGCCCTCCTCTGTCTCCTGCCCACTCCCGGCCTCAGGAGCAGACAGTCTTCTCTGGGGAGCCTGATCCGCTAAGGGATGTAAACCAACAATGCTGCTTTCTGGGTTGTGCAATAAAATGGCTTGTGCAGGTGTCCCTAAAGTGAAGACCATGGCCAAGTGACAGAGCTGCTAAGTGGCATTTTGACCCCTCCTCTGAAACACAAGCATAAGACATGATGAGTTGGGTTATTTGAAAAACATACTAAGAACGCCGGGGACGTAGCTCAGTGGTGCCGCACCTGCCTGGCAATCGCAAGGTCCTGAGTTTGATCCCTGGTATTGCAAAAAACCAAAAACAAACAGAAAACCCCCTAAGAAATAAGCAAATCGTAAAAAAGCATATTGGAGAAAATAGACTACACAGGGGAAGAAAAATTTAAAATAAATAAATATCGGTAGATTGAAAGTTATAAGAACATGCTGTGATCATGCTATCCAAGATGGTTACTGTAATACTGTAATAAAGGACAATCCAGATAGCTAAAAAGACCTTTTGGATTAAAAACATGATGGTGGAAATAAAAAAAACACATGAGAAAGTCCAGCATGTAGATGAGGCAATTTCTTTTTGTTGTTGTTTTTGTTTTTTGAGGCAAGGTCTCCCTTTGTAGGTCAGGCTGGCCCTGAACTCACTGTGTAGCCCAGGTTGGCCTTGAACTTGCATCGATCCTCCTGCCTCAGCCTCCTGAGTGCTGGGATTACAGGAGTGTGCCACTGTGCCTGGTTTAGATGAGACAATTTTAAAAGAAAGTAGAAGAAAAAGAAGGGACACACAATAAGAAAATCTGAGGGCTGGTCAAGGAGGACTAACATCTAAATAAAAAAGCATCTACAGTAAGCAGAGGGAGAAAATTAAAAATAAAAAATTCATGAAAATGTCCAGTCATCAAAGGACATGAGGTCCCATTTGAGGCCCCATAAGCATACAGCATAATGGATTAAAATGAGCCCATACCAGACACACCACCACAAAATTTCAAACTACAGGTTGAATATTCCTAATCCAAAAATCCAAAATCTGAAATATTCCAAAATCTGAAACTTGTTGAGCATCGACACAATATTACAAGTAGAAAACTCCAACCTTGTCTCACCGACTGCATTCAAAACACAGGTGCACTAAAAATACCGAATGGGATTACCTTCAAAATGTGTGTATAGCATGTATATGAAGCACTCCAAGGCATCTCATTAGGTAAACAAATATTCCACATTTTTAAGAAATCTAAAATCAGAACACTTCTGGTTCCAAGCATTTTGGTTAAAGGATACTCAACCTGTATAGAATCTGAGCAATGATCCTACAAGTTTCCAGAGAGAAAATATTCTCAGGTAAAGAACCGAATGGGAATGGCTTGGGCTTTTCAACACTAACACAGAAATACTTTTCAAATTCCTGGGAAAATAGCTTCCAAATGAAATTCTACACAGTCACATGCCAATCATATGGGGGCGGGGGATGAAAACATTTTTCAGAACTGTGAGAGCCTAGAAGAATTTTACACTGCCTGTCTTCCCCTTCTCAAGAAACCACTGAAGATGAAAAGAGTTACAGGACACAGGGGTGACAAAGTGGAGAGGCGGAGGAAATCCCAAGATGGTTCAAAGGGATTTTTCTAGAAATCTACTGTACAACAGGCCACCACACTAGTCTCTTTGAGAAGGTTTCAGAAGAAACCTCTTCAAGATATTGAAATGGACAGAACACTTACATTTGCCTAAATATAAGCAAGCCTTCATTACTCTCTGTCCCCTTTCTCTGTTTACTTTTGCTTTATAACACTTCTCAACACCTGGCATTATATTCTGTTTATTAGTTTATTTGGCCTATAACACTGCCCAGAAAAATAGCAATTTTTAATAAATATGGATTGAATGAATGATGAGCATATAATAAAGGAATGCTCACCTTAGTATGTGAGAGGTGTTTCATAATTGTGAAATCCATTTCTCCAATCAGTACGGCCCATGGAGGTGGCCTGGTGCCCTCCTGAGCCACAGCGACCCCTGCTGGAATCTTTCCTGAGTCGACAGACTAGCCAGGACCACCGTGGCGAGCCCCAAGGTGGAAACTTCTAGAAGTACACATACTCAGTATCTGATGAGGCCTTCTGATGTGTATGCACAAAAAAATTCCCAATAAGAGATTTCTGATATTTACAAAAGGCTTTTGTTGTCGTAGTTCCTCAGGAATGTTCTCCTCTGCCATCTTGTGGTCAAACTTGGGAACTTGCCGGCAAACATTTTGCCCTCAGTCTGGGCATCTGACCGGACCCTGGGGCTGTCCAACCTCTCAGGCTCCTATTTCATTGAAAGCCACTGAGGTGACTGCTTTGCTTAATGGCTCAGCTGGGAGAAAAGCCTGTAGGCCATCTTTCTAGAGTCCAGCTTTACCTGACCTTTATCCTCCAGTTTAATCACAGCCTCCACTATTAACCCAATCACAGTTGGACCCCTGGGCTCTCAATAAATGCCTGTAAGACCCACATAGACAGAGCTTTACCTATTGGGCCTGGTAGCATTTAAAAAGCATGTGGTACATGGAATATGGTTACTAAAAATGTTGTTGAAGAAGTGAAGTAATCATTTGCATTTATAGAACACTCACTACACGCCAGCCCAAGCCCTTCATACAGACTGTCTCACTAAACTAAAGCACCTGGCTTGTCCAGGACTGACCCAGGAACCTCAGTCCTTGACCAAAGGCATGGGAATCCTCTTCTATTGTGTTTTTACACCATCTCCCTGAGGCTGATGCTACCATAGCTTCATGTTTCAGATGAGAAAACCGAGGCTCAGAATTTGTATAATTTGCCCTCCCTTTAACATTCAACTCATAAGAGGCATCATAAGGACTTAAAATCAAAACCTTGGGTTCTCCAGCCTACATCACAATGATTCTTCTGTCCTCTTCCCAGGAGCAAAGTGCAGGGCTTCATGGGGCTGGCTCTTTTGGGAGTGCTGCTGTAATCTCAGGGTTTTCTCTGGTCCGTGACTGTGAAGATGTGAACGGGAATGGGGTGCCCTCAAGTCCTGCGTGCAGAAACATCTCAGGCAAATAACTGAATTGTGAGGGTGGACGGGGAGAAAACATATTCTCCTCGGCAGTTAAGTCTCGATGTGTCCATAGACCGGAAGCTCTTCGTGCTCTTCCGGGACACCTGTTTAGTCTCAATAAACAATTATTGGACACACATGGGGTGTGGGTTTTAGAAGCTGAGTGGGACCTATTAGGTTTGTAATCTGAACCAAGGACCCAAGTAAGACTAATGACCTCCTAGAGTGTGGTCTTACAGAAGGTCAGTCTTAGTGAAGGTTCATCTTCCCTTTTTTTTTTGAGGCAGGGTCTATGTAGTTCAAGCTGGTCTTGAACTTACTATGTAGCCCAGGCTGGCTTTGAACTCAACGTGACCCTCCTACCTCAGGCATGCACCACTATACCTGGCTTCCTTTCTCTTTTAGTTTTTGAGACAGGGTCTCATTTTGTAGTTCGGGTTGGCCTCGAACTCACAGTGATCCCCTGGCTCAGCCTCCCCAGTGCAGGCAATATTAAATGTGTGTCACCACGCCTGGCTAGGTTTGACTTCCAGAAGACTAAAATGCAGGCTGAACAGCAGGAGCTGAGAGGTCCTCTCTGTTCAAGGGGACAGCTTGGGGACAGGCTTTTTGTCCTACTTGCCGGCCACCACACAGCTGCAGAAGTGTGTGTTGGGCCCAGGTTCTGACACCCATGGCCTCCTCTTTCTTGTGGTGATGGGGACCGGAAGGTCTTTTTAAAATTTTATTTCATTCGTACATTTTATTTATTTTATTTATTTTTATCCTTTTATTGGTACATTTTAGGTATACAATATAATGACGTTCATCTTTGGAATTTTGCACCTTTACATAATCTCTCTTGGTTCTTTTTTTCCCCCTTCCCCTACAAAGAGTTTGTTTCCATTTTGTCTTTTTCTCATATTAATTCCATTCCCTTCTTTCCTTTCCCCTACCCTTCCCACTTCCCCTTCTCCTTTGCCCCTTTTCTTCCTATTTCACATTATCTATTATATCTTTTAGTCCTTATTTACACTTTCAGTTTCTCACACTAGAGAAACTATTCAGTATTTACACATGTGTGTGCTATTTATTTCACTTAAGAGTATTGCCTCAATGTGCATCCACTTAGCTATAAATGTCTCTAGTTTCTCATTCTTTATGGCTGAGTAGTACTCCATTTTATTAAAAAACCACATTTTATTTATCCAGTCTCCAGTTGATGGGCATTTGGGCTGTTTCCAAGTTTTAGCTATTACAAACTGCGCTGCCTTGAACATGGGTGCACATATATCTCTGTGGTATGATTCTTTTAATTCTTTGGGGAAGATCCCCAGCAGGGGAATAGTTAGGTCAAATGGGACCTCCAGTCCTAGTTCTTTAAGTTATCTCCATACTGATTTCCACAATGGTTGTACCAGTCTACACTCCCACCAGCAGTGGAGCAGGGTTCCTTTCTCCCCACACTCCCAGCAGCATTTGTTATTGGTTGATTTCATGATGGCAGCCATTCTTTCTGGAGGTGGAATCTCAGTGTTGTTTTCATTTGCAACTCTAAAATGACCAATGATGTTGAACATTTTTTCATTATTTTTATTTGCCATTTCTACTTCATCTGAGAAATGTCTGTTCATTTCAGATGCCCACTTTTGGATTGGGTCTTTAAATTTGGGAGCTCTTATCTTTTTAAGTTCTTTATAGATTTGAGATAGTAGACCTTTGTCTGAGGAACAGCAGGTGAAGATTTTTTCCCACATTGTGGGTTGTCTCTTCACACTGCTGGTGGTTTCTCTTGCTGTGCAGAAGCTTTTTAATAAGAAGAGATCCCACTTGTTGATTGTTTATGCTACTTCACGGGCAACTGAGGTTTTGTTCATAAAGTCTTTTCCTTCACCAATGTCTTCAAAAGTTCTGCCTAACCTCTGTTGCAGCCGGTTAAGCGTTTCTATTTTAATATTTAGATCTTTAATCCATTTCGAGTTTAGTTTAGTGCATGGTGAGAGATACAGGTCTAGTTTTAATCTTTGGCAAGTTGAAGCCCAATTTTCCTGGCACCATTTATTAAAGAGGCTATCTTTCCTCCAGTGAGGGTGTTTGGCTTCTTTGTTGAAGATGAGGTGGCTGAGTGTGTCTGGTGTTGTTTCTGCATCTTCTAATCTGTTCCACTGGTCCTCAGGTCTGCTTCTTTGCCAGTACCATGCTGTTTTTATCACAGTAGCTTTGTTGTATAGTTTCAAGTTGGGGATTGTGATACCCCCTGCCATGTCTCTGCTTTTGCTATTCTGGGTCTCTTCTCTTTCCAAATGAATTTTTGGATTGTTTTCTCAAGGTCCATGAAGTATGTTGCTGGGATTTCAATTGGGATAGCATTGAATCTATATAGCAGTTTTGGAAGTATGGCCATTTTCACTATGTTGATCCTTCCTACCCAGGAGCAGGGGATGTCTTTCCATTTTCTGATACCATCTTCAATCTCTCTTTTCAGAGTGCTATAGTTTTCAGATTAGAGGTCTTTGATTTCTTTTGTTAGGTTGATTCCTAGGTATTTCAGTATTTTGGATGCTATTGTGAAAGGAATTGTTTGCCCTATTTCTGTCTCAGTGAGTCTGTTGTTCATGCAGAGGAAAGCTATTGATTTTTGTGTGTTGACCTTGTATCCAGCTACTCTACTGAATTTGCTTATTAAGTCTGGAAGACTTTTCATGGGATTCTTGGGGTCTTCTATATACAGTATCATGTCATCTGCAAATAATGACAATTTGACTTCTTTGTTTCCTATCTTTATTCCTTTTCTTTCTCTTGTTTAATTGGTGTCGCTAATGTTTCCAAAACTATATTGAACAGGAATGGTGACAGTGGACATCCTTGTCTTGTTCCTGATTTGAGTGTGAAGGATTTCAGTTTTTGACCCTTTAGTATGACACTGGCTGTTGTTTTTTTCATAGATGGCTTTTATTAGATTGAGATAGAGACCGTCTATTCCAATATTTTGTAGGGTTTTTATCATAAATGCATGTTGGATTTTGTCAAATGCTTTTTCTGCATCTATTGGGATGATCATATGGTTTTTGTCCTTGGCTCTATTGACATAGTGTATTACATTTATTGATTTGTTTATGTTGAACCATCCTTGCATCCCTGGGATGAATCCCACTTGGTCAAGGTGGATGATCTTCTTGATGATCCTCTGCATTCTATTTGCCAGTATCTTATTAAGGATTTTTGCATCTATGTTCCTTAGTGAGATTGGCCTCTAGTTCTCTTTTTCAGGTGGATCTTTCTCTGCTTTGGAAGTCAAGGTGATGCTTGCTTCCAGGAATGAATTTGGGAGTATTGCTTCCCTTTCAATTTCATTGAAGAGTTTAAACAGTAGTGGCAGTAGTTCCTCTCTAAATGTCTTGTAGAATTCAGCAGTGAAGCCATCAGGACCTGGGCTTTTCTTAGTTGGTAAGTTTTTAATTATGTTTTCAATTTCACTGATTGATATTGGGTTGTTTAGAATTTTTAGGTCTTCTTCATTCAACTTTGGTAATTCATATGTATCTAGGAATCTGTCCATTTCTTCTGTGTTTTCCATCTTATTGGCGTATAGGTTCTTGAAGTAGGTATTGATGATCCTCTGGATTTCTGCTGGGTCCATTGTAATTTCACCCTTTTCATTCCTAATTGCATGGATTTGGGCCTTTTCTTTCCTTTTCCCGGTAAGGTTGGCTAAGGGTTTGTCAATTTGGTTTATTCTTTCGAAGAACCACCTCTTGTCTTCATTGATTTTTTGTATCATTCTCGTAGTCTCCATTGCATTGACTTCTGTTCTGATCTTTATAATTTCCTCCCTTGTATGAGCTTTGGGTTTGTCCTGCTCTTCTTTTTCTAGAAGCTTGAGGTTCAGCATCAGGTTGTTTAATTGGGCTCGATCTGTTTTCCTAATATGAGTATTCAGTGCTATGATTTTCCCTCATTAGACTGCTTTCATTGTGTCCCATAGATTCTGATATGTTGTATTGTCATTGTCATTTAATTGAAAGAACTGTCTGATTTCTTCTTTAATTTCCTCTGTGACTCATTGGTTATTCAGAAGTGTGTTGTTCAGTTTCCATGTGTTTATGAAATTCTTGCGGTTTCTTTTGCTATTGATCTCCAATTTCATCACACTATGGTCTGATAATATACAGGGGATAATGTCAATTCCTTTGCACTTACTTAAGCATGTTCTATGAATGAGTATGTGGTCTATTTTGCAGAACAACCCGTGTGCAGCTGAAAAGAATGCGTATTCTTATTTTGTGGGGTGGAACACTCTGTAAACATCTGTTAAGTTCATTTGTTCAAGAGTTTGTGTTCTAATATTTCATTACTTATTTTTTGTCTAGTTGATCTATTTGTGACAGTGGGGTATTGAGGTCCCCCACTATTACTGTATTAGTGCATATATGACTTTTCATGTCTGTTAGTATTTGTCTTATATAGTTGGGCACACTAGTGTTTGGTGCATAGCTATTTATGATTGTCATCTCTTCCTCTTGGATTGTTCCCTTTACAAAGAGGTAGTGTTCTTCTTTGTCTCTCTTAATCAGTGTTGGTTTGAAATCCACTTGATCTGCAAAGAGGATAGCTACTCCTGCTTTTTGGGGGGTTCCCGTCACATGGAGTATTGTTTTCCACCCTTTAACTTTCAGTCTATGAGTTTCTTTTTTTTTTTTTTTAATTTTTGTTTAAATTCTTTTATTGGTACATTTTACGGGTACAATACGTTTACATTTATCATTGGGTGCTTGTACCTGTACATGATGTATCTTGGTTCTTTTTTATTTTTGGTACCGGGGATCGAACTTCAGACCTTGAGCTTGCGCAGCAGGCACTGGAACCACTGAGCTAAATCCCCGGCCCCTTCTTTTTGAATTAAATGTGTTTCTTGTATGAAGCATATTGTTGGATCTTGCTTCTTGACCCATTCTGCCAGTCTATTTCTTTTGATTGGTGAATTGAGACCATTGACATTGATGCTTATAACTGATACATATTGACTTGTCATTGTCATGACTTTTTCTTTTTGTTGGATTCTCCCCCTTTGCATTTAATTTCTTGTCGGACCTGATGGATTCATTCTGCTGTGTTTCCTGGGGTTGTGATCCTCATTGTCTTTTCCTAGGATATTGTCTAAAAGTTTTTGGAGTGCTGCTTTGGTATTCATGAAGTTCCTAAGGTGCTCTTTGTCAGGAAAGTATCTTATTTCTCCATCAATTTTTGAAAGATAATTTTGCAGGGTATATCAATCTGGGTTGGAGGCTGTTTTCCTTTAGGGCTTGGAATACATCATTCCAAGCTCTTGTTGCCTTGAGGGTTTGCATTGAGAAGTCTGCTGTGATTCTGATGGGTTTTCCTTTGTATGTGATTTGTTTCTTTTCTCTCACTGCTTGTAGAACTTTGTTCTTCTGTTGGGTTTCTGGAATTTTAACAATTATATACCTATGTGTAGATTTTGTTTGATCAAGGCTAGTTGGAGTCCTATATGCCTCACTTATCTGTATGTCAAGTTCTTTTCCCCTCCTTGGGAAGTTTTCTGCTATCACTTCTGTGAACAGTTTTTTTATGTCATCTGCACTCTCTCCTGTTTCTTCATTGACTCCAATCAGTCTTATGTTCTTCTTCTTTGCATTGCCTAGCAGCTGCTGGATTGATTTCTTGTGCTCCTTACAATTTTGAATCAATTTTTCTTTTCCTGGTCACTAATTGCAATCTATCTTCTATATCTGAAATTCTGTCCTCACATTGGCTCATTCTGCTGTGTAGTCTTTCAATGGAGTTTTTAATCTCCTGGAAATCTGTTTGCATCTGTTTTATGGATTCCATTTGTTTCCTATGTTGGGATTCCATCATGTTTCTCAGCTCCTCTCTAGATTTATTAATCATGTCTTGCACTATGAGCGTAATCTCTGCTGTTATCTGAGAAATTATTTCTGATTTCATTTTTTCCAGATCCTCTTTTGTTGCCAGTTCAGGGAGCCCAGGTGGTTGAGTATCAGAGTGTTCCATCTCGTTTCCCTTTGGGGTTGCTGTAGTTGATCTGGAAGTCTGTTTTTGAGACTTGTTTACATGTCTTCTCATTTCGAAGGGGGTGGGGGGGCGGTGGGGATGTGTGGTGTGTGTGTGTTGCTGGGGCCCGCTCGGCTCACCTCCTCTGTGCTGGGAGCAGTGGTACAGCACCTCAGAAGCCTCCTCTGTGCTGGGAGCAGTGCTATGCTGGCCCGGAAGCCTCCTCTGCATTGCGAGCGGTGCTACGGCAGCCTGGAAGCCTCCTCTGCTGGGGACTGGAAGTTTTTAGGAGCAACCTATGAAATGGGAACTGTCAAGGGACCAGATGACCCAGCACTAGCAAGCCAGTCCCCAGCACGCAGGCCCATCATGTAGTAGACCTGTTCTCTGAGGACCCCCTTCAGGCTCCAGAACATTCAGCACTAAGAAGTGTGTGACTCTTGGCTCCACAGATCCAGAATAGCAACCTACCAGACTCAGTTCCTTTCCTTTTGGGCCTTTAAATGGTTGAGGAGTCTCATTATTAGAACGTGTCAGACATGACATCAAAGGGAAGCCCATGGGTGAGCCCCAGAGGTTGGCAAGATGCAGAAGCTTTTCTCTTCCTGCTGCAAGGGGTGATAGTGGTGGTAGCCCTGCTGGAGCCTGGGAGGCCCAGGTCTTCCCCCTGTTTGTTTTCTCAGACTAGGGCTGAGACAGAAGCCCGGACACAGAACATTCTAGAGAGCCCAGCATGTAGCATCATGGGAAGGGCAAGTGCAGGAGAATTGCTTTTGTTTCTCCCACTCATGGTTTCAGTCCTGCAAACAGAGAGTCCTGGAGCTGGTGATAGGCACATGGCAATGTGAATGTAGTTAATGCTTCTGAGCTGTGCACTTAAAAATGACCCTTTTCTCTCTTGTGAATATTTAATCACAATTTAGAAAATAAAGAGCCTGCACATTTTCTCCTGTCCTGTGCTGTAGGCCCTGGGACTTGGCTGCCTTCCTTTACTCTCCAGCCCTGACTGTCTCCTCCTGTGTCTCACCCACCCTTGCTCCCAGCCACCGCCCCACCAGGTGACACTGCCTCTGCATGGTGACCCAGATCTAGTCCCTTGGCATTGTTGGAGTCACCTTCTGTGACTGCTTTTGCCCATGGGGCAGCCAACAATCAGACCCATGGGGAGGGAGTTAGTGTCTTCAGAGGGCGACACGTCCTCATGGGAGCTTCAGTTCCCTCTACCACGATGGCAAAGTGGCTCACCTTTCCTGTCTGTCCTTTGAGCCAGGCGTTCCAGCCTCTACACCCAGCCTCTCTTCTCCATCTAGGCACACTGGGGGGCCATGCTGGGTTTGGATCTTGGCAGCCTCTGGGGCCCTCCAGCTCACCCTTTGTCTTGCTTTTGGTCCCTCTTTGTGGCCTCAGCCATCACAGATGGCTGATAGGTGAGAGAGACCCTGTAGCTCATGGGTAAGAGGCTGCTCCTTCTCTGGGCTCCGACACGCTCAGGTTCAAATCCTGGCTCAGCCCCAGGGCTGGGTATAAGGCCTTGGCTAAGTCATGCAGACTGGCTGTCCTCAAGTTTTGTCTTGAAAATGGTGGTCATATACCTTCCTTCTTGTGCTCCAAGGACTAAAGCTGAGTCAGTCCCTGGTGCAGATTAAATGCTGGCAGGGAGACAGAGGCAGCCTGAGCTCCGGAGCCAGATGATGGGGCGGCTTTCGGTCTCCGTGTGCCTCGCTTCTTTCCTATGGGTCAGGAGTGCTGGTGACCACGGGGACTGCACATGTGTGGACTTAATCCAGGAGAGCACTGAGCGCGCTGTCTGCACACATTCAATGGTCAGTGCATGTTAACCACCATTGTTCATCACTAAAGAAAATGATACAAACTAGGCACATGGTGCACATCTGTAATCCCAGAACTTGGGGAGACTGAGGCAGGAGGATCACAAGTTTGAAACTAGCTGGGCAACTTAGTGAGACTATATGTCAAAATTTAAAAAAATAATAGCAGGATGGGGATGTAGCTTAGTGTGAAGGCCCTGGGTTCAATCACCAGTATTGAGAAAAACAGAAAGAAAATCCCAGAATTCACAACAAAATTCATAGCTAAAGTAGTCAACAAAAATCAAACTTGAACATACATTTACTAAGGTAATTTTATAAAGCCTAAAAGCTTTC
Organism: Heterocephalus glaber; assembly: GCF_053883595.1. Classification (NCBI taxonomy): domain Eukaryota; kingdom Metazoa; phylum Chordata; class Mammalia; order Rodentia; family Bathyergidae; genus Heterocephalus; species Heterocephalus glaber. Next base: position 372,333 of record NW_028258359.1, on the reverse strand, counting down.
AAAATAATTGTTTTAATTTTAACTTTTATTAGTGCATATTTGCAGTATGGGACTCCATTCCTCCTCGGGAGCTGGTACCAGTATATAACACATCTGAATTCTTTTTTACATACTTTTTCCCACCTCCTCCTCCCTTCCCTCCATTTCTTGGTCTCCCTTTCATATGCAAAAGATCTATCTCCCTATTATCTATTTTTTTATTTTGCTCTTTTCAAAATAAATATTTCTTAGTACCCTGAAATAAAGAACATCCACAAAGTAAAAGAAAAAAATGTGGAAACAAAAATAAGCTGACATGACATAAGATTTATAGACATACTGCAAATATTTCCAAAAGTATTCTGGATTTGTGCTATAAACTTCAAAGTCTGGTGCTGGGGATTTAGCTCAGTGGCACTGGGCTTGCCTCGCAAACGAAAGGTCCCGAGTTTGATCCCCAGTACCAAAAATAAATAAATAAAATAAATAAAAACCTTTAAAATCTGTTTCAAGGGCTTTCTTTTCCTCCCCATTGTAGAATTGTACTAGGACATGCAGCCCATGTTCACGTCAGTGTACTACTTGGATCATACATCGATCATCACAGAACTGAAAGGTGTAAATACACACATACACTGCCAGGAAAAGGCGGAAAAGCAGAGGTTACTGATGTGGCTTCATGTGCTTCCTTCCCCCATGCCTACCCCGAGCCAACTGCCGCTGTCTGGGGTCTTGCAAACAGAACATCCACGTGATACTGGCATCAGGTGGTCTTGGTTGTGGTTGGAAGTAGCAGTCAAATAAGAGCAGGAAGCAGGAGACCAAAGAGTAACCCCTGAAAGGCAGTGCCCACGCCTCCCTCTGTGTGCTCATATCCTTCAAAGGCTGATGAGGACTGTCATGGTATTATTCCATCCACGAGCAGAGCATGCTACAGTGCTAATATCAGATCTGGTTCATTCAAATGTTCAGAAGCCCATTGTGTTCCGGGTACCCTCAAACAAAGGATTTCCAAGTCCTCAGATTGTTTGGTGTTCACTTTATTCCACAGAACAAGAAATGATATCTAAAAGATTAAGACTTGTCCTAAAGCTACAGAGTCACTAGAAAACAAGTTAGGATTTGAATCTCTTTCAAGGATTTTGGATTAGGAATGGGACCAGGTGTAGGGATGCATTCCTGTAATCCCAGCACTCAGGGAGTCTGAGGGAGAAAGATTACAAGTTGTTGGGGGTTTTTTTGGTATTGGGGATTCAACTCAGGACCTTGTGCTTGCAAGGGAGGCACGGTACCACTGAGCTAAATCCCCGGCCCAGGAAGATTACAAGTTTGAGCCCAACCTGGCCAACCTAGTGAGATCTTGCCTCAATATATAAAATTTTGGGCTGGGCATGTAGCTCAGTGTGAAGGCCTTGGGTTTAATGTCCAGTACTACCAAAAAAAAAAAGTAAGACGATGGAAACTGAGTGCTCATCTCATCACTGTAGCAATTGGTTTTTCCCAACAAAGGCCACAATATGTAAATTAGAAACCATCGAAGTACTAGACTTTATGGTCCTTTATAACTAGTTTTTTTACATTAGAGTTTATTAGGTGCAAATTATACTCTGATTAAATTGTAATAGTTTGTTCAGGTCCTGCCTCTTTCATCTCGCTTCACGTAGCCCAAGATATTTAAAACATTTTCTTAACAAACAAAAGCCCACCGAGTTCAGGAGATTAGTGAAGGGGATATACACAGAACGTTCCCTTTAGGGACACCTACACAGTTATAGTACACGGAAGTCTGACAATATTGTGGGAGCTCAGAGCAGACACTGCCTAACATGGCAGGGACAGGAGACAGGAAGATTTGCAGGAAGTGGTCTGAAAATGAAGACTCAGCCAGGCAGAGGGGAATAAGGCTGACAGGAAGACAATGTGCTCCAGGGTCTGATTTTCCTTTTCTTTGACCTGGGAATGAGAACTTGAGGCACTCTAGGAAGAGAAGCTTAATGTTGGTTGGGTTGGAGTATGTGGAGAGAAATAAAATTTGTCCAGAGGAAAAAGGGCCTCTTGGGCTCTAGCTAAGGAACCGGGACTTGATCCTAAGTCAGGAAGCAAGCTTTGATGAATCACATTTGCTGTTCCCATTCTGGACGGAGAGTCTCGGCTTCAGCACAGCCTCCACAGAGCAACCACGAGCTTGGGTTGAAGCATCTTTGAGGTCAAACATCGACTGTTCTCCTAAATCGGTAACAGTTTCAATCCTCAGAGCGGTGTACGAGTTTAAGAACTATCCCTTGTTTGCAGAGGAATGTCAAAGTAAAATCATTCTGGGTCTGATATCTGGGATGATTAAATGATAAATATCTATTGGATAAATCAGGCATTGAGCATCTATAATGTTTTGGAAGAATTATTTCAAACAAAAAAATGCTTATCAGTATTGAGAAAAACACGCGAGATGTACACATATATGCACGTAGAGAGAACCTAGTGATATGAGACACAGATTTTTTTCCCCCCCTGGAAAAAATAGGACCAAGAAGAAACAGAGTTTGATGTTTCATGTCCCTGGGATTTATCCTATGTGGGCATTGCTTTTGTTAAGGCTTTCATCACTTCTGATGAAATTTCAAGGTCCACACAGTGCTTTTATAACTAGGCAGCTGTTAAAGATTTCTTACCAACCAAAAGACACAAGAACACTCACTCTTAAGAATAGGAATTTATTTCACATCATTGAAACTTTACACATTATTACTGGCCTTCATTTGAGTTGTTTTTTGAGTTATACATAATTTAAAAAGTGGTAGGATTAGAAAAACCAAAAGTTATCAGTTAATACTAGCTGGCACTTATTATATACCTGCAAATTCACTCATGGCATTAGCTTCTCATTTAACATTGTTCTCACAAGAGTTTTAGAAAAAATATGGAATTCTGTTACTCTTTCAAAATTGTTAGTACAAAATAATTTAATTTGTGTAGCAAGAGAGGAGTTAAACGTAAGGTATATCTCTGTTTAAAACGGGGGGGGGGTTAAATAAAACTTACAAAACAAGACTTCCTCTAGAATTTTTGACTCATTTCTCGCTCCTGAGAAAATGGCCTTTTAGGTTTGGTTTGGTTCACAATTCCGAAGTTGTCCTGTCAAGGCCAACCAATGGAGTGTCCTGCCTCTGGGGACAAAGGCGGCTTGGTCCATCTTCCGCATGCTTCCTGACCTTCACATCTTTGTCTGTGAGACCGACTCCAGTGTGGGATACAGGTCACCCTTTCCTGCATTTTTTTTCTTTTCTTCTTCATCAAACCGAGCTTCAACCTCCACTGGATTCACGTAAGTATAGAACCGAGCCATGATGGCAAATATGACACAGACCACCAGAAGCAATGCAGCAAATAGAATGTACTCAGCCCACTTTGAAGGGATCAGAGATGGAGTAAGAAAAAAAAAAATACAAGTTCATATTAGTGTATATATTACATGTGCATTTTCTTGCTATGTCTAGGTGCAAGGTGCTTTGAAATTAAATTGTTATGGAAAATTGGTGGGCAGGGTGTTCAGAGAGATTGGCCAGCTTTTCTTGAATGCATGAGGAACAGGTAATATTTTCTAACAGCACAGCACACAGAAACACAACATGAATGGGGGATAAAAGAGAATTTTGGGAACATTCCAGTCTTAAAACACATGGCTGAAGCCTGAAGGACGGAACCAAAAGAACACCTCTGTGGGGAAAAGAGTGTGCTGAATTCTACCCAGACAAGGCCCTTGAGTGATCCCATGGTGACCCCTTGAGCTCCTGAACATGAGCTTTAGCACACACTTTAATGGGACCTGGTGAGGGTGACCATGAAATGACCATCTTGACGACACCTCAGAGGGAGACCTTGTGTGCCACAGTGCAGAAGGAATGATTTTAAACGTCAGAAAAGCCCTCCTTTTATTTTAGCTAGAAAAATTGCCACCACTTCAAGAAGGGCTTTAATTTCAGGTATTATGAAAGTTTCTAGACAGCGTGTCTAGTTCAGGTAGTAAGCTGTATTCACTAAAGCTAGGAAGGATGATTTCTTTGATAGTAAACCATGTTAGTAAGTGTGCCATGAACTCAATCTGGTTATTTTGGTTGTCACTTTCCAACTGTATAATACCAGGGAGAAATAAGAACCAGTACACTCTTAGCTAAGAGGCTACTGGTAACAGCCCTGTCTGGTTGATTTGGTGACTTTAACCAGCTGTTATCTAAGTAACCGTGTATTTATAGATGGCGAGGGAGAGTCACAGTTACGACCTGTAGTGATAAACAGAGGACCCCAACTTCCTCCTCCACGCTGTACCTGTTCACTGAAGTGGCCTGCCCCTGCTACGATAAGCACAATGATGTTGCCCACAGCCACCGTCAACAGCCATCCTGCCTGAAGTACCGACTTCATGTTGGAAGGAGCCTGAGGAGGGAAAGCGAGGTGAATCTCAATCTAGATCTCGGTTTCAGAGCAGAACACAACCAAGCAATTCACTTCATCGAGCAGTCTACCCTCAAAGTGTGCATCATGAAAGGTCAGGCGCTCCCTTGGGTAGCCAGACCCTCGAATCCTCTCACTGCTCAGCACTCTGGAATCCATGCGCATCACTCTCCGCACACTTGCAAAGTGGTCCGCTTAGTAAAACATACAGATCTGCAGGCAACCAATTCTCTCGCTGCAGGAGAGCATGTAAGCTGGGCCATCCTACACGTCCTTGCCACAAGGGCTGCTCTCTGGTCTGCAAGCCTGCTCATCGAGAATTCCCTGCTAGGCTTCCAAAAGCCCCTTCACGCTCTCCTCCCTTTGCCTTTGCCTTTGTTAGACTTTGAGATTGTCACAGGAAGGGATTATCCAGCTCGTATTTATCATCTTAACTACCATAATTTTTTTTTTTTTTTTTTGCAGTACCAGGGGTTGAACTCAGGACCTTGCACTTACCAGGCAGGCACGGCACCACAGAGCTACATCCCCAGCCCTTAACTACCATAATTGAAGGTACGAGAAATCGTGGGATACAATGATCATAACTGCAGTTTTAATAAAATAGTTCAGAAACTTAACCTATAACCTGGGTATCAGGTTATCAGGTGCCTCATCTGTCAAATATATTTGAAAGCAATATGTTTTAGCTTATTCTTAAAGCTAGACCTTATTTGACATGTTCGTTAGGAGCTACACTGACCTTCACTGAGCCTTAACTACTATGAGGACACAGATCTATAATGAGCACATTTTTGAGTAGTTGGTACCATTTGGCTGTTTAATCTACTACCGTGACTCTACTGACAATCATTAATATAGTGTTTTTACTTAGGACTCTATACTCTCTATTTATTTTTTTAAAGTGCTGGGGATCAAACCCAGGGCCTTATTCTCTGGCCAAGGGCTCCACCACTGAGCTACACTCCCAGCCGAGGATGCAAAGTGCTAGAGTGACCACAGGAATACAGACACATATGAATGTACGCACTCACAAAGCTACCCGGCTAGTGTTCTTACTCAGCAAAGGCCCTGTGATCTTTCTCAAATCTCAAAAACCTTGCTCTGTGGAGGATACAGTGCTTTTCTAGAATTTTTAAAAACTATACGGACTGGGGATTTAGCTCAGTGGTTCCGCCACCTGCCTCGCAAGCTCAAGGACCTGAGTTTGATCCCTGGTACCAAAAAAAAGAAAAACTATAAACATGCAGCAATTCAAGATTTAAATTAAGTCTCAGAAGCATTCTTGAAGGTAGGGGGTTAGGAGAAGAGTGGTTAAAAAAAAATAAACGAGAAACCTGTGAATATGAGAACTCCAGTCCAGTGACAGAGAAGACCACTTCGCCACAGGTGAGAAGGAAATATTGCGGGATTTGCAAAGCCATGTTGACTGTGTTGGGCGAGATATCTTCAAATTGCTTTATTCCAGGGCAGCCGTTACTCTAGACCACGAAGGCAAAGGCAAGAAGTTGAAATTGAAGTCAAGATTGCTTCTAGAACAACTGTTCAAATGGACATTGAGTTTGACCTTCTAGGGTAATGTACAATTTAATAAGAAAGTACACTGTTTAAACGTAAGTGTTCAACACTGCCTTTTCTACTTGTGATGGGACAGCGTTGGATGGATTGAAAATGTGTTCACTAATATTTTCCTCTTAAATGAGAGTAGATTGGAAGTCAGCTTTGTTTAAAACATTGCTACCTCTCTGAAGTATAAGTTCCTAAAGTCCATGTTTATAGTCCATAAGGAAGCATCTGATACTGGTCAACATGAACTTCTAATCCATGTAAGTCAGTCTGCTGAATTTTATTCTAGTGGTTAACTTTGGTCAATGATAAATTGAAGAAGTAGTGGTGAGTTGAATTAATTCTGACCATTTCCAATATAGATCCTAATACTCATCTAGTCATATCATGAGGATGTCCTACATGTTTGCAAGAGTTCATGCCAGTAAAGGCTGAGTAGAACTGATAGGATGGACTGTTACTGACCTGCCTTTCAATTACGTAGGTATAAGCACCACCGAATTCAAGGTTGGAAGATTCAAAATCACGTGGACATGACTCTGGAAACTCTGTTGAGCTAATCGTGAAGCTTTTTCTATTAAGAGAAAGAATAATAGAGGTTAACAGTCTTGACATTATAAGTCTCAGTGTATTAAAAAAAAAACCACTTGATACCCTTGAATTTCATTTTTGTGGGGGTTTTTTGGTACCGGAAATCGAACTCAGGGCCTCATACTTGGCAGACTGGTGCTGTGCCGCTGAGCTACATCCCGGCCCTACCCTTGAATTCAGAGCAAAGTGTCCAGGAAAGGTACTTACATGCCAGAAGAAAAAAACTGATACTCGCTGGCATTATGACTGGTGACATCTTCATAAACTTTCCCACTCATTGTGATGTTGACCACGTTGTTAAAAGTATTTACAAATCTGAAACAGAAAACCACCTGTCTTGTAACTGAACAGTGGAATGATTTATTCTAGATCACAGGACATGCACCTGACATTGGGCTATGCTACCATTTTTTTCCCTTTTTTTTTAGTACTGGGGATTGAATTCAGGATCTTGTGCTTGCGAGGCAGGTGGTGGAACCACTGAGCTAAATCCCCAGCCTTATGCTACCATTTTTGAAGGAACTGAAGATGCTTGCAGAAAATTCCTAGTGCCTAAAGGCAGAAGGTTAGCTATTACTAGCTCAGTGGTGTTTGGGGACAAGTAAATAGGCATGGAAATAAACACTGGTCCTTGCCCCATCCAATAGGCAGCCATGCCTTGGTGCTCCTTGCTCCAAAAGCTTTAGTGTTAAAGAGGTGAAGGACCAAGACCGGAAGTTGCCCTGTACCTAGAAGACATCCTGGGCCAGGATTCTTTCAAGGGGTGAGGAGCAAAACCATTGTTTCCTTTACATCCAGGAGCCAGGGGCAGAGGAGGACCTTGGGAAGGATTGAAGAGGCAGTTTCAAGAAATTGCTCTCAGATGGTAGAGACCAGTGTGGCTCTGGGGTGACAATGACCAGGACCCTGCTGAAATGCAGGAAGGAGTGGATACCCAACAGGCTCTGACCCTAGTCCCAGGGCTTCCAGTCTGCCAAGTCCCCCATGCCTAAGCCTCACACGGAACCAAGTGAGTCCTCTGCCTTCCTAGGACCACAAAGGTGGTGGGCAGAGAGGGCAGATGATTAGAGATCACTTCCTTAAATGGTGCCGGCTGTAGAAGGCTCTGAAACTCTTGTAGTACTAAACAGATGAGCGGGTGCTGCCTAAAATAAGACCAGTTGATTTTTCCCCTACCAAATAGGTAAGTGAAGGCTCATAGCAGATCATCAAAAGCAGAGAACAAGAAATAATAGTGCACATTTAAGTTCTGTAAAGAGCAATTTAAAGTTTATGCCCATAAAATGTGGCCAAGTTTCATCAGCTTTGTAACACATATTAATTTGATACAGTGGTTTTTATATGTAATTTGTAAAGGATATCATATTCATACATCTGGGGTACATGTTCAAAATATTTTTATTAGGTATGATGAACAGTTTAAAGGCTACTGCCCTAGAGAAGCTTCCTATATATGGACAAAGAAACAGGTAAGAATGTGGGTTGTGGTATTGTTTGGCAAAATGGGAATAACAAATTTTCTTGAATGGTAGAATGGATAAATAAATTGTAGTATACCTATGCAGTGGAATACTATACAATGGTAAAGTGAATGGATAAGAGAAGTACATATCAATATGGCTAAGTATTAAAATAATAGGTTTTATATTATCTATAATATTACAACATAGTATTTATGAATACATATAATATGTACTGATATAATGTTTAAGAATACATAAGAAAGATAAACATCAAATTTTCAACTCATTTTTGACCAGAAGAATTGCCCCTTTAAAGGCCAATTTAAGGTAATTGTTTAAATCTTGCAAATTACCGATACCATGTAATCAAAAGGATTTCATTGGCTGAAAATTTGTATAGTCTTCCTTTAATTCACATATTACTCAGAAGTCTGACTTCATGAAATTATTGAAGTTTTTCTATTTATTTTCTGATAACCATTTTTTAGAGCTTCCCCTTTTTGAAATCTAAGGCATTACTGAAATAATAAAATCTTTGATCCATTAAGGATTTGATGTTGTCAGTTAGTAGAAAAAAGTTTCTCATTTATCTTTTACCACATGGTGGTGGGGGGTGATATATTACTAAACTCACACATCTCTCTTCTTTTTCAAGATTTCATCAAAGAAAATCTTTTTAAATAATTAAGCTTTTATAAGCTTTTTTTTCTGGTGCGTTTTTATAGTACCAGATCAAAGAGGATACCACAATCTGAACTGCTCAAAATTTCCACCAAAGCAATGACATCCTCACTCCAAGGCAAAAAGGAAACCCCCGTGGGGATTCCAGCTCAGACTCAAATGCAAAGGTCCGGGAACGACCAGGTAGGTGACCATCAGCAGCATATTTCCTTCCAGATCCCCTGGGGCAGCTGTGTCTCGGTGTGCGGGTAGGACAGAGGGACAATCCCAGAGATCTGAAACAAGGTGTTCAGGCCTGAAGTGTAACCCTTCCAAATCCACGTTGGAGCCCTAACTCTCAGTGCCTCAAAATGTGACTATTTGGTGAGGTCTTTAAAGAGGTAAAATGAGAGCCGGGAGTGCTGGTGCACACCTGTAATCCCAGCACTCAGGAGGCTGAGGCAGGAGGATTGTTATGAGTTTGAGACCAGCCTGGGCTGCATAGTAAGTTGATGGTCAGGCTAAACTACATAGAGAGACTCTGTCTCACAAAATAAAATAAAATAAAATAAAATTTAAAAAAATTTTCATTAGGGTGGGACTTAAACCAACATGACTGGTGTCTTTATATGAAAAGGAGATTAGGACCTGGGCATGCATAGAGGAAAGGCCATGTGGAGACACATCCAGAAGATGACCGTCTGCGAGCTACGGAGAGAGGCCTTGCCTCGGAAGAAACCCACCTTGCTGGTCCCTTGATCTTGGACTTCCAGCCAGAGGAACAGTGAGGACACAGCTTTTTGTGCAAGTGAGCCACCCATTCTGGGGTACTTGGTCATGGTAGTTCTGGCAAACTCATATAAAGGAAACAAAGGAAATGAAGGAAGGAACAAAAAAATCTGAAAAGTCTTTGTCGTGCTGAGCTGAATAAAATGCCCATATTTAGTTACACTGCAGAGGGATCTGGAAATGCCAACGAGAAAGAAGTTGCCGAGTTTGAGAAGATGAAATAAGTGACAAAGACTGCAAACACATTTTCCCCGTCGGAACAAGTGAGCGCAGCAGGTACGAAGGAAATAGAGATGAGGCATCAGAGCCCTGGGAGAAAAGGTCGGCATTCAACCCCTGAGCCAAGAGTGAGATGAGAACAAGGCGTTTTTGGTCAATGTATACTACACACTTCATGCTTTGGGGGGAGATAGTGCCAATGATAGGGTATTAAAATCTCACTTTCTGATTGCTCATTTTGTACAGAGAAATAGGGTGAATTTTTGCTGTTGTCACTCTTGCCTCTTGTGACCTTGGTTCGAGTAGAGTCCCAAATACTTTTTATGTAGACAGTTGTCACCTGTTAAGTAGAGACAGCTTTATTTCTTCCTTTCTAATCTACATGTTTTTGTGTCTTTCTCTTATCTCGTTCCTCTGGCATCCAGAAGGATGTGGAATAGAAATGGGGAGAGTAGTATCTTGTTCTTGTTCCTGATCTTAGGGGACAGCATTAGACTTTTTCCAGGAAAGTTTTTTGTAGGTGTCCTTCTTAAGGGTAAGGAAACTCTTACATTCCTAATTACCTTAGTTTTCATCATAAATGGATGTTGACTGCTTTTTCTGCATCAGTTGATAAGAAGGATGTGGATTTTCCTCTTTAGTTTATTTAGATGAAAGATTATATGGATTAATTTTTAAAAATCGATTGCACCAGCCTTACACTCTTAGGATAGGCCCCATACTCTCATTTTATACTCTTATTACAGTTGAATTTTACTATGGGCATGCATCATTTCCATCAGAAAGTAATATAACTCGAATTTTAAAGAAATATTCATACCTGATTCCATTTTCTCCTTTGTCTGGCTTCTTGTTAAGCCCATCCTTTACCTGAGGAGAGCAAACAGTAATATAAAAACATTTCTGATATTGAATTCCTTAAAATAAATTCACATTAACATTTCAGCCTTTGAGGACAGTGATGTCAACCCTTAACCTAGTAGCTAAGGGCATAATTTTATTACATTTGAAGGGCTCTATTTTTTCAGGCTGACAGGAGCCTTTAGTACTTTTGATCCTTGATTTCCAATGTTTCCAAAGAATACTAATTTCCAAGAACTTAGACCAAAGTCAATAGCTCTCTAATTAAGCAAAAGACCAAGAAAATTAACGGCATAATTACACACACACACACACCATATCCTGCTCGACTCTTTTTAAAATTTTTAATTAGTATTTAACCCTTTCCATCTACCAGTCCAATTTTAACTAGAAGTCAAAAGATATAATACCACATAGAAGTAAAACAAAGTCACACCAATAAAAGTCAGGCCTCCGGCTTCACAAACAGCAGTCAGATGGAGATGTCAGCTACTCACCACGCGGTAGTGACTGGGGCCCCACACTAGGAGGGTGTGGCGATGGCCCTGCTCAAAGTCTTGGGCCACCCCCGTGACGGGTGATCCAGGGGAGGACACGTTGATGCTTGTCAGTTGGTCTACATCAAAAGTCATAAATGTATCTGTCTGTCAATGGGTGGAAGGAGCCACAGTTAATCACAGAGTCCTGTTTTGCACTTTCAAACACTGTAATGGCCCAGTTACTTGGCATTCCAGCTGTCCAAGTTCACGTTCTTACCCACTGACAATGCCTTATGGAGAGCTGACACGTATCGCTTCAACCTCACGGATTCTGCTATGAAGCTTTTTAGCATTACCATGGGAATTCTACTTTCCACCAAGCATTTTACTTTTGTTTCATGACAATTAATGGCATGGAAATTATTTCTGGCACTGGGCAAAGAACAGCAGCAGAGGAAGAGCAACAGCCCCCATGCAGCCAGTATTGGGCTGACGAATGCGTGTTTAACCTTCTTCAGGGTCACTAGCTTGGCAAGGTCAAAGGCAGTGGTTCCAACTCTGGCTGAGTAGGAATGAGAGCAGTCACACCAAGATCTCTGGGGTTTGGACCCAGCTATCAGTGTTTTCCAAGCTTTCTGGGTGACTCCAATATGAACTCAAGGTTGGGAACAACTAATCCAGAATACGACCACGTAGAGCAAGGTTTCCTGACCTTGGCACTGTTGACCCTGGGCCAGCTAATTCTTTGTTATGTCAGCATCTCCACTTCTACATATGAGGCACCAACAGGACATTTCTAGTTGCAATGACAAAAGAGTCTCCAGAAATTGCCAAATGTTCCCAAGGGACACAATCACCCAGTTTTGAACCACTGCCCTTCCTTGCTACTTGAAGCATGATTTTTTATTTTAATTTTTTTGGTACCGGGGATTGAACTCGGGACCTTGCGCTTATGAGGCAGGTGGTGGAACCATTGAGCTAAATCCCGGGTCCCATGGATTTTTTTTTTATAGCAGCAGTACCCAGGAGCCTGCAGAAATGCAGTGTTTCTGATCTGCTGATTCAGAATCTGCATCCTAGACAGGCATGGTGGTACATGCCTATAATTCTAGCACTTGGGAAGCTGAGGGGGGAGGATCACCTCAGATTTGAGGCCAGCCTACTACATGGTGAGTTTAAGCCCAGCCTGACCTTGAACATAGCGAGACTATGTCTCAAAAACACCAAAAAACAAAACAAAACAGAACAGAACCTGCATCCTTACAAGCTGCAAGGCGGTCGGTACACAGATTCAAGTCAGAGGTACATTGATCTCGAGCAGGGCCAGCGAGAGAGCAAGAGACTGAGGCATTGTGCTTCCGGGCAGATTTGTACCAGGCCTACGACAAGCTGCTTCTCCAAATCCTATCATGACTCAGGTCAGAAGGCACGAAAGAAGGTTGCAATTCCCTGTGCTCACTTACTTGAGACATCTGGCCCAGGGTCACTGTTTCTCCAGGAAAAGATACAGTCACGTTATCGTTTCCAATATTCAAGACTTTAATTTGGACATGGTGTGCTTCGGGGAAGACTGGAAGAGTTTTCTGTGCAAAAGAAGAAAAAATTGACAGTGAGGTCTTCGATGTGATGCAGACGGTCATTTTCATCTGCGTCCTGAAGTCCCCTTCCTTCTAGCCATCCAAAGCTGTGCTGGCAGGGATGTGGAAACACCCCTGCTATGCCTGTGGCCACTTATCTGACCTCATGGCGACCAGAGAAAAGGGCACTGGAGGGCATTGGAAAGATCCTGTGTTGGCCTTGCCTGGCACCTCCAGCTCCGAGAATGCTGGGTGTTAAGCCCGTGTCTGGGGTCAGAGCAGCCACAGCCTGAGAGAGCAGCTCACTTGGCAGCAAGCCTGGATCTGACACCTGATCCCTCCCTGTCCTCCGAGCCCATCCTCAGCCCCGAATGTGACCATCTTCTCACAAATGCTTTCAGCCTCGGGCCTCCAGGTCTGGGCTCAGGGCTTCTCTCTCTCTCTCTCTCTCTCTCTCTCTCTCTCTCTCTCTCTTCTCTCTTTTTCTCTTTTACAATGCTCTTTCTCAAATCCAGTGCCACCAAAGCAATCCACTTCCACTTTACCCACAATTCCTTTCCCACAAAGCCAGCCATGAGCAAGAGAATGAGCACACCCATGCTCAGAGCAGGCTTGTGCCCAGTAGCCAAGAGGTGGAAGGAATCCAGGTGTGCATGCACAGATGGGTGTACAAAGAAAATGTGGTATGTCCACACCATGGAATACTATTCAGCCTTTAAAAAGAAAAGAGATCCTGTTACATGCCACATTGTGGGTGAGCCTTGAGGACATTGTGCTGAGTAAAACAAGCCAATCACAAAAGGACACATACTCCATGACCCTGCTTATCTGAGGTGCCTAGAGAAATCAAATTTGTACAGACAGAAAGTAGAATGGTGGATGCCAGAGTCTGGGGGAAGGAGAGACGGAGAGTTGTTTAATGAGCACAGAGGTTTAGTTTGGGAAGACGAAAAAGGGTGTTGGGTGGGGACACAACAAGATGAACGTGTGTAACGCCGCTTAGAAAGGGGCAAGATGCTAAATTCCATGTTGCATTTATCACAATTTAATTTTTAAAACATTTTTTAATTTGAAAGAACTTGAAAGAGAAGGTTGGGAACAGAGAGACTAAGAGACAGAGAGAAACCCTCTCACCTCATGTTTCACGAACCACACAACACCTACTTCTGGAACTAAGACGTGATCTCATGCTAACAACATCAGGAGATTAGTTTAGTGCACTGCGAGTCCAAAAGATGTGGATTAGCTTAGGGGCTAACCGTTATTAGAGACATCAGCATCCAAAAATGTGTATTTCCATCACAAAGACTATGTGCATACTTTGAAGTGTTGCTTGTTAGTGAATGACAAACTTTATCAGATTTCTTGCACGTTGAGATTGCAAAGAACCATAAACTTCCTTCTTGATGAAAACTGGATTGTAAATGGAAGCTGTTTGCATACCTTTCTTCTTCTAAAGGAGAGTACCCATTCAACCCTCTTCCCGCTGCGCCTCTGCAGTGTGAGAATCCAGTGTTCATGGATGGAAAGGGACTATTTTGACCCTCGCCCCATACCATTCTGTAGCTCCATGGCCTGGAACTGTATATAGGGAGAGACCCTGGTGTCCCCAAGTCCTCTTAGTTCTGGAGAAAGATTCTGCGTGCTCCCCCAAACCCACCAGGAAAGGATATTGGAAACTCAAAGAAGACTCACATCAATTTCCACCTGCACAATGGCAGCCACCACAAAGGCCATGGAAGCCAGGAACATTCCAACTGTCATCCTCTTCAGGGAGCTGATGGATACAAGAAGAAAGCAAACCTCAGACAGCTTCTCACAGAGATGCTAAGGATAAGCTTCAAAAGACGCCTTCCTGGGCCAGGGATTTAGCTCAGTGGTTCCAGCACTTGCTTTGCAAGCAGAAGGTCCCAAGTTCAATCCACGGTACCAAAAAAAAAAAAAAAAAAAAAGACACCTTCCCACCTTCCTCTGGTGCAACCAGGTTCCCTGCAATGGGCAGGCACTAGGAAATGTCTCTCATTCCGGTATCTGTGACCAGGGCTAAGGGAAGCAGATGGATACCACTTCTCATTTGCACTTTTATGTTTAATTTCTAGAAACAACAGTTGAGGTGATACTCAGGATTGTAGCTCACATTTTATCACCACATGGTATGATTAAAAAATATGGTGAATGCTTAAAATTTTTAAAGAAGTATTTATTACAGTAAAAGACCCATTGCCATTAACTCCCTCTCCCTTTGAACACCTTTATCCCATCCTTCTTGTCACTTTCTGAAGCAGATCTGGAAGTCCTCTTTCATGAGTGTCTTTAGTTGTGCTGTCATGGCTGCCTTGATTCAGAACGTTTACCTTTCATGTTTTTTTTTTTGTTTTTTTGTTTTTTTTGGTACCGGGGACCAAACTTGTATCCTTGTGCTTGTGCAGCAGGTGGCAAAACCACTGAGCTAAATCCCTGGCCCATGGTCCTTTTGATTTTGAATTCATTCTGAATTTTTTTTTTTTGGCACATCTCTTAAAGACCCAAAAGAGACTTCTAGAACTGCTTCAGAAAGTGGTCAGAACAATGAGATAAGTGTGCTCAAAGTGAGGGGGGATATTTTGAGGGGTGATTAGTGGCAATGAATCTTCTACTAGAACAAACATTTTAAAAATTTAAACATTCATTGTATATTTTGACCGTACATACATAAGATAGCCTTAGAGGCTTTTTCAGGCACAATTTGTAGAATTTAAAAAAAGTTTTTATCTAGTTTGGTTTAGTTTTTGCAGTACTAGGGATTGAACCCAGGGCCTTTGCATCGAGTTGCATCCCCAGTACTCCCCGCCTCCTTTTGAGACAGGGTCTCACTAAACTTCTCAGTTGCCCAGGCTGGGCTCAAACTTGCAATCCTCTGCCTCAGCCTCCTAGAGTGCTGAGATTAGAGGTGTACACCATGTACCTGGCTAGGACCTTGATTTATTTATTTTGTGTGTGTGTATGTTTTTTTTTGTACTGGGGATCGAACTCGGGACCTCGAGCTTGCACAGCAGGCACCGGAAACACTGAGCTAAATCCCCAGCCCAGAACCTTTATTTTTAAAGGCATTTTAAAAACATTGACAAAAAAAATCGTAATTCATTTCTTTAAAAATCCCATCAACTGATAGAAGGCGTCCTTGCCCTGATGTGCCAGAAGCAGAGGGAGTGTGGTTCCCGGGCAAAGCCCCAGAAAACTGGCACCTGTACTAGCCCAGACCAACCCAGAACCTACGTGAAATTGAGGCCGCATTTGGCAATCAGAGGATAGATCACAGCATCGAAGATAGGGACCATGATTACAATCAGGATGGCGTTCACAGTCTGCAGGGGAAACAGAGGAGGTTAGCGCTGCCTCAAGGACCACTTGGGGCTCCGGAAGCAACTTAGCAATTTTCTCCTACCTGCATCTGATCCGGCTGGATTTCAATAGCGCCCTGCAAAGAAAGAAAAGAGAAATCTCATTGAAAAACACCATGAAAGGAAGGAGAAAGAGGACAAAGGGACCAAAACAAAGGAGCAGTGACCAAGGAAGGTAAAATACGAGATCCCAAACTTACAATTCTCCCAGTCATAGTTGTCGCTTGCAGTGTCCACCTGGAGCCCTTCAAAATGAACACATTTTTGTATCAGTTGGCAACAGGTTTTTAAAAATTTCCCAAGTCTTTTTAAAATCACAAATGAGGCCTGAAAAGTTATGGGATTTAAAGTTTTGTTTTGTTTTGGTACCAGGGATCGAACTCGGGTCCTTGTGCTTGCTAGGCAAGCGAGGGAACCACTGAGCTAAATCCCCGGCCCTGAGATTGAAAGTTTTAAACATCAAGTTGGCCTCCCAGCTCCACAATAACACAAGGTAGAGAGAAAGAAGTTGCATTTCTGTTACACCAGGGACACCACATACAGAGCCACAGCCCTCATGAGGACACACACACTGCTGCTGGGACTCGAAGCTGTCCTTGGAGTTAGAAAGGCTCGCCAGAGCATGGTTGGAAGCTGCTGCCACCTGCAGAGTGAAAACAGCTCTGTACTCTCAGCAAAGTCCACTCTGATTGATAGGAGCCACATTTAATGTCTAGAGGGCTTAACATGGATCCCCTCGAGATGGTGTGAATCCTAATCTCAGCAGCCCAGAGACAGTTAACTTGCCGGATAGTAAGCGGTGATCCTGTAACAGGCACGGTAAAAAGGATCTCTTAGGAGTTAGATTTTTTCTTTTTAGAGATAAACAGTTTCTCCTTTTAGAGATGAGCAGCTCCTGCAAAATTCCTCCTGCTGGGTGTACAAGCCCCTCCTGTCCGCAGCCCCATGAAGGACAGAATATGCAGACACTGGCCCCGGGAGGCCAGACCCCCTCTGCTTTCCCCAGGGAAGGGAGGAATAGAGCTGGACATAGCTGGGAGGATAAAGCAAGCCTGGAGATGTGTACTATCTGTCCTGTACCCTCGCCTCTGTCCCCGACTATAAAAGACCCCTGCACACCTAGACAAAGCCAGATGGTGACTGGAGGCACAGGAGGCCCCTCCATCTCCTTGGAGCTGGCTCTGAATAAAGCTTTTTCCTTTTCATTAAAATAAATGGCCTGCTTTGATTGGGTCAGCATGGAGCAAACAAAACTGCACAACTGATGATTTCTGTGGATGTCAACACAGAAAGGCTTTAATGTGAACCCATCGTGTGTGTCCACCAGGCGGACTTCATAGAAAGAAATCTGCCCCTTCACATTCTTAACATATACCAGTCACCCAGCACTTCATACCCAGCCCCAATTTGAGCCTTACAGCCTCAAGCTGGGTTATCATGACCTTTCCAGAAGGGCTAGGAGTTCTGATGCCAAGTCACCCAGCAGTAGGCGAGGTAGGCTCCTATCTGGCACGCAGGGCCACTTCCCTGCCCCTACATCTCATGCTCACAAGTAAGGAGATTAATGTATATGCTCAGTCTTTTCCCAAGGGATGATTTACACTTACAGTAGCCTTCCCGTACGATAAAAACACATACGCTCATAGTTTCCTTTTTTTAAAACTTCAGTTTCTAAAAGAAATAAAAGAAATACTGTCCTATTTTCTTCAGCTCCTAAGCACTGTGCATTGAGTTGCCTAGCACTACTGTGCAAGATTCCAATGTGTGCCTTACAGTGGGTAGGAAGAGCAGAGCAACCAGTCACCCTGCTGGGCTGGGTCACTGCGCTGGGGGAGATGACTTTGGTCACATCCCTGATGGCACTTCTAGCCCAAGCATTCCATTTTGAGGAAGACATCAAGACCTGTCGGTCTCAACATCCATGGATCCCATCCAAGGCAGGACATCTTTTTATCTTGCTGGGTCAGTAGAAAACAAGCTCTCTTTCCCCTCAGTTTTGACTGGCAGGAGTCCTGGATGCTGATAAAATTTCCCACAAAGCTAATTTCCTGACTGTGCCTCATTTGCCTCACTTGCCTTATTGCTTGCAACAGTGAACAGAAGCTTCAAGAATTGTTTCTTTTTTTTTTTTTTCTACAGATAAACTCAATGTGATATAACCAATAAGTGAAATCCAGAAAAAAAGAAACTGGAATGGAACATTTTTAGGAGCTAACTATGAAGTATGGCTCTGTACATGGTAGAACCCAGAGTATGTTTGCTAAACACAGAAACATTACCTGCTGATCAAACAAGGCCCAGAACATGGGGAGCGGAATATAAAGGAACATCACCCTTGTAACCATCTTAATTTGAGAGATAAGCCGCTCCTATAGGGAGGAAAGATGAAATGATTTGTGTCACTCACAAAGCCAAGGTACATTTCAGAGTTAGACATTTGCATCTAGAGACAAACTAGGAGGTGATTAATTGTCCCAAAGAACACCATCGCAGGCAACGTTAGATAACTATTGAAAAGATGAGTGAAAACATCCGGTTAGGAGGTAATTTACTACTCCAGTTTGCAAAATGTAAATCCCACTAACTATAAATGCCATCACCACTCCTTACCTCTTCCGTGTTCAAACTAAAGTTATATAATCATAATTACATATAATTAAGGGCAGTTATACCATATGAAAAACTAAGAAAAGGTAATAATTTCAGATAAATATATCCATTGTTTATCAAGTTCTCAACTTTAAAAAAGAAAACATTATGTACATATACCAACTCCCCATGAAGAATGTAATCATTATGCACTGCAAACACATTTAAAAACTAAAAGTGAAAAAAATAAATTTAGGCATAGTCTTATTTAATGTGCTCATAATGGTGAGGGGGTATCACTGATAACTATGCCCTTGTAGAGTTAATGTAAAGAGCTGTGATTTCAGAAGTGCTCGCTGGAGGACCCGGAAGTGCCATAGTAAGAATGGTTCCGTACCTCGTATTTCTCTTTAGCCCAGTCCAGCCAGTGCTTCCGCTTGGGAAATTCCTTACTCCGGTGCCTAAACCTGTTTTTGATGGCAAACTGAAAGAAGGAAGGAAAAACAAAATTTCAAAATAGAATCAACAACATCATCAGGGAAACACATTGCAATTACACACATTTTAATGGAAAAATCAGTGAGAAAAGCAAAATATGAAATTGTATGTTCGGTATACTGAGTATGCTAACAGGCACAGGCTGAGACATTTGTCTTTAGTTTCCTTCTAATTAAGATGTTTCAGGGTAAACAGAGTCACTGTCCCCACCTACTCCAGGCCCTTTGGAGAAGTGCGTTCAGTAGAAACACAACACAACACACATTTTCAGTTAAGTTTTCTAGTTGCAAAATTAACAAATGAAAGGAAAGCAAATAAAATTCATTTAAAATATATCTTATTTAACTCAATAAACCCTAGATATGATTTTAATATATAATCTATTAAAAATTAGTGAGAATAGGACCGGGAATTTAGCTCAGTGGTGTCGCCGCCTGCCTCGCAAGCGCAAGGACCCGAGTTTGATCCCCAGTACCAAAAAAAAAAAAAAAAAATTAGTGAGAATCTTTACATTATTTTTTCATCAAAAACTTTTAAAATTCAAGGAGATTATGTCCACTTATGACCTATCTCAATTTAATTGCTAAATTTTTTATCAGAAACATATGACCTGTCTTTCATTTCATATTTCTAAAATTCAAATTTCATATTTAAAAAAATTCAATTTACATACTAGGTTGTTCCAAACGTTCAAAATCTTTCTGGTAACTGAATTGAGCATTATTCAAAAAATTTAAGATCAAAAAACCCTCAGAAATACATTTTAAGAAAATAAAAGTAGGGAACTTGTCTAGCATGTATGTGCAAGGGCCTGGGTTGGGTTTCATCCTAAGCAAAGACAGACAGACAGACAGACAGACAGAAAGCAAGCAAGCGACAAAAATTTTTTAAATATCAGTGATTTCTTATAATCCAGTCAATAAAATAACCAACGCATTGAGCATATATTTCAATTGAGGGTAACACTGATCAGAAAATGCACTAGCGTGCACACAGCACACTTGCAGTGATACAGCAGCAAGAGGGAGTGAAGTTGGTGGCGGGGGAATGTATGTGACCACAAGGCATTAACTCAAAGCTGTAGGATGCAGGTCATACGGTTCTATGACACATATATTCACTAAAAAGGTATGTAAAGGAAAAAATTTTTGATTCTGTTTTCTAAAGATTCCTACTTTCAACATTTCTTGCCTGCCTATAAGTGTTCCTATATTTCAATAGATGCATATGCAAGAAACAAAATTCTGCACATCCCTATTACCAGATTCTTTGAAAACAAGACTCGTGATGGCTATGTGAGATGCCAGAGATGTTCTGCAAATTAAGCATCACTTTCCTATGTTCAGCAATTTGGTGGGCTTAAATTCTTGCCAAAATATATTACAATGATATTCTTATTTTTTGTATACTGGGGATTGAGCCCAGGGACTCTTAATGGAGCTACTACCCAGTCCTATTTATTTTATTTTATTTTGAACTGGTGAAGTTTGTATTAAATTCACAGAAATAAAAAACATTTTGTGAGGAACAGGAATGAGGCCGCAGCAAAGTGGGAGTCAGGCCACCAGGGGGTGGGGAAAAGGCAACAGGATATAGATCATACATCGGAGCCCTTTTTATCTTTGGGACAGGGTTTTGCTAAACTGGCCAAGTTAGATTCGAATTTGTGGTCCTCTTGCCTCAGCCCCATGAGTAGCTGGGATGACAAGTGTGTTCCATTGATATTCTTGGTATGTGAATCTATGTTCATTTTAAAATATTACTTTAACCTATTATTATATTATATACCTTACATATATTATATTACTAGCCTAATTCCTTCAAATAGCATCATTGACCTCACGGTTTCATTACTCTTGATATACAGTGCCAAATGGAGTGGCCCATTTTTGTTTCTCTGAAAAACATCAGGCACTGGGTGCCAATGTGATAGAGAAAGAGTCATTTTGCCCACTGATCTTACTTCAGCTCAAAAACCACTTCCAGGGGCCGGGGATTTAGGTCAGTGGTTTCGCAGCCTGCTGCACAAGTGCAAGGACCCGAGTTCGATCCCCCGTACCAAAAAAAAAACCAAACCACTTCTATTCTTCCTTTCTTGAGTTCTGTCTGTGTGCTTTTCCATATAAGAAGTTTATAATTAAAGCTGATCAAAATAGTTAAGAACACTAAAGATATGTTTAAGGGAAAGAGAAAGAATTGAATTTTAACTGAAAGGAGGTATGAGATTCTGGGGTGAGTCGACGCCTCAAGAAAGGGTTATGGAAATACTTACACCAATGCACTTGGCCACTTTACCCATGATGTTGCCCGGTGGCTGGAACTTCTTATATATCCGACTGCCGGTAACAAATACAACTAGATGGAACAAAGGAGGGGTGTTAATGTAGCATTTGCCAGAGCTACCTGTGGCCTGAGAGATGTGCTTTTATTTGAGTAATAATCTTGTTTAGAAATAACTGGATTATTTATACAATGGCTTACCTGTTTATCTCACAGTTGAGAATATTTTTTGTTTTTTGAGACAGGTTCTCACTATGTAGTTCAGGCTGGACTTAAATTCATTACATAGCCCAAGCGGGTCTTGAACTCATGGGGATCCTCCTACCTCAGCCTCTGAGGGCTGGGATTACAGCTGTGAGCCATTACATGAGGATGTGCTTTTGAGCCTAACAATCATAAACCCTCTGAGTAATGTTATGTCTGTGCTCCACCATATAAACATTTAAGCCTAGTATGATCTATCAATTTCCCAGAATGTATGGCAGCTCACAGACCCAGTACAGCAATTTAAGCACAAGTTCTATTTAAAGGGAGACAAAAGGAGTAGATGCTTTCATGTACAGGATTCATGCATTATTCTGCAGACAAGCACAGCATTAATTTTCTGGCTATAGTGGCAGGAAAAATATTCTTACCATTTTTCTTTTTAATATTCAAGCAAAAGCACTTAATCTGTTGAAACAATCATATGGTAGAATTTTTTTCCTACGGTCACTATACAGAAGCACAGTTACAATTAATTGCATCTGTAGCTTGTTTTACAAAAATTGGAAGCACCTTTGCAATGAAGCCATTCTTCCATGGACTTTGTTAGCAAAAGCCATATTGTGAGAATCAATTAGAAAAAAAGCACTTTGCAGGAGACTCTGAAAACAGCCCCTATAGTAGGATTTCTGATTGTCCAATACCACAATTCAAAAACTACAAAACAAGAATGGCTTACTTGAATTCTACACTTGGTTTCCTTAATGAAGAAGAGACACCTGTAATCCCAGCACTCTGGGAAGCTGAGGCAGGAGGATCGAAAGTTCAAGCCCATCCTGGGCAACTTAGTGACACAGTGAGACCCTGTCTGAAAATAATACAAAGGGCTGGGGATGTAGCTCAGCGTGACCACCCTGAGTTCAATCCTCACTATATACATGGCTGACCAAGGAGACATTTGCTTATCCTTACCTGATGCCAGGCTTCCTCAAGGCAGAAATGCACATTCGGGGTAAAGAGGTCTAATAGACTAAGTCCACATTTTCTTTTACCAACTAACATTTTAATTTTAAAAAACTTTTTGTCCAGTACTAGAGATTGAATCCAGGGTCTGGAGCATGCAAGGCAAGTGTTCTACCACTGACCTACACCCTTAGTCCTTTAGAAAACTGAAAGCTGTCATTTTGAGGCAGGGTCTCATTAAGCTGCCCAGCTGCCTTGCACTTGGGAGCTTCCTGCTGCAGCTCCCCCGTACCTGGGCTAACAGGTGCGCACCACCATGCCCGAGGGGTCCTTCAGCTGCTGATACTCTGAAGCCTAGTTCATACACAGAAATTCCTAGAGGTGGTGTTGGCGTGTAGGATTGTGTCTGTTCTCAATTTTCCATAAGAAGAACTTTAAGGATGACATACAGTCTAAAAGAGAATTTTCCTAAGGTGCATAATACAGTGTCTGGCATACACACGACCTTTTAATATGCTATCTGTCTACCAGGCAGAATTAGAGAGAAGAAGCGCACCCGGGAGCCTTTTAGGGGAGTGCAGCAGTATTTGAAGAATACTGGAAGGGAAGAGAAATATTGAAAAGGGGAGAATACTGAACTCTCACAGGAGTGTAAGACAAAGCAACATTGCTACAACACGAGCAAGCGATAAAATGAGGCTGTTCCACACCAGTAAGACCTGAAAACAAAAAGTGGAGAAAGTGATGCCATTGCCGACAGCTCTGTCAGCAGAGCAGGAGAAGAGGCTATGAAGGCATGAGGTGGCCACTGGGCTGTGTCCCTGTTCTACCATCTTCCAAGTCAGATGGTCCCACATAGGAAGCGTCACCTTTCCTCGAAAGCCAATGCCAAGAATATGCAAATGAATGCATCTAACACACACCTGTGCACCTTCTAGATGAAAGGACTTCTGGTAGAGACATTTAGCGGGGACAGATTATGGAAACTTATTACTTTAGTGGCAATTGAACCAGGTTGCCATTCCTAAAAACAAGCTGCAGGTAAGGAAATGTCAATAAGGCCAAAAGCTTTCAGCCATAGGTTCAGCGAGCCTAGTAGACTATCACCTGCACCTTCATCTGCCTAAAATAGTACCAGACCTTTAAATGTCCAACTCAGTTGATTCTTTTTCCTGTAAGTCCTTACTTTCTTCTCTGTAAGAGAGCATATTCTCTCTTTATACTAATTCTTCACTCTACTTTTTGTTTCAATTTGTTATGTAGACTTTAAAAGCTTAGTCACCATAATTAGTGTAGGGTCTGACCTGGTCACCAGCTTGTATTAATCCAAGCAGTTTCTACTTACTTAGGGATACAGCCATGAGAGCAGCAGGAACCCCAAATGCCAGTGGGTAACAAGCTTGTTGAGTGTGAATTCCACATTGTTGAACTGGGGAAAAATGACAAGATTCACATTCATTATGGTATTGATAATGCCCTGGTAATTACATGTTGTTTTCGCTTAATGTTCATCACCTCTCCATTTGTCTAACTGACGTCATCCCTCTTTGGGCAAAGAAGCATTGTAGTAGAAAGAGCAAGAGAGGAGATAGGTTCTAATTTCAGCTTCTAAATAGATGTGTGATCCTGGGTAGGCCCTGCTCCGTGGATTTCCTAAATGGAGGAGATAAATATGACCAGGATCCAATAACTTGAGTACATATATGGAACGCGGTAAATAAAAGCAAAAGTACACTGGAAAATCAATATTCAGGCTCCCGTACTCATGATAATCAGGTAATAATTAGGAGTTTGGGCAGAGGTTGACAATTCTTTTCTGTGAAAGATCAAACAGTAAATATTTTAGGGTCTGAAGCATTTGGTTTCTATCATAAATCCTCAACTCTGCCTTTGTAGGGGAAAGCAGTCAGAGACAATACCTAGATCAATTGTTTTGCTCAGTTTTCTGGATTTGGCCTATAGGTTCATAGTCTGCCAACCTCCCAGGGGTATTTTAGCTCTGAAATCCTAGCACTGGTAAGGAAAACCATAAGGCTTTGTGAGGGCAACAGAGATTACTGGAGACCCTTTTAGCAGGATGTTGGAGCCTCCAGGAATGACCCAATCCTACAGGGATTTTGATTGGTCTGTGACAGCTATTTCACACTTCTGTAGAGGCAGAAGGTAACCAGTAGGAAAATGACAGTCACGCAAAGATTTCCTGTTAACAGATATGCAAATTGTTACTGTTCACAACAACACAAAGTAATTCCTCCTATAACCCATTAAGATCTCTGTTAGAAAAATTCTTGTTTGAACTGATTGTAACAACTTTCTAGTTCTCTCCTTGATTAAGTAAGTTGGAATAGGGATTTAGCATCTGTCATTTTCTAACTACTAATCTTTGTAGAAATATATGAATTCCTATAAAATATTTTATTTCATAATTCCATTTGATTCCAGTGTGGATACCATGCTTTTGTTAGTTTATGCCAAATAATGTGAGGCATTCCCTTCCACATACCATATTTCCTGGAAAATAAGCCCTAGCACAACGTTTCAGGATGCTCATAATATAAGCCCTACCCCAGTAATAAGCCCCAGTTCAGATCATCAGCCAGATGGATACATTTAGTATGTCTGTTGCAACACAGAACAGGTGTTTTGAATTATAAAATAATAAAATAAATAATTAAATATAAAATGATTGACATTAATACTTAAATTATAATATAAATTATAATTAAGCATAGTATTTGTAAATACCCAGCTGGCACCTTTGGATCACAGGTACACACCTATGTAAACAGAGGAACTCGGATTTATTGCTGAATGACCAATTGGAATACAGACACAATGCACAAAACGACTTGATAACGAACAGGTGTAGTTGTGTCTAATATGAATCTTCATAATTCAGTATGCGTGTGTTGTAACAAATGTACTTAATGCACTCATGTGAAATAAAGAAACATTTTCTGAATTTTGGTGCCTGTAATGTTTTGTCGGTTTTACGTAGACCATCATTCTTAACTGTCATCATTTTTGTTCCCAATTTTGTCTCTTAAGTCTTCAAGTAACACTTGATTTCATGGAAACTTCGTGAAGCCCAGCCAGTAAGAGGTCACGACTTGAGTGACGAATGCATGGGATCAAATCACTGACAGCTGTGTTGCCAGTGCACTATGAGCAGGCTACGTGGACAAGAAGTGCTCATTTAAGGAAACCTCTATTGCTGGCCATGAGAGACTGGGGCCAATGGTTCTACAGTTAATAGAGTTGCAAGAAATTCAGGCTAGAATTCGGAAGGGTTAGAGTTATGACAATGTTTGAGATGAAGACGAATGATTCTATTGGATAAATGTAGATTTTGTACATGAATAAGTGTAGACTGATGTACATCAAAAAATAAGACATCCCCTGAAAATAAGCCTCATTGCATCTTTTGGAGCAAAACTTAATATAGGACTCAGTCTTATTTTCAGGGAAATATGGTAGGAAATTCACAAACTCCCAATGGAGGGTGCAAAGACCTGAGTGTTGTTGACAGTTATCTATACTTACTGTCTCATTCTCTTGCTCTGGCTGGTTCTT
The DNA here is from genome assembly GCF_053883595.1 of Heterocephalus glaber. Taxonomy (NCBI): domain Eukaryota; kingdom Metazoa; phylum Chordata; class Mammalia; order Rodentia; family Bathyergidae; genus Heterocephalus; species Heterocephalus glaber. The sequence goes on along the minus strand of NW_028258359.1, from coordinate 346,213 downwards.
TCAGAAATACATGAGATGTGAGGAAAGCAAAGAACAAAACCTTGCCCACTAACTTCTTCTGCCCACTCAAACATCAGTGGGTTGCAGAGCTTTAAGGCTGAAATGTCAATCACAGCCCACTAGGCCTTGTTCCGAAGCACCCTTTTGGACTCTTATTTCTCTCCCTGAACAAGGAGTCTGCATTAATGGAAAATCTGAAAAATTGATGCATGTGTGAGGGATGATTTAAACTCTCAGTGGTGAATGGAACCAAGGATTCAGGTAAGATTAGATGGGGACTCTGAAGTAAGACTCGGAGGAAAAGCAGCTCATATTCAGGCTGTTGATGTTCACCACAGGGCACGACAGCTGAACTGTCAGAGGGGAACGAAACAAAGCTCCAAGATAATGACTTAGCCTCTTTACCTGACCACCTTCTTCACAACTCAAAAAGAGGAAACAGAAGTGCCTTTCAGATATTTCTTACCTCTGAGGATGGGAGTGATGATGGTAGAAAGCAAGCTTCCAGCATTGATGGCCAAATAAAAGATGGAAAAAAATCTGTTTCTTTGCTTTTCCTGTAATGGAAAGGATAAAGTTAGAGTATGATGACTTGGGCTATGTGTCATCCAAGCAGGTGGCCCTGACACCTGACTTCACTTGGGCCTTAGCGCTGGTCAGGGTTTCACTTTTAGGAGCGCTCAAACTCAATGGAGAACAGACTCAGTGTCTGTGGAGCTGGATTCCTGGAGGTGTTTCCTGTGGGGGAACATGCTTGTACCTGGCCCTCCTCAAACTGATCACCACCAAACGCGGACACACAGGGCTTGATTCCTCCCGTGCCGAGAGCGATCAGGACCAGGCCGATCATCGACAGCGCCCTAGGGAAAGGAGCAGGTTAGGGACAAGGTGGCGGGTAGGTCCTCAGTTGCAGAAGCCTTCCTCTGATGTTTCTCAGAGGACAAGGGACAGGTGTAAACACGGAGAAGGGATGCCAACTTGATGAGAAGATAATTCGTAGGAATGCAGTCTGAGCGCTAAATGAAAAGTTGAACTTGGGAGCTTTCGCGTTCTTACCCTGTCTACCGTCTCCTTTCTATCACCCAGAAATCTGAACAGCTTGATATATGAGCAAAGACGAGAGGTTTTAGGGGGTTATTTTTGGTACTGGGGATCGAACTCAGGACCTTGTGCTTGTGAGGCAGGCGTGGCTCCACTGAGCCAAATCCCTGCAAGACTGGAGTTCTTCTGTTGCCTGATCATTTCCAGGAAAAGAATGTGTAAATGAAATGGCAACTAAGGGCTGGGGCTGTAGCTCAGTGTGTGTTTAGCATGCATAAGGCCCTAGGTTCAGTCTCCAACACACACACACGCACACACAGGCATGCGCACACACATACATACACCCAAAACATTAGTGACCACATGTAAACATTGTGTTATGCAATCAAAATAGACTCATGACACTCATTAAATGACCGTGGAAAATATGATTTCATTCCAGAGTAGAATATCAGGTTATGGAGTATGGTCTTAAATTTGTTTACAAAGTACAGAAGATTGAAAAGAAACAAAAGATTTATTATTATATCCAGGTGATAGGACTAAGGGTGATTTATCTTAATTTGTTTTTGTATTTTCCAGGTTATCTGTGTTTTATATCCTGAATTGAAAAAAATTATAGCATTTATCAACTGTCATTTGTAGTTTTACTAAACTTACAGTTGGGTACTAGAAATCTCAGGTTTTTACAAATACCTATCCTATATCTTCTTGATTGCTAATCTTTCTTAAAAATACTAAAGCTGGGCATGGCGAGAAACTGATGCAGGAGGATGGCAAGTTTGAGCCCAGCCTGGGCAACTTAGTGAGACCTTGTTTCAAAATAAAAAATAGAAGAGCTGGGGATGTATCTCAGTGAGAAGGTCCTGGGTTCAACTGCCAGTACAAACCAAACCAAACCAAACCAAAAAATTGAAAAGAAACCATGAAACAGATAAAGTCAAGGCAGATATTGTACATAGAAAGGACTCTTTAGAAGTCATATTTCCTGGGTCGATCTTTCTGACTCAATTGGCCTAAGCTCCTCATCTCATGTCTGAAGTGGTCACTCTCAGCATTACAAAGTCAACAAAAACCTGATTGAACTTTCCATCCCATTTACTCCTGTGAGGATTTCAGGCATGGTCCCACACCAACTCCACAAAAGGAAAGATAGGTTGCCAATATTTCTTGAGTGCCTGTCAATTACCAGGTAGCCTTCTGGGTGTTCTCCTGGATTAGCCCACAGCAGTCCCAGCTGAGGTGGGACCACTACAAGTAAAGAAACTGAGGCAAAGGGAGTAAGAGTTGCCCCAGATCACACACCTGCTAGAAGGCACTGCCATCTCCAAGTTCACGGTCAGTTATTTACTTATTTAGATTTTGAGATAGTCTTGCTAAGTTACTCTTGAACTTGCAGTCCTCCTGCCTCAGCCTCCCAGAGTGCTGCAATTACAGACAGTGCCATTACACCCAGCAAAGTCCATGTTCTTAAGAAGCCAGTTTTCCCAAGGTCATCCCTTGGGTTCAGACCTTGGCATCTGAGCTGTCCACTGTCTCATTGCTGTTCCCCTCATCAACATTGTTCCCTTTAGCGATCAAGAGCAAAGTGTTGGGGCCCTGGTCTGGACAGACGCCCAGTGGACTGGTGGGCCAGAGACGTGGGCACTGTGGGTACCGAGTCGAGTTTCAAACATATTACCAAGCCCATGGCATGGCTTGCTCAGGGATCAGTGAGTTGAATCACAATAAAAGGAGTCAAGACCAATCTTCATAACAGGTGTGAGGCCAGGCTCCAGGGAAGGAAAGGAACCCAGCAGAGGAGCACTTGCCTGTACCACTCACTACCAAGAGCCCCAAACAGACGGCTGGGTCAATGTTTATGACACCCAGTCCCTGAAACATGAGCAGATGAGCGGTACATGAGGAAAAACCAAAGGTCTCAGAGTCTTGGGGAGACTTCATGGTGTTAAGGTCAGAGATCTGTGGAAGCTACTGCTCCTAGGGAAAACCAAGGAGAACACGGATGCCCTCCCACTGACTACACACCATGCAGAAGACACAATTCTATCACTAAGCAGCCTCCTCTACACTGCTGCTGGGTAAGGACATGCCTCTCTCTGCTCCAGAGACATTTGAGGAGCAAGATGAGATATGAGAATACCAGACACCTGAGGGAACCAACTCACACGTGCGTGGGTATGCTGTCTGGGGTTCCATCGTGGTTGTGGTCTGTGAGGTCATTAATTGAGCTTATTGAGATGAGTCCTTGTCCAATGGTGTAAATGATGGAGAGCCATATAATTGTCCTGTGTTTGAAAGGGTGAAGGGAAACTTGGTTAAAATCGCAGTAACTGTCCATTTTCTATGCCTGTCCTTCAAAACTTATAAGAGCCCAATCCTGAATGCACTTGTTTCCTGAACTTGGATAAAACTGGTAAGGGTCAGAAAGGCATGACATATAGGCATAGAGCAAAGCTTTGGACAGAGGATAAGGAGATGGGGAAGATCCATTTTATCTTTCAAGTTTTTGAAAGACTCAATTTTTTTCATAAGTACAGAAATGAGTGTTCGTAGATTTAAACAGAAAGTTACCAGTCTTGTAGCTAGTAATGGCAGTTGGCCAGGAGTGACCACTGGTTATTTCTACAGACTTCTTTGGAGACAGTGAAGACCCTTGCCCTACCTATGTCATTCCTGGGTCCTGGAAAAGGCTCCACCTTCCCAGTGTGAGCTCTCAGCAGCTAAGATGTCCGTAGGGCAAAGTCTTTATTTTCCCAGCTTCTATATCATGATCAATAGGGTCCCTGCTACTACTTCAAGACAAGATGTTATGTAATTGCATGAACATTGCTAAATGCCAGGCACTGTGTTAGGCTCTCTGGGGTACGATGCTGAACAGAAACAGACCCCAAATACTCTCCTAAGAGCTTATGTCCTTGATTCTTCATCCTCTGACCCGATCATCCACCTCAAAATCTACATTTACATTCTGGCTTGTTAACAAGAAAGTCCCCACAACTCACTTGAACTTCCCCAGCCACGAGTCAGCAATAAGAGCTCCAAGGATTGGCATCAGGTAGCAGAGGGCGACGAAAGTATGGTAGATGGCAGTGGACAGATCATCGTTCCAGCCGATGAAGTTTCGGAAGTACAGAACCAGCAGTGCTTCCAGCAGAGGGGAGGAGGAGGAGGAAGGGAACAGAGTTAGGACAGGCTGTGGCCATTGGCGCTCTTCACCCAGGGGTGACAAGCAGCTAATAGTTACCTCTCATGCCATAGTAGGAGAACCTTTCACAGAACTCATTGACCACGATAAAGAAGATGCTCAGCGGATAACCAAAGCAAGTCTGGAGGAAAGAAAAACACGAGAGTGTGGAATCCACTCCTCTCCAGCCCACACTCGCAAGTAGTGTGAGTGGCGTGAAAAGCAGCAAGGCGCATTGAGCAACTCACCAGTGACCAGCCAGAAGCAGTCTCAAGTTAGAATCTTTACTCCCTTACATTACTCGTCTGTATAGAGACAGCAGTGAAATAGAGCAACTAGGTTCAGCATTAGTTTGAGCAGGAAATATGCAGCATTTCCTAAAGAGAGGATCTCTCACACAGATACAGGATCAGCCCCTCACTGATGCAAGATACACAATCCCCGTTTGGTAAGTGGACGAGGTGCAGCTGTGAACATCCAGGAGTAAAACAGATTGTGCAGTTCACAAAATGAAGCTAAGTGGAGAAGGAGAAAGGACACTCACCCGTGACTTGGACATTCCTAAAAGAAAAACAAAATGCCAATATTAGAGTCAGGTCATCACAACCTTTTTGGTGCATCTAAACTCGGATCCCCAATTTCCTGTGGCAGCGGAAGTGTTGTCACCACAAAGCCCCAGCCCTCTCTGAGATCCGAGCCCGAGACCTGCACTGCTCATCTGGATCGGGGCCTGGCCTCTGCTGTTTCCTTTAGGAAGTTCCTCAGGCCATTCTTGTGTGCGGTCAGAAATGAGAACCATGCTCAGCGAATCACGCCCCAGCCATTTCCTTCTTAGCACATCTCAAAGACTGCATGCATTAGGATAAAAGCCAAACATCTCAGTGTGTTCTTCACTACCTCACAGGTCACTGGGGTTTTGTGGGTGTCAAATAATTGAGACACAAAATGCTTGTGGGCGCCTCATGCACTGAGGATTTGGGCACCATTTCCTGATACCTGGGGCACTGCCTTCCTTCCAGCACACTCTCCACGCGCAAGGGACTCCAGCGATAGCCACCTGTTCACTCACTGAACACGCCTGCCCTCCACAAAAGTCCTTAAAGCATGAGGCAGCAATACTATAGCCAGGTTGCTCCCCAACTTTTAACACGTCCCTTCCTAACTCATGCTTTAGTTTTTTCTTAAATTTTTATCAGTACACATTTGAAGCACATAACGATCACATTTGTCATGGGGAATTGGTGCATGCACATGACACATCTTAATTCTTTTTTTTTTTTTTCCGGTACCGGGGACTGAACTCGGGACCTTGCGCTTGCGCGGCAGGCGCAGTGCCACTGAGCTAAATCCCCAGCCCCAATTCTTTTTACACCCTTTTCCCTCACCTCTCTCCATTTCTTGGTCCTCTTTCCACTTGCAAAAGGTCTATCTCCCTGCTCCCTGATATCTGTCTTTTGTTTTGCTATTTACACTTTGGGTTTCTCATACGAGAAAACACGTGATATGTAAGCTTGCGTGTCTGGTTTATTCCATTTATATTATGCTCTCAAGGTGCAGCCTCCTTTATGGCAGAGTAGTACTTCATTATATACAAATCCTACACTTTCTTTACCCATCCATCTGCTGACGGACATACGGGCTTCTTCCAGAACTTAGCGGCTATGAGTTGGGCCGGCATAAACATGGTGTGCACGCTTTAGTCTTGCCACCGATACTCTCCCTGGGCACCATAGTGGAATAGCGGGTAGTTCTTATTCTTCCTCCATCCCAGGCTGCCCCTCAAAGGGAGGAATCCTGGGCTGTCCGTCATACCAACCTCTCGGGTCCCAACCTCAATGACAATACCCACCACTAGTAGGGGCTATTGTTAGCAGAATGAAGCAGAAGAGCAAGAAGGAAAGATGAGTACAAGTGGCTGGGTGCACACCAAGGCCGGCGGACTCTACCACCTACATCCGGGTAGCACCTGCAGCTCCACCGCCTCTGAAGAAGCAGAAGACACCGCGCTTCTGTCTCCCTCCCCTGAATTTTGACAAGAGGTGACAGTGGTCCTTGTCCTTAGTCTTTGCACCTCCTTGCCCTGCTCACTACACCCATACCCTGCCCCGTGTTTATCACTGCCAGTCCGGTCCCCTCTGTGCACCTTTCCAGGGGGATCCACTGCCACCTCCAGCCCACCTCAAGTTCATCTTACTGCCCATGGCTGCCAGTGCTCCTGGAGCATGCCCCGCCTCTATGAGGGATCAGGGTACAGTCAGGGGTCTGAAACTCGGGTGTGCCTCAGAGTCACCCGAAGCTTGTGAGCAGACTGCTGGCCCCGCCCCGGTGCTGCTGACTCTGAGGTCTGCCGTGGACATTCGACTTTGCACTCCGACAAGTGCCCGATTGTGGCTGTCACTGGCCCAGGCAGCTTGCTTTGAAAACCACTGCACTGGAGAATTAGCAACTAATCCTCAAATCCCTACAGCGACCCTTGTGTCCTACACCGCAGTGGAGCTGCCAATTCAGAAAGCAGCTCAATTGGAAACCAGTGCCAGCCACCATGGCTTGTATTGAAGACTGATTTGGGCTGCTTCTGATGATTTACATTTCTACAAATTGCAAGGTGAGATGGATGCTGCAGGCCCAGGGACCACACTCTGAGAAGCACATGCAGGCTGTGCCGTGCCGTCCTGCTGCCTGATGGAGCCTTGTAGTGAAGTTCCATGCTTCCCTGGCTCCAAGCACAGAGAGACCAGCCGTCCAGAGCAGAAAGCAAACCCAGGGGCAGACACGGCTGAAGTCTCTACCCTGGATCCTGCCTCTGTCTCTTACACCGTTCCCCATCCGGGCCTTCCTCTCAGATTTGCCACATGTATTTTCACTATGTGTAAAGGAAACCGCAGCCCTGCCTGAGGGGCTCCCTTCTCACCCGGTCCGGCCCCATGTGGCCTCCAGGCCCGCAGTCACTCATCCCCAGCCAGGAGTGTCCCTTCCTATTCCTGTCACGCTGGCTGTTTCCACTTCTCCAGCTCAGCATGGCCTGGGGCCTCACACCGGATGGCATTTTTGCCCACTTAAGGGCATTTTAGATGCTATCTTAGACCTGGCTCTAAGAAGGGAAAAATACACTCTCCTGGTCCTGGTCTCACAGAACCCCAATGTCCAATTCTTCCTGCTGCTCAAGTTCTGGATGGAGATTCCTCAGCACCAGCAAAGTGCTTTTCTCACTGATTAGGCCTCTCTTGTGGAAAGTGGCTGCTTTTAGGAACAGCACATGCAGAACAGAGGAGACCCAGACCCCAGAGCCGTCTGGAGTTTCCTCACAGCTATTCTGTTCCAGAGTTCTTCAGAATTCTGTTTCACGGGGAAAGACTTCCTCTCTCTAGAGTAGTAGGTAGATTTTTGTTGTTGTTGTTGTTAAATATTTTCTGGCACTAGTTGTTTGCTAAATAATATTTACTTCAAACATAAATAGGCTTACAGAAAAGACACCAAAACATTCAGGGAGTTTAGACTTTATCTTAATGATCATCACACCGGGAACTAAGTTAGGGGAAAGGAAATTCCCAAAGTGGAAGTCAGATGTGGTACATTCAGGGCACAGGGGCACTTTCCGAAGAACAGCTTTGATTATTGCGGGGCAGAGGTTGGAAGCTTTTCTGTAGACTCCTGAGCTATGGGTAGCTGGCTGGCTGGCTGTAGTAGTCAGCGGTTCTTATCTGCATGTCCCTGTGTTGCTATCTTAAAAAGGCCAAGTGTAGAGTGCTGTTCATAGGGAGACTTGAGCTTGAACTCAAATTGCAAGCAGGACAAGATTCTGAGATTGTGTTTATAGTTGGTATCTGGGTAGCAAAACTAACCAGCATATTTGAGTGGTCCGATGTTAGAGTCACTCTTAAATCACCTGGGTTTATGGATAGATCAGAGCCAAGCCTAAAATCCAGCCCATTAGAGAAATCACCAAAGAAATGCCAGTTCTTGTTGCTATTCTACGTCTAGCAAAGAGTTTGACTTTCTTTTGTGTAAATAATTTAATAAAATAAGCATATGATATACATTTCTATGATGACTGACTTGGTGGTGTGGTGCAGACAGGTAAAGCAAGAACAAAACAATACTCCACTGATCCCCACTACTTAATAAAGTTTCTCCATTAGCGTGAATATCTCCCTGTTTATACAAAGCTTGTTTCAGATTTTGAACCACTTAGTTAAATCTCTAATGTTTTATTACCTAAAAATCAATATGGTCATGGGCCATTTGATATCAGAGATAAGTTCTGAGGAGTGTGTTAGGTGAGGCGTGGTTGTACAAATATCACAGAACGAACCTACACAATGCAAAATGGCATAGCCTTCCACAGGCCTAGGATCTGCTGGTGGTCTTAGTGGAGTGTGTGACCTGTCGTTGATTGAAATGTTACCATGTGGCACACGGCCAAACCCCTCGGGAACACGCAGGGCATAGACAGTGTATCTCTAGGAGTTGGACTTTTGATTGCAGGGGATGAGGCACTTTGCGGAGGTCTCGAAGAGAAGCTCTCTCTGTCCTGTGAGCAGAGAGAAAACTTTCTGTCACGGCTAAGTGTCAAACAGAGGGACTGACTCAAGTTGCGTGCTGTTTTCGGGATGGTGTTTCTGAAGTCCCATGGTGTGGTAGGCAGAACAGTGTCCCCCAAAAGTGTTCATATCCCAGGCTCTGGAACTTGTGGATGTGTTTCCTTCTACAGCGAGAGGGACTTTGCGGATGTAAGATGAGATGCAGTGTTTGTCCTGAGCTTTTCAGTGGACCCAGTATAATCACAAGTGTCCTACAAAGAGTCAGAAGAGACGATGTGGATGTGACAACAGGGCAAGGGCATGACTGCAATTGTTGCTGCTGAGGGACCACAAGCCAAGGAATGTGGGCAGCCTGGGGCGGTGGGAGAAGCCAAGGAAATGGAAATGAGCTCTCCTTTTAGAAGGCAGCCCTGTGCCTCTATGAGAGCAGCCCCATAAAATCCATTTTAAAACAGGGTGTTGCTACATAGATCAGGCTGGCCTCAAACTCGTGGCAATTCTTCTGCCTCAGCCTCCCATTTCAGGCTTCTGACCTCCAAGACTGTAAGACACTGTTATTTTAGGCCATTGAGTCTGTGGCATACTGTGTTGTCACAGCAGGAATGGGAAACTAATGCACATGGATTTGCCTCAAACTCTATAATTATATAGGTAGGTCTTTAATCACTATTTACATATAAGTAAGGCTCCATTTTCCTACTTCTTTTGTGGTAAGGGGGATTGAACCCAGGGCCTTTATAGTGAGCTACATCCCCAGCCCTTTTTATTTTGAGACAGGCTCTCACTAAGTTGTAGGAGTCAAACGTGCAATAATCCTGCCCCACCTCCCCAAGTGCTGTGATTACAGGCGTGCACCACCATGCCCAGCTAAGATGTCCTTTTTATTATTATTACTTTCCTAAGCTCCATTTTTCTATATGGGAGTTTGAAGTGCACTCCTGGCCCCTGCCTTTTTAGTCGGACTGGCAGGACCCACACTGTCACTGGGTCTGTGCCTTCCACAGGTTACAGACTGTGGTACCCACTGCTGGGGCAGAGCTGGGCCATGCTGCCCTATCAGGTTGCTGAGGTGGTCTGTGAAGGGATTCAAAAGCCAGAAGCAAGGGATGGAGCTGACGGAGCAGGCCTCACGAGCCCTCCAGGGAATGCAAGGGCCTCTGCCAGACGCAGCTTGGCCTCATGAAGGGCAGGAGTGGCTCTGAGTTAGGCTGAGAACATTCTCAATATCACACTGGCATCGAGCAGGTGGGAAGATGTGGCCTTTGAAGATGAGCGAGGAACTTGAGCGCAGAAATTGGAATCTACATGAATAAGATGAAGGCTGTTATTTATTCACGGGTAGTTTTTTCCCAAGTATGGATGGATATTAGAATGGACTGAGTTAAAATAGGACAAAATCAACTGTGGGGATCCCTGGTGGGGCTGAGATGAGAAGAGGAGGCAGCCCTCTTCCAGGGTCGCTCACACTGACCCAGAGCAGAAGGGCCTGATGTGATTGATAGCGAACCTTTTAGAGCTTTCAATGATACAAACAGCCCACTGCGGCACGTGTGCCATAGGTTCGCCACCACTGGTAGGAGACCCAACAGGCATGTGCTCTTGGCTAGAGCAGCAGCAATCTTCAGAGCTTTTGTTGTCTTATTTTCTACCTCTCTTGGTACAGTGGAAGGCAGACGACCCTAGATCGCTATTTAAATGTAAATGGATGGAAGGAGGTGACTTCCTCAGCTCCACTGTTTCTAACTCTACTAATTTCCAGTGCCCATGGTGGGCCAGGGACTTCCCTGTCCCTGAGAGTAACAAGCTGCCTCTTCCATCAGCCAGGCCTGGCATTGTCTTGTGTGTTAAAACACCCCTGCCCTCAGCTTGGGGGATGCTGCTCAGGCTCTGGGGACAGCTGTTGGTCACTGTCTTAGTTTTCTAGGGCTGCCATACACAGTACCTCAAACTGGGTGGCTTAAAACAGTGCAGAAGTCTGAGCTCTTGGTGTCAACAGGCTTGCTTCCCTCTGTGGTGGGTGGCAGAATCTGTCCCGGCCCCTCCCCTAACTCCTGGTATTTGTTGGCCATCTCTGGTGTTCCCAGGCTTGTAGACATACAACTGGGTATCTTCCTCACCTTCACATGTGTCCTTCCTGTGATGTACCTATGTCCACATCTTTTTTTTTTTTTTTGAGACAGGGTCTCGCTATGTAGTTCATGCTGGCCTTGAACTCACTATATAGCCCAGACTGGCCTTGAATTTTCGGTGATTCTCCTGCTTCAGCCTCCCAAGTGTGAGATTACAAGCATGTGTCACCACACCCCCTCCCACATTTTCTTCTTTTTTTTTTTTTTTTTTGGTACCGGGGATCGAACTTGGGACCTTGCGCTTGCGAGGCAGGTGCCGGAACCACTGAGCTAAATCCCTGGCCCCACATTTTCTTAATAAAGACACTAGTCATACTGGATTAGGGGTCCACCCTACTCTACTATGGTCTTATTTTCTTGCGGGGGGTGGGTGGGTGGGTACCGGGGATTGAACTCAGGTCCTTGCACTTGCGGGGCAGGCGGTGGAACCACTGAGCTAAATCTCTGGCCCTACTATGGCCTCATTTTAACTAATTACATTTCCAACAACCCTATTTCCCAAAGAGATCACATTCTGAGGTCCTAGGGGTTTGAGTTTCAACATAACAATTTTTGGAATACACAGTTAAACCCACTGTATCCCTCACTGCTTTAGGTTACAAGTACCCTTTTGCCCTTTAAAAAGATTTCTACATATGACTGTACAAAGTCATCAGCTTAGGAAGGCTGTAATGGCCACTTTCTGATGATTTTATAAATTTATGACTCTTAGCATCATTTCCCGGTAATCACAGACGTGGATTTCTGTGCACCTCTCCCATTCAGTTTTAGAAAAACATGGGCTCCAGGCTCTGAGCACCTGTGGACGTGGTTGGATTGCTTCATCTCAACCTGCACATTTGCAGGGAGTGGTCAGCCGGCCTCGGAGTACCCCAGGGTTAATATGTAGCGAACAGAAAGATCTGGGCAATTGTCCTAAATTCTGCCCAGGCCTAGGCAGTGAACGGTGCTCAGCTGAGAGGATTGTTCCCGGGGTTAGAACAGTTACCTTGCTCTCCCTATTCCTTTCTTTTTTTTTTTTTCTTTTGGTACTGGGGATCGAACTCGGGTCCTTGCACTTGCGAGGCAGGCACTGGAACCCTTCCTATTCCTTTCTTTATCCACACCTGGCTATTTTTATTCTACAGGAATAGGACTTATGAGTTGGGCTTACTTTAAATGCATGGCAGCTGAGGTGAATACAAACTACATTCTCAGGTTAAAGAGAGAACCCTTCCTCAGAGGAGCCCCAGCAGGAGACAGGGAACTAAAGATCCTGATGGAAAGCATCTACACCTCCCTCCCATCAAAATGTCCATGCTGCAGCCAGCAGAGACTAGCACTTTAGCATCTGTGTTGTGCGTGGGTCCACCTTCATCAATATACAACACGATCTTGTATGTTGTCATAGGAGGAAACAGTGCCAAAGACGCGTCAGTGTTGCTAAATTAAAAGGAACCAATTACCTAGGGTTTTGTGGGGTGGATGTTTTGGAGACAATTAAATTAGAGACTCTAACTTCTACACCCAAAGACTTTTTGCTCTTATTTGATGAATCATGACTAGAAAAATGCTTCACAATCACAATAAGCATGAAGTTAGGCTATAAGACTATGCACAGAATGCAAAAGTTTTGCCTCATTGATAATAGAAAATACAAGAAAGTTCTAGAGTAGAATGCTAGAAAAATACTATGTGTATTTTAAATTTTATGAGGTATTATCAATAACTCTCCATAAAAATATTAGCTGACTTACTTAGTTTTTTCTTATAATTTTGAAATGAGTAAGGACTGAAGAGATGGTAAAAACGGTGAAACCCAATGTGTAGTTAAAAACTGCCTGAACAGCAATTAGAAAAGAGAAAGAAATAAAAGGAATAAAGATAGGAAAAGAAGTGAAACTGTCATTATTTGCTGATGATATGATACTTTACATAGAAGACCCAAAAAACTTGGCCAAAACACTTCTAGACTTGGTTGACAGATTCAGTAGAGTAGCTGGATACAAGGGCAACACTCAAAAAACAATAGTCTTTTTGTACACAAATAACAGACTCACTGAGAAATTAGGGAAACAATTCCTTTTACAATAGCATCCAAAAAAATGAAATATCTAGGAATCAATCTAACAAAGGAAGCAAAAGACCTGTACACTGAAAACTACAGCACTCTGAAAAAAAGAGCTCGAAGAGGATACAAGAAAATGGAAAGACATCCCTTGCTCCTGGGTAAGAAGAACCAGTATAGTGAAAATGGCCATACTTCCAAAATTACTTTATAGAGTTAATGTAATGCCAATTGAAATTCCAACAATATACTTCACAGAACTAGAGAAAACAATCCAAAAATTCATTTGGAACCATAAGAGACCTAGAATAGCTAAAGCAATTCTAAGCAACAGAGACATGGCTAGGGGTATCACAATCCTCAAGTTGAAACTATACTACAAAGCTACTGTGATAAAATCAGCATGGTACTGGCAAAGGAACAGACCTGAGGATCAGTGGAATAGATTAGAAGATCCAGAAACAAGTCCAGACATGCTCAGCCACCTCACCTTTGACAAAGGAGCCAACTACCATCATTGGAGGAAAGATAGCCTATTTAATAAATAGTGTTGGAAAAACTGGATTTCAACCTGCCAAAGATTGAAACTAGACCCATACCTATCACCATGCATTAAACTAAGATCAAAGTGGATTAAAGATCTAAATATTAAGACAGAAACACTAAATTTGCTGGAAGATAAGTTAGGTAGAACTCTTGAAGACATTGGCATAGGAAAAGACTTTATGAACAAAACCTCAGCAGCACAGGAGCTAGCAGAAAGAATCAACAACTGGGATCTCATCTTATTAAAAAGCTTCTGCACTGCAAAAGAAACCACCAACAGAGCTAATAGACAACCTACAATATGGGGAAAAATTTTTAGCAGCTGTACCTTAGACAAAGGACTACTATCTAGAATATATAAAGAATTGAAAAAAATCAGACCCCCCAAATTCAAAGACCCAATTCAAAAACGGGCATCTGAAATGAACAGACATTTCTCAGACAAGGAAGTAAAAGCAGCAAACAAATATATGAAAAAATGTTCAACATCACTCGTCATTCAAGAGATGCAGATGATAACAACACTGAGATTCCACCTCACCCCAGAAAGAATGGCTGCTATCAAGAAATCAACAAATAACAAATGCTGGCGGGGTTGTGGGGAGAAAGGAACCCTTCTCCATTGCTGGTGGGAGTGCAGACTGGTGCAACCACTGTGGAAGTCAGTATGGAGATACCTCAAAGAACTAGAGGACTAGAGGTCCCATATGACCCAGCAATTCCCCTGCTGGTTATCTTCCCAAAAGAATTAAAAGAATCATACCACAGCGATATATATGCACCCATGTTCATAGCGGCACAGTTTGTAATAGCTAAAGCTTGAAAGCAGCCCAAGTGCCCGTGAACTGGAAATTGGATAAAGAAAATGTGGTTTTTTAATAAAATAGAGTACTACTCAGCCGTAAAGAACAAAAAACTAGAATCATTTATAGCTAAATGGATGCATATCGAGGCCATACTCTTAAGTGAAATAAATAGGACACACATATGTAAATACTGAATAGTTTCACTATTGTGAGAAACTGATAGTGTAAACAAGGGTTAAAATGATTAAAATGAATAACTGATAATTTGAAATAGGAAAAAAGGTCCAAAGACGAAGGAGTGAAGGGAGGGGAAGGGGAAAGGAAAAGAGGGAAAGGAAAAGCTATGAGAAAAGAAAAAAAAAAAAAGGAAATGAAATCTATGTAAATAGGGAAGGGAGGAGGGGGTGAAGGGTGCACAGGTAATGGGGGAAAAAAAGTAAGAACCAAGATACATCATGTTCAGGTACAAACACCCAATGATAAATGTAAACGAATTGTATACCTAAAATGTACCAATAAAAGAACTAAAAAAACCCCCTAAAACTGCCTGAGAACTTTATCATAGCACAGTATTGACAGAGCATGGCCATGATTTTTAGAATTTTAGATAAATTATCTGTGTTTATGACATCACTTTGAGGGTTTTTTATTTCATGTTTATATAGAGAGGGTGTTTTCTCTGTACCACTTTTGTTATTGAATGGATTTTTATTTTTATTTTTATTTTTGGTACCAGGGATCAAACTTGGGACCTTGCACTTGCAAGGCAGGTGGCAGCACCACTGAGCCAAATCCCTTGCCCATTGAATGGATTTTTATTTATTTTTATTTTTATTTTTTTTTGGTACCAGGGATCAAACTCGGGTCCTTGCGCTTGCGCAGCAGGCAGTGAAACCACTGAGCTAAATCCCCGGCCCCTTGAATGGATTTTTAAAGAATTATTTGGTACTATGGCCAAAAAAGAAAATCCACCTGCCTTGCTGGGCAGGTGTATGTGTGTGTATGTGTGTCTGTGTGTGTGTGTGTGTGTGTGTGTCATTTGTCACCAAATGTAGCACCTAGGCCGAGGACACAGGCCATGATGGAGTCATCTTTACACGCTAAGAATGTTTCACCTAAACCAGGTATAAGAGATGTGCACATTTCAGAGAGAATATTTTCTCTATACCATGTGGGGAGCTGAATAGTGTTGTTCCCAAATTCAAGTAACTGCCCCAAATCTCAGATCAAGCATTATCTGTAAACAGCAAAAAATCAGATGCAATTAGTTAAGGTGAGTGAGGTCAGACTGCAGTAGGGGTGAGCCCCGCAGCCAAGGGGAATTATGTCCTTAATAAGAGAGATGTGACACAGAGACAAACGCTCAGGAGGAAGGTGGCCACCCACGTGACAACAGAGGTAGAGACTGCAGAGATGCAGATGTGGGCCAAGGAATGCTAAGGACAGCTGGAGTCACCTGGAGCTCAGAGAAAGCTGGAAAACAGATTGTCCCTGAGGGCCTTCAGAGGGCGGGGCCTGCGGACACCCTGATGCTGGACTTGCAGCCTGACCGTGCCAGGGAATACATCTCTGGTGTTTTACAACATCAACTTGTGGTATTCCTGCTGCAACAGCCACAGGAAACGAATAATCCTGTGAGATTCTATGTTTGAGTTTGTCACAGTTTATATCTAGATGTCCCCCCAAAGCCTCATACGCTCATAGATGGGGCTTTGGGGAGGTAACTGGATCATGTGATATGTGGGAGACTGCAATCTTGATTCTGCCCCAAAGCAGGCTGTAAGCAGCACAGGCTGTAAAGAGCTAACCCCACAATTCATTTGTGTATAGAATTGAGTCTGGCTGAAACCTACGTGCCAAGGTCAGAGTAACTCGCACACAAATTTCATTCCTACAACTAAAACCTTCTTACTACAAGGACAATGTTCTAATTACAAGTATATATTTTGTCTATTCTGTTTCTAATTTGAGAATGCTTTGTCTTGTCCTTTGTGAGTCTTGTTTACATTATTTTCCATAGAAACGGCATGTCTGCACCTCCTTGCAGGTAGTTCTGCCCTTACATGTAGCTTGCCTTTACCGTAATTGATTGCCAATAAAAATCAGTGGCTTGGACTGGCCAGTGCCTTTATTGGTTGCACCAGCATTAGTCATCCTGGCATCCACTTTCTCTCCTAGTTCTTTTAGTTTTTTTTTTTTTTTTCCTCAGGCCAGCATCATATACTGGGGCAGGAACCTAACTGCAGGGGTCTCCAGTAGTGATACTCATCAGTGGATTAGTCCACAGATGGGTTTATAGCTAAAAGTGACTTGGGAGGTGAGGCCTGGTTGGAGGAGGTAGTGACTGGGATATGGCCTGGAAGGGTCCATCTCCTTCCCTCCTTCCTTGATTCCTCTCTGTGCTTCTGCCACCATGCCATGAGCTCTTTCTCCTTTGCAATACCCTTCTCCATGCTGCCCTGCCTCAGAGCCAGCAGACTATGGACTGAAACCTCCATAAACTGTGAGCCAAAATAAAACTCTCAAGAGTTGTGTCAGGTATTGTGTTTCAGCAATGAGAAAGTAACTAGGACAGGGTTGAATGGTTTATTTCCCCAAGAACATCTCAAATGTATAAATGTGCCTTTGATAGATCCTAATGGAGCTTATAATACAATCTTGTCCCCCCAGGCAGACTGTAGAAATTCTAAATGCTTTGCCTTGAGAACTTTTAAGAGGCCTCCTTAACTAAGTACATTTTGTGGATTTTCTACATCTGATTCTTAAACCAAAATTTTATGGGCATTGTGCTCATTGTCACATATCCCCATCCAATAACTGGATGATTTAATGTCACCCTCTGATGACAAACTCCTTTCAGCAGCCCTATGTGGGATCCTCCCCACCCCAATCTTGGAGCAGCCCATCTAGGAGGAACTAGACCTTCTTCCTCCTTGAGGCTCTGGGGAAGATCCTATCCCTCCCCCCTACCCCTGCTGTGACATTTCCCAACTGCTGAGATGTCCTTTTAACTCTGTGCTGCCTGCCTGCTGATGGCAGCTGTGCTTGTAAACCAAGGGACAAAGTTACAGAACAATGAACCCAGTTTCTTATGTTGCAACAGCAGTATTACAAGTCAATGATCCTCAGTCATCTCCTGATAATGCTGCTCTTACTCTTTCCCCTGTCACCACAGAGGAATGCGGAGATGTTCCTCCAACCTCACCCTTGTTTTTCTTTGCTTATCAGCTCACCTAGGACACCCATCCACTTTTTCTCCTACGAGGGACAGGACCCAGATGCAATGGTGTGCAAGGAGACAGAGGGCCACAGCTGGTAGGAAGTCCAGCCTCTTTGCGTGGCTCCTTGGTTCCATGTCATCCTCCCATCACCAGGGAGGATGAGAACTCCCCTGGAGCAGGAGTGGCAGCCTTTCTGCCAGAGAAGTTCCCCAGGAGCTCACCTGGTCAGTTGTGTCCTCCATCTACTGCTCTCTGCTCTTCAGGGGATAGTTCTGTGACTCAAAATGGGAAAACCACTTATCAAAAAATCCAAGTAGGTGGAAACAGCCCAAATGCCCATCAACTGGAGACTGGATAAAGAAAATGTGGCTTTTTTATAAAATGGAGTACTACTCAGCCATAAAAAATGAGAAATTAGAGACATTTATAGCTAAATGAATGCACATTGAGGCAATACTCTTAAGTGAAATCAATAGGACACACATGTGTAAATACTGAATAGTTTCTCTGGTGTGAGAAACTGAAAGTGTAAATAAGGACTAAATGTATAATAGGTCATGTGAAATAGGAAGAAAAGGGGCAAAGGGGAAGGACATGTGAGGGCTAGGGGAAAGGAAAGAAGGGAATGGGATTAATATGAGAAAATGGAAAAATAGGAACAAAATCTTTGTAAATAGGGAGGAATGGAGGGGTGGAAGGGAGGGCTGGGCAAGGGTGAAAAATAAGAACCAAGAGAGACTATGGAAAGGTGCAAATTTCCAATGATGAATGTCATTATATTGTATACCTAAAATGTACCAGTGATTAGAATGAATAATTGATAATGTAAAATAGGAAGAAAAGGTCCAAAGGGGTAGGGGTAGTGGGAGGGGCAGGGGAAAGGAAAGAAGGGAAAAGAAAAATGATGAGAAATGGAAAAAATGGAAATAAAGTCTTTGTAAATAGGGAAGGGTGGAGGGCGTGAAGGGAGGGCTAGGAATGGGGAAAAAATAAGAACCAAGATGCATTATGTAAAGGTACAATTCCCAATGAGAAATGTAATTGTGTTGTGGACCTACAATGTACCAATAAAAGAATTTAATACAAAAAAAAAAAATTCAAGTAGGGCCGGGGATTTAGCTCAGTGGTTCTGCCGCCTGCCTCGAAAGTGCAAGGACCCGAGTTCGATCTCCGGTACCAAAAAAAAAAAAAATCCAAGTAAACAAAAAATCGGATAGTTCTACTCAGGAGATGCTGTAGAGGTGTGAAGGATGATGCAAAGATTTAGTATGAAGATGGCAAATCCTCCAAGTTTGCCAAGTTACTACGCGCTGCTGTTTTCATGAGTCCTGTTTATTTCAATTACAACTTGGGAAAAATGGGATTTTAGTTTCTTCCAGGCAAGACTATTTTACACTCTACATGGGAAATAAAACCACAAAAAACATGGCTCAAGCCACCCTGCCAGCCCTGGCTGGACCACATTGACTATCACTTCCACTCTACCTAGACTCTTAAAATAGCACATGGAGGCTCATTTTCAACTTCTGCCAGGAATGTACCCAAACTTCATTGCCATGGACATGGACCCACATGGACAAGCCAGGGCCAGGCTGTACTGGGTGGGCAAGGGTTCAAAGGAGAGCCCCATGACTTAAGAGTCATTTTGAGCTATGGTCCTCAAAATGTGGTCTTGGGCTCAGCAGCGTGAGCATCCTTTGAATTTATCCATCCTTCGGCCCCACCCAATCCTACTAAATCACAGGCTCAGTGGGTGGGGCAGCAACTGTGAGACAGTCGCTCACCGAGCTAAGCCTGGAGTGTGCTCAAGTTTGAAAGCCCCTGGCTTAGTGCACCATCAGTCTGCAAGAACCCAGCATTAGAAGATCTGTCCTCAGTTGCTGGCTGGGATGAAGAGCGCTTCCTAAAGGCCACATGCCAAAGACCCCCTTCCAGCTTAGACAGAAATCCCAGGCTCCCTGCACTCAGACTGTTCTTTGGTTGACCCAAGAGCTCCCAGGAAGAGGAAAAAACTGTGGAAGGACTTTTATATGGCCAGGAATTAAGCACTTTCACAGCTAATTCATCATTTTAAACACAGGCAGGAAGTGGACTTGGAAAAACTCATCAGGAACATAGCCAAGTTTCAAGGCTGAGATCTGGAAGACAAACATAGGATAAAGGGTCCTTCACTAAAGAAATGAATTTCTCAAAGAACCCAGAGGCCTTGGCAGCTGGAGATAGGAGCTTGCTTCCTAGAATTTGACCTTCAGATCTGATTTTCAGAGTCAAATACAGTAGGTGGCAAGTGGCAGAGCAAAATCTGTGGTTTTCCAGGACCAAAGTGTGAGATGTAATCTTGCTACATTTTGGATAATGGAGTTGGAGTTGGGGGTGGGGAGCTGATGGGAGGAGAGAACAAACCCTCAGTGAAAGTGTCCCCAGCTGTACAGTGGCTCTCCCTCCTGGGGCTCCTTCCAGCTGTGAGAAACTCTCTGCCTTCTGAGACCTCACCAACCAGTCTGGCCCAGGAAGGAATCCCAGGCTCTCTCCACTGCCCACTCCAAGCACACAGAGACAATACTTTAAGGAAGGTCAGCAGACCACCGCCTGTCTCTGTGTGGCTCACAAGATTGATTTTCATTTTTATTTTTTGTTTTTGTTTTTTTGAGACAGGGTCTTGCTATGTAGCCCAGGCTGGCCTCAAACTCGAGGTGATCCTCCTGCCTCAGCCTCCTGAGTGCTGGAATTATAGGCATGTGCCACCATGCCTGGCTCTGATTTTCATTTTTATTTTTTATTTTTTGGTACCAGGGATCGAACTTGGGTCTTTTCGCTTGCAAGGCAGGTGGTGGAACCACTGAGCTAAATCCCCAGCCCCAGTGATTTTCATTTTTAAATGATAGAAACTTTAAAGACTTTTGCAGTACAGGAAAATTACACAAAATCTGACCCTCGGTGCCTATGAAGTTTTGTTAGAGCAGCTCCACCCCTGTGTTTGCACATGGTCTGTCCCTGCTTCCACACTGCAGGGACAGAGCTGGGGCGCACAGGAATCTCGGGGCCAGCCAAGCCCACAACACCTATGACCTTTTCCAGAAGACGCTGCTGACCCCGGCTTTAAGTAGGGTAGCAGTTCAGATCCCAACCCAATTTTTGTTCCAGTTACACAGCGCTCAAGTCAGCAGCCCAAAGCTCAGGTTTTTCTAGGAATTCTTTCTTGCTCTTTTGCCTCATTTGTCAAAGCATTCCAAGTGTCACCTTTGGTCACTGGGCATCTGAACATAAACTGTGGCTACTCATATGCTCTGCCCATCTCAGTTGCAATAAAAAAAAATTGCTCAAGGACCTATTTGCAAACTAGAAAGCGTCTATTTATTTGGAACTATGCTTCCAAAGCCAGCTTGGTATTCATTTGTCAGTAAATGGGCTGCTGGCTTAGACTTCCATCCAATTTGAGCTGTTAGAAGTGCAGGACTCTAACTGAACACAGATACTTCTCAGGTATTACTATCTGAAGTCCAACAGAAATACTTCAAAGCAGCTGTCAGGAAGGTCGCACACAGTGACAAGCAAGAGATGCTGAGGGGCAGGACCGGGAGCTCCAGCTGGCGAGCTCCTGCAAAGCCAAGTTGGTTCACAACTCTGACGGCCTCCACCCAAGCCAGTGCTTGCAGCATCTTTCTGGAACAAGCACACTCAGCCACAGTGAACCTCCACTACTCAGGCTTCTACTTCCTTGGTGCGGGAGGAAGGGAGACTCCAAAGCTAACTTTACTAGGGCAAGAACAGGGTAGCAAGGGGGGCCAGGCAGGCCAGGCTGAGTCCCTCCTGTCACTCTGAGGCCACACTGCTGGAAAGGCAGGCGTCTGGCTCATCCAGGGCCTGACATCCAGAGAGCCCTGGACCCAGAACCCCCGTCTTTACCGGAGAAGAGGCTGGGCTGACCCGTCCTCCTGGTGCGCTGCTGTTGCCCGTCCTGCAGCAGCACAGGAGGGAGCCAAGTGGCTTCCTAGTCTTTTTGCTGCTCCATTTCTCCGAAACGGGTCGGGCTGGCCCGGCAGTCACCAGCAACGTGCCTGCTGCCATCACCCGCCTGGCTCAGCCCAACTTCAAGGGCACAGCGGCGGTAGGTGGCAAAAGGAGAGGGGGAGAGTTCCCAACAGGACGGCAGCTCAAGGTTCCTCCTCAAAGCCTCCGAGCTGGGGCGCCTCGGAGCGCTGGCCTCCCCACCGCAGAAGCAGGGTGACGACCAGGGCGGGACAACACGCACTCAACCCCGGGCCCCGCTGACATCCAAGTGGCCCTGGGTCCTCAGCCGCAGTGCCGGCCCCGTCCCGCCACCAGTGGCTCAGGGACCACGGGGACCAGAGACCGCAGAAACCACGGACCGCGACCCGCCCGCCGTGGCGCCCCGACGGCACCCCACAGTCCGCGCCAAGCCTGGGGACAGACGAGTCCCGCTCCCTCCCCGGCGACCCCCGCCCGGCGCACTTACCCATGGCGGCGGCTCTGAGGGCTCAGGGCGAACGCGAGGAGTCGGCCAGCTGCTCTGACTTTGTTTCCAGGCCCTGCCCAGCGAGCTGCCCGAGAGAGCCGGAGGTGTGCGAGGCGGGGCTGGCCAGCTCCACCCTCGGAGGTGGCCTAGGCCGGGAGCAGAGATCCTTGCCGCTGGAGCCTCCGAAGGAGCCTGGTGCCCCGCGGGCCTGGGGAGGTGGGCGGGATCTGGGGCTGTCGCTAGCCACCTGGGGGCTTGTTAAACTCCAGATCGCCAGGCCCTGCCCCGGAATCGCTGCTCAGGGGATAACGCCGGGGCTGAGAATCTGCTTTTAATACATCTAAGGCTGCTGCAGGATGCTGGGCCTGGGCCACTATTTGGAAGCCGCTGTACAGGGTTACCTGGTGTGGGGAAGCAAAGGTGGGCTGCGCAAGGCCAGCTCTGGGCGTGTGAGTTGTCTCTATGTGCATTTATGGGTGCGAGTTGTCTTTGTGCATGTGTGCATGTGTATGTGTGCGGCTTCACCTGGAGTTGGAACTACTGAAAACGTTTCTGGATGAGTCTTTTTCCTTTAAGAAAGATTAATAAAAATAAAAATAACCATCTCCACATCGGTTTTTGTTTTCTTGTCTGACTTGAGGTTTGTGTTGTGCAAACACAGGGAGAACCGTTGAAAAGGAAAATGAAGGTGTCCATTGTGTTTTTTAAAATGGGGGTGAAATAAATGTACTTACCATAAAGTTTACCATCTCAGCTCTTAAGTGTATGTTAAGAGGATTAAGTACATCGGTAGTGTTGTGCAGCTATCACCCCTGTCTCCAGAACGTTTTCATCTTCCCTAACTTCAAGCTCTGTCCCTATTCCTGTCCATCTCCCTCCCCCAGCCCGGCAGCCACCTCTCTGCCTGCCCTCTCTGTGAACTTGACTCTTGGAGGTGCCTCCTGTATGACATGGTGTAGTCTGTCCTTTTGTGACTGGGTCTGTTCGCTTGGTATCGCGTCCTCCAGGCTCATCCACACCGCAGCAGGGTCAACCCCCTTCCTGTGTGGGCCGAAGAGCACCCACGCGTGAGTATACAGCGGCTCTTTGTTAACCCGCTCACCTGTGCCCAGTATCGCCTGAGCTCTAGGAGCTCCCGCTGCACAGGTGAGAGATGTGTTTGGGGAGGGATAGAGGCAGCCCCTCCCCACAGGCCTGCACCTGCCCCACTTTCCTCACAGAGCTGGGGAGGAGGAAACTTCCCACCCTTGCTCACCTGGTGCACACAGGGTAGCAGCTGATGCTGCCTAAGGACTGGAGGCGGCAGGTGCCAGGAAGGGCTACTCACTCTGGCAGTGTGCTCCCCTAGGCACCTGCCTTCAGCCAGGCTGGGCAAGAGGGGGCGAAGCTCCTGTGGATCGCTTTTCTGTGTGGCCTGGAGGGCTGGGGATGTAGTTCAGTGGTGCCATGCTTGCCTGGCAAGCACAAGGTCCAGAGTTAGATCCCCAGTGCCCCCCCATTTCTCTGTGGGCTGGAACTTATGTTGTTGTTGAGCTCCTGAACCTTGGGATCCCGGCCCCTGTAGGACCACTCTTGTTCTAGAGAGCGGTTCTCAAAGCTGCAGCAGCAGCAGCCTCTCCAGGGAATTTGGGAGAGGCTCAGTCCCCACCCCAGGTGCACAGAACCAGAAACGGGGATCTCTTGGGCGCAGCAGATGCCTCAGCTGTGGCGAGGCAATTGTTTCTCCCACGTGCTTATTTAACCCTTCATTCTAGCACTATTTATCAGGTCCAAGCTATTGTGCTAGTGACTGGCATTGGGCAGACTGTGGAAACAGCCCCGAGACCACCCTGGGACCCCAGAGCCTGGACCGCTGTGACTTTTAAAGCACAGCAAGGAGCTCCAGACAGGGATGCATAAATGAAGAACAAAACCCAAGGGAGAACAGACAAGCTCTGCTGAACCTGAACGGATCAGCGGGTGCCTCAGATCCACTAGAATTCCCAATAAGACATAGACTTGGAGTCCTGATTTCTCCCTGGGCTGCTCTTTGGTGTGTGTTGGGGACACCAGACCTGGGAGCTTCTGCCTTGGAGAGCACACTACACTGGCCTCTCCTATGTCCAGCCTTTCCGTCAGCCCTCCATGTTTCTGCCTCCCAGGGCTGCTATAGCAAGTCACATGAGCTCGGCGGCTCCAAATACAGCAGACCCTTGACTGCTGAACTCAATTCGTTCTCAAGGGCTGGTTGTAACTGAAGTTGGTCAATTGAGGCTCAGACTCCTGTACACACCCTTCAAAGTTTCTCTCCTGCATACAGGCAGATCTCAGTGTCCTTAGACATTGGCCCAGGATTTCTCAGTTAACCCCACATAGGAAAGAATGCTGTAATGTTCCTTCCGGAGCTCTCTAAGGGTTAGATCTGTATCTGAGACCATCCAGAAGCACAAGTGGCCGGCATTCAGGTCATAACTCAGACTTTGGTTGTAAGTTAAAACTAAAATTCCAATCATAACCCAAGTTGTTCAAATGTCAGGCCAGTCGTGATGCGAGGGTCCACTGTAATAGAGATGGACTCTCGCTCAGTTCTGGAGGCAGAAGTGTAAGACTGGTGTGGGCAGCAGGCTCCCTCCGCAGGCCCCCCGGGGAGTCTTCTCATCTCTTCTGGCTCCTGGCGTCTCACTCCTGGCCTGGTCCTCACACAGACTTCCCTCCTGAGGGCATTTATCAGAGGATGTAGGACCCACCAGGATGGGCTCATCTCAAGATCCTCAGATCTACCCGAAAAGACTCTTTTTACAAATCATGGCACGTTCACAGGGTTCATTTGGGGGAGGGCACCCCGGAGCCCACGATAGTCCCCAAAGAGCCCCGAGTCCAGACCCAGAAGGTACAGAATTCACCAATTGCTCCTGGATAAAGGGCCTCGGAGGATTGTCCTTTGGAAACCGACTGTGGGAAGAAGCAAATGTCTGATGATGAGACCAGTGCGCAGGGCAGCAGTCGGGGTCCCTCCCACCCGGGTCCCTGGCGAACCTCCACTCCTGGAGCGCTGGTGTGGCGCAGGAGTGCCACAGCGGTCTGTTCTGACGAGAGCGCTCCCTTGAGACGGTGGCTTCAGTACTTTTTGGAGTCACGGACTACCATTTTCCCTGGCTCTGTCTCTCAGGTTGCTTGGCTATAAAGACCTTTCCATTCCATCCTGGGGAAAGCTCAGCAGAGTCAACTATAAAGCAAACAGCTCTGAGGAGGTGGACGGTTAAGGGTAGACTTTCGGAAGAAACAAGGAACACGAGTCCCACAGCCCGGAGAAGGGAGATTCTCAGCCACGGAATGGGATGAGAGAGAAGGAATGCGAGGTATAAAGATTTGAAGGCCATTTGGAAAATAGGAGGAGAGGAAGTTCCAGCAGCTGGTTCAAATTCGTTCAGGGATACTTTGGAGCCAAGAGTTGGCAGGTGAATTTTCCCACATCATGGTGTGTAAATCCTCAGAACACTAGGCGACCAGCCCTGGGAGCATGGGCCGGTCTCTGAGCACTCGATCCTGCCCCTCCCTGCTCATCCTCGTTTAATGCCTTCCTTGACACGGTCGGTATTATTAGGGAGCATCTTTTCCCTTTTTAATGTCTTTGCTACAGAAAGTGTCAAAGATACATGAAGAGAGAAGAATATAATGAGCCCTTGTTCATCTGCTGGCTGGCTTAGCTCATCTTCCACATGGTGCTAATCTTCCCAGGTTTTATGAGGAGAAAACTGCAGTGTGTGGAGGTTGGTTACACTGCCCAGGGTCATGCAGCTGGCTGGTGGGAGGTGCAGAATTTGTCCCTCAGATGCCTCTTGTTCCTTAGCTGTCACGGTCTGCCTATTCTCCCTCTCCACCAAACCCTACTGTCAGGAAAGGGTCTGCCACTCCACACGACCGAGGCCCCACAGCTCGGCTGTGATTTCAGCATGTGCCCAAGCCTCTGTCGAGAGTGTGGGGTGGGAACTTAGTCCCCAGTGCAGCGGCATGGAGAGGTGGGACCCTGGGAAGCCGAGAGGTCCTGAGGATGCTGCCCTTGAGAATGATTTATGCTGTGACTGTAAGTGGGATGGGTCAGTTATGAAAGGGGCAAGTTGGGCACCTTTTACTCTCTCCCCAGGTGATGGTCTCTGCCATATTAGGTCATAGAGAGAAGGTACTCACAAATGTGGTCCTTTGGTCTTAAAGTTTCCAGTGCCCAGAACTGTAGGAATCAACTTCCATCCTTTCCACATGATGCAGTCTGTCCTATTCCATTACAGCGATGCAAGCAGACTAAGCTAAGCTTTCAGGTGTTACTTTACCTTGCAAGGGCTTTTGTTATGACATTTTTGTGTGTGTGACAGGGTCTTGCTTTGTAGCCCAGGCTGGCCTTGTACTTGAGGCAATCCTTCTGCCTCAGCCCCCCGAGTGCTGGGATTACAGGCATGTGCCACCTCCCATGGCCCCTGTTCTGATTTATATCTAGATGTCTCCTAAAGACTCCTGGGATCACAGGCAGGGCTTTTGGGAGGTGACTGGATTGGGGAATGCCATACCCATTGGTGGATTAGCCTGCAGATGAATCCACAGCAGAATGTGCTATTAGGCAGTGGGGCCCCCGGTGGGAAGAGGGGGGCCCATGGCCGGAAAGTTTTTCTCCCTCATTGGCTTCTCTCTTCAAGCTCTGCCTTCTGTTCTCCGTGCCTTGTCCCATGCCATCCTGCCTGGGGGCCTGTCGGCTACGGACTGAGATTCGAGTCAGAGTAAGCCTCTCTTCTAAGTTGTGGCTGTCAGATATTTTGTCCCAGCGATGAGGAAAGTGGCTAAGACGGCTCCATTTCTACTCCATTTAACTCTGCTAAAGCCGCTAATTTAAACAGAACAAATGCAAGTGTCCCATAAGACTGAGAGAAGGGCAGATTTTCAGAGCAGAGTTTGGGCCCTGAGTGCAGGAGATGACACCTTGTGGCCCTCGGTTGCCCTCCTTGGCACTGCTGTACCGGCTGCTGGGGAGGAAGGGAGGCAAGGAGGGTGAGGGCCAGGGCCAGCCTGGCACACAGAGGACCACAACCTGGCGCTCCCAGGGGTCTGGCGATGATGGGCGCTTGTTTCGGAAGCTGAACATCTCACCCCTGTCATCACCGAGGGACGTACCACTCTCCTACCTCAAACAAAGAAACTAACAAAAGGTTTTTAAAAATAGTTTTTCAGTGTTGGGGTTTGAACCCAGGTCCTTTCCTGTGCCTTTTTAAAATTGTTCCATTTTGAGACAGGGTCTCACTAAATCACTAAGTTTCCCATGCTGGGTTCAAACTTGTGATCCTCCTGCCTCAGCCTCCCAGATCAAATTATTTTTGATAGAAAAATCAATATCATGTTTTGGGGGAAAAAAGGCCATCAAATAATTCTTCATCTCCATATGTTGAGAGACTAATAATGAAAGAACATATTTGTGATTCTCAAATAAAGTTTATCTGCCTGAGACACTTGGGAAGGAGCTCAAAAAGCTTTTCCACTAAAGCAATGCACATGCTGCCCACTTTACAAAGAGTAGCTGCTGCAAGCACTCCATAATCAGGGAAATCCTTGGTTTGGAAAATACTAGAAAAATATATTTTGGAATAACTTCTTTCAGGTAATTAACATAAAGTCCCTGAGATGTCAGAGTAAAAAAGAAAGCAAAGGCCCGTATAATTTCTAGGCTGCTCACAACACTGCCTTTAAAAAAATAAACTCAGCTGGGCATGGTGGCACACACCTATAATCCTAGCACTCAGGATTGCCACCAGTTAGAGGCCAACCTGGACTACATAGTTCAAGGCCAGCCTGAATTACACAGTGACACCCTGTCTCAAAAAACAAAAAACAAACACTCCCCCCAAAAAACCTCATTAATAATTGCTTTGAGAAATCATCCTAAGTTACAAGGCAAGAAAATGGCAAATTCTCATGCTTTGATGATTTATGTGCCAATAATATTACAATGTATTTATCACTCGATATAATAAATCCACACACATACATAAATCAATAAATGTAATATACTCTATTAACAGAGTCAAGGACAAAAACCATATGATCATCTCAATAGATGCAGAAAACACATTTGACAAAATCCAACACCCATTCATGATAAAAACTGTATAGAAAATTGGAATAAAAGATCTTTATCTTAACCTGATTAAGGCTATCTATGACAAACCAACAGCCAACATCATACTAAATGGTCAAAAACTGAAAACTTTCATGCTAAAATCAGGAACAAGACAAGGAAGGATGCCCACTATCACCACTCCTGTTCAATATAGTTCTGGAAACATTAGCCACAGCAATTAGAAAGAGAAAAAAATAAAGGGAATAACGATAGGAAAGGAAGAAGTTAAACTGTCATTATTTGTTGATGATATGATACTTTACATAGAAGACCCAAAAAACTTGGCCAAAAGACTTCTAAACTTAATTGACAGATTCAGTAGAGTAGCTGGATATAAGGTCAACACTCAAAAAACAATAACTTTCTTATACACAAATAGACTCACTGAGAGACAAATTAGGGAAACAATTCCTTTTACCATAGCATCCCAAAAAATGAAATATCTAGGAATTAATCTAACAAAGGAAGCAAAAGACCTGTACACTGAAAACTACAGCACTCTGAAAAAGGAGATTGAGGAGGATATAACAAAATGGAAAGACATTCCTTGTTCCTGGGTAGGAAGAACCAATATAGTGAAAATGGCCGTACTTCCAAAACTACTTTGTAGACTTAATGCAATGCCAATTGAAATTCCAACAATATACTTCATAGAACTAGAGAAAACAATGCAAAAATTTATTTGGAACCAGAAGAGATCTAGAATAGCAAAAGCAATTCTAGGCAACAGAGACATGGCTGGGGGTATCACAATCCCCAACTTGAAACTATACTACAAAGCTACTGTGATAAAACAGCATGGTACTGGCAAAGAAACAGACCTGAGGATCAGTGGAATAGATTAGAAGATGCAGAAACAATTCCAGACATATTCAGCCACCTCATCTTTCAAGTTCACTTTTTTTTTTTTTTGGTACCGGGGATTGAACTCAGGTTGTTGCACTTGCGAGGCAGACAGTGGAACCATTGAGCTAAATCTTGGCCCAGCCACCTCATCTTTGACAAAGGACCCAAGCACCCTCATTGGAGGAAAGATAGCCTATTTAATAAATGGTGTTGGAAAAACTGGATTTCAACTGCTGAAGATTAAAACTAGACCCATACCTATCACCATGCACTAAACTAAGATCGAAGTGGATTAAAGATCTAAATATTAAGACAGAAACACTAAATTTGCTGGAAGATAAGTTAGGTAGAACTCTCGAAGACATTGGCATAGGAAAAGACTTTATGAACAAAACATCAGTAGCATGGGAACTAGCACAAAGAATCAACAACTGGGATCTCATTAAAAAGCTTCTGCACTGCAAGAGAAACCACTCACAGAGCTAAGAGACAACCTACAATGTGGGAAAAAATTTTTAGCAGCTGGACCTTAGACAAAGGAGTACTATCTAGAATATATAAAGAACTGAAAAAATCAGACCCCCAAATTCAAAAACCCAATTCAAAAATGGGCATCCAAAATGAACAGACATTTCTCAAAGAATTAAAAGCAGCAAACAAATATATGAAAAAATGTTCAACATCACTGGTCATTTGAGAAATGCAGATGAAAACAACATTGAGATTCCACCTCACCCCACAAAGAATGGCTGCTATCAAGAAATCAACCAGTAACAAATGTTGGCGGGGTTGTGGGGAGAAAGGAACCCTTCTCCATTGTTGGTGGGAGTGCAGACTGGTGCAACCACTGTGCAAATCAGTATGGAGATACCTCAAAGAACTAGGACTGGAAGTCCCATTTGACCCAGCTATTCCCCTGCTGGGTATCTTCCCAAAAGAATTAAAAGAATCGTACCACAGCGATATATGTGCGCCCATGTTCATAGCGGCACAGTTTGTAATAGCTAAAGCTTGGAAGCAGCCCAAGTGCCCATCAACTGGAAACTGGATAAAGATGTGGGGGGTTTTTTTTGGTTTTTTTTGGTACCGGGATCAAACTCGGGTCCTTGAGCTTGCGCAGCAGGCGGCGAAACCGCTGAGGTAAATCCCCGGGCTAGTACTCCATTTTATAAAAAACCGCATCTTTGGGCCGGGGATTTAGCTCCGCGGGTTTTGCCGCCTGCTGCGCAAGCGCAAGGACCCGAGTTTGATCCCCGGTACCAAAAAACCCAAAACAAAACAAAAGAAAAAAAACGATGAAATGGAGTACTACTTAGCCATAAAGAACGAGAAACTAGAGATATTTATAGCTAAATGGATGCATATTGAGGCCATCCTCTTAAGTGAAATAAATAGGACATGTGTAAATACTGAACAGTTTCTCTAGTGTGAGAAACTGAAAGTGTAAATAAGAATTAAAATGATTAAAATGAATAATTGATAATTTTAGGAAGAAAAGGTCCAAAGGTGTAGGGGTGGTGGGAGGGGGAGGGGAAGGGGAAAGGAAAGAAGGGAAAGGAAAAATTATGAGAAAAGAAAAAGAAATGGAAACAAAGTCTATGTAAATAGGGAAGGGTAGAGGGGATGAAGGGCGCACAAGTAATGGGGAAAAAAATAAGAACCAAAATAACATCATGTACAGGTACAAGCAGCCAACGATAAATGTAAATGTATTGTTTACCTAAAGTGTACCAATAAAAGAATTTAAGGAAAAAAAAAAGAAAGAAATGCAGACAGTTATTTATTGACTTCAGGCTTAATTATATAACATCAGCGTTTTTTAAAGCGCATTTATCTGACAACCTTTTATTCAGTTCTATAAACTTAAAATAACGTAAATGATGGAGTCTTGTGAGATTTCTGTGAATAAGTATATATTTGACAATTGATTTACTGGCATACAATGATGCAGTCTTATAGTAACAACTTGGTTCACGAACACTTCTGTTTCAAACAATTTGGCTTACAAACAAAAATATTTGGCAAAATTTTGCTTCCATTTGCAAACTGCACATCTGGATGTGGAAAACAACCATGGCCATTTTCCCCACACATACACAAATGCAGCCATTTTCCCCCAAATCGTAAAACAAATTAAGTTCGTAAACCAAAATATTGTCAGGCTTGATCTGGCCATGACCTGGTTAATAAATATGTTGTTTAATTCCAAGCTACAGCTTTAGCAGATACAAAAATCCACAGCCCCCAGCCAAACATGCTGCAGACACAGGCTGGGCTGTCTCCGGGGCGATAGAAGACAGAATGGGATGTTATAGAAGTGATTTTTTTTTTTCACTGAGCTATATCCCTGGCCTCAGAACAGGGTGTTATAGAAAAGAGCTAAGACTACAAAGTGCAGCACAACATCTTCCTGGTGCCAAGTTACCTGATAACATCCATACATCTCCCTTGAACCCTGCATGGACCCCGACTGCAAATATTTGCTCTGACCCCTCTTCCAATCCCCTATAAAGCTCCCTGCTTTGTCTTTGTTCACCACTGACACCGTGTTGCCCTTAGTCAATATGCACCAGGTGAATAAAGTCTGCCTGCCTCATTGGCTTCTACTAGCCTGCCTGGGTGGTCTCTTCTCTTCACTGATTGTCACAGGTACCACTGTATTTTCGAGAATTAAAAAGAACATATTATGGCCACGGATTTAGCTCAGTGGTTCCGCCGCCTGCCTCATAAGCGCAAGGACCAAAGTTTGATCCCTGGTACCAAAAAAAAAAAAGAACACATCAACTCTCTACATGCTATGGCTGGCAAAGATTTAGGAAATTCAGGTGTTTTCATAATGCACTGCTTAATTTGTCTTTCAAAAGTTACACAGTGCCATCCACACCTTGATGAAATAACTGGAAAAAAACAATGAATATTTGTTTGATGAATAGTTCTTTGAGGAAAGGTATTCATTTCCCATCCGTGCTGTAATAAATCCTCATTTACTTAATGAGTTGATACCAAGGTACCCCCAAAATCTTTTGGGATTATTAAGGCATGGAAAGACACTGGTGGCTGATAGGAAAGAACAACCAATAGATATTTCATCTGGTCTTAAAATGGCTGCTCAAGATATTTTTTACAAATGGAAAAATAGTAAATGCAATTGGAGAAAACTGACAAGACTGTGCTGGCCTAATGATCAAGATCAACGTCCCCCCAAAAGAAGAAACACCAACCCATCCTGTAGTAGGATGTGCAGAGAAGAATGCAACATCTGATCTGGAGAATTCTTGCCCAAAATGTGTAATTTTATCACGAGAAAACATCAGATAAACCAAAGGGAGTCACATGCTGCAGAAGAACTGAGCAGTACACTTCAAGAATGTGAGGTTTATGAAAAATAATGAAAGACTGAGGGGCTGTTGTGCAAAAGACTAAAAGATCTCTGCCCACTGGGGGAGCATGGGTGTGCAAATATTATCTCTTTGAGATCCTATTTTTAAACCCTTTGAAAATATACCTAGAAGTGAGACTGCTGGATCATACAGTGATTTTATTTTTAGGCTTTTGGGAACCTCCATAGTGTTTTCCATAGCACCTCAGAATTTTAAGGAACAGCTTTACAGAAATTTAATTTACACATCATACAATTCTAAAGAATGCATTTCAATGTTTTTCAGCATATTCACAGAATTGTGCCACTACCACCGCATGCAATATTAGAACACTTTCATCATCCCCCAAAGAAACGCTATATACACTGGCAGTTCCTGTCCAATTCTCCCCTCCTCCTCAGCCCTGGCCAGCCACCAGTCTACTTTCTGTCTCCATGAACTAGCTGTGAGGGGAGTACTTATATCATAGAAGTTGGCAAATGATACTAATCAGTACCCCTCCCCCAGCTGATTATTAAATAGCTACTCACATCTGATTGGTATGGAGGGTAACACGCAGGCTGCACCTTAGGTATGGGTGTGTGTGTGTAAATTACCATTTTCCTAATGACTAGTGTCACAAGCACTTTCTTATGCATTAAATAACTCATTTGTATATTTTATTTGGAAAAATGGCTACTGGAAATTTTTGCATATTTTTTCCTGAGTCATCTTTATTAACTGTAGATTCAAGTTTTTATTGCTGGTTATTTATCTTTTGCTCAATTTTTAATTACATGTTTATCTTCCTATGAGCCATAACAGTTCAGGGCCGGGGATTTAGCTCAGTGGGTCTGATAGGGAAAAGTTTTAGATAACTTAATAGATTGAATATTAAGGTAGTTGTAGAAGCAAAATAAATAAAGTGTTCTTTTAAGATTTGCTTTTCCCATAACTCTCCTTGTTTAAGGTGAAGGTAATCTGACTCTTTAACCAGTAACTTCATTAACCTAACAAAGTTGCAATGCCAGGGTGAATTTACAGTGTATATGTGCCTATCTTGTGTCTGTGACTTGTAAATAGGAACTGGAATTGTATTTACACATCAAAGACCACCAGGGATGAGATAATGGCTAAAAAGGATATAAAAAGGGAAACACTGAACAAAGGGGCATGGATACTAACCAGACCTGTTTCTGCCCGCTGGCGAGTAGAAATTTTATTATTTTACCCAAATTCTGTGTCTCCATGTATTTCTTTCCGAGATTTCTGGAACAGCTCTGTCACCTGCCTCAAAGGCGCAAGGACCCGAGTTCAATCCCCAGTACCAAAAAAAAAAAAAGAGAGTCATAACAGTTCTTTACATATTCTACATACAAGTCCTTTATTAGACATATTATTTGTAAATATATTTCTTACGTCTATTGCTTGTCTTTCATTTCTCTTAATGGAGTTTTTTACAACAAAAATTTAAATTCTGATGAAGTTCTATTTATCAGTTTTCTTAATAGATCATGCTCTTGTTGTCACAGTTAAACCTTTTCCTTTTCCAATATCACAAACATTTACTACTGTGCTTTCTTCCTGAGGTTTATATAACTCTCACTTTTAGGCTTGGAATCCACTCTGAATTAATTTCACTATATGAGGTAAGGTAAAGGTCTAGGTTCATTTTTTGCTTATATTGTCTATCCCAAGCCATTTGCTGAAAAGACCATTCTTTCTCCCATTAAATTGTCTTAGAACTGTGTAATAAAATCAAGTGACCCTACATAAAAGTGGTTACTTTTGATCCTTTTCTTCACTTCCATTGATCTGTATGTCTTATGCTAGCACCACACTCTGGTTACTGTAGCTTTACAGAAAGCTTTGAAGCTGGTAGCTTAAGTCCTCCAACTCTCCATTTCCAAGATTGTTTTGGCTATCAAAAGCCCTTTGTCTTATTGTTCCATATGAACTTTAGGGTCAGAATTGAGAGTACAGACAGAGAGAGAGATAGAAGTACAGATAGAGACGGCTAGAGCTAACTGGCAAGCATATCATCATAAATACCAATAGCAATTTTTACATATCACATCATCCTAAGACAATGTATTTTTCTAATTCCTTTATGTTTTTATGTTTCAAAAGTGAAACCTATTTTTCATATCAAATCCTTTAAGTTCTGATGAAGGCCTACTGTACTCAGTATCACTCTCTACTGTCTGCTCGGACAATGGTGGTGTTCGCTGACTTCTCTGAAAAGAAAGCACAGGTGAGCAGTATCCACATGATGGTACACAGCGTCACAAACAGGGCTGAATCAGCTTCCCCGAGGAGCAGATCTGACAGCCAGGTGGGCGGTGAAGAAAGCTGGTTTAGCAGAAATGGGGCTGTAAATGAGTAATGTGGATAGGTGGCATTATTTTATTACAAGGTTCACTGTACATGTTTCTCTCAAGTGATTATGTAAGCCTCACAATCACAAAATTATTTCTAAAGAATATTCATAAAAACATGTTTTTGTTTTTTAACACACAACTATGCTCTTGCAAAATCCCCATGTGCTTTGAGGGCTGGCTGGAAGCCCTTCTTGTGAAAAGCCACCCGCAGGATCCACAGTGCCCTTGGCCTTGGCTTTCTGAGCTCAGGGAGGTCTGAAAGGAAAAGGAATGTGAGGTGGCTTCTCTTTCTTTTTCCTCCTGTTATCACTTTCAGGATAAGTCATTGCCTGACACGGGAATTAACCGCAGTCAGAAAAGATGTGACAGGATTCCTTGGTTGGGTGTTTTTCGTAAGCATCAATATCTTCTCTATCCTGGAAGAAAGTTCTAGCTGTTAAAGGGAGCGGGGCCTCTCCTGGCTGACCCAGGCTGGAGTTACACCCTCACCTGTCCTTGCTCAGTCTCATCGTGAGCCATGGGTTCCGGGGTTCTGAGCCGTGGGACACGGGGAGCCCGTCGTATGTGGGTGGGGCAGCGAGGGATGGGGCAACAGGCACATTAGCTCATCTCCTGTGCTATGTGCATGTGCCAGGGTCTCATCAGGCTCTACCTACGAAACACAACTTCAAAGACAAAAGTATTAAGAATTCTAGGATGGTGACAACTACATAGTGAGGCCCTGTCTCAAAAAAAAAAAAAAAAGGCTGCCAACTGTGGACACTTCTGCATTCTGTGGAACTCCTAGAACTAGGTATTTTGCCAATTATTCCCTGAATCCTCAACACCACCTTCAGTTAAGTATCCTTACCTGCAGTTTTACATTTGAGGAAAGAAAGGCTCAGAAGTCGAGCAACTTGTCCAGTTTCACGCAAAATAAGCAAGAAAACCGAGACCCCATTCAGTTATGTCTGCCTGTAAAATTGGAGGGGTGTCCAGTGTGTCACCAACAGTGATGTAAGCACAGGTCAGGACTTGGAAAGGACGAAAGAACTTAACTATCAACGCTGGAATATTTTTAATACTCTAAAATACTGAACTATGTAGTCCAGGCTGGCCTTGAACTTGTGGCAATCCTCCTGCCTCAGCCTCCCCAGTGCTGGGATGGCTACCATGCACCACCACACCCAGCCTGGCAGCCTTTTTTATTATGAAGAGAAAGAATGATTTCACAGGCCTACCTTTGACCTCTTCTCCCGGGTTATTAATCAGGAAATGGTGTAACAGAAATGCAAGTCACGCAGTAGACAAGTCAGCCTGAGAAAGTCACAAGTCACCTCCCTTTCTCCTGTGCGCTTCCCAGCCACAACAGCAATGGCACTGCCTATGTCAGCAAGTGCCAAGAGGTTTTACTAGATAGCATATACGAAGGCACTGTGTAATAACATAAATTTAAACAATATACATTGACAAAATATAGATATTAGTCACTATTTAAGAGACTCACATTTCTTGAGTTGGGATAGGTGAAGATTGTTTAAATAAAGTTGAATTTAAGAGAGAAACCTTGCCCATCTGTTCATTCAATTACTTTAATTTTTGGTACCAGGGATCGAACTTGTGTAGGACTGCATAACTCTGTAATCATAAAACTCCCCTAGCCCCAACTGTGATTGAATGTGAGTAAATAGATAAAGATGCTTCTTAGTTCCAGGACACTAGATAAGATCCTATCAGCCATAATTATCCAACTCCTTGTTCCGGACACCACTATCTATAGAACAATCTACAAAGCATCTGCTGACTATCAGTACATGTCAGGCTAATTAACATACAAATGTAAGACCACTAAACCTTTGTAAATTTCGCCTGTTAACTCCCCTGCAAGCCCCTATAAAAAGAGCCTTGGATTCTGGACTATGCCTCTCTAAGCTACTTTGCTTTGGGAGTGCCCTCTGGCCAGACTAAGGTCTGTTTCACTTTCCAACTTGTCCGGTGTGTTCCTTCCCAGGTGTGTTCCTTCCCGGGTGTTCTTTGCTGCAGTCAGCTCCTTGGAGCATTTGGTAAGGCCTTTGGTCTTACATTCTGGAGGCACCACTGGGATCCCCGGGTGTGCTCCACTTCAGCTCCTTGGAGCATTTGGTAAGGCCCTTGGCCTTACATTCTGGAGGCACCACTGGGATCCCTGGGTGTGCATCACTATAGTCAGCTCCTCGGAGCATTTGGTAAGGCCCTTGGTCTTACATTTGGAGGCCCCAGCGAGATCCCTGGGTAAGGAACCCCGGTTCAGCCGAGACTCTGTGGAGGGATCCAGCAGGAGACTCTCAGGCACAGACCTCAGAAAACCTCCAGAGGTAAGTTTTTTGGCCGGTTGCAACCGTTTGTTGTCAGGAGTGAGGTGGCTGATGGGCCGGTAAGCCTCCCCTGACCCCAGGTTCCTAATGAGGAACAAGGGAAGATTTAGTTTTGTTTTTGTTGCAGCGCCTGTTCATCTTGTCATTTATACGTTAGTGTCCTATCCGTTGTGTGTTTAATTTTGAATTTCTTTCCAAACCATCAAGGACAGAGATGGGAGGATCCTGCTCCAAGACTACCCCATTGGACTGTTTCCTCACTAATTTTAAATTGGCTTTTTCCCCTGAGCAGGAGGACGAATATGGGGTTAAATTTTCTCGCAGAAAACTTCGCTCCCTGTGTCAATTGGAATGGCCGGCCTTCGGAGTTGGATGGCCAGCCGAGGGCTCCTTTGAGCCGAGCCTCTGCCGGGCGGTATGGAAAAGGGTAACCAGATACCCTAGCCATCCTGATCAGTTTCCATATATAAATATCTGGGTTCAAGCTTGTCAAGAGCCTCTGGCTTGGTTGCAGCGTTGTTCCTTGTGAACAAACTCTCGCATTTTGGTTATGGTCCCAAGGGAACCCCGAGAGGTCAAAGCTCGGGCTCCCAAGCCGGTGCTCTCACAAGATCCTGATCCCTTAGACCCTTTTGTAAGACCTCCACCCTGTGTGGAGCCATCCTCCTCCTCTGAAAAAACCGGCCCCAGATCTCGAAACCCTTTCTACCCTCCTCTTCCCGAAGAAGAAAAATCTCCGGATTCTGTAACCTCCCCCTCCCACACGCAAACAGGGGCCACTTATGGTCCCAGCGGGGCTCCCACTGAAGGGGCTAGTTCAGTTCCTCTTCTGCCTCTTAGGGAAATAGAGCAGGGTCATTTTGTCTATATCCCTTTTTTCTACCAGTGACTTGTACTATTGGAAACATCAAAAATCTCCCTTTTTCAGAAAAACCCCAGGCTTTGATCTCCCTCCTAGAATCTGTTTTTCATACCCATGACCCAACCTGGGATGACTGTCAACAACTTCTCCAAGCCCTTTTTACCTCCGAGGAAAGAGAAAGGATCAGAGGGCAAGCCATAAAGTCGGTGTTAGGAGGAACGGAGGGCCCACTCGATGAACAACAGTGGGCCCGTATTGAGGCGCAAATTCCATCCACCCGTCCCCCGTGGCAAGCTAATTCCTCAGGCGGGAGAGAGGCTCTCCACAACTACCATCAGCATCTCCTAGCCGGCTTGAGGGGAGCCGCTCGAAAGCCTACCAATTTGAGCAAGGTAAGCGAGGTCCTTCAAGGACCTGAGGAATCACCTTCTGCCTTTCTGGAGCGTCTGTTGGAAGCATACTGTACGTATACTCCAATTGACCCAGATGCCCCTGCAAATCGACAGGCGATTAATTTGGCTTTTGTTACTCAGTTGGCCCCAGATATTAGGAAGAAATTATAGCAGATGGAGGAGTTTGAGGGAGAAAAGAGGGAAAAGTTGATGAGTGTGGCAATGAAGGTGTTTAACAACAGAGATCCTTATGAGGACAGAATGGTTACATTCTTGAAAAGGGAAAGAGAAGGCTGGCAGAATTGAGAGTATTCACAATTCTCCAGATTCCGAAGCCAGGCACAAAGAAACAGGTGCGAGAGTTCCTAGGGGCGGTTGGCTATTGCAGGATTTGGATTCCTGGCTTTGCTGAGATTGCCAAACCCCTGCACAAGGCCACTGCGGGAGGAAATACACCCCTCGAATGGACTGAGGCTCACCAGCAGGCATTTCAATTGCTTAAGACTGCACTTGCATCAGCACCAGCCCTGGCATTGCCAGACTTAAACAAGCCCTTTACCCTGTATGTGGCAGAGAAAAATGGGGTAGCTAAGGGAGTGATTACTCAGCTTTTGGGCCATGGAAGCGGCCTATGGCATACCTCTCAAAGAAGCTCAACCCAGTGGCCTGAGGGTGGCCTACTTGTTTGAGGACAGTAGTAGCAGCAGCTGTTTTAACCCGAGAGGCTGACAAATTGACCTTTGGACAGGATTTGACTTTGAAAAATAAGACTGAGATATTGGCATTGCTACAAGCAATCTGGTTGCCTCGAGAGGTCGCCATCATCCATTGCCGCGCACACCAGAAGGGGCTTAGCACCAAGATGATTGGTAATAATGCTGCTGACCAGGCAGCAAAACAAGCTGCCCAAAAATCAGTGGGGAAGCAAATGGTTCTGCTTCCCACGCCGGTACTCTCAGAAAAAAACCTGAATACACAGATAAAGAAGTAGCAGAAATGAACAGAAGATGCTGGACTCGAGGAAAACATGGATGGTGGACGACTAAGGATGGAAAGGTGGTGCTCCCAGCCGCTGTAGCAGATACGTTGCTGCGAGAACTACATGAGTCCACCCACCTTGGTGAGAAAAGGATGATGGCTGCCCTGCAACCTCATTTCCTCAGTGAGGGATTAGCTCAAAAAGGCCCAGGACATGGTGAGACGATGCCCCACCTGCCTCAAGGTAAATGCAAATCAGGTAACCGGGCCCCCTGGGGTCCGACACAGAGGACTAACTCCAGGAGAACATTGGGAATTGGACTTTACTGAAATGAAGCCTGGCATGTATGGGTACAAATACCTGCTAGTTTTTGTGGATACATTTTCAGGATGGGTAGAAGCATACCCACTAAGAGGGAGACAGCTGAAGTAACAGTTAAAAAGCTCCTGACAGAAATAGTTCCCCGTTTTGGTTTGCCCTTAGCTCTGGGGTCCAACAATGGTCCAGCCTTTATGGCTAAGATACCTAAATTAATTAGTAATATTCTTGGAATAAAGTGGAATCTACACTGTGCCTATAGGCCTCAAAGTTCAGGACAGGTAGAAAGAACAAATCAAACTTTAAAGGAGATTCTGACTAAATTATGCTTGGAGACTGAACTAGGTTGGGTAGAGCTTCTCCCTTTTGCCCTCCTCTGAACGAGGTGCACTCCCAAGCCTCCCCTCAATTTGTCCCCCTTCCAAATTGTTTATGGGTGATCTCCCCCAATCATTCCATTAATAGTTGTAGAATTAAAGAAAAGTTTTCCCACCTTCAACTCCTTAAATCCTTAAAAGCAGTTCATCAGCTTCAGTCAGAGCTACATGAGACATTATGAAAGAAAATGACTAGTCCAAATGAAAAACCTTTACAAGCTTTACCCCATAGGCCGGGAGACTTGGTTTTTATTTGCAGGTTTGATTCCAAGACCCTGGAACCTCGTTAAAAGGGACCAGTTCCTGTTGTCCTGTCAACTCCCTTGGCGGTGAAGGTGGCTGGACATTCTCCCTGGATACATCGAAACCATCTGAAAGCAGGACCCCCCGCGGATGTCAAAAAGGACAAATGGAAGGTTATCAGCCAACCAGGCGACCAAAAGCTAAGATTGGAGCGGGTTGGAGATGTTTCGCCTTCATGATAATATTGTCTGGGACACTGGCAGTATTGTCCCCAAGAGGACTAGATCACACACACACAAAAATGTATGGATTCAATTGGCAAACTCACTTAATTTGTCTGAATTCTATCTAAATGTTGATGTAAATTTCCGTCATGTATTGGGGACGTGCCCCATGTTGTAAACCTAAAAATGCTGTCAAATTATACACACCCAAGGTAATTATGTCAAATAATATCCAATGTCTGAGGATAAAATGGTCGGAAGGGATGTCCTGCCATATAAAACAATTGGAAGACTTGGCTCAAAGGGTACATAATGAAGATGGCTGGGACTTGAGCCAATGGCTAACTAAATGGTTGCCCAACCTACAATGGTTAAAACAACTTTTTCTGATCATTACAGTTGTGTGTATATGCTTACTATTGTCATGCTGTTGTATACAATGGATGCCTACGTTTATAAGTAAGATTACTTAAGTTGTAAAATCAGTGGGGAATGTAGGACTGCATAACTCTGTAATCATAAAACTCCCCTAGCCCCAACTGTGATTGAATGTGAGTAAATAGATAAAGATGCTTCTTAGTTCCAGGACACTAGATAAGATCCTATCAGCCATAATTATCCAACTCTTTGTTCCGGACACCACTATCTATAGAACAATCTACAAAGCATCTGCTGACTATCAGTACATGTCAGGCTAACATACAAATGTAAGACCACTAAACCTTTGTAAATTTCGCCTGTTAACTCCCCTGTAAGCCCCTATAAAAAGAGCCTTGGACTCTGGACTATGCCTCTCTAAGCTACTTTGCTTTGGGAGTGCCCTCTGGCCAGACTAAGGTCTGTTTCACTTTCCAATTTGTCCGGTGTGTTCCTTCCCAGGTGTGTTCCTTCCCAAGTGTTCTTCGCTGCAGTCAGCTCCTTGGAGCATTTGGTAAGGCCTTGGTCTTACATTCTGGAGGCACCGCTGGGATCCCCAGGTGTGCTCCACTCCAGCTCCTTGGAGCATTTGGTAAGGCCTTGGTTTTACATTCTGGAGGCACCGCTGGGATCCCCGGGTGTGCTCCACTCCAGCTCCTTGGAGCATTTGGTAAGGCCTTGGTTTTACATTCTGGAGGCACCGCTGGGATCCCCAGGTGTGCTCCACTCCAGCTCCTTGGAGCATTTGGTAAGGCCCTTGGCCTTACATTCTGGAGGCACCGCTGGGATCCCTGGGTGTGCTTCACTATAGTCAGCTCCTCGGAGCGTTTGGTAAGGACAGCGGTCTTACATTTGGGACCTTGAGCTTACGAGGCAGGTGCCAGAACCATTCCAGAACTATTCCATGGCCCCTATTCAATTACTTTTTTAGGTGTGTCTTTTACAAGTAGCATAGCACTGTTTCTTGTTTGTTTGTTTCTGGTTTTGTTTTGTTTGTTTTAGGGGAAAGGAAAGGGAAAAGAAAAAATATGAGAAAAGGAAAAAATGGAAACAAAGTCTCTGTAAATAGGTAAATAGGGAAGGGTGGAGGGGGTGAAGGGAGGGCAGGGAAATGGGGAAGAAATAAAAACCAAGATACATCATGTAAAGGTACAAGATCCCAACCATGTGTGTTTGTTTTGTTTTTGTTTTTGTTTTTGTTTGGTACTAGGGATCAAACTCGGGTCCTTGTGCTTGCGAGGCAGGCGGCAACACCACTGAGCTAAATCCCCGGGCCAGTGTTTGTCTTTTTGAAACAGGGTCTCCCTATGTAGTTCAAGTTGGCCTTGAACTCACTTATGTAGCCCAGGTTGTCCTTGAACTCATGGCAATCCTCCTGCCTTAGGCTCCCTAGTGGTGCAATTACAAACTTGTGCCACCATGCCCAGTTTGAGATTTGCTTTGTGAGCCAATCTGAAAGTTTTTCTTAACAGGCAAGTTAAAGATGTTTGCTTTTATTTCTATTGTATTCTTTTACTTTATATTTTATGTTTTCCTAGTTTTGAAAAGGCTTTTCATTCTGTGTTGTCTGTATGTTCAACAGTGGCAGTCCCATGAATTTTAGTGTTCTGTTTGGCGGAATTCATTTCCCTGACACTGGGGGTAAGACTGGTGGCCCTGTCCTGGTGGCGGTCCTGTATTATAGCGTGGACGGCACCCCCGCCCTCTGCCGTGTGAGATGGAAACAGCAGCGTGTTTCTCTTTCTCTCTCCCGCTTTGCTCTTTGCAGTCCACCTTGCACGCTGCCCTCCGTGCCCCTGGCTCCTGCATCAGTGGGTTTAACCACCGCGGACCAGGGTGATGGCAAAGAGCTGCGTC
This sequence comes from Heterocephalus glaber, assembly GCF_053883595.1. Classification (NCBI taxonomy): domain Eukaryota; kingdom Metazoa; phylum Chordata; class Mammalia; order Rodentia; family Bathyergidae; genus Heterocephalus; species Heterocephalus glaber. The sequence goes on along the minus strand of NW_028258359.1, from coordinate 303,491 downwards.
TGCGCTGAACATGCACAGCCGGCTTCCTGGTCGTTATTCCCTCAACGATGCAGCGTGACAACAACTTCCTTTGCACCCACATGGCTCGGGTGTTATCAGTAACCTGGAGAGGGTCTGAAGTGACAGGAGGATGGTGTATGTCACACACAAACACCACGCCGTTTTCTCTCAGGGGCTGCAGCATCCACAATTTGGGTCTCTACAGGGGTCCTGGAACAGTTCCCCATGGCCACTGAGGGTTGACTGTACCCTACTTATCTATTGACTTTAAATGGCAGTTTTTGACTCCCAGCTGATATGGATGAGGCAATCAACAAACCCACCCTCGGTCCACTTCCTTCCCCCCTTCCCTGAAGAGTTTGATCAGTTGTGTCATCACTAGCTTTTCAAGCCACAACACATTTACATCCTCATCTGTCAGGTTTTTTCTCTAATGTGTTGGTGAATCCGGAGTAAATTTGTTGGTGAGTCCAGGAATTGTGTGGGGAAGTTTTCCTATTTCTGAAGTAGACCAATGCTCATTTCTCCTCCTCCTGGAAAGGGTGACTGTTGGTGCAAACAGGGCCCATCTAGCAGGTCAGAGAGGCATCTGCCCCCTCCACTGTCCTCTAGGGAGCAAGGCCTGGCTTCCGAGAAGCACTCTGGGAAATTCTCCTTTACTCAGGGAAACGGGCTCTGCTGCCCTGTGATTGGGAAAGTTAACATCCTTCCTAAAGGGAAGTGGCTTTCCCAGGCTATCCGAAAAATCAAGTGGGCACATTTTTTTTTTTTTTTGGTACCAGGGCTTGAACTCGGGACCTTATGCTTAGGGAGGCAGGCACCAGAACCACTGAGCTAAATCCCCAGCCCCGAGTGGGCACATTTTTAAAAAAAATATATCTTTTTCTTCTCTGAATGGAAAAGTAATACATTTTTCACTATAAACTTTTTGGGAAAAAATATCCAAAAACTGTAAAACGTCTAGAGCTAATCTTAATATTTTATTGTATTTTGCAGACGTTTTCTTTACACATAACTTAGTTAATAAACTTAGCGACATTTTGGCTCAAACCATACATGTTTTATAACCTTGTGTTTTTATTCAACCTTATGTCATGAGCACTTTTTCATGTTGCTTAGCTGTCTTTAAAATTCTTTTTTTTTTTTTTTTTTTTGGTACCGGGGATTGAACTCGGGTCCTTGCGCTTGTGCAGCAGGTGGCAAAACCACTGAGCTAAATCCCCAGCCCTTAAAATTCTTTTTTAATGATTGTAAGTACTTCATTATCAACAGGTACAGTGCCACACTTGATATATTTCCTTTTAGTGGGGCCTTTAGCTTGGCTCCTAGTTGGGAACTACTTAACACTGCAGTAAACATCCTGACAAAAATGTTGTGTCTTTTCAAAGATTTCCCCAGAAATTGGAATCTTTTGGTTAAAGGTATGAGAACAACTGACAGCACTTCACGCCCACTGCTGAACTGCCTTTTGGAAATACTCGTCTCGCACCGGCGGCATATGAAAGTAATGAGCCAAACATGCTGAACGTGAGAAAAGTCCCCGATGTTACTGCAGCTCTGGTGGCTTTGTCTTTAGGATTGTGGGACACGGCAGATGCGAGCCATCCGTGTGGTGCTGTCCAGGGCAGTGGTCGGTGGCCCAGCACGCACAGGCAGGACTGCCTCTCTCCAGAGAAGATCCCTTGGTGGCAGGTGTGGCTCTGCAGCCACCTGCCTCCTCTTCCTGTCTCCCTCCTGGTCCTGACATTGACCTTGTGCCAGCCTGCTGCTCCCACCCGCAGAGGGTGCAGCCTATGGGTGTGTGAAGCCACGGCACTGCTCTGTCCCCACCCTGGGCTCTGTGGGCCCCAAAGGATGGCCCGTGAGCGGGCTGGGGGTCCTTGTTTGGGTGCAGGAAGGAGGTGCCCATCTGGAGCAGTCATAAGGAACCTGTGTTTGTCTTCAACCCGAGGAAGTGCAGAAGGACCGCACATTTGGAGGGAAGGGGAGCGTAAGTGGCCTGGTGACTGCGTCTCTAACCCTTCCTTTCCGTTCTCTGGAAGCAAGGACAATTATCTTTCAGACTTGAAGGAAAGATAACATGTGTTCAGTGTGGGGCATGTGACAAGGGCTATATAGCTGCTGGTTTAAAAAGCCATTATGATTGGGCGTGGTGCACACACCTGTAATCTCAGCACCCGGGGCGGCTGAGGCAGGAGGATCACTGCAAGTTCCAGGCCAGCCTGGGCTACCTAATGAGTTCAAGACCAGCCTGAACTATATAGTGAGACTTTGTATCAAAAAACAAAACACATAAAAACGACCAGAAAACAAAACAAATCAAAGCCATTATGAATATTTGAGCCACCCGGAAGCCCAGCACAGACTCTAAATCAAGCTGAGCAACTGTTCTCACAACTGAACTTGCCCGCTTGTCCTTTGGCCAACTGTATTTCTCTCAGTCTAGATTGCTAACTCTTGAAGGAAGCACCATAGATCACTGAGAAAGGAAACAGTGTAGGTTAAACCGTGTCGCTGGGCTTTCTCACCGTGGAATACACAGGCACCAAGAGTTTGGAAAATGTGCCTAGAGTCAGCAGGTGATGACTGAGGCATCTTCACAGGGATCCCGGACTCCCGGACTCTCAAAGGGCGGGCGCCAGGGGAAAAGGCCAGCAGAGGGAGATGGACAGACCGGGAGGATGAAGGGCTGGGCTGGGTCTTTACCACTTCACACTCATGAGAACACACGCGCACACTCAGCTGTGTAGACACTGAGCACCTTCCCATTGACACCCCAGACAGCTGCACTCAGTGATGGGCAGTGAGAAGGGGTGAGGTGACTCTAGAGTCTAACGAGTTCAGGACGCTTTGTTTTCAACGGCTGGGCTCCTGCACCATCTGGAGTCTTTCTCAGCCTTGACATGTGCTTTCTGTCTCTTCCAGGGGACCTAAGGTGACGGATTTTGCACCACAGTACATACAAAAACTCCGAGGAGGATTGGCTCTTCTGTTCAGAAACTCTCCCTGCCTTGTTATGTGACCGCTAGGAATAATGAGAAGCCCCTTGTCTCAGCATTTCCAGCCCTCAGGGTTTACAGGGTGTGTGCAACAGAGAGTGATTCTGCTGGGTTCAGAGGGGCCCCAGAGAAGGAAACTGTGAGGATGCCTGAAGGGCCCAGGCCCCAGAAACTTTCTCTACCACTTCCTGACTTTGGGATCTTGGATGCCCAGCTTTGTGTGTGTAGGTCCTCTGTGTCTCAGTTTCCTCATCTATCAAATGGGTCTTCAACTGTGCTTGCATCTTGGAATGACTGTGAGGAATCGGTGAGTTCATAAGTACCTGCACACTATGAGTACTTACTAAGTGCTCATTATATAACGTTAGAAGACCCTATTCACAATTATTTTTGCTCTTCCTTTCTTTTCCTTTCTCCCCCTTCTCCTTCCCCTCCCCCTCCTTTCTCTCTCTCTCTCTCTCTTCTTGGTGGCACATCCCCAACCACCCTCTCCTTCTAAATTTTGACACAATGTCTTGCCAAGTTGCCCGGGTTGGACTTGAATTCATGATCCTTGTCCCTCAGCTTCCCAGAATGCTGGGATTACAGGTGTGCACCACCATGTCCAGACATTTCCTTTTAGATATTAAAATTCAGAAGTATAAAAAGTAAAATTCTTTCTTTTACTCCTATCCTCCAGCTACCTACATCTCCTCCCAATAGCCAAAGATTCCTCCTGAGATAATTTAGGTGCATGCAAGCAAACAGCAGCATGTGCATACATGGATAGCATGCTCTACACACCTTCTGCATCTTGCTTTCAAATTTATCTTAGATACCTTTGCAAATTAGTATATAAGGAGGTGTCTTTCCTCTTTTAGATGGGATTGTTTTTCTGTTGTATAAATGTATCATAAATTATGTTGCAACCTCCTTTTAAAAAGATAAGTGTTTTTAAAAAAATAAACATTTTGGGCCAGGGATTTAGCTCAGTGGTTTCGCCACCTGCTGCGCAAGCGCAAGAACACGAGTTCGATCCCCGGTACCAAAAATAAATAAATAAACATTTTATTTCAAACTGGCAATGAAGTATTAATGATTTATAATACATATACCATCCAGTCGTATGAAATCCTTAAATTTTCCGTTTGATTTTTAAAATGACCGTCTTTTAGAAGTGAGTGGCGTTCCATGTTTTGTTTTGTTTATATAAATTCATCTATTTCATTCATTTTCTAATTTCTGTCTTTATTATTTCCTTTCAGTATGTCAAATGGGTCAAATGGGTCTTTTCTTCAAGTTTATTCAGAGTTGAAAAGTGAACTTTCTTGTGCGCAATACTTGAAGGCTGATCTGTGTCTTCAGCCCTTCTAAGTATAGTTTTTTGTTACTCCAAAAGTTTTAATGTGAATTACTTTATTGTCATCAGTTCTAAATGATTTCATATTCTCGTTATGATTTCTCCCTTAATCCATGCATTATTTAGAAGTGGACTTTAAAGTTTCCAACATATATTTTTTAACTATCTTTAAAAAAAACCCTGGTTTTTGGAAACAGCTTCAGATTTACAGAAAAATGGTAACGATAGGACAGAGAATTCCTACAAAACCCATATTTTGTTTCCTTATTGTTACCTCACAGTAGTTTGGTGCCCAAGTTGCAGATAAGCCAATATTTTTTAAGCCAATATTGATATATTAGTATTAAGTAAAGACTAGGAAAGTTGCTAAAAATCTTCACCACCAACAACACCGGGGGAGAGGCAGAACTCAGAGTTGCTATAATGTGTCATCTACAATGTCCAATTTCCAACAAGAAATAAGTTTAAGACAAGCCAAGGAAACAGGAAAGTATGGTCTGTACTTAGAAAACGGTCAATAGGGAATGATGTGAATGTCCAGAAACAGGATTTAGCAGAAAATACTTTGCAGCTGTTACAACTGGATTCAAAGCATTAAAGGAAATGAGGTTCACAGAATAAAAGGAAAATATGTTGATAGTGACTTACAACCACAATAAGGAAATTGAAAGTATGAAAAAGAATCAAGTAGAAATTCTCTAGTAGAAATGAACAATAACCAAAATGAAATATCTACTCAATGGACTTAACGGTAGACCGAAGGAAGCAGAAAGCCGAAGAGTGAGCAGATGTGAAGAAGGCTCAACAGAAATTCTCCAGACTAAGGAACAGAGAATAAAAGACTAAAGAAATGTAAACAAGGCCTTGGAGACCCATAGCACAACATCAAGTATGCTGATATATGATAATAGGAATCTCTAGTGGAGAGAGAGAGAGGATCCCAAATTATTAGCAGGAAGAATTAAGGTCACTGCTGGCCTCATGGTTAAAGACAAAACCTCCTGAAACTGACTCAAGAAACAAAAAAATTTGAGTAGACCTATAACAAATACCGAAATTGATTAGTCATCGGAAACTTCCCTGAAAAAGCCTACGCTAACATGACCTCATGTGTGAATGCTACCAAACAAATACAAAAAGAAGAAAAGGAAACATTTTCTAACTCATTCTATGAGGACATTTCCATATCACATGAAAAGAAAACTGCAGGGCCGGGGATTTAGCTCAGTGGTTCTGCCACCTGCCTCGAAAGCGCAAGGTCCCAAGTTTGATCCCCGGTACCAAAAAAAAAAAAGAAACATTGCATCCAGAAGTTCCTAGGTATATGCCAGGAGCACTGAGAGCACAGGAACTTGGACGTGAATGTTTATAGCAGATTGTTTATAGTGGTCAGAAAGTGAGCACTCCAAACATCCATCAGCGATAAGCCTTGCCCGAACTGCAATGATTCCCTCACAAAGGAATGAAGAACTGATACTGCTATAGCACAGCTGACCCTCAAAAGCTTTATGCTGAACCACACGCAACAGGTCAAATATTGTGTGAATCCATTAATATCAATGTCCCGAATAGGTCAATTCAGGAAGATAGGGAGTAGATGAATGGTGCCAGGGCCTGGGGAAGGGGAACAGGGAATGACTTTCAATGGCACAAGATTTCTTTTGGGAGGAATGAAAATGTTTTGCAACTAGCTAGTAGTGAGGGGTGCACAACTTGTGAATATACTTTAAAGTGACAGAACTGTGCACTTGCAAAGATAAATTTTATATCTGAATTTTAAAAAACCAAGTTAGAAAAACTGTACTAGAGGGTCTAGCCAAATCATCAGCAACAACTTGAGGGATTTTTATCCAAGAGAGCTCATCCACCTAACTGTCACCTACAGAAAATCTAGAATGTTTCCCAGAGTCCCAGAGGTGTGTGTGTCTTCTTCCTAGTCACTACTATGGCTCCAAGGGTAAAGCCAAAGTCCAATTTTTTTGTTTGTTTTTGAGACAGGGTCTTGCTATGTAGCCCAGGCTGCTCTCCAATGCACAGTGATCCTCCTGCCTCAGCACCTGGGAGTGCACCACCAAGCCCAGTCATAGCTAAATTTTGTTTGTTTCTAAACTTTATATAAATGAAGTCACACTGTAGATTCCCTCTTTATGCCTGGCTTTTTCATTCAGATGATGTGTATGAAATTCACACATGTGGCTGTGATTATAGAAACACACTAGCTCCCACTGTGGGACAGTGGCCCATTGTGTAAATGAGCCACAGTTCACGTGTTCATTTCACCCTGAGTGGACACTGTGAGGTGTTCATAGTTTTTCTTTTTTTGGTACCGGGGATCAAACTTGGGTCCTTGCGCTTGCGCAGCAGGTGGCGAAACCACTGAGCTAAATCCTCGGCCCAGTTCATAGTTTTTCTTTCTTTTTTTTTTTTTAATACGGTTTATTAGCACAGTAACAAATGCAGATGTTAAGAAGTCTACAACATATAACCAATCCACTGAGTGACTCCTATTCCACACCTTACAGTTAACAGCCTAAGGTATTTCACTATAGCTTCTCCCAAGTCCTGATTCAAACCTTTAAATAAAATACATTAACTACTAATTTCCTACATGGTCTCTTATAGCCACATGTCTATTGTCTATTTTATATATATATATTATATATATGTGAGATGACAGTCTCTAAAAACTCTGTTAAATATCAATTCTCCCTTCCAAGAAAGAAAAAACAAATTCCAATTTTTTAAACAAAAAAGTATGCCACCCTACAGTGACTTTACATAAATGGCCATGTGTATAACCTGTACAAAATTAAGCTGTTTAAAAATTATGTACTACAAGCAACTGAATCCAAATGTCTAAATGTACATTCTTCTCTACTACATTTCAGGCAATATTGTAGAACTAATGAGTTTTAGAAGTTGCTATTACCAATTTTGTCTACTGTAGCAAGATACCTTAAGTTACAACAAAATCTTAGGAAATAAGACTGAATAATATCTGTTATAGAAATACCCTACTCTTTACCAACTCCCACTCTACCCCACCCCTTCAAAATCATAAGCAGCTCTCTTCTGTGACAGACAAATAACGTAAGAATTGTGAAAACCCAGTTTATGTAGCGTATCTCTTGGTCCACTGTCTGGCCATTCTGTCATGTTCTGCTCTGGTGGTCATGTCCTGCTCTGGTGGTCATGTCCTGAGTAGCAATACTTCCCACCAAAGGGTCAGCAGGATTGCAGTCTGTAAGAAGTGAGCAGATAGAAAGGAGGACTGTAGAAATAGTTAGTGCTGGACTCCAATTATCTTTCAATATATCCGAGCAAATAACTCCTTGACTGTTAATATTACAGTGATAGATTCTTGTCCGAAATGTAACCTTTGGAGGTTTGAAGGGATATTCTGGAGTAGAAGTGATATCCAGGAAGAATACACCACCTTCATACACAGATCCCGGAGGCCCAAGAATGGTAGATCTCCACTCATAGATGTTGTCACCTTTGGGACCAGCACTGCAGTTAGGTGGAGGGTCTAGAGTGATGTCTGCCAGTTCCTTCTGAATCCTCTCGGCGCTGGTGGAGAGGAGCTTGGAGTTTTTGCTCATGCTTACTTTACTCTCCTTCTTCTTGGGGGTGTTTGTTTCTTTCTCGGTTTGCTGGTTGGAGGACAAAGATGAGGTGGAGCTGGTACTGGCCCTCGAATCGTCATTCGACATAGCGAACCCCCCACCCCACCCCACCCCGCAAACAGCCCCTCTCTTTGCGTCTGGCTTCTCCGTGCCGCCGCGGCTGTGCTGAGGCTGCGGGTGGGCCTGGCCACTCGTGTCTTTCTCTCTCTCTCTCTCTCTCACTCTCGCTGGGAGAGAGGCGGAAGTGCAGCAACAGCAACTATTAAACAGGCAATGGCTTCCCCCAGCCACACACGCTCGAACACATAGCACCCCTCCTGCCATCCGCCCCCTCCTCCCCTCCATAGTTTTTTTTAATTGATGTGGTCGACATTTTTGCACATGTCTTTTTTTTTTGTTTTGGTACCAGGGATCGAACTCAGGACCTTGTGCTTGTGAGGCAGGCGCCAGAACCACTGAGCCAAATCCCCAGCCCGGCACATGTCTTTTTTTATAAATGCATGTAAAATATTTCCTTTACATACATTCTGCAGAATACTAGGCTGTGGAATTACGTGTATGATCAATTTTCGTGTATATTGCCAAATAGCCTTCCTCAGTGCTTGTAACAATTGGTGCAAAGCATAGTTAGGGAATCAAGATAAAGAGAAAATGCTTGTAGGGAATAATGAAACTAGTAAAATTCCTTGCTAGAAGTCTGGCCTTCAGCTTCAGCTGCTGGCTTCCTGGTGGGTTCAGAAAAGAGAAGCCTGATGAAAAGGAGTCACACTATGTATGATTGTTAAAAAGAATGAAAACAACGGCCAAGAGTAAAGCTGGGCTGCTTCATCTGGTGTGGTCCAGTTTTTTTTTCTGATGCTGAAATGAGGGAGATTGTTCCCAGCAGGGTACAGTGTCCCTCACTACATCCCCCAGGGAGAAACAGTGCGACCCCAGTTACACTTTCGGGAGAGGAAAGAGGTAAAAAGATGACTTGACACTTCAGGGCTGAAACAGAACATATGCGTGGGAACAACCTGCAGGGTGTGGAATGGCTGTGTGCACAACCCCAAGGGGTTGTGGGAAGTGTCTGTACCAGGAAAGGGCTTACACCACCAGCAGATACAGAGTTCCAGGGTTGCTCCTTAAAGGCAAAAATACGAAAAACACATGGGCCTCAAAGACAAGACAAAAGGATCAGGAGAAAAGAATTTCAGTCCCTGGAGGAGAACAGATGGACACAGCTCAGCTGCAGAAAACCCAGCCTGTGATGAGCATCTCAAAGACAATTTCTCTATGTTACCAGCATTGTCTGAGTTCATCTCATGTAGGATGCAGGGCAGTCCTGCTGTGTCCAGTTAGGCCCCAGGTGTTCAGGGACTTCTGCTTTCACCTCATGGTAGGGATGGGAGTGGTCCAGGAGGACAGGATCAGATGGCAGCTGCATCCAGGGCTCTCACGGCAAGTTAGAAACAGTAGAGCAAGTCCTGGTGTGTGTACCCAGCCATGGAAAGCCAGCTAGGAAAGTCTGCTGTGTGTCCCGTGATTCTTAGGCACGGAGATGAAAAACAGGTCCTAAAATATTCCGCCAGATGCAGGTGTGAAAAAAGGTGGGCCAGACTTACAGGCAGAGGAAGCACATGTATCCATATGCACTGGTCCAAGTGGGCCTGGACATTTTCTTTCGGAAGAAATATGGCTATTGTCTCTGCAGCAGAAGCCAAGGTTATTTGTAAGTTCCTCCTGCCAAGTGTTGTGATCGCTTGTTTCATACAGTACACTGTCACACAGTCTGACCAGGAGGCAGGAGTTATCTCCATCCTGTAGGTGAGCATGTAGATGGGGACAAATATGGGGACAGCTATGGACATGCCTCAGAGGCGGAATATGTCTGCAGCCACATCCTTCCAGCTTTACTGAGGTGAAACAGTGAAAAGGAAGTGTGTGATATGATGAATCTGGGAGTTTTGGTCTAGTGTTCCAGTTCTGGTCTAGTAGCCACCTCAAGGCCATATACACCTACATCTATGTTGGCCATTCCTAGGCAGACAAGTCATTAGCAGTTACACCTTAAATGTGGGAGGGCAGGAACTTCAAATAAAATCCTTGAAACATAAAGCTTTCTTGAGGCTGATACACATGTGCAGATACCACACTGTTTGTTAGGATAGTTGAGGTAGGACCCTGTGGACATGTCCAGGCAGGAGGAAACACTCTTCTGTCAGTAGCCTCCAGCTCCATTTTGCTGATCTTTAAGCCTGTGTTGGCCAGCTTTTCATCACTGTGACAAAATACCTGAGAAAGTCAACTTAAAGGAGAAAGGTTTATTTTGCTTCATGGTTTCAGACGTCTCAGTCCATGATCAGCCAGCTTCACTGCTTTGGGGCTGAGGTGAGGCACAACACTGTAGCTGGAGAAAAGGTGCCCACGGCATGGTGGCTGGGAAGCACAGAGATAGAGAAAGAGCTGAAGCATAAGGAGCCAGGGACCACATATATTCCTCAGATTCATATTCCCTTGACCTACTCCCTGCAAGCAGTACTGTCTCCTGTTTCCATCGCCTCTCAATAATGCCATCAAATTATGATCTGGTCATTGGATAACCCACTGATGATGCCAGGCCCCTTCCTGCCCATCACTTTTCAAAAATCTGTCCTCTCAACACATGATCTTTTGGAGGGAAAGTCTGGATCTAAACCATAAGAGTTCTATTCTAAAACTTACAGATTTGTTACATTTATCTTACAGTAGCATTTTGATGGCCCAGCCCAGGATGTTCTGATGACATATTTTAAAACAACTTTTTTTTTTTTTGGTACCAGGGATCGAACTCCAGTCCTTACGCTTGCAAGGCAGGCGGTGGAACCACTGAGCTAAATCTCTGGCCCCTCTGATGGCATATTTGAGTCCTGCAAAATATTTCAAGTGGAAAACTTCAATTTAGGCACAAAGCTGAACTATCTCTTCACTTTAATTCAGTTTAGGAAATGAGAAATCTCTAGAACCCTAAAGGGCACATAGAGAGATCAGTTAGTCTGAAAACAGCAAACATCTTAGAAAAGAGTGTTTGGCTTTTTGGAACAACTAGAATGTCCTTTTGATTACCACAGCTTATCTGGCATGATGGGTCCAGCCCATGGCCTCAGGTTATTTTTCAGAACTCAGAGCTGGTCATATCTCCCTCTCTTCCTATTCCACCACCTTAATAAAACCTGCCGTATACTCTCATTCATCACAGGATAAATCCCAAACTCCACACGTGGCACATACAATCCTTCATATTCCAACATCAGCTTCATTTCCAGTACCAAGTCCTGCCATCCCAGACTCCATGCATGAAATGCACCCCCAAGTAGCCATGTTTTTTTAGAATTTAGAACTGTGCACATCCTGCAACCTCTGGCAAAATATCCTTCCCTATTTTGTAATGTGGGTTTTTGCTACATTGCCCCAACTCTCTGTGGTGCTGGTTAATCCACTGATGACATCACAGCACAGGACATGACCTCTGTTAGCATAACCAGGAAGAGGACTTGGAGAGGCTGCTGATCTAACGTGTGATCAACTTGTCATGGAGCTGATGTGGGTGGCTTCATTTCACTATGACCCAGGTTGTTTGCTTCTCTTGGCTTCCTTATTTGCTTTGAGAGAAGGTGGCAAGCAGGGAGACCAGCCAGGCGGAGGCACTGATTTTCAGAGTGGGTCCTCTGACCCCGAGCACAGCATTACATTTTCTTAAATCACCGATCAGGGTGACAGTGGTGACAAGGAGGCTTGTGTCAAAGCTGCTCAGGCACCTGTGTGCTCCTCAAATAGAATGATTTAAAGTAAAACGAGCTCACATCCAAAGTCACAGATTCATTGTCTGTGATGGCCAAGAGTTTTGCTGAAGTTTTTACTGAACTATGATTTTTTTAAGACACACAAACAGAAAGTGACACATAGTGCCACGTGCCATGATGGCGAAGGCCAGGTGCCTGGGTGACCTGTGAGGGGAGGACCTAGTGGAGACTGGTTCAGGACTGTGTATGGGGAGCAGCAGCTCAGCAGAGTCCTGGGACAGCAGGTGTAGGAGTGCTGGGGAGGCCTTTGGACACTACCTGCCTGAGGTGCCTCTAGGTGCAGGGAGAGCTGGAGGCCATCAGGGAAGGGTGTGAAGAGGTCAGGGAGCCAAGAACAAAGTGAAGTTTGTGTACGTCACTTTAAGATTCTTAACTGGGAGCCCCTGCTTTTAAAAAGTCCATAGTGTTTGGTCCTATTCAGAAAGAAGGCTGTGGCAGATGTGTAAAGGAAGCATCTTTAGACAGGCAGCATGGTGGTGGGGACAAGTTAGGAGCCACTGTAAAACCTGAAGAAAGCGATAGCAAGCCTCCAAACAAAGGTGACATCTGGGAAGAGAGGAAGAGGAGGTGAGATTCTGGAAGGACAGAGGAGCTGGGGCAGAGCAGAGCTGAGAGAGAGACACTGGGGGAACATTCAGGAAGGAAGGTGTCTTCGTTATTTTTCTCTTGTTGCTGGGGACAGAATACCAGACATCCAGAGTTAAAAGAGGAAAGGCTTATTTAGCTCACAGTCTGTAAAGGTTTAGGTCCATAACAGATAGTGATCAAGTCTTGCTAAACCCCTATGTTCACCACTCTCCATCTTATTAGTTTGGATGCTCTGGGCTACAGGTCACAGAAAACCTAGGGTAAGGCTGGTTTAGCCAATAAGAACATCTCCTCTGTCCAACCTAAAGGAGCCCCAAGAGGGGCTGGCCCTGGGGTCTCTGCTCTCCCTTCCTTGGGCCCTGCAGTTATCTGAGATGGCCTGCCCTGGGACCTGCTATCCAGGTGACTACAGAGAGTCCAGGAGATGAAGGCAGATTTCCAGAGTCACCTTTCTCTCAAGGCTGACTGGCTGAGTGCCCATTCCCAAGGCCCTCAGTGGCCAGAAGCACAAGAAGAGTAGGAGGAGCCAAATTGGTCATGGCTCTCCACCCCAACTAGAAGCAAGCACGGGGAAGGACACATGCTTGGACACAATCCCAATTTCACTGGCAAAGACAGAGAAGGAGGAAGAAATGGATGTGGGGTGCATTCCCAGCTGTTTACTGGGTCAAGTGTGTCATCCCTAATTTCCCCTAGAAGAAGCCGCCCTCCCCATGGTGTTGACACATGGTTGGGCACCATCGCCATCAATTTCTTGCTTGCTTAGATTACACCTTCTTTGTGCTATATTTATTTTTTTCATCCAGAATTTGTCTCCTCACTGGGATTGTAAACTTTGAGAGAGCATGCACCGGCCTTTACCCAAATCTTCCAGTGACACAGGGACCCAGCACCACCTGGCTTGCCTATGGGTTCTCATTAATTACTTGACTGACTGAAACAAGCAAAGCACGAACTTCTCAACAGCACTGGAACAGCTCACAATGATTAACTGTCCATCAGACATTGTGTCTCATACACAACAGCAATGTGAGGTCTATGAGGAACAGGCAAAGGGTGCTCTTTGGAGCCCTAATCTATCCCAAAGCCTAAGAATGATGCCTGGCATTTGATCAGAAATCAAGACATAGTTGTTGATTGACTATATCATCTCTCTTCACAGGAAAACTGGAAGGGACACTATTACTAGCCTGCGTTTGCTACGTAGAGATGACTCTGTCTAATGGTCCAAGTCATACACTCAGTAAGTAGCAGGGCCAGAATTTAAGCCCAGGTTCCTTGACTCCAAAGGCCAAGGGTGTCACCACTTGCTACCCAGACTTTCATGGACGAAGGCCTTTGTTACTGATATTCCCATTGGGCTGGAGAAGGTGGGACACTGGAGCCTGGAAATGGAAAGGTTGAGAAGGAGCTCTTTCCTCCAGGTGACAGGTGGGTCTTCAGCAACATGCCTGAGAGCAGGGCAGCAGCAGGTGGTGATGGCCAGGGTCAGTGGGGGCCTTGAACCCAGATTCAGGCCTATCCTAGAGTGAGCCAGACCCAGAGACAGGTGCCCAGACTGTGTTGCAACCCTCTCGTAGAACTGCTCTAAGGAATTGAGGGTTTTTTCCAGTACCGGGGATCGAACTCAGGATGTTGCGCCTGCCAACTGAGCTACATCTCCAGCCCCGAAACTGAGCTTTAATGGGCTGCATCTTGGTTTGAGGTCAGGTGGAAGCTTGGTGCTGAGGTCGCCACTCCTTTGGGCTTCTAAGGAGAAGTTCATGTCCTTTCCTTCTTTCAGGGCCATTTATGTTTTCCTCCAGCAATGGTCTCATTCATCCATTGAAAACTGAGTTTCTTCTTCTATTGGCAGCTAAAAAGCCAAATGTGTGCCCTCTGCTGTGGCAAATGTCCAAACCTTTCATTATGTGACTGTTGTCTTAACCCAAGTCCTGCCTCTGTTTCTCTCCCTGGCCTGGCTTTGATGCCTTCTCTCCACCTTCTACTCTCTGCCTTACAATCTGTCTAAAATTAGTTATGGGACAATGTGAAATACAAATCAATTAGTTAAAATATTCATCAGGAACGATCTCTTTTCTCTCATTACCCCAAAGAACTTCTGGCATCTGTCATGGCTCAGAGAATGCTCGCTGGCAGAGGATGTGCAGTTGTGTCACCCAGTGCATCACCCGTGACCCTGATTTTCCTGTCCTGTAGCCAAGGTCAGGTGGGAAGAGGAACGAGACAAGCACAGGCCCTTGGGCCAGGTGCCTTATCACCACAGGAATGGCATCCACCTGGGCTTTCTGCCGAAGTCTCAAGGAAGCGCATCAGGAGCAGTGGACACCTCAGGCTCAGGCCCAAGCTTGTGTGGCCAGTGACAGAGGTCATCATTTCGGAAGTGGAGCGCTGCTGTGGGAACAAGGGAGAAAGTCCAGCTGCAGCTGGTGGCTTTTGGGAGCAAGGCATCCTGAAGCAGTTCCAAGGCCTGAGAGGGCAGGGTTGACAGCCACCCAGCTCTGCCCACCCCAGCCGTCCCAGCCACTCCAAGAGGGGGAGTGACTGTGTGGGGTCACACTTCACAAGGCTTTGCTCATTTGGACTCCAGATTCGGTGGCCTGAATGTTGTGTGCAAGTGGCTGGCCTGCACACCTTCTTTAAATGTGTGTTTTGTTGAAAACTGAAGGATAATCCACAACATTTAAAAGTGGTTTTCCATAAGGAGCAATAAAGAACAACTAGAGTGGACAGACAAGCACAGAAGCTAGACTTCTTTAAATTTACCATGTGAATATTTTCTCCATTGACAGAAAGACCCTCTTTCTCCCTTCCTTCTCCTTCTTCCTCTCCCCTCTTCCTCTGCTTCCTTCTATTCATCAACCCAACAGATGTCCAGTCTTTACTGGTTATCAGACACTGTGCTGGGCACAGGAACTGAATGGGGAGGTGGCCTCTTTGCTTTTGTGAGGCAGGTGGCAGAACCACTAGCTAAATCCCCGGCCCCGCCTCTTTGCTTTTGTGCAGCTTGCTTCCAGTAGGTTATTCTGACACTCAGAATTTCGGGCAAGCATCCTGACCAAGAACCGGAAGGGAGCTTCAAAACATTGGCACATGCTACCCAAAGGTTCATGGAATCTTCTTGAGATTCAAAATCAAAATGCTGATGGCCCATCTGTATATATCACATACAGTTTGTGTAGGATTTCATTAGGTCAAATTATTTCTTGCAATAAATATCACCATGAAAAGATTTGGCTGTTGAGACACAGCTTCTGTGGAGCACCGTGTTGAGGTGAGACATTGGCTTTTGCTACCAGTCCCCTCCTGGTGTGCCACATGCACAGCTTCCAACACCAGCTCCTGGCTGTGGGGCCTGGGCCATGTGTCACCTTTTCTCCCTCTTGGTTTCCTCATCTGTGAAGTGGGGCTAACAGTGGTGTCTGCTTTAGGGGTTCAGAGCAGATATGATCAGGTCACATCTGTGCAGCGCCGTGAAGAGCTCCTGCTGCACAGTGAGTGCTCTGCCTCTTTATTTCTCCAGCTCTGAGCTCAGCTAGAAAGGTCAGATGGAGCAGGCCTAAATAAGAGGACACAGGGCACTAGCAGGGAAGGGGATGAGGACCGCAACCCAGAGGAGGTAAGAGACAATCAGCACTTGCATCATGGAAGACAGGGAACCCCAAAAAGGGCTGCAGTGAGGAAGGCCTGAGCCCCTGGACCAGTATCACTTTAGCTGCAGGTATGCAGAACCCTGAAAGGTCCAGGTGAGTTGAAGCAACAGTGCTGTGGGCCACAACAGGGACAAAGGAATGTCATGGTTTCCCAGCATGTTTCCGAAACTGTGCCCTCAGTACAGTGCAGGGACAAGATAAAGTGACCTTTTCCAAGGGCCTACTATGTGCCAGGACCTGCATGTTTTTCATGCAACAGTGCTCTGAGGTGTCTGTGGCCTGGGAGAGCTAATTATCTCCCTCAAGTCACATGGTCAGTATGGGGTCGAGCTAGTGTTGGAGCATAGGGGCCTGTCTGCTTCAAAGCCTTCTGGGAAGTTGAGCAGCTCTTCCCACATCCCCTCTGGCCTTGGGAAAGTGGGAATATAGCTATATATGTAAATCCTGTTTTTCTTACACATACACAGGCCCGGAAGAGATGTGGGCAGTGAATTTCTGACTTGGCAAATGTGGGGTCTCAGGTTCTAATCCATCTCTAAGTGGAGTTGTCAAGTAGACAGGCAGGTACAGAGCCTGGGGTCTGGAGAAGTGTGTGACCGGAGACAGAAATTTGGAAGGAATCCTACAGACTATGGAGGTTGCCACATGGTCAGTATGTAGATAGTAGAAGTCATCAGTCAGCCTACAATGGATGGATGTTGGCCTATGGCCAGCCTGCAGATGAGATCAGTGAAGGCAAAAGCAGCACTGAGCTGAGCTCCAGACGCTCTGGATCCAGATGTGGGGGAGAAAGCAGCGAGGCAGGAGGAAAGCAGGAGACAGTGTATCCAGGAGCATGCATGTGGGTCCTCCTGACATTGAGGCGAGGCAGGGCAAGACGAGGCCCAGTGGAGGGCAGGCATCCGTGCTTACTTCCAGCATCCTGTGCAACAGCTCTGGCTCCACATAACAGCCTACCAGTTAGGGCATTTCCATGAAGCTTTGTGTTAGTGGACAGGAGACCTGAGGTCGCAGGAGTGCTGTCAGGGCTGGAGCACCTCCCGAGAGGCCCTGGACAAGGCAGATGTAGAGTTCCCACACTTTCCTGGGGCTAGGCCTTTGCCCACAGTGTCCACTGCTCCTCCCTGGAGTCAGGTCAGAGATCTAGGGACAGGCTGATTGTTGGGGTGTGAGGAATGGAGGGACCTGCAGCTGCATCATGGTCATCTTCTGCCATCACGCTGAGGGAGATGCTTCCTCCCAGGCCAGCTGTCTCTAGGCAGAGGCTCCAAGGAAGTGTGTGGTGGTCCAGCAGAGCAGCTGCCTGGTGGACACCTCAGGATGAATGGGACCAAGTCCTCTTGTCTAGCATAGTAAAGGTGATCCTCAAAAGTAAGCAAAAGGAAGAGAGTGACTGCCAGACTCCTCAGAGAGGGTCTCCACTGGCATCAGGGCAAAGCAGGCAGGAACTGTGGTGTCTCCTATCACAGTGTCTTGGGAGCCCAGGGGCCCTAAGGTGACACAGGCTTTCCTGATGGGATTTTTCCTCCTCTCAGTTTTAACATGACTACTCTTACTGCCTTCAATATGTTTTTCTCTCATATTCCATGTGAGGAGGCAAAGAACAAATCAACACGATTCACACAAAGATCCAGCTGTTGAGGCGGGAGTTTTAAATATGTGTTCAGTTCTGGGAATCTTCTGTTGGTGAAATAAAACAGGACAAGGACATTCAGAGGCTTGTAGCTGACTTTATTTTGGAGTGGGATGGTGATGAGAGGACTTCCTCAAAGCCCACTCTGCTTCCAGGGAAATACTGAGAAAACAGGAATATTGGAGAAGCCTGGAACGAGGTCTCCCCTTAAACCAGGGTCTCCTGCGATTTGCAAAGTAGAGCGCACTCTGGAGCAGGGGTTGGCAGAAGTGGTGTCTATGAACAAGAGCCTCAACACCAACTACTATCTCAGGGCTCACTCAAGCAGGCAGGGCAAAGATGATAGCAGAGATGGTTGCTCAATTTTTTTGGGGGGGGGTTGTTTTTTGGTACTAGGAATCAAACTCGGGACCTTGCACTTGCAAGGCAGGTGGTGGAACCACTGAGCTAAATCCCCGGCCTCTTCAATTTTTATTTTAAGGAAAATGAGCTCCAAGTCTAGAAAAGGTTGAAGAGCTGGTAACTTGAGATGCTTCTATGTGGTGTTTACCTGGGGTCAAAAATTCTTCAGTTGAGGCAAACCAAAATGTGTGGGTCAAGGGTTGCGGATTTAGCTCAGTGGTTCAGGCTCCTGCCACGTAAGCGCAAGGTCCCGAGTTTGATCCCCCAGTACCAAAAAAACCCCAAACAAAAAAATGTGTGGGTCAAGAAACAAGGGAATTCAGAAGACATAGAGAAAATACTGGAATGAAGTCAATGGAAATGTTGATGGCTGTTATCTGGAAGGGACCAAGAACGGAGCACTAGGGGCATTTTTATTCTCACTTATATTTCAGTATTTTATACATTTTTTAAAAACTAGGAGCAAGTATTGCTTTCAGGTTTTTTTTGGTACCGGGAATGGAACTTGGGTCCTTGCACTTTCAAGGCAGGCGGCAGAACCACTGAGCTAAATCCCCGGCCCTAAGTATTGCTTTTAGAATTAGAAAAAGTAGAAAAGGCTATTACAGAGGGGAAAAGCTTATTGGGTTTTCCTAGAACATGAGCTTGTGATCAGGAGGAATTACAGCAATACACTTTTCTATTCTTAGTGGGGGTCAAACTCAGGACCTTCTGCTTGCCAGGCAGAAGCAGCTCCACTGAGCTACATGCCTGGCCCTCACTCATCTATTCTAAGCTAAACAAGTCTAGGATGTCTGAAACACCTAAAAATGCAGGAAATTTGAGAATACAGCCTGGGAGGATTCTGTCATAATGCTTGGGATGTGCAAACTGAAATAAAATTATCACTTCAAATACTGCATAATGTTTTATTTTATTTTATTTTTATTTATTTATTTTTTTGGTACTGAGGATCAAACTCGGGTCCTTGTGTTTGTAAAGCAAGCAGCAGAACCACTGAGCTAAATCCCCAGCCCTTAATGTTTTATTTTAAAAGAGTATAGTATCTTATACACTTCAAAGTGCCTCCCCACAAAGTGTCCCACTGTTTCTTCACTGCCAAGATACCCTGAACTAAATTCTGGGTTTAATTCATGTTGTATACTATAATGTACAATCATCTCCTTGTTTCTTTCCTTAACTTCTATTCTTTTATGCTTGCTTAGGTGATTTTATTTAGCAGTCTTCATCACAAGTTCCCTTCTAGACCTCTTGGGGAGTAGGTGAGGGAGGCATAACAATGAATTATTTGAGTGAAAAGCTCTGTGAAGCCAAGAGGAACAGGGCATCTCCCCACTTACAGACATCAAAGAGATGGGGATGGAATTCTATGCCTGATGCCCTTAAACTAGAATCCAACCATTCAGACTCCTCCAACAGAGTTTCCTTCACTGTATCAGGTGGTTCTGTGACCTGCTGCCTGGGATAGTGACAGGAAGGGCTGTATTAACTTCCACTCCTGGTCACTCACTCACCTGGAAAGGTGGAAAGTAGTTTACCAGGTAACACGGCCCATCACTGTTCCTCCACTCCTAGGAAGCACATTGTGAAGAACCGGTACAACAGGTCCGCTGTGGCCAATGGTAACAATTATTATTTCTCAATGCTAGTTTCAGAGGAAGGTTTAGTTTCTCCAGACTCTTTTTTTTTTTTTGTGCTGGTTCTGTGACGTTTCTGTTCAACCCCTGTCCTTTCAGGGACCTGAGTCTCTCCATGTGTCAAGATTTGCTATATTTCTCTCCTTTTGGCTCTTCAATGGCTGTCTTCACCCCTGTCTTCCCATGGTCTCCCCTCTGTGTATGTTCGTGTCCAAATCTCCTCTTACAGGGACACTAGTCCTATTGGATTGGGGCTACCCTTAGTTTCAGGTTAATTACCCCTGTGAAGACTTTAAAATACAGCCACATTCTGAATTCTAGAGGTTAGGACTTGAACATATGCATGTTTGAGGGATATAATTCTGTCTGGAATATGTAACCCCCCCATCTCCTGGGGGAGGATAACAGCTTCCACAGAGGCCCACATGGCTTGGAGGTCCTAAGCAATCCAGTGTGGCCAGGGGACAGCCACTCCTTGTCAGCAGCTGACCAGCCCCTGAGGTCAGACAAGTCTCAATGAGGATCCCAGCTCCCCCTTACTGTGTGACCTTTGGCCATTTCATCCATCTCTCTGGATCTGATTTCTGTATATGAAACCACTTCCTACCTGACAGGATTGTTCTAAGCACAAAGATAACGATGCTTGCAAAGTGCTGACACACGGGAGACACCGATGAGAAGCCATGACTGATACCTGCACGCACTGATCAACTTTGGCAAGGAGGGTGCTTTAAGCCTGTCCCACTGCTGAGCTGGCGGGTCAGTCATACCAGGAGTGAAGGTTCATCTGCACTGTCTTTGAGCCTCCTCATTGAGTGACATGCTGGTACCTATGAGCATCGTTTGGAGCTCAGTTCAATGTCTTGTCCAAAGACACCATGTCATTGATCTTCAACTTCTCTCAGCCTTAGGTTTGGGCACTAATTTCGGTGGTACTGTTGACCCTTTATATACCAAAGGGAGTCCTGTCCTGAAGTTTTCCTAAGTCCAAGAGTCTTTAATTATCTTAACAAATTTTTAGATGACCCATGAGGGCCAGATCATAGCAATTAACACATTATTTTGACCAATGAAAGATTCCCAAGTTATACATAGACAATATGTACTGTATTTGTAAAACCAGTTGACATTATTTGGATCATCTGGCAACCTGTGGGAACCATGTCTTTAATTGCATTTATCTATAAGGCAATTTGAGTTACAGGAAAACATCTTAAAAAATCCAAAATGCTAAAAGAAAAAAGCTCAAACATAACAGCTGTACATGTAACAAATTGAACAGACAGACACACACACACATAAGACAACTTGTTTGTAAACCAGAGTGCACTCAGATGTAGTTGGCCAAGTTGAATTATAATAACTTACAATTTTTAGGTTTATAACTATAAATAAGACTAGTCAGAACTTTGAGATCAATTAACAGAGATCTCTTGTAATAAGAATCAAAAGGAATAAAGATCTTCTACACCTGTGAAAGCAAAGACCATTTTAATTTTTTTTTTTTGATACTGGGGATCGAACTCAGGTCCTTACGCTTGTGAGGCAGGTGGTGGAACCACTGAGCTACATTCTCAGCCCTCAAAGACCATTTTAAGATGGGCCCTAGGCTGATGGTTTATCTGACTAGAAAACCCAGCTACACAGGCTTCTCACTGTTGCTTTGATAACCACAGTTGTTCGAGAGCCACATGTAATTGTTCCCTCCAAAGGGACAGATCATTAAAGGTAATTTTAACTCTCTCCAGTGGGGGTCTGCTTGGGCCAGGTTTGCATGTAGACGAGACTAGGTGACACTCTTTAGAGCTAATTATGAATTCCATGCAGTGAGGGAAGAAGGCCTGCCAAGGCTCCAACCTGCTGTGCTGCAGATGTCTACCTAGGACAGTTTTTCCCATTTTGAAAAGAAACAAAGGGAAAGAAGGCATCCCTGTCTATCCCTCTTGTTCTGTGCCCAATCTAAGGTGCCCCTTAGCCTTTATCTCATCCAGTGCCAGTGGCAGCTGACAAGAGGTGGGTGCAAGGAAGTGGCCAGAGCCAGGTTAGCTGTTCTTACCATTCTCTAATTTTGCCTGTGGGCTGAAAGACAGATAAATCTGGACATTTATCTTTTACATTTATCTTTTGAGAGTTTCAGGATTAAACCTAGACCAGTTTTCTCTATGGCCCAGTGAAAAATGAAGGTCAGCTTAACTCTGGAAGGATTCCATGGAGGGGAAACTCACCATTCTGGAAGCTTTGTCTTGAAATCCAGCAGCCACAGAAAAGGGAAGTACCTTGAATCAAACTGTGTTATTTCTCAGGAGCAGGACAGTGGAGAAGGGACAGAAGAGTGCCTTTAAGGATGGCACAAGAACAAAATCTTAACCATCTCAGGTGTAGAAGGACGATTAAGATCAGGAGCTTTTCCAGGGTGGATCTGCGATCCTTAGCAAAACATGTCTCCAGAGACAAAAGCTATGATTGACTCCCACTGCATTGCCAAGCAGAAAATCAAACTAATAATCAAAGAGCCTGAATGGCTGCTTTTTGCCTCTTGAAAGAGAATAACAATGTTCTAACTATATTGCTTACAGCTTATCCTTTTAATGAATTACTCTTAATCTATAATATCTAACTTATGATTGAAATACCCTACAGGCTGTTGAGCAGCTCCCTGATGTTGTAGAAGCCCTCCCAAAGCCATGTCTCACCTTTTATTAACATACAAACTGAGATGGTGTCCTGTAGGCAGGCACCTAGAAGTGCTTGTTTGAGCTTCTGAAGTTCGTCTGGGAATGAGGTCCCCAGGTGTCTGTCTCTTGGGTTTCTCTATAAGCTAACAGAGGGGTCACGTACTCTCACTATATCCTGCTATCTGAAGGCCACATAAAGCCTGTAATTTCCAGGAATCTCCTTGGCTGTTTTAGAGTCTTGGGCTGTGGAAAGGAAAGAATTGGTTTAATTCTTTCTTCCCCCAGTCTTTGGGTTCCCTTAGATATAATAAAGCCTAAATATTTTACCTCAAGGCTGCAAAGTTGTGCCTTAGATCTAGAAATATTATAACCCCATCTGTCAGAAAATTCAGCAGAGCAGATGTCTTGGCCAGAAAGCTCTTCTGAGGGGGCACATAACAGCATACCATCGATATATTGCAAGACTGTGATTTGGGAAAAACTATAGTATTTCCTTTTATCAAGTCAGGATGTAGGGATGTCCTCATCTTTTTCCTAATAGTTGACAATTTAAAATAATTGAAGGACTTAGTTCTCATGTTTCTTAGACCTTCAAGAATACATGCTGAAAATGTCTATTTAATCTCCTATCTGATTGGCAGGCCAGTGGGGGTCTTGTATAGGAAGTGCTTGTGTTCCAGTAGGAACCAATTGTTTTGCTGGCTGCCTGTCTTTTGAGCTTCCAAAATTAAAATATCTGTCTCTATACGTAGTAGCAGCTTCTAATACTACTTGTCTCTCATTAGAAGTCAATGTTTGATTTAAGAGCAACATTACATCTTTTTAATCTAGTCCATAGGTCTGAGTAAGTCCTCTAAAGACCTCAATGTACATATTAGGGTCATCTGAAAGTTCTCACTCAATCTGTCTTAGATCACTGAGAGAAAAAGACATATGAACACAGGTAATCTCATATTTGCCACTTACTTCCTCCAAGAGATGTTGTCTTTGAGGGACCTGAAAAACATAGCTAAGAATGGATATAGCCTCATAGAGATTAATTATGGCTGGCCTAGAAACTCCACCCTCAGCACTGGGTGGTTAGGGCGAGGAGTAGCCTCAGGCTCAGAGGTGCTGAATGTCTAAAGGGTGAAGTGTCTCTCATTTTTCTAAGTCCCACATTTACATCTGAACACAAGCAAGAATTTGCTTGACTGATTGAGTGAGAACTTTCAGATGACCCTCTTTTTTTTTTTTTTTGGTACGGGGATCCAACTTGGCTCCATGCGCTTGCGCAGCAGGCGACAAAACCACTGAGCTAAATCCCCAGCCCAAGAATTACTTCTTAATATAAATAAAATCTCAACATAAGATAGTTTGACCATTTTTTTTCTCTTACAGTGTAATTCTAATTGTGAGATAGCATCATAGTACTTTCCTCTGTGTACTTAGCATGCGAACAGGTGTAGAGAAATACTAAATTGTTCCTTAATACATTCCAAAAGAGCAAGAGGTTCAGACATGGAACTCCTGAACTGAAACAAGAGAAACAAATATGGCATCCCATAAGTCTCTGCTTGATTCCTGTGCCCCCTAGGGCATCCCCAGGGCGTCCCCCAAGGTTTATACCATCCAGGGTAGGTAGCTACCGTCTGGAGAGAGAAAACCAGAAAATAAAACCAGACTGCACTATCTACCCTTTACCAGCACGCGACCTTATCTTCCTCAGGGAACTCATATCCTTACTCCAGTAGGTACTCTCAAAGCACAAGTTACAACTGACTTCAGCCATAACAATCATGGTTAGAGGAGGAAGTATCGCTAGCAAACCAAGAGATTTAAACCACTGCTATCTAGTTCCTTGAAAGAGAGAGAGGAAAATAAGTCAACAGTCAAATTAGGGCACTTTTCCTGCAAAAGAGATCATCTCCAGAGATGGTGAATCAGATATTCTACCCTGGGCCCTAGGGCAGAGAAAGCTCTGAGAAATTTCCGTTGTCTATCCCGTCATTTAGGCAACTTTTATTATCAAGACAAGGCTACTCCTTTAAGGTCCATTTTAAATTCACTAAGTATTTGAAACTCATAGGTCCTCCTTGCAGCCACAATCTACATAGTACAGGAGCTCTTATCGACTTCCTATGCACGCATGAACGAAGAGAAAGGCTGACTAAAATAGTTCCATATTCTAATTAGCATGTAAAAACTCAAATGCAAATTACTGATTGTTATTTTCCCTAGTGTAAGACGAAACAGTTGTTGCTAGTTTGTCTTAGTCTGACTTTCTGGAAGGAGGAGCGGTCTGACTACTAGGGATTCTCAAATGAACTCCCAACAAGTTGGAGAAAGGTTTAAGGGGAGTTTTTAACTCAGTAGTAGAGAGGAAAAAGTCCAAATAAAGCTCAAGCTGGTTAAACATCCAAAAATCACCATATAGCATTTTATAAGTCCACAGTCAATGTTCCAAAGGCCATAACCTTATTGGAAATAGCATTTTCCTCCCCTACACATAAATGATGAAGACCATGCCTAGGTGGGAGAAAAGGTTCAGGTATTTTTACTCTAAGATTTGTTTCGTACATTTGTCTGGAGGTCTTACTAGTAGTAGAAAAAGCAGTCCAAACCTGTAGCTCAACTCTTAACGGCGGCTTCAGAAAGGGCTCTGACGGCATCTTTTCAGATCACTCTGAGATCACTGACAGAGTTCCCCTTTCACCTCACTGAGGAGTCCAGATAGGGACAAGATGTGGAGATTTTCTGTGGATTACCCGGATGGGCTGTCAGGAGCCAGTTTCTTCTGAGGGACCTTTGGGTGTCCGCCAGAGTAGCCCTGGCCATGACCCCTCAGTTGTCACCTCAGTTTCTGCTAGTTCCATGCAATCAGAGATCTGTCTCCAAAAGGAACCCAATTGCCTATCTGGTCAACTTTCTACCTGCCATCGGTGTCAATGGGAGTGGGGATTCACCAGAGGACAACTGGAGAAACCTGTCCTCTGCTTTGAGAGTGGCAGCTGCCCTAAAGGCAATTACTAGCTGGCAGAGTAACCACTGTTTGGCACAGTATAAGGGACAGATAAAAGCCTGAACTGTCTTTATCTGAGCTGATTTTATAAGAGACTCATTTTACAACATTTCTAAGCAACTAAGTCCAAATGCAGCACATACAAAACAAGAATAAAACGTAATTTTAACAAAAAACAATGCATAAGAAAAACAAGAAATCTGCAAACATTTAAAACACACAACTCGCCAGGGATTTAGCTCAATGGTTTCGCCACCTGCTGCACAAGCGCAAGGACCGGAGTTCAATCCCCGGTACCAAACAAACCAAAAAAACCCCATACACAACTTAAAAATTGAGACACTTTTGAAACAAAAGCCAAAACAAAGGCCAGGATTTATGAAACAGAAACCAGAATCTATGGAACAAATCTTGAGAGGCCATGAAACAAAAGTTACATTCTATGAAGCAAAAAGACCAAAGTTAGAATCTATGAAATAAAACTCTTACCTCCGAAAAGTAATCTCGGCGGAAGATTTCCAAAATGACATAGGGGGAAGAGCTGTAACTCCCAAACACACTAGATATCCGAAACGCGAGTTCGTGTTCTCTAATATCAAAGAATGAATTCTAGGAACAATGGAGGTTAGGAGTAGGAAAAATTTATTGAGAGAAAGAAAGCTTCTGCCTAAGAGAGACAGAAGGGTGTCAGGAAAGTGGGCTGCCCCTCGTGTCTCTTTTATTTCACTTAACATTATGGTCTCAAGTGCGAGTTTATCCTTCTTTATGGCAGTGTAGTACTCCATTGTGTATAAATGCCCATTTTCTTTATCCACTTATCTATTGGTAGACATAGAGGCCACTTCCAAGATTTAGCTATTATGAATTGTGCTGCTACAAACATGGGTATGCATGTTATCAATGTAGTATGTCTTTGACTCTCAGAAAGATACCTAGAAGTGGAATAGCTGGGTCAAATGGAATTTCTAGTTTTAGTTTTTTGAGAAATCTCCACAGTGATCATACTAGTTTACATCCCCACCGATGTATGAGTCTCTTCTTCCCCACTGCCTCATCAGCATTTGTTGTTCGATTTCTTTTTTGTTGTTGTTGTTGCTCGATTTCTTGATGATAGCTATTCTTTCTGGAGTAAGATGAAATCTGAGTGTTGTTTTACTTTGCATTTCTCTAATGGCCATAGATATTGTACTATTTTTCGTGTATTTATTGGCCATTTGTACTTCTGAGACGTGTTCATTTCTGTTGCCTATTTTTGATTGAGTCTTTTATTTTGGGGGATCTATTTTTTTGGAGTTCTTTATATGTTTCTCCATCTGAGCAATAGCTATGCTGTCACAATTTCTGAGGCCTAGCAATCCAGTCTCTATTCCTCATCTGTGGGTCCTTTATAAGGAATAGGAAGCTCCGAGGTAAACCCCAGGTAGCTATCATCAGCACACCTGTAGGTGCCACTGCCCCATCTCAACCAGTGGGACAACATTCTAGACAAATTCTAGCCAACACAGACTTCAAGGAACTGTTGTAACCATTGTTCTTGCTCTTCCAAACAGGAGGGTATTCTTTCTCGGCCTTGATGATCCCACAGATTGCGTTCCCATGAGGTGGGGAGTGATGCGGCTTTCCCACTGTGCAGAGGGAGACATCACAGACTTCTATTTTCGGTCTTTTGTGTTGGTTCCTCATCTCCGCGGTCTCTTATGGTAGTGCCACTAGATAGTGTGACATTTAAGATGTTTAACAGTGGTGTCTCCTCCAGCCCAGGCTCTCCCTTGAATCTGACTTCTATTTCCAACTAAATTCCCATATACAAAAGCCCCACAGCCCTGCCATGCCAAGGAGGAGCTGCTCTATGGCTGCTCCTATAGTTGTCTGCATTTTAGCCCTTCCGTTCCTTAAGTGGTTGAAGACCAAATCTTTTCAATTTATGAAGGATTTATTGGGACTCAACCCCAGCATGAGGGGCATCTGTATGTTGCTATTAACTATTAACAAGCTGTCTCTTCTTAAGTGGTCAGGTAAAAAGCCTTTGCAACCCTTCAGGTAGAGCAATCACTAAGTTGTTCCTCGCAGAAAGTCTCTTTTCTCCCCCACTAGCACTACACGGGACCGAGTGACAAGGAGCTGACTCATGGGCTGGCTACTCAGAGGCAGAACCAGCCTGTGATCAGAATGCCAGGTAGCCCAGGTCAGCCTGTGTGATGATGGGGCCCAGGGGCACTGTGAACCAGTGGCACTGCTGGACAAATGATCACCTGACCCCAGAGTATTTGCCTAAAAGCAGATAAGAGAGATGAAAAGATGGCAGCCTTGACAGAGCTGAAGAGGAACAGCCAGAGTAATAAGGCATCTACACATACCTGGGAGTAACTGGTGCAGCCCCGAGCCCGAGCGCAGGATAAAGCACTCATCCTAACCCTCATCCCAGGGAAGTGTAAAAGTCCCAGACCTGCCTTTTGAAACCGTGTCATGGAAATTCCACCAAAACAGAGAACTGGAGTGAGGATTCCCCACCCACCCCACCTCAGCTTCGGCAATTACTAACATTTTATCACTCTTGTTTATTCTCTTTTTCCTCAGGTATTTTAGAGAAAATTTCAGATACCATGTTATTTCACTCTCACAGAACCCTAATCCTTTTAGGACTGTCAAATAATAAATACCCGGTGTTCATTACCAGAAAATCAGCAATGTTATTTTTAATACAGATGTGGTACAGAATGTTTAATTACAGCAGGGCAGTGATTCCAGTTAAATAAAATTAAAAATTTTTATTTCCCCAAATATAAAATTACTAAATTAATGTCTTAAAAGAAAATACAACATGGTGAAAGTTTTAAATCATACTCCCATTCACCACAGGATTTATGATTTACCAATCACAGATTCCACCGTTTTGGCAAAAGGATGAAATTTTTAACAGTTTATAAACCTAAAATAGCAAAGACTGTATACATCTCCATATTGCACTTTTCTTTATGTACAAGAATAAAATAGTAAAGTCAGGTGTATTGCATATACTAAGAACAGCACAAATTTGTCACAATTAAACTTAATGTGGAAGCAGATGTATTAAAAATGTAGAAATGTAATACATGTATATACAGAATGCTGAGACTGTATTAACAAACTGTATGTACATAGTGATATACTGTACTACTTTTCACTTTTTAGCACAGTTGTGTTTGTGAGTACAGGCCTTTGGTTCTAAACTGCTTGACTGGTTTTAAGCTCACATAGTTTCTTAAGCTTTCATATGTTTTCAATGCAAGGAATGAGTATAAAAGCACTAAATGTCCTCGTTCACTGGTACAAAAATTACAATGGTCAGTTCCCTTAGGTCATCCAAAACTAGTCACAAAAATAGTTCTTGTATTCACCCTGAATGTGCTACAGGGAAAAATAATATTTTCAAGATTTTCCAGCTTATCCCAGAGGCAGAACCCCACCCCGCTCAGTTTCAGTGCTGCTGTCCCTGCCACATTCATCCCAGAATACTTTTCTTCTTTAGGCCATTTATTTTAATACTACTCTGTAAGGAAGAATAAAACTCGACACAAGGAAAACTCTGAATATTGCTACTGACATTTAAAAAAATATGCACACCCTCTTCTAACTCTGGTAGAAAATTTGCTATGAAATATCACAGTCCTTATTCCCTTTCTCTCCCATTCCCCATGGCTTCTCCCAGTGCTCAGTCTCCCCAGTGATTAGCTTTAGAAATCATCCTGAGTTTGTAATGATGAAGTCCCTGCACATGGTCCATGAGGTGAAATCACACAACCGAGGCCGAGCTGGTCAACCCGTGAACCACTGTGCTTGTTGGAGTTCCACTGATGGCATTGAAGATGTGAAGGGAGTTCGGCAAAACGCTCGTCTTCTCCTCCAGGGGGCAGATCTCGGGGCACAGAAATATAATGTTACCAAAGCATAGGCCCCAAGCAAACATTTCTCAAAACAGTGTGCTTTGGGTAACATGCACAACCTGTCGTCCAGTGGTCACTCCATTACTAATGAACAATGGTGCACACAGACAGCTTGGCTCTGGCAGTTTGCAGGGAGGCTGTTTCAACTTATCTATTAAATAACTATTTTCAGGTCAAAATTGTTTGTTTTTTTTTTCCTCAGATCAAAATTGTAAGGAGAAGGTCAAACATGTTTTGTTTCCTTTACAAGTTAGTGAATGGAGAGTCTTCTAGACTCATCAGATCATAGGTAACTTGAGGTCTAGCTTACAACTTGATTGGGACATGATCTCGCCTTGCCCCTTGAAAAGGCCTTCTGAAATGAAAATGGACCATTGGTTTTTTTCCTGTCTCTTTTTCTAAGAGTCTTACAGATTTCCATCCTGGGTAAGGGACTGGTCACTCTCTGGCCCTGAACAAGTTATCTTTTCACAGCCAGTGTTGCTGGGAAGGAATCTGGTGTAGGACTTGATCACACAGAGGCTCTTCTGCAAACACGAAAAGTAACTATACAGTTCATAATCCTTTTTGTTTAAGGGTCCTAAGGGGTTTAATCGTCACTGTATTTGACATAATGCGAGGCTCCAAGTACAACAACTAGAGAGCAAATCACTGCAATTAATGTCCATGTAATCTGGGAGATTAATAGTCTCGGCCCAAGGGCTGGGGATTTAGCTCAGTGGAGCTGCTGCCTGCCTTGCAAGCCCAAGGTCCTGAGTTCAATCCCCGGTACCAAAAAAAAAAAAAAAAATAGTCTCAGCCCACAAATTCCTTCCAACTTCCATCTTTTCTAGCGCTGAATACTGATGCCTATTGATTAAGCTGTCCATTCTACAGGAATCTGGAGGTTCCATGAAAAAGACCTTAAGTTTTCTCCATAAATTTGTTCACATGGGACCCCTCTCTTTCTGCTTATTCACACATTCAGTCATTTCAATTTTTATTTATTTATTAAAAAAAATTGTTTTTGGTACTGGATATCAAACTCGGGTCCTTGCGCTTGCACAGCAGGCAGCAAAACCACTGAGCTAAATCCCCAGCCCTCATTTCAATTTTTAAATACTTTTTCAAATGTCCAGAAGAAGGTTGCTTTCCTTTGTATATGTACTGTCCAATGTCTGCTCAAATTCAATAATAATTTTATGTGAATCAATTTAGGTGACTTAGTTTATTATAAAATAAAATTTAAAAATGACATTACCATCCCATCTGAGCGTGTCAGCATGGAGGAGAAAAAAAGCAGTAAGTTAAAGCTTAAACATTGCAATGAATGGGGTTTCCTAACTAAATTGTCATGTGATAGGACAACTGACACAAAGGGCTTCCATTCCGCAAGACCAAAGGACCCTAATGAAGGAAACAGACAAGGCTCCTTATGTACGATCAAGGTGCTAATACTCATTATAAAGAGTAGGACAGTGACTCGGATGAATGTGGGTGATGCTGTTTGACATTCACTTTGTATGCTGGTCAGATGTCTTTTCGGATGACTCTGGGACCACACAGAAAATTCACATAGGAATTCATACAGAATTCATACAGACAAGAGGAATGAGATCAGGAAAGATAGCCACAATGAGAATGAACAAAAAATAAGTCACCATAAGGAATCCACTGGGGCATACAGGTCAGCTGTAAGTAGTCCCAAATAGAATGACTATTTTTAAACGACAAAAGACATTTGATGCTACAGATAATTCTATAAACTAGGCTGGCACACTTTGTTTTTTCAAAAGATTAAGTGTACAAAGAAAGTTGTAAGGACAGGTGCAGTTTCCCTTGGCTAGATGGGGTAGGACTGCCAAAGTTCATGAAATGCAGCACCTCTAAGGGCAGCAATGAGGTGGGTGCTGCTTTCCCTGGTTGTTTCTGATGATAAATGAGAAATCTGTCAGTTGTTCCCGAGGTAAGCTGGGGTGAGGTAGCAGGAGTGTGGCATGTCACATTTTCCTTTAGATAGGGAGATTCTGGCAGGATTATTGGACGGCTCAGCTTATAACAAGGTGCATCTGAGATCCCAATGAATCCACATTCCCCAGATCAGAAGAATTGCCAGTTGCCAGAGCCAGCATGGCACTTACCTGCTCACGCATGATTTCGGAAAGCTCCTTCGCCATTTCCCTGTAGTTGGCCTTCATTTCTTCCTGATACTCTAGCTGGTCTTCTTTAATCAGGCGTTCATTTACTGCCAAGGCTTGCCCACAAGCTTCCACAAATTGCCTAAAATGGGGCAAGAGAGGACATAAAGGCATGCAGAGGGAAAAGAGTGAGCCTAACTGTAGCATCTTTTTCCTGAATGAGCACAAAAAAGATCACAGGCTGCTTTACCTGAAAACTTCCTTTAGCAATTTCACTTTATTGTCAGGATATCTTTTTGTGTTCATGTCATCTAAGAAGGCTCGGGCATATGCTAGCGGGCCAGCATTGACCTAGATAAAGAGAAAAGACTCTAATTTATGTTAGAAAGAAAATTACCATGATCACTTATTCAGGTTTAGGTAGCATGCATCAAAGCTGCTATCTGAGTGGGATGATCATGGCTGTGTCTTCCATGAACTTATGACCCAGGTAAAACCGTGAAGAAAGCTTACACTGCGACATGTCAGGTGATTCTGTCATCTTGGGCACCATTGGCTCTTGTGATGATTATTCTCTTTACAGAAGATGGAATCAAGGCTTGGTAACTTAAATGCCTGCTCAAGTCTGAACATTCAAAGGCTAGATGGGACGAAGAATCTTCCAGGTACCCGAGAGAGCTCAGAGAAGGACTCACTGCATAATTTTTTTCTGAAAGGTCTTGTGGCCTTTGACAGAAAGGAGGCAGGGAAAGCTGCCTGGGTAAAGTTTTCATTGACAGTATGTGAGACTTGTGTAGTAGTGGCAAGAGAACTAAGCCACAAGAATTCACTCCAGATGTGGAGAGACGGAAGGGAATAAGCCATAGTGGTCAGAGGTGGGGCCTCTGGGATGGAACAACTAGCTACTCTCCTGTGATAACTGATTGTGTATGGGCAAGTCTTGGCATTAGGCTAGACATGTGTGTGAGAACCATGCTAACATGACAATGACCCAAATGGCTATCTAAAATGATATGAGATGGTCAATTTTTTTTCCAGTACTGGAAATTGAACCCAGGGGCAGTCTATCATTGAGCTACATGCACAGGGCACTTTTCTCAATTTTTTAAATTGGAGACAGAGTATTGCTAAGTTGCCCAGGATGGGCTTGAACTTGCAATCCTCCTGCCTCAGCCTCCCATAGTGCTGGGATTACAGGTGTGTGTCACCACTTGGCTGATAGTCAATTTTAAAAAGACACAAGAAAAAAAATAAATAAAAAGACACAAGAGAGGCCAGGGATTTAGCTGAGTGGTGCCAAACCTGCCTTGCAAGTGCAAGGTCCTGAGTTCGATCTCCGGTACTAAAAAAAAAAAAAAAAAGACACAAAGAGGAAAGTTAGTGAAAGTTAATAAGCCCTAAAATAAGAAGATCTTAGAGCGTAGTATCAAGATGCCACAAAGATAGCTCTGTCCTGTAAAGTAGCAATCCCAGTGTGCCTCTTGGTGCAAGAATTACAGAAATGCATAAATAAAATGACAGAGTTAACTTCCTGTGGCCCGAACTTTGTTGTTATCTGTGTGGGCACAAGTATACACTTAATCTCTTTACTTCAATATGAAACTCTTTGTTTCTAAGATGACTGGGCATTTTATAAAATTCAAAGGTCACTGTCAAATGGCAGGGCATATTCTGCCTTTTAGAAATCTCAGCCTGCCTGGTTCCAACCTTATGGCACCCACATCCCTCCACTGGCTTTCGACAGGCTGGTGTTCCTAGGTCAACTTATTACTGTGGGCTCTAGCCAATTTTGGCACATAATCTTTCAGACTGGAAACATTTGTATGTACTTCTGTGGTCAATGATATTTACATAAATTTTAGGCAACAACTCATGGCTCTTTAACTGTGGATCTGGTAAAACATTGACAGAAACTGATTTAAGAAAATGAATAAAAGAAATCTGAATCTATATAGTATATCTACATGTAACTGTCATAAACACACTCTACTTGAAAGAGAAAAGAATACACCAACATGTGGTTGACTCACTTAAACACATTTAAAACTACAAGACAAGAGACACACTGGTCACTGGATGAAGGTGATTTAAAATTTTTCAATTACCTAGAAAATTTTATAAAAGTAAGATAACTTTTAAAAAGACCTCTTATTGAAATGTAATATAT
The DNA here is from genome assembly GCF_053883595.1 of Heterocephalus glaber. Taxonomy (NCBI): domain Eukaryota; kingdom Metazoa; phylum Chordata; class Mammalia; order Rodentia; family Bathyergidae; genus Heterocephalus; species Heterocephalus glaber. Next base: position 269,910 of record NW_028258359.1, on the reverse strand, counting down.
TAACAGAAAAAGAACATGTATCATAAATGTACAGCTTGAAAACTTTTGTTTGTTGTCTTTTTTTGAGACAGGGTCTTACTATATATTCCAGGCTGGCCTTGAACTTATGGCAATCCTCCTGTCTCAGCCTCCCGAGTGCTAGGATCACAGGTGTGTGCTTACTTGATGACTTCTATAGTTTGAAAATATTGTAAATCAGAACCTAGATCAAGATGAATTTTTCAATAAATGGTGTATGCACTGGATGGCCATATGGAAAAGTATATCATGATCTTTATCCTACATCACATATTGAACTCATTTCCAGATGGAGTGCAAATCTGAGTGTGAATGCTGAACAAAAGAGGAAAAACTCAGGGAAACATTTTGAACTCTAAGAATAGAGGCACAGATTTCTTAAAATGGACACAAGAAATGCTACCAGGAAAGGAAAAATGAAGACTTTCCACTAATCAAAATACCACTAAGAGTGAAACTTAAGGTATTTCTTCAGATATAATTTTCTTCCCCCCACCCCCATTAAATTTATTGGTACATTTTAGGTGTAAAATACATTTACATACATCATTGGGATCTTGTACCACTACATGAGTATCTTGGTTCTTATCAGATATAATTTTCATAGAAACCAGAAACCAACAGTTTTACAGGAAAAACCTATAACTGTGCACCCCTTTTATATTTAAGAGTCTTAATGTTTCAAACTAGGAACTCAGCATTCCCCCAATTACTGAAAAGTCATTAATGAAAAGTCCCCCAATTACTGAAAAGTGGAGAGGGGTCTCTTGTCCCCAGTAGACAGCTCAGTGAGGAGGACAGGTCATAGGTAAGGTTGGGAGGAGGCTGTAAGGCTACCATTCTGTCTGATGCTGGAGAAGTTAAACAGACCCTGGGGAAGGTAATGGGGATTGTCTGGCAAACCAGGGTGCTGACCTCGACCTTGCTGGCATGGGGACTTGTGATCTCCAGGCACAGGAAGTTTTCCCTCTCTGCCCTCGCACTGCCCCCCCCCCCCCGGCTCACCTGCACACTCACGCTGCCCTGGAGTTTCAGCTGCAGTTTGATCATGTCCACTTCAGTCGAGGAGCAGAGCTGCCGGAGCTCGGCCACCTTCTTACTCATCTCGTCGATGGCCACTTCAATGGGGTTTAGGTCGGTGTGATGCTGGTACATGACGGGGATCCGCTTTTTCACGTAAGGGAAGCAGTGTATTGCTGCAGAGGAATGAGGCCCAGAATTACTTCACAGCTCACTTGATCTTCACTACTGCTGAGGTAGAAATAATTACTGTTCCTATTTTACAGACAAGGAACCCAAAGCTTGCCAAAGACACCGACTGTGGAACTGGAATATTGTCTTCCTTTCTAACGAAACATGTTTAAAGACAAGTTGTACCATAAAGCCAGGAGAGTTGCTATCCCTTTAATGTGAGAAGTGTGTCTTTGAAAAAAATCATTTCATCATTCTTTGCTCAATTTTTTCATTCATAAATATCCTATCGTTCTTGGAAGTTGTGAGATCTGAATGAGTGATCTGGCACAAGATGGCTTTGACAACAGAAAAAAGATTAAGCAATTTCTCTTTTCTCCAAAGAGAAGACTTGAAAAACCAATGAAAATAAAATACAAGAATATATTTCCAAGCAAAGAATTTCTGAACCAAAAATTAAAACTGTTGGAACTGCATTAAAAGGTATTTTGAAACCCACAGTAGTGGGTTTCTTGTTTCTTTATATAGTATATGAATACCTGTAATAGTCTCATTTAATATACATATGCTACCAACATGTACTTATGCACTTAAAAAGATATTTTTTAACAAGCAAAAGTAAGATGAGAAGGGCTGGGGATTTAGCTCAGTGGTTTTGCCACCTGCTGCGCAAGCGCAAGGACCCGAGTTCGGTCCCCGCTACCAAAAAAAAAAAAGTAAGATGAGAGTGGGTATGTTCAAAATTTTTACTTTTAGTAAAATTGTGGTAGGGGAAGAGTTTATTCAAGAAGGACTGATCACAAAATGGGAAATAGGGTCAGCTCCCATAAAACAGTTCTGACGGACCCAGCCATGTCTGGACAAAGCTGGAAAAAATGTGCAACCCAAGGAACCTCCTTGGGTTCATATTTACAGGCTTTTTATTTTCAAAGTATTTTATCAGCTGAAGGTCAAGGGTTCCTGTCTCTTGTTTGTGTCCTTGTGGATACAGTTTTTAAGTGAAAGTTTTAGAACTGATAAATCTTCTTTGAATAAAGGTTCCTTTTATAGTGTAACAACAATCAGGAAGCTATTCGAACCAGGGTTGTCTTCTGATTGTATAACTGATGCTCCATTTAGAGCAGAGCTACTACATTCCCATTTGTAAATGAAAAAGCACCCAGAGGAATGTTTCATGAGGCCAACAGTCATGTTGCAACACATACAATCAGTGTCAAGAGTATATTTGAGGGCTGGGGATTTAGCTCAGTGGTTTCAATGCCTGCTACGCAAGCGCAAGGACCCGAGTTCGATCCCCGGTACCAAAAAAAAGAGTATATTTGAGAGCCAAGGTGTGGTAACACTATTATTTCAGAAAACAAACAAACAAACAAAAACAATTCCAAAGGTAATGCTTGTGAGGGGTCCATAGATCACACCGATTACACTGATTGTGAAGGTCCTGAATCACTACTTGGGACAGGAATTGGACACTTTGAGAGGAGGAAAGGAACAGTAATACTGCTCAGCTCCTGTGATCTAGATCCCACCCCCAGCTACAGCTGTCTCCCTATCCCCGCCTTTCTTGCTGGCCTCACATCCACTCCTCTACCTCAGGCTCCTGGGAGTCAGCTAGGCGAACCTTTTCACTCTCTGAAAGCTTGGCGCATGGGCATCCCAGCCACTCTTCACCTTTGAAGTCTTAACTCAAGTGCTACTTCCTCAGTCCGGCCTACCTTGGCCACCCTATTTGGCACAACCCTCCCCATAACTTCATATTCCCTCTTCCTTTGATTTTGTCCAGAACATGGACTGTGTCTGACCAAGGTTTATTTGCTCCTTATGTTGACTGTCATCTATCTCCTCATGTTGGAATGGAAGCTGCTTAAGGCCACAGATCTGCTCTGTGATTAGGCCAGGTGGCAGAGGCTCAACATGTACTGTTGAGTGAAGGAATGTATTACTGCTCCAAAGACTACAGAGGAGAGCCCTCGGCAGTAGACCCTCAGGTGGCTGATGCAGAAAGCTACTATGTTAATGGTGAGGGCCTGCAGGAGTAATCTTTGGCCCTGTAGGAAAGAAGAGGAGGAAGACACAGTAGGTAAGTGTGACTGTATGAAGTGCTTACAGTGAACAGGAGCTGGAGAGCAGGCAGACATTTCCAGCCTGAGTGGGAGTCTGAGCTTGGTGCAGAAGACTTTGGAGCAGTGATTAGGAAGAAACTCCTTGGGAGAAGTCCCAGGAAAAAAGGAAAGGTGGGATCAAGTTGCAAGGCAGGGGCAGATTCAGAAACTTCCACCTAAGGAGGCTAGGGTGATCATAAGGCTTTCAAAGGATGGCATGAGTGTAGTCACCTGACTGGGAACTATCCAGGGGGCTGTACCTTTGCTGGGTGCAGAGGGCAGGGAAGACCCCTACACTTACCAGGCCAAAGGATAGGTTTGCAAGAACACAATGGATCATGAAACGAGGGGATTAATAACTTAAGGGAACTCTCAAGTCAAAGGTCCTTGTGTATCTTTAAAAGCTGACCTAGAGCAGTGATGGCGAACCTTTTAGAGACTGAGTGACCAAACTGCAACCCCAAACCCACTTATTTATCACAAAGTACCAACACTGCAATTAAACCTGAATACTGAGATTTTATTTAGAAAAAAAATCATACATTAACATCTTCTGTCTTAAAAGAAAAACAATAACATGCGTGCCATAGGTTCACCACCACTGACATAGAGATTACCTATTTTCAGTGGTATTTTTATTACCTTTTCTCTAAATCTTACTCTGCCTAGCAATATCCTATCTTTTTGATACTTTGAGATATTTTAGGACAAAAACTGAATGTGTATATGTGTGTGTGTGCTGGTGTGCATGTGAGCTTTGTTGTACTATAATCCACTTTTACTCATCATTAACCCCCAAAGGAAGAGTTCAATAGTAGGTGAGATCTACCAAAATAAAGTACATTCTTTTTCCTCCTGATTACAATTTACGAAGTTATTTAATACAGTGAGATGAATGTTACAGGAAATGAAGGTACAGAGAGGTTCAGGGACCTGCCCAAGTTCACACAGTGGGGTGGTGACCAGTCTGACCCTCAGGCCAGGCTCCCTTCTGCCTCTGCTTTCCTAGGCCCAAAGGTGTGGAAAGTGTTTATTTCCTGAGCCAAAGAGGCTTGTGCCTGCTTTTCTCTGCTGTGTAGTTACTCTTTGTCCAGAGTTTTGGCAGACAGAGAGTTTTGCTTGCATCCTTTATCTAATCTGTAATAGTTCTGTATCAAATGTAAACTGTAACCCTGAAGCATATTTGTCCAGGGAAAACACCCTCTGCTAGGAATCAGTGTTCTGTTTCAACAATAACCATGATAAAACATCCTGACCTTGACCCAGCAGTAAACTAGTGTTTTTGTAAAGCAGCAGCTCTCAAATGTAAGCTTGGGTCAGAATCCCCCTGCCCCTCAACGTACCCCAGGGTTTGCTGAATATAAACACACAGCTTGGCCTCATCCCTGCAGTTTCTGATTCAGCAGATTTGGGTTGGGATCTGGGAATCTGCATTTCTAATAAGTTCCCAAGGGCTGCTTATACTGCTGATACGATAGCCAATCTGACTCCATCTTGTGCCTCAATGCCATTTTGTACCTGTGCTTGAACAAAGTGCTTGCACATGAACAAAGCATCCAAAACCCCCACATCCTACTTGGCAGTAAACTTGCTACAGTTTCAGGCTGTTTTGTAGCTCACCTAGTGTGTGTGAAACTTCCTTGTCCCCCTCACTAACCTGGCATGGTTCTGCTTCTGTAAGATTCCGGTTGCTCTCCCCTGAGCCCTCCCCAACAGAAAGCATGATTTAAAAGGAGAAATCAAACTGCTTCTCATTGTCCAGGAAACTTTCTGGGGGCTAGCCCCCCTCAGCTGCTGGCTATAATAAATGGGCTCAAATCTGGCACCGAGTGTGGTGCATCTCTATTGTCGGAACTAACTCATCCACAACACTGAAATGGAACCACCCTTTGATAACCACTGATTTAAAGAATCAAAAGTGAGGTCTGAAAAGCACTGTACAAATAAACACTGAAAGCTGGAAATTTTCCTTCAATATCCCATCTAGAAATACAGTTACCTTACTTAGTGAGACTCTGCAGAGAGGTGTGCCTAGAAAAACAGTGTATTTACATATGGGGAGAGGTTACCATTTATGTGGACAGTATTGTTTGTGGTTTCCATGTTGTCTTATTCTAAAAACAGGAGTAGGGACACTTTAGGAACATAGAGGGTTTTTTTGGTACCGGGGATCGAACTCATGACCTTATACTTTTGAGGTACATGCAGTGCCACTGAGCTAAATCCTTGGCTAAATCCAGGAATATAGAGGGGTTTTTTCTGTTTTTTGTTTTTTTTTAAATATGTAAAGCTTCACGAATTCGCGTGTTATCCTTGCAAAGGGGCCATGCTAATCTTCTCTGTATCATTCCAATTTTAGTATATGTGCTGCCGAAGTGAGCACTTGTTTTTGTTTTTTAATTTACCTCATTTCTTATGCAGGGAGGGTGGAAAAATTACTTATAATGCTGTCCTGAGGTTTCTTTCTTTCTTCTTTTTTTTTAAATATAATGGCCCATATTATTATTCTGGTAACAGCTTTACTGAAATGTAAATCACACATCATACAATTCACTCACTTAAAGTGAGAGCTGAGAAGCACCTGAACTGTGGCAGATCACCATGCATAAGCAGGACTTCCACTGCTCCACAAATGGGAACCAGCCTCTAGGGAGGCAGTGCGTGCTTTCCTGTTCTACTTAAATAAGGCTTTTCTTGGGGAAATGGGCCCAAATGATGGCTATGGTCATGCCTGGCATTCTGAACTGGCCTCCCACTGACTTTTTGTGGCCAAGAAAGAATTTGTTTTAGGTTACCCCAATTATGTTGTTGAATCTCATCTAAGAACAGACCAAGCTTCCCCAAAGAATGTAAAAATCACCCCCAAGGTGACTCTACATTTGTCAGGAACCTGGAAATGCTTCAAACCACATTTGCAAGAATGAGTTAAACAGTGAATTGTTGAACAGTGCCGAAGAGGTCAATTAAAACAGCTGAAAAGGTGGCTTTGGAATAGAGTGAGCTTCCTGATTCCGGGGTATTCAAGATGAAGCTGGGCAGCCAGTGCCAGCCACCAGGTGGAAGGCACCCAGCCACATGTCCCATTTATTCCAGCCTAAAATTACTGAGTAGGTCCATGCAGTACTGGCTGGTGAGGGCAGTACTGGCTGGTGAGAGAGACAAGGTCTGAGTGTGGCTTCTTGACCTGGGGACCCTGGCCTGGAGGGGGCTCCATGTGGGTTTCAAAAGGGGTATGTATTAGGTCACTGGGCTGCATGCAAAAGGTAAGGGCCTTTTCCTCAGACTCTTAAGAAGGGTAAAAGTGACCTCAACATTGGTTATGAACTTCTGGCCTGAAGGAAGAAAATGTAAACAGACAAGTGGAACAATGTCACGAGTATTTAAAATTATTGAAATTGAAATGGGTGTGCAGGAAGCTGACTAAGGTAACTGCTGGCCTTTCCAAGTCGTGAAGCTTTGGAGAGCTCTGCACCTCTCTAACAGAGAGCTGTGTGTCTTGGTGTAGGGGTGGGAAACCATACCTGTCAGGATGGTGCGCCGTTTGCACTGCTCTTCGACCCCACCCTGTCTTTTCCCTGTCTGGGTAAAGGGCATCTCGAACATGAAGCGGCGAATATTATGTGATCTTTCAAACTCTGTTTTCCTTTCTTGCAATTCTTTTTCATCAAAGAACGGGATCACATGAGTCACCTGGATATAGGCACACTTGGAGTCCAGATCCTTAGGGTTGACCTTTAAATAGATAAGTGAGATTGAAGATTGGTGCTTCTTAAAGGAATCTCTCAAACTCAGCCTAAGCTGTATTTTCCAACTTTTAATTAGCTAACATTTTTGGAAAATTCAGAAAAGTTAGAAAAGTAATATAAGAAGCTCTGACAGGGCTGGGGATTTAGCTCAGTGGTTTCGCCGCTTGCTGCGCAAGCCCAAGGACCCAAGTTCGAACCCCGGTACCAAAAAAAAAAAAAAAAAAAAAAAAAAAAGCAGCAGTGACATACCCTTCACTTGGATCAATGATTGCTAACATTTTGCTATATTTGTTTGAAATACACACATATATGCACATAACACACAGATGTATACCATCATGACATTTAGCCAGTTTTTCCTAAAAATGAGAACATTCTCCTCTATAACCACAATGTATTATCACATATCTAACAACAACACTAGTTCTCTAATAGTACCCAATATTCAGTCTACATTGAAATTTCCTCAGGTGTCCAGAATGTTATTTTTGGATTTTTTTTGGTACCGGGAATTGAACTCAGTCCTTGCGCTTGCGAGGCAGGCGGCGGAACCACTGAGCTAAATCCTCGGCCCCCAGAATGTTATTTTAAGCTATTTGTTTTGAACCAGACCCTAAACAATGATCACAAGTTATATTTAGTTGTCTTTTATTCTTGGTTAGTCTGGTACCCCCCACTCTTTTTCACAACACTGAATGTTTTGTAATAACCCTGCTAGTTTTGTTCTTCAGTGATCTCCAGTCTATATTTCTGATTGTTTCCTAAAATGCATTTTAATATATTTGGCTTAGAAAAATGTTTATTTTAGGAATAATGATCAAGAGTTAGGTCCCCAGGGTGAGGGATTTAGCTCAGTGGCATTGTGTCTGCCTCACAAGTGCAAGGTCCTGAGTTTGATCTCTGGAACCAAAAAAAAGTGTTAGGTCTCCAAATTATTGTTAATCTGGAGACAGATCAGATTAGATGAAAATAATTGCAGTAGGGCCAAGGATTTAGCTCAGTGGTTTCACCGCCTGTTGCACAAGCGCAAGGACCAGAGTTTGATCCCCGGTACCAAAAAAAAAAAAAAAAAAGAAAGAAAATAATTGTAGATTAATTTAATATAGGTAGAGATTAATGTAAGAGTAATTTAATGCTAAGTTTGACTCCTGATGAACTCAGCACACAAACACTCTTAAACCTACATGAAGAATAGGAAGTTCTCTCATTTCCGTGACATGAGAGAAAATTAAACACAGGCATTTTCCATAGAGAACCAAAAACTATTAGGGAGATAGATCACTTTTGCACATCTTAATATTACTTAACCTTTGCGAGCAATACAAATGGACAAGGAAGAAATTACTGAGCAGAGAACTGGGAAGACTGTCTTGGCTTAAGTGCAAGCAAATCAATGAAAACAGGATGTTTTCATGGATTTCCTAACAGAGATGCTTGTGAAGAAAAATAAAAAATAGATGTGAAAACGCTTTTAAGTTTAGAAGGTAAGAAAATACATAAACTCCTAGGAAGTCATTTGTATTTTATAAAAAGTCACCTGGCCAACCATTATAACTGTGTTTGAACCTACTAACTTGACTTCCATTAGCAGAAACAATTTAAAGGTGGTGAGAATACAGCCTTCTTGTCTGATTTTCAGTGATATTTCCCTATTTTCTCTTTTTTTTTTCTTTTCCGAGTACTGGGGATTGCATCTGGGTCCTTTGTACTGAGCTACATCTCCAGCTCCTTTTATTTTTATTTTTTAATTTTTTTTTTTGGTACCGAGGATTGAACTCGGGACCTTGAGCTTGTGAAGCAGGCGTGGTGCCACTGAGCTAAATCCCCAGGCCACCTTTCATTTTTATTTTTAATTTCAAAATAGGGTCTTGCTAAGTTTCTCAGGCTAGGCTCTAACTTTCAATCCTCCTGCCTCAGCCTCCCAAAGTGCTGGGAGTATAGGTGTGTGCTGCCAGGCCTGGCATTTCTTTACTCTTCATGTTCAAAGCTGTCTGCATGTACCAGCAGCAGGAATGGGCATCAGTGTTTGTTGGAGGACAGGATCCTGTAACTCAACTGTATATTAAGGACCACATAGTAAAAGGTGAAGAATGATTGAGAACCTGGATAAATGGTATAACATGAAAGCCACCAGGTGAGCCAAACAAATGTTTTGGTTTTAGAGAAAATGGCAAACTGGATTTTGGTTTATGGAGTAAGCGAGTGTTAATAAAACTGCGCTGACATTTCCAGTTAAGGTGTACTATTGTTCTCTTTTCCTTTGTGAACTCTGTGAAGGGCCCAGGAAGAACAGGGGACAGTAGCAGATGAGGGACTGTAATGAATTCTTGGAACACAGGCGCATGGAGAGTGGCACCTAACTCAGGGGAGTGGACAGAGTGCTAACCTATGATCTCAAGGGTGGGTACTGCACAGAAGTCAGTGCACCCTTACAAACCCGCAGAGGACCAGCACTTGTAGCCCCTAGATTTAGGATGATCATGTGGGGTGGAAAAACAGGCTACTGGTCCACAGTTGGCAAGTGGAATTGGTAACTCCGGGTTCTCTTTCCTAATCTCTCCTCCAACAGGGAGCAGAGGTTGTCCTCTGGAGAAACTGATCTGGAAAAACTTGAAGTAGGTCCATTAGTCTCAGCAGAAAGCAAGGACAACCTACCGGCAGAACAATGAGGGTAAGTAAGAGGCTAGGCCAAATGTGAGGCCTTTTCCTCCTCTCCTCTGTTGCTTCCACAGCCCAGGAGTCAGATATTTACTCTCTGCCTTTCTTGTCCCCTGCTGGCTCTCTATCTATCCACCTGGTAAGGAGATGGAGGGCATTTGGAGAAAATGAGTGGCCCCAAGGAAACAGATCCCAGACGCTATGGACACTCAGGGAAAGCTCAAGAAGGAAAAGGAATTATGGACCACTCCAAAATGGTGCCCTTAGAGGTAGAGAGCTGAGGAGTAGAGAATTTTTAGTGCACAGAACAGGAGTGCTCTCTCTCCCTCAGATCTGGGAAGCAGTGGGACACCCAGCTCCCTGGGGATGTTTTAAACAGACACAAAACTACCCAGGACAACTGTGCAGATTCACGCAGAATCATCATGAGAGCCAATAACGGAGAAAAGCTGCCTAAACACAAAGTGGACCTCATTCCTACAGTCGTGCTTTCTACTGAGTTCATTCTTGGTCTGTCCATCTGTCCATACATCCAACCACCAGTGACAAACAGTCAAATCACGTGTGCTGTGTCAAGTGCCAAGAGAAAAGGGCAGTGAAGAATAGAACCTCGGACTCTACTCTTTTAGAGTACCTAAGTACCAGGACTAAAAATAGTATAGTATATCCCTTCAGATGTTAATTATTTATAAAAATTAAGCAATGAAGATATGTTTAATGTCAGATATGCAATGGAAAGCATAAAAAGGTACTAAGAGGAAAAAAATATACTGCCACTCAGGGCCAACTGTCCTTAAATTTTTTCTGAGATTTCTTTACTATACACATGTATGAATATACAATATATTACCAATCATATGTAACCAATCAAAACAATAGGCAATTGCTATGAAACTTATCCAAACTTGGTCATACCTTGCCAGAATCCTGTATCATTTTGACATTTTCAGAACCAAATTTATCTGAATAAAGTTTAAGGAGTCGCTGAGAAATTTCTGACAGAGGTGTGAGTTTGGGTTCTTTGTAAATATATTCCTTTCCATCTTCATCTTCAAAAAACCCCTGTGATGTAAAGCACAATTAAAGTTGTCCTTGAATATAAGCCCCAGGCTTAATACCCAGGAAGAGCTCTTTTGTTATGGGGAGGGGGACAGGGGAAGAAAAGGAATGCTTCTAAAATAAAATCCTACTTAAATAGGCTGTCCAAAAGGAAGGTAATAATATGGGTCTGAGTGCAAAGGTAAAGGACAAACATAAAATTGCAAACTTATTCAAGAATGCTGTCATTAAGTGTTGAGCAAAATGAAAGATCTGGGATTCAAGATTGTGTCCTCTCAGTGATTTCTAATGATGGGAAGTCAAGCCTGTTTCACATTCCCAGGAAGCAGAAGTCACTAAACACTGACCAGCCAGCCGCCTGCTAAAGGCAGGCCTCAGAAGTGCACATGCATTCTTCTCCTGACCACTGTCATTTGCACAGCATGAATAGAAGAAGCATTCTGGTCTGGAGTAGGAGTATCAAAAGTTACATGAAGTTTGAGAAAATTCTATTTTGCTTTACTGATGAGGAAAAATTAGTATTAGAGGCCAGTAGCACAATATCAGAAAATATTTTCATTATTACTAGTAATTATTTGTTTTAGCACCAATTATGTTTGACTATAAGGCTTAAGATTGCATGGGAAGTGAAAAAGGTTGCAAATTTAAAAGTCCAGATTGGGGTTAATATTTGAAGTAAAAATTTTAAAACGCTTCTCATTTAAAATAAAAGACAGAAAATAGTGCAAAGACACAATATATAAAAAAAAAAGGGCAGGCTACCATGAAACAAAAAAAATCCACATCAATTAGGAGTTTAGATGCAGTACTTTCACTAAATTACTTGCTTTGTAAGCATTTACTGTAATTACCTCCACATCTGTTTCACTGTCAGTAAACTGGTAATGCTATAAAGTCATAAAAGACAATAACAGAATAAAGTGAAGGTTACATAATACTCATAGAAATCCACACACCCTAAATAAATGGATTACAATTTATACACTTTAATGTTAGAGACTTGAAGGTTAAAATTTAAGTTAAATTAAACCCTCTAATATAGGGTTTCTGAAATATTACAATGGTAAATATGCTTGTGGAGATATTATATTGCAAAAGATAAAGATGCAAAGGCACAAAGAAAACCATAAAGTCTTAATTTTGGTTTAAAACATGCAGTATAGATGTATAAAGTAATGGATGATTTATTTCTGTAAATGGAATGAAATGTTAATTTTTGGAGTTTGTAGTGACTAGACAGATATACATATAGACTTGAAACTTGCAAACCACACTGAAGTACCAAAGATGCCACTAAGAATGTTTATGGAGGAAGAACTTACCGCTGCCTTAAGAAAGTAATAAAGAAAAGACAGGAAGAAAGAAAAAAAAGCAGAAAGTTTACTACAGAGGAAGACAGGAACCATGCTAAATATGACAAATTCATCAAATCAGCATTTATAGAATACCATAAGTTTATAAGATATAACTTTATAGTGTTAAATATTTTAAAAAGGACTTGGAATAATGTATAGAATGGAGGAGAGTCTCACCTGTCCAAAGAAAGCCACCCGGAAGTAGGTCCCCAGGAGCCTTCGGCCTGAGTGCATGACCTCAGTTACTTTGCTGTAGGCCCGGTGCAGCGTGTCATATAGATGGGCTAGCCTCTGGAAAACAAAATAGAACCCATTTCTTCCCACTGCAAATAGCAGAATCATTTTACAGTAACGATTAACATGAAAATTCCTTGAGCTTGAGTAAAAAAATAAAAATCAAGATTATATTTTGACCATATAACTTGCACTGATCATTTATGAACTGTAATGTTTCCTATTCTATTTTGAAGGTAACATGAAATGTCTGAGAAAGTCCTCTGAGGCCATTTTCAGTCTGCTTTTCCTACTCATCTGATATGCTAAGAGCAACTGGTCAACCTCCCCTGCCTGGGAAGGATGAAGGACTACCATACTCCTATGAAGCAGATTATGGAAGAGTCTGAGAAAAAGAGTACCTGGTGATTACAAAATTCTGTTCATGGCAACCTTTCAAAAGTAGAGTGCTGGGGTGGAAATCCTTGTAGTTCAGGATGTGGAATTCTGCACAGAGGTGAGAGCCAGGTATGTTTTGATGCCTCACGGCTCTTCAGAGGTGGTTACTGGTGACCACCTTCCGCATTATACGGAGGGTCAGAGACCATTTGATCATCACTGAACCAAAGCCTGCTTGCTCTCTTTGTACAGAGTAGGTCTGGGGGTATGTCACATCATTGTTCTCAAACAGAAAAAGACAAAAAGCCAGATACCTCAAAATCTCTGCGTTTCTCATAGATGGGGATGATGAGTTTATAGATGTCAGCAATGAGCTCATAGCGCTCTGCCTTCCAGAGTCCATCCGCACACTGCTCAAGAAGCTCCATCAACACATCCTGATCAAAGAGAAAGGTCATCAGCCAGAGAAGAGGTTATGGGGAGCTTGACACTGTATTCCTTTGGAAGGAGTAATTATTCAAACTGCTGGGGGAAATTTCAAAGTAGACAGCATTTTCAAACACTATTTATGTGCTTGGGACAACACATCACGTTTTTTTTAGGAAGTTGTTTTTCCAATCATGTTTATGTGCATAAATGGGAAAGGGGCCACACTGTATGACTGTGCATTAGTAACCTGCATGGAAAACCTGACATTGATAGATTCACACAGCCTCTGTTTCTGCTCTTAGTTATTTTTCTTTTTTTTTGGTACCAGGGATTGAACTTGGGTCCTTGCACTTGTCTTAGTTATCTTTTTTTTTTTTTTTTTTAAGTACCGGGGATCAAACTCGGGTCCTTGCGCTTGCGCAGCAGGCGGCGAAACCACTGAGCTAAATCCCTGGCCCTCTTAGTTCTTTTTAAAAATATAATTTAGAAATTTCTTTTTCCTTTCTAAGGAAATAATGACAATGCCAAGACATGGAGAGTTACTAAACATGACTTCAACCCCAAGTAAATATCTTAAAGGAACTTAGTGATGGAATGTGGTGGGTACTATGCCTGCCTCACCAACACCGACTCCTCTCTCCCTTGGAAACTGCTTGCCATTGAAACTTGCATGGTCACTCTTCTTAGAGCCAGGGACTTTGGAGGAAGGTAACATTACCCATGGCTCAAGAATTGGGACATATGGCTCAGATGTATACTAATTAGCAGGAACCTATTTCCCAGCCACAGCCACTGCTTCATCATGGGTGGGCATGTGGCCTAAGCAGGCCAACTGGGGTCAGTTTCAGGACCCCAGTTTGGAATTCTACAACAAATGCTGCCTCCAGAGAGGACACAAAAGAGGCAGGATGGAGCCTGACTGGAGCTAGCATTCATCTCATGGCCATGGAAATGGTCTGTTAGTCTTAGTTACAGAGTAAAGAGTCCCTTTCTGCCTTGGCAAGGTAACTATCTTTTTAAAAAAAATTTTTTTGGTACCGGGGATCGAACTCAGATCCTTGCGCTTTCGAGGCAGGCAGTGGAACCACTGAGCTAATAACTCCCCGGCCCTGCAAGGTAACTAACAATGCTAACTTTTATTATTTGAATGATGTCAATCTATCCATGGAATTTCCTAGTGGGATCCAATACTCGATCTTCACTGTTTAAGCCCATTTAAGTAGGGTTTTATTATTAATGTCAAATAAAATTTAATGTGCATGTCTATTATTTGAATAGCTTTGGCAATGTGTCTATTTAAATCTTTTGCTCTTTTTTATTGGGTTATTTTCTTACTGGATTTTGAGAGTTCTTCATATATTTTGTATAAAAATCTTTTTCTAGTTACATGATTTGTCTCTGAATTTTAATACTGCCTTGAAGAGCAGAAGTTTTAAATTTTGATAAGCTCAATTTACCAAGTCTTTATTTTCTAGATTGTGTTTTATGGCACATCTAAGAAATATTTAACCCAAGTTAACAAAAATTTCTTTTTATGTTTTCTTCCAAAAGTTTTATAGTTTTTCATTTAGGACTACGATAAATTTTGAGTTATTTTTAAATAATGTATAAAAATTTTTCTTTTTTTTTGCTTTGCACACATATGCCCAATTGTTTCAATACTATTTGATGAAATACCATCTTTTCTCCACTGAATTGGCTTTGATCTTTGTCAAAAATCAACTGACCATATATGTGGGTCTGCCTCTAGACTTTAAATTTTGTTTCATTAATATGTATGTTTATCCTTGTGCCAAAACCACACTGTTGTGATTACTATCACAGCTTTATAGGAGGATTTCTCTATGGTGACACTATGATATTTTGAGGTAAATAACTTTTTGTAGGGGAAAGTCCTGAGCACTGTAGGTTATTTAACAACATCCTTGGTTTCTACCCATTAGATGGCAACTACAGTAACATCTTTCCCCTTGCCCCAAAGTCATGACAATAAAAACATGTTTCTAGACACTGTGAAATATATGCTGGGAGGAGGGGAGGTTGTGTGTGCCAAATCATTCCCAAATGAGAAACACTGCTTTAGTTTTGTAATTGGTTGACATGAATCTTTCAACCTTTTGGATAATCTAGTTCCTTTGCTTTTCCATATAAATTTTTGTGTCAGTTTGCCAATTTCTACCAGAACTCCATGAAGGGACAGCTTTGAATCTATAAATCAATTTAGGCAGAACAGGTACCTCTTCTACTCCATCAAATAATATCTTCTTTGCTTTCTTTCATTAGTGTTTTATAGTTTTTAGCAAACAGATCTATACAGACTTATGCTTATGCTTTCATGTATTTTGATGCTATTGTAAATTTAAAATTTTAAACTTTTTTATAAACTGGTTTGTTTGAATGAGACTGAAAGTCATTAGCATATTTACCTTCAGAAATTATATAAAATAATCTAATAATATAACAAAACCATAGAGTAAGAATCTCTAAATCTGAAGAAGGCTGATTGATTTTTGTTATTAATCTTATCTCCTACGCTCTTGCTCGCCCCCCCCCCCCCCTTTCAGTACTGAGGATTGAACTCAGGACCTTGAGCTTGCGAGGTGGGCATGGTGCCATTGAGCTAAATCCCCAGTCCTCCTATGTTCTTGTTAAACTAACTTATTAGTGGCTTCTTTTATAAATTCTTTTGGATTTTCTTTTGTCTCATGTGAATATAGACAGTTTAATTTCCCTTTCTTATCTTACTGCACTGAGTATAACTTCCAGCACATGTTAGATAGCAGTGATGAAGACACATTATCTTGTTTTGATCTGAATTTCAGGGGGGGAAGCATTTCGTCTTTCACCATTTAGTATGATGCTGGTTGTAGTTTTAATGGTAGATAATCTTTTTCAGGTTTAGGAAATTCCTTTCTATTCTTAGGGTTTTTTTTCAAATAAAAAATAGATGTTGAATCTTGTCAAATGCCTTCTCTGCATCTATTGAGATGGTCATATGACTTTAAAAGATATTTTCTGTAGATATGATGAATTATACTGATTTGTTTTCCACTGCTGAATGAATCACACATTCCTGGAATGAACCCTGTGTGGCCACAACACATTTCTCTTTTTATGTACTGCTAGCTAGATTCTGTTTGTTGAGTTTTACAGTTGCTTTCTAACATGGTTGTGCCTTTGTAAAACTATAAATGAACAGCACGCCTTGTGCTTTTCATTATTAGTCTAATATTTCATCACAGGCCTAATGTCTATAATTTAAAAGATCAAAGAAAATAAACATTTAAAAAGCAGCTATGAATCAATTTATCAGAAAATATTATCTATACAAGACCATTTAATCCCTATGTTGTATTTATCACACACAAATCATAAAACTGTCATTTGTGTGACTAAAGTTGGCACCAAAGCTTATGAAGTGGTAGGCCAGTTGTCTCACACTTTATTGCAGGTCTCATTAAAACCAGATGTGTACAAAACAAAACAAACCAAAAAAAACCCAGATGTACACAGCAACTATATCTGCTATAGACAAGGAAGAAATCAGGAAACTTTCTAACACCATCTCTTTTCCTGTGCATTTATATTATGAAGATGTGCACTTTTCTTACTTTTTTCAATTCTTCTCCAATGGACAAGCACTAAGACAACAAATTTTTAGCCTTTGTATGCTCCTCTGATTACAAAAAGCTAGATAGAAGAGCACAAAACTAAAAGTTGTACAATTTCAATGTCAGTATACTTACTCTTCTATGTTTGTAAAATGTATAGACTGTTATTATAGGTCTAACCTTAATTGGTGTTTGTGAAGATCAATAAAGATTTATGCATAAAATGCTCTAAAAACTGTAAATTCTGTATAGTATAGAATTATAGTGGTCAATTAAATAAACATCTTATTTCAATCATCACTTTCTACTTTGTACTTATTTAAAAAACCTTACATCCGGGGCTGGGGATTTAGCTCAGTGGTTTTGTTGCCTGCTGCGTAAGCACAAGGACCCAAGTTCGATCCCTGGCACCAAAAAAAAAAAAAAAAAACAACCTTATGTCTACTGGGCTACATAATATCCCATAGCACCACACACATACTGGGTAGTCAAGTATTTCCTGGGTGAATAAATCAACTTGCATTTTTCTTAGTAATATTAGCAATATTACTGGGTAGTATTGCTAATATTAATAATCAGGTATATTGTTAATATTGCTAAAAGGCAATTCTTTGCTATAGGGAAATGAACTAAGATTTCCTTTATCAAAGCCTTGTACTTCTTGAATATCTTAGGTCAAACACACTGGCCATTTTCTTTCTCAAGGGTACTATGGAATTGCCGTAATGTGGCAGAATTCTGAGAAGACCCCATTTCCCATGGGGATAAGAATACTGTACAATCAAAGTATTCTTCTGATAATAAAATAGGGCATGGAACTTTTCTCACTTTAAAACTATTCTTAAGTTTAAAGACTAATCATTTGGCCCCTTGGATTCCAACTACTAGGCTTTTTCAAAGATAAATGTAACTTTTGTGATAAATTAAAATTGGTCCCACCAGAACGCCATGGTTATGTTGTAGATGTAAATGTACAGTGATGAAGCCTTATTTATTGTGAATGGGAGGAAAGAGACCTAAAGTTTCTTAATTTCATGCTATAGCAGTTATAGTGTAATAAGAATCTGGAATAGTTTAATGGAATTTCCTAAAAATTTGAAATTTCTTTTCAAAGTTACACTCATGTATCATCACTACCATGTCACTGACTCAATCATTCATTAATTTCTTAATTTGTTCAAATATTTACCAAGCATCTACTATGCAAAAGATATTATGCTTACACTGGAGTTATAAAACCAAATCAGGTAAAATTAAATCTGTAATTTCTAAAAAGCACTTACTAGATTTTTATCAAATGTTAAGGGTGTATTTTGGAAGGCCTTAGGCTATGTGACATAAGTGAAATCTGCTCTGAAGACAAAGATACACATACACACAGTCATCCTTCAGAGCAGCCAACACTGTGGTACTAGAAACTCATGACCACCATTGGAAGAGATGTGACACACATGCTGAAATACTCAAAACAGAGGAAAAAGAAACTGATTCCAGGTTGCTTATTGCTGCTGCTGCTTATCTTCTCCTCTGCAATATCCCTCTGCCAGGCCACCCTGCCTTGGAGCCGGCCAACTATGAACTGAAACCTCTACAAACTTCTAAAGGTGATAAAGAACAATTAAAGAAACTTACTGAGTTAACAGAATATCTGAAATATACTTTGGATGAAGAAAAGAAGAAAAATGGTGAATTATAAGAAGAGCTAACTGGGTTGATGATCTTTTTCTTTTTCTTTTTTTTTTTTTTTGGTACTGGGGATCCAACTCGGGACCTTGTGCTTGCGAGGCAGTCGGCGGGACCACTGAGCTAAATCCCCGGCCCTGGGTTGATGCTCTTGCAGCAAAACTGGAAACTGCATCATCTAGATGTCTACATCTGGACAGAAATAATGATTTTCTCCAGTAGGAGTTATTATCTATGAAAAATACACAAAAGAAATGTGAGACACTACAGAAGAATGAAAAGAAACTGGAAGAAGAAGTAGTTAACCTGAGATGTCATATAGAGAAGAATGTGGTACAACATGGCCAAGCAGAACAGTATAAGCAGGAGATTGAAGAAAGAGCCAGGGAGGAATTAGTAGAAAAATTAAAAGAAGTCTATTTTTACAGAGACAAGCAACATCTCAAGAATATTTACAGCAATTAGCAGAGACTAATAATACTTCAATGAGAAGTCAGATGGAACTCAGAATTACAGACCTGGCATCAGAGGTCTCTCAAATGATAACTCAAGAAGAGTGCAATAAAATACAATTGAAAAACTATAGGCAACGCTATCTAGAAGAATTCAATAGAAGAAAGTCATTGTTCAGTAAACTAAACAAGGCTAATGAGAAGCTAGAAGAGGCCAATATCAAACTTCTGGTGGAGCAACAACAAAACAGATCATTACTGAGCACTATTGGTACAAGACTTGTCCTAGAATCTCCTTGTGTCAGAAATCTTCATCATAGTTTGGTGTTCCAGAGAAGAAACTTCCTGGTTCCTCCATTAAACCCACAGCCTTCAAACAACAGCATGGAGAGCTACCTGACCAAGCTACTGCTGAACTTGAATCTGGATTCTTTAAAGTTTCTTCCACAAGATCTGCTAATAAATTAAGCCAAGATCTAATCTCAGAAACAACACAAGAATATCTGGAGATTTTAAGGAGAAGATATATGATCTGAAAAGATAATTTTTATTGTACTTTATATATATATATATATCACATTTTAATTATTTCCCATAAGGTGTATGACATGAAAACTTTGTTAAAAAACTTTGTATCATAGATACATGATGAAAATTTATATACTATTTAAAAATGTTTCTTGATATCTGTAACTTTTAAGTGATGTTTGCAAGTAAAAACTAGTGTTACAGAAAAAAAAGAAAGAAACTGATTTCAATTATATGCCCTAACTGCAGTGCAAGTCCCAAGGGCCAACCTGAATGAGTGCATCAGGGACTAGTTTATTTAACAGCAGTCAGTGGTAGTGTCTGGGTGAGTATTGAGGAGGCCAACTATCTTGCCTCTCACAGCTCCGCATTTCCTGTCCCCCTAGAGCTCAGAGTCTACAGTGGGAGATGGATCTGTAAAGAGATCTACAAGATGGCAGTAAGAGCACTGGTAATGAAACTGCAAGGAATCAAGAATGCAGACAGGGGCGATATTTGTCCAAAGACGACATCAGTGTGGATAGCCTCCTGAATCAAATGTTCCTAAATGGCAGTCTAAGATTAGAATACTATTTTTATTCATGTTTAGTCAAATTAGAAACAGATGGGAGGTTTAATAACAATTGAACTTGAATGCATATAGTATATTTATATATAGTATATATGTATGATATGATATAGATAACTGAGTACATTATGGAAAAACCTATTATATTTGGTAAAGAAAGATGGACTTCACTCAAAGAGACTCCCCAGAATGGTTAGGGAATGGGAAAGTCTGATAAATCAAATAGAGTTTAGTAAATATTATGACATAAGTATCCAGTTCTTGATGTTATCAAGAATTAGGAAATAACATATCATCAACTTTTATACTCTAGTGATAACTATTTGTCCTCTTTTCTGATTCAGGAGGCATTCAAGACCTGTAGCTTATCAACCCAAATATCACTTATTATTATAAAGAAACAGTAATCTAGATCATAAAAAGCAGAGTTAGTACAGATTTTCCCAATAGCAAATTGAAAATGGTTTTTATTAAAAAAAAAAAAGGTATGTCTCTCATAAAAGTAATGTGGATTACTGAACATGAAAGTTTAATTTGGTAAATTACACAAGCTAATGTCAATTCTATACTTAGACATTTATAGTTGATGCATCAAATAACAGTTCTTTGGATAGAAATAATAAGCAGAAATCATACACTTGAGTTTGAGAGACCATATGTTAATACAAAATTATAGTCATAAAAACTAAAGTAACCACTACAGTATACATGAATACTCTTCTCCTGTCATTTGTCTGACTAAAGTTGGCACCAGTGCTTATAAAGTGGTATGTCACTTGTCCCACACTTTATTATAGGTATCATTAAAACCAGATGTACACAGTAACTGGAAATTCAATCCATCCATCCATCCATCCAACTGTCTGAGACAGGGTCTTGCTGTGTAGTTCAGGCTGGCCTTGAACTCACTATGCAGCCCAGGCTGGCCTCAAATTGGCAGCAATCTTCCTGCTTCAGGCTCCTGAGTGCTATGGTTATAGGTGTTTACCACCAGGCTCGGGCACTAACTTATTTTGAATTCTCAGCAATCACTGCATCTGAAAATGCAGAGCTAATTCACAATGGTCAGACTGTGATAACCTTAGAAAGTGATCATGCAGAATATTGGATGATTTTATTATCCTGTTTAAAACTTAATAACCAAGATATTTTTTCTAAATTGTTGACATATGCAAAAGAACTAGTTGAGGGAGCCTCAGTGAACTCTATGCATCTGGAAAGTAGCATTTTTTTTTTTTTTTTTTGGCACCAGGGATTGAACTCGGGTCCTTCTGCTTGCGAGGCAGATGGTGGCACCACTGAGCTAAATCCCTGGCCTGAAAGTAGCACTTTTTATGATATCAGAATAGACTTAAAAAAGATGCCAGTGCACCAAGTTCATAAGTCACTGAGGAAGCTTTAAAAAATGTAATTAGCCAGTCTCACTTTTAACTGTGTCACAGAGAAGTTCCTGAGCATGTCTGCTGAAATGGCACATTAATGCTACGTATGTGTGTTGTGAGGCTGTGCTTGTGCAGGGTACTTTGACATTTTTTATTTGGACACTACTTGTTCCATTTTAGGATTAATTCAATTTAATTAACCTTGCCTATAAAGCTAGATGGTATCTCTGTTATCTATCATTTAGGAATAACTGGAAACCTAGGAACTGGCTTGGGCAATGGAACACTATCATACCATCGCTCCACAGCATATAATTAGCAAGTCTTTGACCAGGCATCATTTTTCAAGATACAGTTGGTGACTGTCTGCATCAGAATAACTGCCTGGGATGCTTCTAAAAATACCAATTTCTAGGCCTACACCTATACAACTGAACATGGGGGTGAGGGCAAGAATGAGAACCTATGTTTATAATAGGTATTCAAGTAATTCTTAAGGATACAATGCTGGAGGCTACCGCATAAGGTGGCAGCTTCTTCACTTACATACCCCTGAGCTAGCACATGGCACACACCTAGTTTGTGACTAAATCAACATACATCAGTGTAGAAACTTCCAGGTCACAAAGAACTTACACAGCTTCCAATTCAGATTTTTTTTTATTAAATTCTTTTATTGGTATGTTGAAGGTATACAACACAATTACATTTCTCATTGGGAATTGTACCTTTACATAATGCATCTTGGTTCTTATTTATTCCCCATTCCCAGCCCTCCCTTCACCCCCTCCACCCTTCCCTATTTACAAAGACTTTATTTCCATTTTTTCCATTTCTCAGCATTTTTCCTTTCCCTTCTTTCCTTTCCCCTGCCCCTCCCACTACCCCTACCCCTTTGGACCTTTTCTTCCTATTTTACATTATCAATTATTCATTCTCATCATTGGTACACTTTAGGTATAATGACATTCATCATTGGAAATTTGCACCTTTACATAGTCTCTCTTGGTTATTTTTCACCCTTGCCAAGCCCTCCCTTCAACCCCTCCATTCCTCCCTATTTACAAAGATTTTGTTCCTATTTTTCCATTTTCTCATATTAATCCCATTCCCTTCTATCCTTTCCCCTAGCCCTCCCACTTCCTTCCCCTTTGCCCCTTTTCTTTCTATTTCACATTACCTATTATACATTTAGTCCTTATTTACACTTTCAGTTTCTCACACCAGAGAAACTATTCAGTATTTATTCATACGTGTCCTATTTACTTCACTTAAGAGTATCGCCTCAATGTGCATCTACTTAGCTATAAATGTCTCTAATTTCTCATTTTTTATGGCTGAGTAGTACTCCATTTTATTAAAAAAACCACATTTTCTTTATCCAGTCTCCAGTTGATGGGGATTTGGGCTGTTTCCAAGTTTTAGCTATTACAAACTGTGCTGCTATGAACATGGGCAAACATATATTACTGTGGTATGATTCTTTTAATTCTTTGGCGAAGATCCCCAGCAGTGGAATAGCGGGGTCAAATGGGACTTCCAGTCCTAGTTCTTTGAGGTATCTCCATACTGATTTCCACAGTGCTTGCACCAGTCTACACTCCCACCAGCAGTGGAGCAGGGTTCCTCTTTCCCTACAGCCCCGCCAGCATTTGTTATTGGTTGATTTCATGACAGCAGCCATTCTTTCTGGAGTGAAGTGGAATCTCAGTGTTGTTTTCATTTGCATCTCTCGAATGACCAGTGATGTTGAGCATTTTTTCATGTATTTATTTGCTATTTCTACTTCTTTGTATGACAAATGTCTGTTCATTTCAGATGCCCATTTCTGGATTGGGTCTTTAAATTTTGGAGGTCTGATTTTTTTAAGTTCTTTAGAGATTCGAGATAGTAGACCTTTGTCTAAGGAAGAGCAGGTGAAGATTTTTTCCCACATTGTGGCTTGTCTCTTCACACTGCTGGTGGTTTCTCTTGCTGTGCAGAAGCCTTTTAATAAGAAGAGATCCCACTTACTGATTGTGCTAGTTCAAGGGAAACTGAGGTTTTGTTCATAAAATCTTTTCCTACACCGATATCTTCAAGGGTTCTACCTAACCTCTGTTCCAACTGGTTCAGACTTTCTATTTTAACATTTAGATCTTTAATCCATTTTGATTTTAGTTTAGTGCATGGTGAGAGATACAAGTCTAGTTTTAATCTTTGGCAAGTTGAAGCCCAATTTTTCCAGCACCATTTATTAAAGAGGCTATCTTTCCTCCAGTGAGGGTGTTTGGCTCCTCTGTTGAAGATGAGTTGGCTGAGCGTGTCTGGCGTTGTTTCTGCATCTTCTAATCTGTTCCACTGGTCCTCAGGTCTGTTTCTTTGCAAATACCATGCTGTTTTTATCACAGTAGCTTTGTAGTAGAGTTGCAGGTTGGGGATTGTGATACCCCCTGCCATGTCTCTGTTACCTAGAATTGCTTTTGCTATTCTGGGTCTCTTCTTGTTCCAAATGAATTTTTGGATTGTTTTCTCAAGGTCCATGAAGTATGCTGCTGGGATCTCAATTGGAATTGCATTAAATCTATATAGCAGTTTTAGAAGTATGGCCATTTTCACTATATTAATCCTTCCTACCCAGGAGCAGGGGATGTCTGTCCATTTTCTGATATCATCTTCAATCTCTCTTTTCAGAGTGCCATAGTTTTCAGAGAAGAAGTCTTTGATTTCTTTCCTTAGGTTGATTCCTAGGTATTTCAGTTTTTTGGATGCTATTGTGAAAGGAATTATTTGCCCTATTTCTCTCTCAGTGAGTCTGTCATTTGTGTAGAGGAAAGCTATTGATTTTTGTGTGTTGACCTTGTAACCAGCTACTTGACTGAATTTGGTTATTAAGTCTAGAAGACTTTTGGTGGAGTTCTTGGGGTCTTCTATATAGAGTACCGTGTCATCTGCAACTAATGACAATTTGACTTCTTCATTACCTATCTTTAGTCCTTTTATTTCTTTCTCTTGTCTAATTGCCATGGCTAATGTTTCCAGAACTATATTGAACAAGAGTGGTGATAGTGGACATCCTTCTCTTGTTCTTGATTTTAGTGTGAAGGATTTCAGTTTTTGACCATTTAGTATGATATTGGCTGTTGGTTTTTCATAGATGGCTTCTATCAGTTTGAGGTAGAGACCATCTATTCCAATCTTTTGTAGGGTTTTTATCATAAATGCATGTTGGATTTTGTCAAATGCTTTTTCTGCGTCTATGGAGATAATCATATGGTTTTTATCCTTGGCTCTATTGATATAGTGCATTACATTGATTGATTTTTGTATATTGAACCATCCCTGCATCCCTGGGATGAATCCCACTTGATCAGGGTGTATGATCTTCTTGATGATCTTCTGCATTCTGTTTGCCATTATCTTATCAAGGATTTTTGCATCTATGTTCATTAGTGAGATTGGCCTATAGTTCTCTTTTTCAGTTGGGTCTTTCTCTGCTTTGGGGATCAAGGTGATGCTTGCTTCCAGGAATGAATTTGGGAGTATTGCTTCCCTTTCAACTTCATTGAAGAGTTTAAACAGTAGTGGCAGTAGTTCCTCTCTAAATGTCTTGTAGAATTCAGCAGTGAAGCCATCAGGGCCCGGGCTTTTCTTAGTTGTTAAGTTTTTAATTACATTTTCAATTTCATTGGTTGATATTGGGTTGTTCAGAATTTTTAGGTCTTCTTCGTTCAACTTTGGTAATTCATATGTATCTAGGAATCTGTCCATTTCTTCTGTGTTGTCCATCTTATTGGCGTATAGGTGCTGGAAGGAAGTATTGATGATCCTCTGGATTTCTGCTGGGTCTGTTGTAATTTCACCCTTTTCATTCCTAATTGCATGGATTTGGGCCTTTTCTTTCCTTTTTCTGACAAGGTTGGCTAAGGGTTTGTCAATTTTGTTGATTCTTTCGAAGAACCAACTCTTGGCTTCATTGATTTTTTTGTATCGTTCTCTTAGTCTCCATTGCATTGATTTCTTCTCTGATCTTTATAATTTCCTCCCTTGTATGAGCTTTGGGTTTGTCCTGCTCTTCTTTTTCTAGAAGCTTGAGGTTCAGCATCAGGTTGTTTAATTGGGCTCGTTCTGTTTTCCTAATATGTGTATTCACTGCTATGACTTTCCCTGGTAAGACTGCTTTCATTGTGTCCCATAGATTCCGATATGTTGTATTGTCACTGTCATTTAATTGAAGGAACTGTCTGATTTCTTCTTTAATTTCCTCTGTGACCCATTGGTTATTCAGAAGTGTGTTGTTCAATTTCCACGTGTTTATGAAATTTTTTGAGTTTCTTTTGCTATGGATCTCCAATTTTATCGCACTATGGTCTGATAATATACAGGGATAACTTCAATTTCTTTGCAGTTAAACATGTTCTATGTGTAAGTATGTGATCTATTTTGGAGAATGACCCATGTGCAGCTGAGAAGAATGTGTATTCTGATTTTGTGGGGTGGAAGACTCTGTAAACATCTGTTAAGTTCATTTGTTCAAGAGTTTAATTCAGTTCTAGTATTTCATTACTTACTTTTAGTGTCGTTGATCTATCTGTGACAGTGGGGTGTTGAGGTCCCCCACTACAATTGTACTAGTGCATATATGACTTTTCATGTCCGTTAGTATTTGTTTTATATAGTTGGTTGCACTAGTGTTTGGTGCATACATATTTATGATTGTCATCTCTTCCTCTTGGATTGTTCTCTTTACAAGGATGTAGGGTCCTTCTTCGTCTCTCTTAATCAGTGTTGGTTTGAAATCCACTTGATCTGCAAAGAGGATAGCTACTCCTGCTTTTTTTTGGGTTCCTGTCGCACGGAGTATTGTTTCCACCCTTTAACTTTCAGTCTGTGAGTTTCCTTTTGAATTAAGTGTGTTTCTTATAAGCAGCATATTGTTGGATTTTGCTTCTTGACCCATTCTGCCAGTCTATTTCTTTTGATTGGTGAATTGAGACCATTAACACTGATGGTTATAACTGAAACGTATTGACTTGTCATTGCCATGACTTTTTCTTTTTGTTGGGTTCTCCCCCTTTACATTTAATTTCTTATCACGCCAGGTGGGTTCATTCTGCTTTGCTTCCTGGGGTTGTGATCCTCAATGTCTGTTCCTAGGATATTGTGTAAAATTCTTTGGAGTGCTGGTTTGGTATTCACGAAGTTCCTAAGGTGCTCTTTGTCATGAAAGTATCTTATTTCTCCATCCATTTTGAAAGATAGTTTTGCAGGGTACATCAATCTGGGTTGGAGGCTGTTTTCTTTTAGGGTTTGGAATATGTCACTCCAAGCTCTTCTTGCCTTGATGGTTTGTGTTGAGAAGTCTGCTGTGATTCTGATGGGATTTCCTTTGTATGTGATTTGTTTCTTTTCTCTGACTGCTTGGAGAACTTTGTTCTTCTGTTGTGTTTCTGGAATCTTAACAATTATATGCCTATGTGAAGAATTTTTTTGATCAAGGCTATTTGGAGTCCTACATGCCTCACTTATCTGTATGTCAAGCTCTTTTCCCCTGCTTGGGAAGTTTTCTGCCATTATTTCTGTGAAGAGATTTTTTATATCATCTCTACTCTCTCCTGTTTCTTCATTGAGCCCAATCAGTCTTATGTTATTCTTCTTTGCATCATCTAGGAGCTGCTGGATCGATTTCTCATGTTCCCTTATAATTTTGAAGCAATTTTTCTTTTCCTGGTCACTGATTGCAATCTTATCTTCTATATCTGAAATTCTGTCCTTACATTGGCTCATTCTGCTGTGTAGACTTTCAATGGAGTTTTTCATGTCCTGGAAATCTATTTGCATCTGTTTTATGGATTCCATTTGTTTCTTATGTTGGGATTCCATCATGTTCCTGAGTTCCTCTCTAGATTTATTAATCATGTCTTGCACTAGGGGCACAATTTCTCCTGTTATCTGAGAAATTATTTTTGATTTCATTTTTTCCAGATCCCCTTTTGTTGCCAGTTCAGTGGGTCCAGGTGGTTGGGTATTAGAGTGTTCCATCTCATTTCCCTTTGGGGTTGCTGTAGGTGATCTGGAAGTCTGGTTTTGAGACTTATTTATGTGTTTTCTCATTTTGACTGGGGCTGGGGGCTGTTAGCGCCTGCACAGATTACCTCCTCTGAGCTGGCAGACGTGGGACAGGGGCCGGGAGCAGCGGTAGGGATGGTGACCCAAAAGCCCTTTCCTGTGGGCTGGGAGCAGCGGGAGGGATGGTGGCTGGGAAGCCCCTTCCTCTGGACCAGGAGCAGTGAGTGGGATGGTGGCTCAGAAGCCCCTACCTCTGGGCCGGGAGCGGTGGGAGGGATGGTGGCCTGGAAGCCCCTTCCTCTGGGCCAGGATCAGCGGGACAGAAGGTGGCCCAAAAGCCCTTTTCTCTGGGCTGCGAGCAGCTGGAGGGATGATCACCGGGAAGCCCCTTCCTCTGGACCAGGAGCAGTGGGATGGCGGCTCAAAAGCCCCTACCTCTGGGCCTGGAGCAGTGGGACTCAGTACCTTGGTCTGGTGGTCTGGTGTCCTCTGCATCTTTGTAGTGTGGAACCAGGTGGCTGCCTGTCTGCAATGGGGTGATTTGGCATCATCCGCTTGACTCGGGACCTCGGTAGGGCGTGCACAAACCCACCTGTCTGCAGCAGGCTGATTAGGCATGTTCCACGCAACTGGGGACCTCGGTAGGGCATGGGCTTAACTGCCTGTCTGCAGAGGCTTGATTCGGCATCTTCTGCGAGACTCGGGACCTCGGTAGGGTGTGCACAGACCTGCCTGTCTGCAGCAGGCCAATTCGGCGTGTTCTGTGTGACCGCAATTCAGATTCTTAGGGTCTGTGGTTTACATTTCTCTCCTCTGTTTCTCCTCCATAGGAAGAAAGCATCAGAAGCTACGGCAGTGACCTCTATCTTGCTCTTGCTGGTTTCTTTAGCAGCCAGCTCAGTGCCAGTACATATTTCAAAATGAAGCAGGTTATTTGTTCTGGTAACGAGCAAGGCTACAGCAGCTCCACAAATTCCACTGGCTAAGTTCCCTACTCACAACTATTAGTGCTTTGGACAGTTACGAGGAAACACTGTTTGAACTTTCCTGGTTCTCAGAGTACTCTCAGTCAGGGCAAAGTGGATAGCTAAGCAGCTCCACAGAGTCAAAATCACCAGGCTTGGACGGGATGTAAATACTAACCACTGGGTATGTCCTGCTGATTTCTCAATCCCGTGGCATGTTCTAGGGATGTAAATACTGCGTTTGTTATTGGAACTTGTTTTTATCTTTTTATTTTTTATTGGTACTGGGAATCAAACTCGAGTCCTTGAGCTTGCGAGGCAGGCAGTGGAACCACTGAGCTAAATCCCCAGCCCTGGCACTTGTTTTTAAATAGAAACAATTTTTACCAACAGAAATCAGAGACTTGCCTAGGTAAGTTCAGATAAGGTTTGTCATACTCAAGGGTGATTCTGCAGGGGTGAGACTTGTTGTTTTATGAAACAGCTAGAGGCAAGACAGTTCTCCTTAACTGAGGTGGTGCCAGGTCATCACAAACCCTGGATTAGTGAATGCTACCTACTTCCTAGAGAAAATGCAGGGTTAGTTTCCTGTGAGGCTCTGGTTATAATATTTTTGTCACTCAATCAATATATAACCTTATTTTACATGTTTCTGTTTAGAGACACTTACACACTTACACACACACACACACACACACTCATTAGCATTAAATCCATGGCGAACATTCTTGCACTTAGGGACCTTAGACTGGCATTATCCTTGAAGCCATTTAAACAACAAAAATCATCAACAAAAGCCATAAAAATTTAATGAAAAATATGGCATTAAATATGCAACAAATGGATACTTGTTCACAATATGAGGGCTGAAAGAAGGCAGAGTGCCAAGAAAGGTTAGCAAGTATGCGAATGATGAGGATCACCTGTATCTCCCACTTTTCCCTCTGGATCCCCTCAGGCCCTATCTCCCCAGCTCTGTGGTCTGGGAAGAGACTCATCAGGATGGTTGCCTGCATGCTGGGCTTCCTACCTTAGCTCCCAGTGGAGTCGGCTGATGGCGGTCCCGGCAGGAGACTGCAGGCCAGGAGGAACAGTGAGGGTGGGCAGGAAGGTGGATGTGTACTCACACCCTCCCTCCCTGCCAGGGTGAATCTGCTACTGAACCCCATAGGTCCCGTCAGGTGGCCCCTCCATGTGTTTCTGTCTCCCCACTACCCTTTAGGTTAGGAGTGAGACCCAGCTGTTGCTAAACTGGGGAATGCTACAACATACTTTGTTCATTTCCCCAAAATCTCTCTGAACTTTCAGAAAGTTCTTTTTAGGAGACTATCTTCACTTTCCCAAGTACGCCACTTATACCCTGCCAGGACTCTGATGATGCATCAGTTAATGAGGGAGGGATCCCAACACTATATGGCCCAGTTAGAACTCTGACACTATAGGGACTCAAGACTTCTTCAATGTGCACAGCCCAGACTGTGAAACAAAAGTTATTGTGGGAATTGCACATTTCTTTTTACTGATCACAGCAGCTGGGAGAGTGTCCGCTCTTTGGAGGAGTCAGGGAAGGTGGACTTGGTACCAATAAAAACTCATCTGAAATCCTGCTGCTAAGACAATTGTATACTTTTACATAGTTCCTCCAATAAAACTGGCTATAGGACAGCATCTAAGACATTTAAATTCTATTAATGCAGATTAAGCAGGCAATATTTTTATTATACTGTGTTACACACTTACTTCCTGTCAGCTCTTCCCAAAACTACTTTGTTTCTGGCAGAGATTCTTGTCTCGCTTTTTTTTTTGAGACATTTGGATAGCCAACATGAAAATGTACATAGCAATTTCTGTTTTCCTGTCTTTTAGAGCCTCTTCCTCTTTTTCCTCCCTGTCAGTTTCAATCTTAGTGTGTGGGGCTTGAGCAGGACTTTATACCCCTACCATGCCACATCCTAACCACAGATCATTATGTATTATGGACCTTGTTAAAGATTTACCAACTTCATGTTTCAAGGACAGAGTAGAAAATCTATATTCTAAAAATAGCCATTAAAGTAATCCTTCTGTAGGCTTATTTCTTACTCAGATGGGTACCATTCATAAATCTCCCCAACAGTGTCTGCTCTTAATTTCATCAGGTAATTCATTAGGTTCTTGTGACTACTACAACCTACTGGTTATCAGGTGAGCAAACCTGACCTTCATTCGATCACCCCTGCAGGGTAGGTTACAGGAAACTGTTTATACTTTCAAATCTGTTGTTCTTGGCATGGTAGATTTCCTTATCTAATTCCAACTAAAGTGCTACACTCCAGAGGGCTGACTTGGCACAGGGTGCAAGGGTGGCTTCTGCAAGGAGACAATACTGTCCTGCCTCTTCTCAGAGAAAAACCCAGTGAGAATTTGCCTTGAGGGGAGCTGAAAGCCAAGAGCATGTGGGCTTTGTTCCTTCAGAGATAGGTTTCACACTTGAGAATAAGAAGTAAAAAAATCACAATCCATCCAGCCACTTCAAGATGGGAGACAGAAGGGCTGTTAATGCCATGGAATAACCAGCTTATTTCCCCAAAGGATAATTAGAAAACTTTATCTATTGTTGTGAAACTTATCTTAATATTTAAACTTTATGAAGTACACTCAATATATTACCTTCTTTGTTCATATTTAGTTTTTAATTTTGAAGGCCATTTGAGACTAGACAGTTTACAACAGTGGTTCTTAAGCTTTTACATATCTTACAATTTATTGAGGACTCCAAAGAACTTTTGTTTATGTGGGTATTTTCTCTCAATATTTATAATATTAGAAATGAAAACTGAAAAGATGTAAAAGATCTGTTAATGTAATTAAAAAGAAACCTATATCTTAAAAAATAACATTTTAAAGTAAAGAACATATTAATGAATAAAAAAAGAAAATGGTATTTTTCAAAGAAACTTTAAAAAAAATAGAGAGGAGGAAAGGAGGAAGGGAAAGGGGTGGAGGGAGGGAGGGAGGAAGAGAAGGAGAGAGGGAGAATGAGGAGTAGCCGTGCTTTACATTTTTGCAACTCTAATGTCTGACTTTGTAGGAGAACCTGGATTCTCATACCTTCTGCATTAAATCTGTCTGACTGTTGCTTAGGTTGATATATATAAACAAACAAAAATATCCAGACTCACATAAACATTCGGTTGGAAAAGTAAGGACCTCAAAGCCTTCATGAAAAGGTTCAGGACCACATTTTGAAAACCAAGTA
This sequence comes from Heterocephalus glaber, assembly GCF_053883595.1. Lineage (NCBI taxonomy): Eukaryota > Metazoa > Chordata > Mammalia > Rodentia > Bathyergidae > Heterocephalus > Heterocephalus glaber. Next base: position 238,265 of record NW_028258359.1, on the reverse strand, counting down.
GTTTATGGACTGCTTCACATCATGGGAGATGTTTGGTCACAGGCCCTCCTTACTGGTACAAAAATGGTTAAAAGATGAACTATTAACTGTGTGCAACCATACCATGATCCTTGAGAAAGAAAGCTAATAAAATGCAGGCAGAGGACAGATAGGTACTCTTTTCTCTGTTGGTTCTTTTTCTCCACATGAAGAACTGGACAACTTTAAAAGATGGGCAGGATTAAAAAGCTTTCCTTGACTGTTTCACTTTGGGCTGGGGAAGGCAGGTACAAATGAATATATTATTCAGACAGATATTCTTGGAAAAGAGAATATACTGAATATAAGCAGAAAACTTGCACTGCTCAAATTCCTAGCTATATGTCAAGACATTCTACAGATAAGTAGATGTGGAGATGTGGTGCTATCCTGTTTTGACAAGAAACTTCAGGAATCACTACCGTTGTCTAATGTCACTTTCTGGTCTCCAGGGCAGTGGGATAGTGTGGTTCTCTATCACAGCACCCATACACAGGCAGAAACTGGGCCCTCCCAAAACAGGGCTGGCTCTGGCTGTAAGCCCAGTCTGTTCTCTTGAGACTTTGAGGTTTGGCCTTAGGGAATGTCTAGAGTTGGAGCCACTAAATAAAACTAAAGTCAGACTAAAGCAGCAACAAAACTCATACACTAGAAAAATTGTCAGACAGACTGATAAACTTTCCATTGAATACACTGGATACTCAGCCTCACTTTAGTACAAACTGGCCCCTTAATCCTCCTCCTGGGAGATGAGAAGGCACTGCTAGGAAGGGAGAACAGCAGAGTTTTTCCTGCTGTGCTTCATTTTCTGAAGAACCATATAGCTGGAGCTCAGTGTGGAGGCACCAGCTGCAGGAAAAGCCCAGGGTGATACACTGGGAAGAAATCTGCAGGATTCATGGTACCCGAGTACAGTCACGCACTACTGAACAACGGGGATGCGTTCTGAGAAACGTGTTGTTAGGCACTTTGTCATTGTGAGACCATCACAGGGTATACTTACACAAACTAAGATGGCCACAATGTCCCTAGGTGACTCAATCTTATGGGACCAACACTGTGCATGCGGTTGGTCTGCTGTTGACCATTTGGGATCCAGTACCCACCTCGTTGAAGTGGACATCCTGCATGCCCACATCTTCCATCATGGAGGCCTCCTCATCGATGTTGGGGGTAATGACCCTGAAGGCTGTGCATCCCTGTTTGAACATGCCTGGGAATTGAGAGAGGAGGGGAAAGAGTCAGAGTTGCTAACCTGAATGTGGCTGAACCTCAAGGGTTGTTCCTGACGCGGGTGTTTCTGTGCTGAATGACATAACTGAGTTCCATACTTGTTATGTGTCAGGCCAGCGACCACACAGGAGGCTGGGAAGCACAACATGCTCTTCTTCATTTGTCTGCTCACACTAAGCATTCACCTCCTTCACTTTGTTTCTCAACCTTTTTTAATTTTCCCCTCTCTTTAATAAAGTGTGTTCAGTCTTTAAATGATCTAAATAAACTGAGAAATAGTTATTAAGTCAAATTAATGATGAAATAACAAGTAAATGAAAAAATGATTTGGTATAATGATACTAAGGAAATTAAAGCAGCCAGAGCCAATAAGAAAGACATTTGTAACTCAAAAATAACTCTGCTTCCTTCTAGCAGTTGGTCATCTCACCACACAGGCTGGGGATAAGTAGTAGCTTAGAGCAGTGAAAGTGAACCTTTTAGAGCTTTTAATGATACAAATAGCCCTCTGTAGCATATGTGCCATAGGTTTGCCATCACTGACTTAGAGCTTTCCCTTCTCCTGCCCGCAGCCATCCGTAACACTGAGATGCAATACAACTGCTACAGCTATGAGCTGAGGGGCTGCCTTGGCTAGATGGCACACCACCCACCTGGGGGTAAGGAGAGGCACTTTTCTCTAGGAAAAAGAGAGCATGAATACCTCCAGGGCCTAGGCATCTGATCCTTTAGGGGAAAAGGTGTAAGAGGTGGGAATCAATGTCTGAGATCAGGATACAGTCCCTGAGCAACAGCAGTCCAATGGGAGCCTTTCCTCATCTTGGACTCACTGGGAAAGTTTTAAGTCAATTGGACAATTCCAGCCCTGCAAAATGCTCAAGGGAAAATGAAATGTTCTGCTGCTTTACTGTGAGATGCCTATTCATAATAAAACAAGTAAAAACTTGAACTGAGACTTACCATATTTTAAAAAAAGAACATGGACTATTTTGAGATCAAGCCTTGAAAAAGTAGAACCTGAAGTCTGAGATTCTTTATTGCACATTAGACCAGATTTCCAGCCACTCCCAGGATATCTAGTCCCTCCACCATGGTTCTAGTGTAGCATTGGTTTGATTTGGTTATATGGAAATCAAAGAGTCCCCAGTGAAAAACATTAATCTACACAAAATAGTTATGAAAGCAAACCACCGTGTTTGGGCTACAAGTACATTTAAATATTTAACTCCACTGCAATAGGACAACAAAAATGGAGGCCAAAGTACTTTCCTCTATTGTCCATAGGAACAGATTGCCAGCAACCTAGAGAACCCAGGAAAAGAAAGGAGGGAAGCAGAGTAATATCCATCCATGCAAATTTGAAATAGAAAATCCCCACACCATTGAATGGCACATGAACAGCGATAAGGGACCCTTGGAGATTGGGCAATCCTTGGGCTCACCTCCCCGGTTCCTCCTCTGGCAGGTGCTATGGCTGTAGGGGAAGCGGAGTGGGTCCTGCTGGAGTGCTAGTTCTGCCTCTAAACATGAGGAAATGTATTACCTGATAAAACGCCTCGGCAGGAAATACTAGGTGAACATGGAACCCTTCTTTAATTTCATTCTCCTTCTGTTGTATAACAAACCCAGACCCCTTTAAATTGCATTCTAAATAGCCAACTGCATCAGAGATAAACATTTCATGGTCTCAGCATCTGTGACTTGTAATACTCCCACTTGGTAAATACGATACTCATCAGCCCAGATCTGGTGCTCCTGTCCTCCAGAATTACATGTGCGGACTACCAGCTTTGCTGAGAAACCCAGTATTCCAAAATTAAAGGCCATCCTTTGGGGCTGTGCTGAGTTTGAAATGGAAATGAGTAACTGGTATTTACCTAGAAGGAACCCATGAATGAATTCATGGCCCATTACTTTGGACACAAATATATAATGTACAAAGGAAGTATCATTTGTCCCCTCTCCCTCCTCTGGGAACAGTACGGCCAACTGGGCTGTGTTCCAGAAAATCTGTCTGATAACCTCCTGTGATAAATGTCTTTTGATTGATAAATACTGCAGTTCCAGTGGGAACTATCTTAAGGGAAATAAAATCTTTTCAGTTCTGGATTGGCTGGCCAAGGACACCATATGTAAAGCTTGTTAACTAGTTTTTACAGAATGGAGTGGTCAGGAAGAGGTTATATGACAACATGTCATCTATTTTTCCTTTTTATACTGGGATTTCTTCTGTGCCTACCAAGGCAAGCAAACATCATGTAAGGGAATAAAACAAAATATGCTCTATACATGTACAAACCTGTCTGAATGGGTCTCACTTGTCTTTGCTACTTTATTGTTTTATATTCTCTTCACAATGCACAGAGCTCATTCCTTACCCTTCCGTGTGAGATATTCCGCCACCAAAGCTGTTACATGGACATAGCACATTGCTGCCTATAATAAAAGATATGTGTCAGAATCATAATTTATAATAGCCCATTCAAGAAATATATTATATAATATTATATCTCAAGGCACCAAGCAGTGTTTCTAATAGCTAATGTCAACTTGGAAAAAAGTGGAACCATTCCCACAAACTGAAATTTTGAAATAAATTAGGACTTGGGACAAATGGCAGTAAAATCACTAACCTTTGGTTTTTTTGCATTTAGAATCATTACATTTTAATGTAAAAGATAAAAACAGTATTTTTTCTTAGTACTGTATACCCAAGTTTTCTGCATCATTTCTCTTAGAGCAAAAAGAGGATTGTGTGAGGAAAAGATGTGCTTGGGAAAAAACTTTTTTACTTCCAAGATTCTAAGAGAATGGTTCAAATTACAGGTGCTAATACATGTGTTTTCTCAACTTACAAAAAGGTAAAGCTGTAATTTTCCCCCAACACATAATTCTAAATAAAAACTAGTTCATTACCTTAAAAATGAAAGGAAAAACAAAAGTAAATTATTGTCACAAAGTTGCTCTGTTAGCAAAGTCAAAGACAGCTGCTGGAAGTGAAGCCATGGGAGATGCTGATGTGTAAGCCCCTATCCTCACCAGTCAGGTGGCCGCCACCACATGATGCCCTTGTCTTGCCAACACACGCCTGCAGAAGCTGCCTGACATGCATGTGTGTAGAAACAAACACGAGCAGTGGAGCAGGCTCTCTGGTCTGTGCCTTATATGTGTGCGTAGAAAGAAGTCTCTTAGGGAGTCAGAGCCATTACACTGTCCAATCCGAGAGGCAGAACTCAAGTCAGACACGGTTTATTTCATCTTACACTGCATGGCAAGAAAATATGCACAGAGTAGGTGTGCAAATGTGTGACAGCTTAGGGAGCAAGTGCACACCACCAGACACGGAGGCCACCACGAGAAGTCCTGTGGATTAGTTGTATTAGTGTCTTGCTTACAGAGTGTATGGAGTTGGAAAGTGTCCCCTCTCCTGCCCAAATTTATGACCTTCCTGGATCTCAGAATGTGATGTTATTTGGAAAGAGTTGTTATGGATACAGTTAGTTTAGATGAGGTCATATTGGTATCAAGCAGACCCTAAATTCAATATAACTGTTACAGAAGAAGAGGGCCAGGGATGTAGCTCAGTGGTGCCATGCCTGCCTGCCAAGGGAAAGGTCCTGAGTTTGATCCCTGGTACCAGAAAAAAAAAAAGAAGGGGTACAGAAATACAGACACATGAGGGAGTTGCCATATGCTGGTGATGGCAAACCTTTTAGAGCTTTTAATGATAACAAACAGCCTACTGTGGCATGCATGCCATAGGTTCACGACTGCCATATGACAATGGAGGCTGACTGGAGTGATGTGTCTCTAGTCAGTGAGTGCCAAGGAATGCCAGCAACACAGGGAGCTGGGAGGACAAGCAACAGGTTCTAATCTAGAACATTTAGAGAGAGCAGGCTCTGTAGACAATGTGAGCTTGGACTTCTGGCTTCCAGAACTGTGAAAAAATAAAATTTTGCCATTTTAGGCTACCAGTTTGCTGTACTTTGTCATGGCAGCCACAGATAGCTAATATACAGAGAAACGACTAAAGCTCAGTGAGCTGGTCTTTCCTTTTTACAAGAGACCCGAGTCACACAAATCATTAAAAACAATCCTTACATTCTGAGAATGATGGAGACATTACTATCACTACTAATTTCTTTTTATCCTGCTAGTTTAGGTTAAATTTATGGACTAACAAAATTGTAATGCTGTATGTACCTTCTAGCTCAATGGAGTTGTTCAGTAATGAATCTGTACAAATAGTTTTATCAACCTTTCAGACACAAAATGTTATCTTATTAGTTGAAACTATTATTGAAATTTCAAAGTCAAGGCATGTTTGCTTTAGTAATACTACTGATCATACCCACATGACTCATGAACAAACTCTGAAAAGCATTCTCATGGGAATGCAGAACCTGTATGTACTCTATTGCTATTTTCCTTAATTTTCCATTTTACTTATGATTTCATCAAAATCCTGAGGGGTTAAGAAAATTGGCTCAATGTTACAGTTAGGAAATGTCAGAGCTTGGGTTCAGAGTCTGTTTCTGGTGCCCACACATCCAACTTCCAGCCATGCTATCAACATCTTGAAATGGGGGAAACTCAAATATCTACAGCACTGACAAAAGGAGAAAGTGATGCTTATCATTACCTTAATAATGGGAAACATTTTAATCATAAATAGCTGAATTTTAGGCCTTCGGAGGAGCTTTAATGCAGAAGCTGGTGTGTACTTTAGTTAGAAGGGAATTATAAGAGTATGTGGATTTTTAAGGGCTTTCATACAATGTTCTTTTGTGCTAGAGAAATCCCCTTACAATCTTTTTAAAATTATCAAAATGCACAGGTAACTAAGAAGTCTCTCTGAGCTTTTAAATAACAGGACAGTTTCCCTTAAAACTGGCTTCTTTGAATGAATAAGGTATAACTGATTTTTCAAAAACCAAGATCAAGAGGCTGGCTGTGCTACCTACCTCTGAGAGATCCCCATTTTTCACATGAATCCTGGCCATGCTGTCGAGCCACGTCTTCCTGAGCTCGGGGGTGCTGGCGTAGGACTTGGCCAGGCTGTACTGGAGGTCCACTAGCATCTCTGGGTCATTCTCATGTTCCTTCATCTGGGCTGTGGCCATGAGGACTGTGCGGATCCTCTTGGTCAAATCTTTCACTTCGGACGAGAAGCTGGTGTGCTAAATCGAACGGGAGAAGGAAAGACATGTAGATTTCATCCACTTCCTGCTGACCACATGCACATCAGATAATGAGGCAGAGTCTTGACGGTGAAAGCTAAAAGGGGGTTAGGCTACCCACCTTGATGAGCCGGTCACTGTTGGCACAGTTGTTAATGATAGACAACGACTGCTGGAATCTGGTTCCCCCAATGCCGACAACATCTGCAATCAGCTGGCTGACAGAAATGATGACCTTAGGGACACAGAAACATGAACGAATCAACTCACTTTCAGATGATCACCTGGGCTCTGCTTCTGTCTTCAGTTACAGTGTGTAAGAGACCAGGGCAAAGTTGGGAGGTTTGGGGCAGGGTTCACTCTAGTATGGGAAACAATGTCTGAATCTCTTTCTCACTTTCTAAAATGGTCCTCAAAGCCTCACATGTTTAGAAGGTGATTGACTTATGGAGTGACTTGCTCTTAGGAGGTGGGGACTGGTTGGAAGAGGCAGGTTATGGTGGCTGTGACCTGGAAGGGTGTAACCCCCTTCCCAGCTCCTTCCTTCACTCTCTGGTTCCTGGCTGCTATGCCATGAGCAGCTTTCCTCTGTCCAGGGCCTTCTACTGAACATGCAAGGAATGAAACTTCAAAACAAACCTCTCCTCTTTTAAGTTATGAGTGTCAGCTATTTTGTCCCAGCAATGAAGAAAGTGACTAAGACCTATGTAACGGGGAACCTGACTGTTTTTGGACCTATGACTAGCACCTCCTTGACCCAGATGCTTAAGCTCAAACATGGGGCCACATTTACTTCTTCCTTTTCCTTTACCACAGCCAGCTACCACTAATCAAATCACTAAGTATTGCCAGCTTAATCCTCTCTTCCTTCCAATATTACCATCCCTCCTCCAGCCACTCCTGACATAATCCTCTTTGTTCTAGATCTGACAATGGCCTCCCTAGGTGAGGTCCCAACTCCTAGGATCTACTCCTTCCACTGGAGTCCAAGAGATTCCTCCAAATACATCAAGATTTGGATACATAACAGTGTGCTCTCGACTTGTCACCCATATTCTAAACTCCACACTAAGCAGCCAGACTCAGATGGGTAATTCCTATAGTGCATCCATGGCCTGCTACTCTTCAACTGCTATCCTCTATCCATCCTTCACATCCTCTAGGAAGCCATGCCTGATCCCCAGCCAGATGCTCCTCCTGATGCACTCAAGTTCCTGCAGGGGAGCACTAGCTACTCTATGCTACAAGGACAGACTGTATGCTCCATAGTCCAGGAGTGGGTTCTGTTCTGTTCAGGGATGTGTCATGAATCCTAGCATGTGGTTTGTGACAGTGAAATAAGGAATAAATGCAGAGCTGGAGAAAGAAACAGTATTATGTATTCATTGATAAAGTGTCTACAAAAATACATAAGACTCAGACTGGGGATTTAGCTCAGCGGTTCTGTCGCCTTCCTCCCAAGTGCAAGGTCCTGAGTTTGATCCCCGGTACCCAAACAAAACAAAAGACTCATCATTATCATGTCTAGTTCTCAGAACAGAGAATTTAGGATGTTTTATCCCTGGAGAAACAGCAGATGTTTGTAAATACAAGACAGAAAGAAACACTCTGGGCTTTCTGTTTCTTACCTAAAATGTTTACTATGAAGCATCCTCACATAGGATGTGTCAGTAATACCTCAGCTCACAAACATTTTTGTTTGCAAACAATTTGGTTTGCAAACAGAAGCATTTGGCAAAATTTTGCTTCTGTTTCCAAACTCCGCATTGGGTGATAAACATGACCATGGCCATCTTCCCGGCACAAACACAAATGCAACCATCTTTCCCAAAATCGTAAAACAAATTCAGTTTGGAAACTGAGGTACAACTGTACTTTTTGAGACAATAGAATTTCAGCTAGTTCAATGTTGATACAGTATTTAAATGTCAAGTTACCAACAGAAACACATCCTGGGGTAGCATTTTATGGTATGGAACATGAAATAAACTAAGCCAGAAAAAAGGACTTCCTGAGTTTCTACTTTAGGGCTGAGAGTGCAGGTAAACTGGTAAATGTGACAAAGTTTTTTTTCCTAAAACAAGATTCCACTGGGGCTAACTGTCCTAGAAAGCGAAATCACACGTACCTGCAAGTGTGTCCGGACAAAGGACTTCTTCCCGGTGTAGTCGAAGTTGTTCCTCATCAGGAAATAGAGCAGCTGGGAGGCTTCTGTTCGTATGGAACTCAGCTTGGAGTTACAGTACTTGAGAATCTCATAGCACAGAGCCGCACACATGTCTGCCCTCCCTTCATAGAACGTCGAGGGAAACTAGATGGTACACAAGGGGCAGGTACAGGACAGCAAAGTTAGTGCTCAGTGGGTGATGTTCCCGTAAACTCCAGGCAGGAGGAGAAAAGTAGGTGACCAGGAGTCAAGACCATCATTGATGAAACAACTTACCTTATAAATTAATGACCGTAAGGCAGTGAAGACATTTTTTAAAGCCGTTTCAGACTGATGTTTTTGAAGAAAACACAGGTAGACATCAAAAACTTTTTTCATGAGAGGATTATGTCCATGGTCAGCCAAGAGCTGGTTCTTAAAACACAATTAACAGAATTATTAGTGAGACAAACCCGGCACCTCTAGGAGTTTCCGGACAATTTTCAGGCTCAAAGACTGCATCTTCCAAGCATTAAAACAACTTACAATTTAAACAAACTCTGCTGAGTCCCAGAGGAAAACACAGAATGCTCTTATAGAACAAATAGAGTTCACACCAAAAAAAATGTATACTCACTTCAGGAAAAGAAAAATACTATCATGTTTTTTAAACAGACGCTGTTACCCTTGAATGGGGGACCCTAGAGGATGTTGTGTTTCACAGAAAACCCACTACACTGCTGACCCTTAGAGAAGAAATTGAAAATGCATGACCCGCAATTTCAATGACCAAGGTTACCCAAGCAGCAGTTCATGTACTAATAAATGTCTGGAAGTTCACGGCCACCACTTCAAGCACCTCTTGTAATTATGGAGGCCAAAGATTAAGTTGTATTAATCTCATGATGTCTTAATAAATTTAGTATTAAAATATTTACATTTGCTTTTCCTGAAGTGTGCATACATTTTTTTTTTGCAGAATCTGTGTATGTATCAATAAACTTATGCTTTGGGGATAAACTTCCTAGCAAACTTCAATATAGTGTGTAAGGTCATTGTAGCTTAGTACTGATTGGGCTCCTAGTACTTTTACTGTGCATTAGCAACTGACAGAGGTGATGTTTGTGACATCTTTAATTCCAACAGAGGAGCAGCATTACTGGTGTTAGCTAATTAATAGGTGGGGAAGAAACTGAAATAAAGAATATGAAGCAAGTCCTCTAAAAGTGAAGTTCCTTCCCAGACTGGCTTCTCAGGCATTCTGAGCCATGGATAACCAGTTTGGTAAGGTTCTGGTCAAGTATCACTTATGTGCATGGATTTGTGCAGGTAAACAGAGCTTCAGTATTCCCATCTGTGAAACAGTGACTCTAAAACTAACCTTGCACAGGTACTGTAAAGAACAAAAGCATCTGGTGTGTATTTTGGTCTAGCTAAGTAGGAGGTAACTGGTAGGATTGTAACACTTCATAGATTTTATCAAAGGACCACAACTAATTGCCTTCAATCATTCTTTAAAATATCCTCATTTCAGCAGAAAATCCACAGGAATTCACCACGCTGGAAGCCTAGTTAGCTAAAACTCCCTTCAGTTGCCAAATCTATATGATAGCTGCAGGTATAGTCCAGCAACAAGCCAGCATGCAACTTCACATCCAAACATGCGTGACAGTAAAGCACACGACCCTTACATATGACAAGCCTGTCTAAAAAAGGTGTGTGTTTGGAAAGGATACATCCATGCATTTTGCACAAGCAGGCAAAAGTGAGTGTAACCAAAACAGTCAACAGACATCTTACAATTTGGCTAAATAAACAGGTAACTTACATTAAATAAATAATTTTTCTACATAGCAAATTATGGCTGGAGTCAGTTTCAGAAAAGCAAGGTTCATCTCATTGATGGAGAGAAATTCTGACTCAGGCAAACAATGTTTTTTTCTTTTTAAGTCTAGTAAGTATAGATATCTCACAGTTGGTATAACACTTAAAATTCAGTGATCTGTATATCATGAAATACTGAGGCATCATACTGAATTCCATCACGTGAAAGAAGAGCAATTTAAAGAGCAGAAATTGCGAATGGTGACTGATTAAATGAATGATATAACTCTCTGTGAGCAGCTGTTCACCCCACCTCCTGCCCGTCACCAAATGCTGATTCCAGTGCTCAGGGAACTACATACAGGCTTTGTCTTGGGTACCATTTTTTTCCTAGGAGCCACAGTTGGAGACCCTTGCTTTTCACAATCCATCTACTTTGCTAACTATGGCTGGGGTGAGGTTTGGGTGAATCTGAAAATGAGATTTCATTTTCTCAGCACTCTTTGCTGGATTATCCAGAAGAGATAGTTCTTTGAAAAACTGAAAAGACCCTGAGATATCCTCTTTGAATTGGTCTTTGTCTCCAAGTTGAGTTTCTTCTCCCCCTCCTCTCTCTCAAGGCTTTTGCTTCTTATTTTCAGGATTTAGTGCCCCTTGGGCTCTGATCTCAAGAACTGCAATAATGAAATTAAGACTCATTTACATTAAGATGTAAAATGCCTCATTTAAAGAAATAAAGACTCTTCAGCCTAGACACTTCCATTACCAGCTAGCTTCTTTATCTTCCAATCAGTCTTCTTCCTTTTTGTCTGCCTCTCTGTTGCTTTCTCACTGATTAGAAAGTAATACAAGTATATACTAAATACAAACAAATCTTTGAACATGCAGAAAGGCCCATGTGGGTAAAAAAGAAAAAACAAAACTCCCCATTAATTTCTCCACTCAGAAATAATAAAAGATAATAATGCAGTGTATCTCATTTTAACTCTTATTGAGTATAGGGAATTTTCATTTAGGAAATTAAATGAGATATCACAATAATATAATGAACGACTTATTTCTAGCAATAAAGTGGAGACAAGTCCCCAGGAATTATGGATGACGGGTTCAGGTCTGATTGTTGAAACACTCTCTTGCAGTCCTTGATCCAGGAAATGGGCCTTGCAGGGAATGAATGTTCAATTATCAGTAATTTCTAAAGACCCAAGAACACAATGTCAACCTTAAACCTTGGCTGTCTAAATGAGACGTCTAAGACAGCTAAGTCTTTCTGAGGCACATGACATTTATTTTTTTATTTTATTTTTATTTTTTGGTACTGGGGATTGAACTCAGGCCATGACATTTATTTTTATTTAAACACTGATTCTAAAGTAATCTGTAGAGACTCCGTTTGGACAAGAGCTGTCTCAGCTGCAGTCACTCTCACGCACTTTTGCAGATAAGGCTCCAGTCATGTGACAGACCACAAACCCTCCAGTGAGACTCTGGGTACCCACTTGCACACCGCTTTCTTTTTTAGTCCCTACTGCTCTTTATGGTTTTGTATTAGCACTCACGGCCACACTTTAAACCAAGACAAGGTTCTAAATGAAACTGCTAAAACTACATACATTTTCAGATTAAATCTGTGAACACATTAACATTATAAAATATTTGATGGTCCACTTCAGAGACTGTGTTCATAGACATTGTAATATAGCTGCAAGATAATCATATTTTTTTGCATGTAACCATCTCAGTTTACAAAACTAACCCTTTTAGGTATTAAATGAGATACTATATGTGAAAGTACCCAGTACTATACAGGGTACCTAAAAAGGGTTTGGTAATTTTCTTCTTTTCTTTTTGTGAGGTCATTCCAATTCTTTAATATTCATTTACCCCATCCCCCACCTCTGTACTCATACAAACACACACCTCTGATTTGGGTGGAGAACAAGGTCTTTGGGACAGAGCAGTTGTGTAGTATCTTGGGCAAATTTCCTAACCTGTCTCAGTCTCAATTTCTTCATTTCTAAAGTGGGGGACAATGAGATCAGCTAGGCATGGTTGTTGTGAAGATTACTGCCTGAGGTGCAGAAGGCATTCAATAAACAGCAGGAAGCTAATACGGTATGACAAGGAGAATTCAGGGCTTGAATCTTTTCAAACATTTCATCTTAAGCAACTGACCTCTGGTCGTCTCTGGCAACTTACTGACATGGTCAAATAAGACAGTCAGTATGACAGGGCTCCATCTGTGGAAGATGATTTTCCTGCCCAGAATTATATCAGCTCAGTCAAGGTTGTCATCTTTCTCAGGTGCTCTAACTGATGCCTCAACTGAGTAAATATGTGCAGACGATGATAGTAAGGGCCTCATGGACCTGCGAGTCTGAGTCACACAAGCCTCATGCACCTCTTAGCCCAGCATCTAGCAATGCCGCGCACTGCACCATACACCTGCCCCTCTTCCCGTCTCTGACGAGGGTGCTGAGCTTTATACAGCAAATGCTTATGCTCATTGGCACAGAGATGCTGACAAGCACCACCCCAGCTCTCAGTTCACTGTTCCCCTGATATCTCAGGAATCAGGCCCTTTGTCACAGGATAGGTAGGAGAGAACCAGGTAAGACTAGTGCCCAGTGCTAAACCAGAGTGAACACTTGAGCTCCTGCATGTTCTGGCCCCAGGGTGGATGTTTCTGGCTATTCACATTTATACCTCAAGCCACAGAGTAGGCGTAATTGCTGTGTTTTAGGTAAGGACATCAGGATTGAGAAATGTCAAGCAGAGTGAACGGTGGTACCCCCCTCCCTCCATGCTGGCACTCTGGGAAGACTGCAACTTTTTGTTTCGTTTTGTTTTGTTTTGAGACAGGATCTCACTACGTAGTTCAGGCTGGCTCTGAACTCACTATGTAGCCTAGGCTGACCTTGAACTTGCAGCAATCCTGCTTCAGCCTCCCAAGTGCTGGGATTACAGGTGTTGTGTCACCATACCTAGAAGGACTCCAAGTTTGAGGCCAGCCCAGGCAATTTAGTAACTTAGCAAGACCTGGTCTCAAAATAAAAAATAAAGGGCTGGGGTATGACTCAGTGTGAAGACCCTGCTTCAATCTCTAGTACTTCTCTTCTCCCTAGCCAAAAAAGGGGAAATGTCAAGTAGAGACCCTGCCCAAGGCTGAAGAGCTGGGATTGATGGAGCTTTACGCCCATGGTGTCTCTGTGTCCATGCCGTCTCCCAGTACAACGGAGCCTGGTATGTACAGTACTAGCAATACGAAAGGCCCTTTCAAGGGTCAGCTCACTCAAAATTCACCACAGCCCTGTAAGGTAGATCCTACTTCTCCAATGTTACAGATGAGAAACTTTAGGTATGGAGACATCAAGTACTTTTCCCAAAGATATTCATTCAGTCCATAAATGCCATTTCTTTCTCGGGAGCCAGAATTTATTGGTGACAGACATTTGGAGACCTGGGGACCCTGGCAAATACCTTCCTGAATATTTGGCAGGCAACAGGAAGGAGCTTGGATAAGACTGTAGGCTGACACCATGCAAGGTGACAGAGAGCAGTTAAAATGGAAGAATAGTTCCTATGGAAAAGTTGAAGGATTTTGGTCCAAGGACCAGTCACAGTGGAAGAATGCATCTGAAAATAATGAGCGCTTATCTAACCCCCTAGATTGAGTGGCAGAATAGCACAATTGACAGTGAGGATGGGGAGCAGTTTGACAACATGACTGACGGAGTGGCCAAGCCAATGCATGGCAGCTTAACGGGAGTTAAACTAAGCAGCCAGCAGGCATGAGTGCCTGGCCTCATTGCACTGGTGACATGCTGCAGCCAAGAACTCACTTTTTCCTCCAGTCTGACTGCAAAGCTGTCTTATCTGGTACTGCCTTGTGAGGACTGGTCAGCAGGCTGTGAGGACAAGTGGCTGTTGCAGTCCCAGTGGTTGTTTCTAAGTCTGTGATACATGATTGGCTGATCTTGGCTTCAGAGCCTTTCCTGATAGACATGGTAAGTACGAAAAACCAGTACACTGGGGGCTCATGAATGCACATTAGGAAAAGCAGAGGTTTATTTTATCTGCCTTTTCAACATTTCTTTCCCTCTGTAAAATGTTTGGTTGGATGTCCTTGAGAAGCGTTAGCCTGATTCACATGGTAGTGTAGGGCCAACAAGCTACCAATCTAATGTGTAAAGTAGACTGGGGAAGTTGATTTTTTTTCATGTATTCTGAAAAGTTGAAATGTATATTTGTACAGTCTTTTAGAGCTATTCAAGTGATGCTTAAAGTATTGGTATTGTGTACCCATCATAGATGTTTCTTTTTTCAGTGTTGCCCTTGCTGTGTAATAAATGCTGTATCTAGTTCCCCTAGCAAAAGCTTGAACCTGTGCTAGTATGGACCTTTGGACATAGTTTTTGCACATAACCTTGTACAATCTTGCAACAGAGACCAGTTACATAAGATATATATCTGGACTGTCTTGTATTATAGAATTTTTCTTGTTCTGAATATCCTTGACATTACAACTGTCAAAAACTGGTATTTCAGATGTTTCTGAAATCTTTTAAGCTAAAATCACATGCAAGAATTGACTTTGCAGGGGCCGGGGATTTAGCTCAGTGGTTTCACCGCCTGCTGCGCAAGCGCAAGGACCCGAGTTCGATCCCTGGTACCAAAAAAAAAAAAAAAGAATTGACTTTGCAGCTACTAATTTTGACACCTTTTAGATCCATATAAAAGTGTGTTATGTTGAAGCAGCAAACCAAATGAGTGCTGCATTTTGGGTATTTAGTTTTCTCTTTAGTTAAACACTGCCCTGGAGTATTCGTTTATACCATCTAATATATGACACACTGTGTAGTATGTATAATTTTGTGGTCTTTATTTCCCTTTGTATTCATTTTAAGCATCTAAATAAATTGCTGTATTGTGAAAAAAAAAAAAAGACGATAGGCTGACGACTGAGGAAACTGTCACCACTCTTATGGTGCTGCCATGATACACATGTGCTGTGTGTGCCCTGCCTGCCCATGTGCCTGCTCCTGCCGGGCCTCACCTGCAGTTTCCTGCCTGTTCACATGGTAGGGCCCAGGCAGAGAGTAGAGGAAGTGTTGCCATTGCTGTTCTGCACTAAAGGATGTATGCTCAACATCAATACATGTGTACATGGCCAAACATCTACATTCAGAACCTTCACTGCCTACATACATAAGATCTTTAAACTAAAATTATTCAAGAGAAAATAGAAAGGACTTTAAAGCCCTCTTTGATGGGTCCAGTAGAGCCATGGTTCTTAAGCTGTGGGGCTTGGGTCTCATGCTCAGAGTTTCTGATTGAGAATTTACATTTCTAAGAGGTTCCCAGGGGCTGTAGCTGGAGACCACACTTTGAGAGCCCCTCTAGGGGAGGCCCCATGTATGAAGACACTGACATCCCCATTCCACAAGGGGTGTGACTACAGAGGAGAGAAAAGAGGCATATTAAAGTACAGTGATAGGACACCGAGGTTGCTATTTTTACTACCCTAGTAAAGATGTGCTTTATATGTAGAGATAAAGAAAGCAGAGAATGCCTCTAGTTATATTTCCCAAATATCCTTGCAATCAAACATAGTTTCAATATTTGTAGTATATTAACACGAACTCAATCACCCTTTTCTATGCTAAAAACACAAGTAATCGTTTAGCAAGAATGGGAAATGTCAGGATCAAGAGTCCATCTTAAACTACTTGAATATATTTGCTAAAACTTTAAAAACAAGAAAAAAAAAGACCTTTCATTTTCTATCCCTGAAGTAATTTTGTCACTTAGTTTAGGAACAGGTCAATTTTTTCTTTTGGTACCAGGGATCGAACTCGGGACCTTGTGCTTGCAAGGCAGGCAGCAGAACCACTGAGCTAAATCCCCAGCCCTAAAATTTTAAAAATTACACATTTATCACTCCTCTCTCTATAAATATCTATTTTTTTTGGTACCGGCAATAGAACCCAGGACCTTGCGTATAATACTTCATTGTGTTTAAATATATTCAAGGCAGAAATGGCTGATTAGGTTCCCGTATTTATCATCCTGAGAGTTTAGTAAAGCTCTGTTCCTTGGGGAAATTCTGCCAAGAGTTAGCCACCTCCAGGGATTTCTATCCCTTCCAAGCATGTCGCATATGTGGACCAGTTGAGCTTTATTATATTTCAGAGAATTCAAGCCATTCGGTGTGGAATGGGTTCATTAAGGAATTTAAGAATTAATGCTCTCCTTACAGCAGCAAAAACAAATTGGTGAAGTAAAAACGCAATGCTGTAAGTTTGTGCTAGCTGAGCTTTTAAAACTGACCACGAACGCTATTTAATACAAACCTTAAATGCCAGTGTAAATAGAGAGAGTGTGTCCAGAGCAGTAAGGCAAACCTCAGTAGCAATGTTGGCTTCGAGAAGCGACTGGTGAAGAACATCTGCATCCGAGTGGCCATAGCCTGCATGAATTATAGCACAGGGTTACTGCCCAGTGGTTCACACAGCAAGGCTGGAGGGATGGGAGAGTCACAGTCAACTTTTGATTATCTAAAGAAAGTCCCCTTTTGGGGCCTTGTCTCCCTGTTTAGGGTTTTGGGGGTAATATTAACAATATTTCCATTTAATTACAAGTCTTTTTCAACTCTGAAAGGGAAATAAAAACAAATATTTATGGTGTGTTTGCCATGTGCAACCATACATCTGGGAAATTTACACGCACTGTTTAATCCCTCAACACCCCTATGAAGTATATACATTATTAAATTCTTTTTGCAGATAAGGAAATAGGGGTACAGAAAGGCTAAATAACGTGTCTAAAGTCACATAGGTAGTAAGCAGCAGAGCCAGGACTTGCATCAAGGCCCCTTGTCTAAGCTGTCAGAATGAATGGCAGGCCTGCAGAGGGAGGGGAGATTTTCCAAGCTCCCCAGGGGGACAGAGGCAGCTGAGAAGCATAGGGGTTAAGATGAGCCGCAGCTCAGGCTACTGGCTGCAGAACTGAGCTCCACTATTTACTAGCTGTGTGAATGTGAGCAGGTTATTCCACCTCTTTATACCTCAGTTTCCCATATGTGGAATGTGGATAATAAGAGTATCAGCCTCAACGAGTGGTAGTGAGGATTAAGTCCATTCATTGTGAAGCTCTAGAATACTACCTGGTTCACAGTGAATGCTATAAAAGCAGCGAGTCAGTAACTGTATTATTAGTTAGAATCAGGAATGATAATCAAGAGTTGACCGAATTATGAATAGTTTTCTACTTGCTTTAATAAAAAGCATAAAAGCCAACATGTCTGAAAGAAATACTTAAGAAAAGGAAGAAGAAACTGTCATGTAAATTTAGCTTAATCACACATAATTTAAATACAAACTTTAATCTTCTATAGTGGCTGGAAAACCAATTTAATACTGATATAAATGCAGTTTGACATATAATTTGAGATATTAATTTATGAAATGGTATGCATTAGCAGAAATATATAGGGATGCAAAGATGTTACAGTATTGGTCTAGATTATACAGAAAGATGACCATATAATAAAACACAATGTCATGTCTTTCTCCAAGGAGTGAAAATAAATCAATACTTACTAATTGGTAATTTTCTTATACTCCAGAGAGGAGGACATTTTGTATACAGATCAGGAAAATAAAGTACAGAAAACCTAGCCATTTCCTTGAGATCAGAACTGGGAAAAACTAGAACCTACACTCCAAATTCCTTTTCCAGGGTACTACAATAGCGTAAATTATTAGGAGAGAAGAAAGAACTTGGGAAAGACAACATCCTGACTTAAATAAATTCTAGAATGTTTTTAAAAGGCTACAACAAAGCTTTTCAAAACTACAGAGGTGCTTTTATAAAGGTGGCTCTGAGGTTCAGTGTCTTTGATTTGCATTGCTGTCACTTTGTCAGAGGAAGTATCTAGGGGCAGTGAGGATATGCCAAACACTAACACCGTGCTGGCTCTATTTCTTTCTTTTGGGGCAAGAAATTCCTCACACATAAGAAAGATGGATAACCGGGGTAGTAATATCAACTATACTGCCAAAGCAATTCCTTCATTAGGTGAGGTTTGGTGAGATACAGAGACAATGAAAGAGGAAAACATAGATTGATGATTATTGTTAAAGTGATCACAAACTATGGTAAGAGTGGACCCACCTAGAAAAACTCCACCAAAAACCAAAACAAGAAAACCAAACAACAATAATAACCAAAAACACAACACCTGTTATTAGTCCAACCAAAGCTTTTACACAGGCTGATCCTTTATGGAGGGCTGCCATTTCTCCAAATGAGTTTTTAGTCTGGGTTACATTTTAACAAGGAACCTGTTTTGGTGGTAATTTTAATTTCTCTCTGTGCAGAGAACTGCCCTTTCCTCTTTTTAGAAAATCTACTGGTTAAGTGCATCTAGGTAACTTATAAATAAGATGGCCAAACATTGAGGAGTTTCCACAGAATTTACCTGCTCCTGAGTAAAAGCCTGGCATAATTAAAGAATCAGACTTTGGCAATGTGCCGTTTTGAAAACATACATAACCAATGCTAATTAAATTAGTTACATAATTATGTATACAGACATGGAAATTTGGTAGTACGTAATTTCTCTAAGCTATTACAGCACAGTACCATCTTTCTAATCTGATTTAGAGTAAGAGCTATATTTATATAGATTTATATAGAAATCAATATGCCTTTGCATAATACGAAGTAGGTAGCATGCATTACCATTCTCCGTAGAATATTGAGAATCTAAAACAAATTGTCCTTTTAGCCACAGTATGTCACGCTTTGCTTTTCCTTAAACAATTTCATCTCAAAAATCACAAGATTTGGAGCTAGTGTTACTTTTTAAAATCCCTAAAAATAAATGGCAGTATGTATGTGTAGAGATTGTCCCCATCACAGAGGCAAGAGACAGTGTGTCCTAAGACCTGGAACAAAGCTGTGCATGAGATAAGACTTTAATTGACAGTAACAATGTTACAGACTAACAGTAAAATTAAACTGAATTAGTAAATCTGAAAGTGATCTTAAGAGACAGAAATTTCTCAAATTGTTTGAAAGCAGATTCTGACTCCAAATGAGGATGATACTTGTTCCCACTAGGGGGCAGTGGTGCCTTGGAGCACTGTATGGATTCTCCACCCTTGCTGGCCAGGGACAGAGAGGAAGGGATATGCCATCTTTGGAGGGTGTACCAAGGAATGCTTTAGAGTTTTTACGATTTACTGCTCAAATTTACACAATTTTCCTTATATTGTTACTTTGACAAAAGACTTACTCTACAATCTAGAGATGTTTTGAACACCCAGGGGCCAAAAATGGGATCACCAACTTATGTCATCTGTCATATTTACAGTTAATTAGCATTGTTCTATTTAATAAATTCATCTTACCTAAATAGCTCAACTTAATAATGCTGACTATATCTGTAAACTATTTTTCCCTCCCCACTGGGTCGACATCTGACGTGATGTGGTGGGCAGGTAGAAGCCTAACCACAGCCATATGCCTTTTCTGACTGTCAGAACGTTTGAGATAGAAGAGTAAATCAGACTGTAATCTCACAGGAAGTGTTTTCATCTTCACAGCTACTTTTCCTTTATAAAAGCAAAATTATTATTATTTATCCGGACCAAAATATGAATCCAGGAAAATAATAAGTTTGAGAAAACAGAAATACTGAATGACCAGGAATCTTCTTTCTAAGCAATTCCCCAAATGTAGACCTAGTTCCTTAGCTATTTTAGCTCATGGTGTATGGCTTTACTAAGTGCAAATATTTACGCAAAATATCAAAACACCCAACATCTACAAAATCTTTTATTTATCCCCCCTCGCATTTCTGTTGCTAAAAAGGTTTTCCTCACAGATGGGCAAGGAGTAGAGTTCAGAATCAGGAATAATACTCCAAGGCAAAAATCATGTGGTTTGCACTATGACCCTTGACCACACACAGAGAAAAGAAATCACCTCGGAATGACTTGTAGACATAGTCCGTAACCCAGGGGGTCATATTTTAGAAGTGGGTATCATGCCATCATCATTCTCTAAAGAATACTGCAACCTAGTATTTAGCAGTGTCTGAAAAATGGTATGAGCTACAGTCCTAAAATTATTGGTTTAGGCATATAATACATTTTACTTTAAAGTCCTCTTTAACCCATTTATGCCAAAGGTTGGAATTTTCTGAATTTTTGCACTAAATTCATATATGCTACCTAGAAATATTCAAGGAACAAGAATCCAAAGAGCAAAATTTTTATTACGTTCCATTGTTATGTGCTGTTTCAAAAATGGAAGATTGGGCATAAAAGGATTAGGGACATTAAAATGACTGACTTTAAATGGGCATTGTACCTGACTTTTCTCAATTCTGAGACCCTATCAATAGCAAGAAGCACTAATTAATGACAGACTACTATATTAGAAGTACTATTAAAATATACTTGATTTCAGAAATCTAGGAAATGTATAAAAACAAATCTCAGAAATGTGGAAAAGAAATATGGGTTTATGAACATTTAATTTACTATCTGGAGTATTAATGTTTAAAACACTGAAGTACATTTTAAAGCTATGTCATGCATACTTTAAAAGTTTTTTGAAAGGTGCTAATTTTAATTCAGAGATGAATGCATTCTTTGTATTTTTCATATTAGTTCACATATCAATTCATATCATATACAATAAAAGAATTTACTTAACATCTGTATTCATTTGCTTACTTGTGCTTCATAGGTATCAAAGAATTCCAGAACTTAGCAAGGCATCACAAGCCATGTCATCTAACCCTTCACATGATACATAAGTGACCTGGATAATATCCCAACAGGGCCTTGTCCATTCTGTTCTCACATCCCTACCCTCAAGTGCCCACACCAGCTTTATAGGCAGTTCAGCATAGGAGTGCATAGGTCACTCATGGGCAGTTCAGCGAGAACATGCTTTCTAACACTGACCTGAAATAGAAGTCACTGCAACCCAGTGATCTTAAATTGCCTCTTATATTGGGTTACATGAAATAGAGGTTTTCTTCACATGTTTCTAACTGGCTTCCCCTCCTAGCATACCACTGGACATATAAAGTGCAAATGAATTTAGTATATTCCTAGAAAAACACGTTAACATCAAAGTAAATTAAGTAGATTAAGTCAACAGGCAAATAAATACATTTACATATAACATGTATTTCTTATTTGCCTGTTGACATAATCTCTTGATAAACAATGGGTGTAAGTTACATCACCTAGTCAATGTCTAAATGTTTTAAAGATTTACTGTTCATATGGCTGGGCGATGACAAACAACAAATCTGTTTTTCCCCACTACCGGGGATCAAACTCAGGACCCTGTGCTTGCAAGGCAGGCGTGGTGCCCCTGAGTTAAATCCCTGGCCTAACAAATCTGTTCTTTTTTTTTAAACTATAATTTTTTTTATTTTTTGGTACTGGGGATCAAACTCGGGACCTTGCGCTTACAAGGCAGGTGCTGGAATCACTGAACTAAATCCCCGGCCCCAACAAATCTGTTCTTTTAAGAGTGTTTTTCAAATAGTTGAAAGTCTATTTGGTTGCTGCAGGATTTGTCATTTTCATGATTTCCTACCAAAACCAAAAAACAAATTTACGACCTGCAAGAGTTATATGTGCAGCACATATGGCATCTTTTCCCTTGTCCTGTGCACAGTGGTACTGGGGATGGCATGGGATGCTGCTGATGGTCAGAGAAGGCTGTTTCTCACAGGCCTCTGCTGCCCCCTGCTGGTCAAAATGAGGTCTGACATGGCCTTTCCTACTTGGGAAAGAGGAAATGCATAATGAAGATGTATAGGGACTCCTTTCTATTTTTTATTTCTTTTTATGAAATAAATTCATTTTAAACTCTGGGTTATCCATGGCAGTTCTCTCACATACTGAATCTATCTCATTTTGGTTGGCCCAACAGAAGGTACTGTATTTATTGCTAAATAGGATTTTTAAAAAGAGACATTACATGGCCAGAAATTGCCCGTAAAACACACGGGTACAGATGTAAATAAACAAGTATGTATAAATACATATGCAGGCTCACAAAAGGATACACGTGTATACATACATACAGTATGTACTACCCTTTTCTGTGGTTTTTGGCTGAGTTAATCACTTAAGAGGCCAAAAAGCTAGCGGAGGAGAAGGCTGAAGCCAGCCAAACACATAATCAGAATTAGAGATGGAAAGGAACACTAAGCCTGAGAAGACGGAATGACCTGGGAGACTTTAAAACCAATCTGGGATGAGGAGGAATAGTGGAAATACAGAGGAAGTCTAAAAGAATCAGCGATACTATGTTTTCTGGCAAAGCAGAAGAAAATTTAACTGAGGACAGAGTGCCACCAAAAACTGACAGAAGAGAAATGAGTCAAGAGCTAGAAGAAGAGGGAGGCAGGAAAGACAGGGTTCTCTGTGGGTAGCAGGAAGAGAGAATAGGATTCAGCCGTGCTGAAAGCACAGCATTTGGCAGTGCAGGAACCCAGCTGTCGCCCTTCTCCAATGCAAGCCACAGCCATAAACTACATTTGGAGTGGGAAGAGCTTCGGCATATCAGAATGCATCAACGTTGTTTCTTCATGTGTTAATCAGTCGCTTTATTGTTTGTTTTCTGTGTTTCCTAAATGATTATTTTGGAGGTAGGGGCTTAAACTGCTTATTTTTTTGTTTTGTTTTGGTTTTTATAGACAGGATCTCACTATGTAGTTCAGGCTGGCCTCAAACTCATGGCAATCCTTCTGCCTCGGCCTCCAACGTGCTGGGATCACAGGTGTGCACCTGGGTATGTTTTTTTTTAATGCTTCAAAGTTTAACCATTTATTTCAAGTGACAATGAATTACTCCATATTATATAGATTATATATAGATTATCTAGACAAAGGGAGTCAGGAGGACCAGTGTATCACTGGACGTTGAATTTTGTTGCTAAAAAGGAAATGAAAATAAAAATAACAAAATTCTGTTTTGTTGTTTTAATTCCTTGTCCTCAGAGCTAGAAAAAGCCTCATAAAGAGTTTGAAAAGTCAAGCATTGTAACCTTAAATTTGTCACTGTGCATTCCACATTAAGTGTAGAACTCAAAACCAGGGTTTTCGAATCAGTATTTTCTAGCAGTTAATTTAATGTGTGGAAGATTGACAGAATCCTCATTTAAATTAAGCCTAGACTTTTTTTCTTCTTTTTTTTTTGGTACTGGGGATTGAACTCAGGACCTCGAGCTTGCCAGGGTGGTGCTGTGCTGCTGAGCTACATCCCCGGCCCAAGCCTAGACTTTTTTTTTTTTGGTACGAGAGATCGAACTTGGGTCCTTGCACTTGTGTAGCAGGTGGCGAAACCACTGAGCTAAATCCTCGGCCCCAAGCCTAGACTTTTATAAAGAGAACTAGCCCCTTACAATTAACACTGCTTAGGTAGAAGTGTGGAAAACTGCTAAATTCTGATCCCTCAGCTGTCTTACTTTAAGCTATTATTAATACAAAGGGTTCAGAGTATTATCTTTATTCTTAGTCTGCATTAAGAAAAAGGTATGAAAATCAAGGGAATGAAATTCTTACGATGAGAAATGATAAGAAGATATTAATAATCATGATTAAAGACAGTGCTTGGAATGAGAACAGGTCACTGACTAAATAAAACAATATCTAGCTAAGTCATGCTTGGAAAGGAGATGGGACAATTCAGAGAACACAACAGTAACGGAAATGATACTTAGAGATGGTCACATTAGTTTTTCATATGCTGTACAGTTGATATCTTTTAGGTTTTCTCCATTGACAAATACTTAAGCAGATGAAATATTGAAATTGCTAAAACAGCACACAATGCCATGTCCCCTCTGGTGACTGATAAAAGTAAATTAAAAATATGCTCCTATGTTTTGGCAGAATCTTTATTGTGAAGTTAGAAAAGCCCCAAAGTTAGGAAGGCAAGAGGAACAAAAAGTCTTGGTTTGCAAGTGAAGCGGCCTTGTAAGCAGACTTCAACCTGATTAAATCTTACCATTGTCTACAGAAATTCCAAGCACACTTGATATCTTTCTCACACTGAAAACACAGAAAAAGTCACTTTGTTATTGGACGTTTTTCCACACCCTCACAAATTGATTCATGGACTTTATGTTTTCACAGTGGTGTAAAGATTAACATACATTCAGAGCTGGAGTGTCAGAATGTGGACGCTCGATCAATTACATGCACAAGATCCAGAGGAGCAAAATGAATCTGTCCCAGATGCTCTTAGGAGATGCAGGGAAACATTAGTGATAAAGTGGTTAAGGTAATTAATCCAAAAAAATTAAAAATACTGAAACTGTTTGGCTAGTAAACCTGCCACATTTTGTTATGAGAATAGGGGTTTTAGGATTGGTGCCATAGTTGACCATGTTCCACATTATGTCACTCCCCAGTGCTGAGGACTCTCCTCCAGGAAAGGGAACTGTGCCAGGCGCTCTTCATCCTACTTGCTTTGAGCTAGAAGGAAAATCAAGTCGGTGATGTGGTGTGGTGGGGGGGGGCTCTCCCCTCTGAGATGGCAGAGAGATGGCTGGCTGTTATGATAGTATGTCATGGGACTTACTGTGGTTAAAAGTGACAGAGTTATCCAGGCTGCCCAGCTGCTGCAATCTGGCATGCATCATTCCTGTTCTGTTACGGGAAACAGGCAATGTCTGAGATTTTCGATCATGAACTATGGGTCCCAACCCCTCCTGGTTCCTGCAACATGAGTGAAATGGGATAGAAGCAAAAGTTAGATGTGTTACACTGCAGCGAGATGGGAGTGTTAGCAAAGCCAGGACATGGCACAGAGGAGGCGGGCCACACACTGACTGCAGCCAAGAAGCCAGAGACAAGAACAAGTGGCAGCTCTTGCAGAGTTCACTGCAAAGCACCTGACAACAAAGAAGCAAATATAAAGCTCTCATTTCTAGAAAGTGAGTCCTTCTCATTTCTAGAAAGTACTTTAGAGAGTGACTTTTAAAATAGTGAGTATGACTCCAATACGGAGTTAAAGGTCAACATTCTGACAATTGTCAAAACATGGAGAACCTTTCTAGATTATGTTATGGAAGAAAAATATATAAACATTAAAATGCACTGGGAGAAACAGAACAAACATGCAATGTGAAGGATTACATGAGGTGGTTTTAACACCGTTATTCTTACCCAAGCAGGAAGGAGAAGAGTCACAGACTTTGTTAAACTTGTCAGCAGTCAAGTAGAGAAAACAGAAAAGTGATCTGGGTTAGCAATCAAACAGCTGACTTTCTACTGTGTACCATCACCAGAGCAGACGGAAATGACACCAGTGCTGGAATGACACCTGTCCCCCATCCCAGAGCCAACCATGCCCCTCACCGTGTTACTGTGTGTAGGAGAACAGGGACATGCATGGACTATCGTGGACAGCATGCTGCTGGGTGATTTCCAAGTGACAAGGAGAAGGCACAGTGTTCATACAACTGGACCACTGTGAATGTCAAACACTGACAATGTTCACACTATGGTTCAAGATCTTTGTCACATGCAGAAGACACCATGGCAATTTTTGTATAAAGCAGGGCATATCTTTTCACAGTGCACAGAACAAAGTAACACCATCTCCACTCCCATCTTCCTCTGCCTATTTTTTTTTTTTTTTGGTACCAGGGATCAAACTCAGGTCTTTGCGCTTGCGAGGCAGGCGGTGGAACCAATGAGTTAAATCCCTGGCCCCTGCCCATCTATTTTTAAGGCAGTCTATATATGCAAATATATACAAGGGCTTTTGAAGTTGGAAGATTTTCTTTAAAAATATTCTGAGAAAAATAATAACCACTTTGTAAAACCCAATTCTGAAACTGTTTTTCAAGACAGAAATCTTTAGCCTCCTGCATTCACCGTTTTAAGATCTGAGGCATTTTGTTCTACTTGGCACAATATTCTCCAAATGCCATATTGTGACATAAGTAACAGTACCCACAAGGATGTGAACCTTGCCCAGCACAATACTCATCTGTTACAAAATATTCTGCTTGCCCATCTTCATGGGACAGTCAGAGAGAATAAAGTGAAGGTGTGAGATGTTATTGGTATAAAGGCACCTTGTATATACTTGCATTTGGTACTCAAAAACTCAAACATAAAAATTACTGTTGTGATAAAAATAAAAGGTAAGATTAGAGAACTTTACACATGCTATCACATTTCAATTGAAAATAGAAATAGAAAATTTTAATAGGAGGAAAGCACAAAACAGTCTCCCTAAATTTGCATCTTTTAAAAAGAGAACTCACTCTTTTATTCCTTAAGAGAAAATACACTTATCACCCCAAAAGAGAATAATGTTAATATAAAAAGCAAATCTTCACACTCAAAAAGAAGTTCTATTAATCTCTATTGCATTTCATTGTTATAAAAAAATTACAGATAAGTGAAACAAATCTCAATTACAACTAAACTTTAAAGCTTTTCTTTATATACTTATACTTTTCTTTATTTACTTATAATTAAACTGTTAAAAGCAACAACAGAAAATATGACACTTAGAACAAGACTCTGCATGCACACTAACACAGAATAGCTCACATCAGACACACTGAATGGCAACAGGGCAGGAGGAAGAACTTCCTAAGGACATGATGTGCTGTGAGGGGGTGCTGTCGGAGGAGGAGCTGTCTGGCCACACTTCACCAAGGAGCGTCTAGTGCTCCTGGAACCTGGGACAGGGCAGCAGGGAGTTACAACAATCAAAGGGTTCCAGTCACGTAAGAACACAGAGACTTACTAATTAGTCAGAATAAGAAAAAAAGCTCCATTTTAGAGAAGGACTATGGAAGTCCCACTAATTTGATACAGGATAAAAACATTCAGGAGGGCCGGGGATTTAGCTCAGTGGTTTCGCCACATGCTGCGCAAGCGCAAGGACCCAAGTTCGATCCCCGGTACCAAAAAAACCCCCAAAAAACAAAAAAACAAAAACAAAAAACATTCAGGAAAGCAGAATGGTTGATGAGAAATTAGTACCCTTGTAGCTGGAAGGAGGAACGCAAAAATGACCTTTGAAAGTGAGAACAAAGGAAATCAGTGAGGAAGGAGAAAATACCTGAAGAAAGAGGGAGAAGAGAATGAGGAGACAACAGAGCATGAGGAGAAATTGGAAGGAAGTGTGGGAGTTGTCAAAAGGCCACTGAAGACAGTGTTTCCAAGAGAGAAGCATGAGACGCGTGAGACAGAAGGAATGCAGGAGAACCAATGAAAGGCTCCTCGAGTCTACGGTGGCAATGAAAGGTCTGCCAACTGTCCTCATGGCTGCTTATGTGAATTCTGCCTGCCACTCACCAGAGACAACCATCCCCACACATTCAGACCCAAGAAACACAGAAAATGACATGTCATTTCAAACCAGACTGCCCCACAGTACCTGGCTATGTATCGTTTCCCCATGTACTGGAACTGGTGCAAGCAGACTCTGCGGGAAAGATGAGACATTATTAGGGAATGCGATGATGAAGTTATTTTCAATACACTGTTTTCTTTAAGCCTATTTACTACAACAGATTCAAACACAGGGCCGGGGCCAGGGATTTAGCTCAGTGGTTTCGCTGCCTGCTGCGCAAGCGCAAGGATCCGAGTTCAATTCCCGGTACAAAAAAAAAAATCCCACAGGGAAAATGAGTAACCTGGGAGGGAGGCCTCATGGTGTGTGGCTATCAGTACTATGTGGGGGGGGGGGGGGGACCAGAGAACAAAGATCATGACTGATGAGCCTGTCAGTCCCTAAGGGCTGGCAGATTCACCCACAGCAGCTGGCTCCAGGATATGCTGGAGACCGTACTACTGTCCTGAGTTGCTTATTCATCCTCATTCATATCTACAGGAGCTCTCTCTTTTGGCTCAAGTTCATGGACTGGTCCTTTACAGACATCAAGTATGTAGTTTTTTGCTTTGTTTTAATACATCCACAAAACTAATTTGGAAAAAATCACTCATTTAGTAAGAGGTAGTTAAAACAATGAATCGTCTGGTGCTGAATTTTGATTTACCACATGGAAATGCCTTTGTTTAACTCAGCAGAGTGAGTGGCCACGAGTCTATGAACCAAGGCTACGAACCAACCTCCCGTTAGAGGACCAGGACCACAGCCTTTCACTTAGGATTCCAAAATGCACAGACTGAAAACAAGTTGCCACACAAGTTTGTGTGAGACATGACCCAAAGAAACAGACACAAAGTTGCTTAAAGAAAGTGCAGAATGTCTTTCTCTCTGTTTTTATTGCAGATGTAATAATGTGTTTGACTATGGGGTGTTGCCTAAGATGCTGCTGGGACATTATACGATACACTACTCTATATGTAAAGTTTTCAAAAATGCAAAACAATTCTGAATTTGAACAATCATCTGTCTCTAGCAAATTTGGATAAGGCATTGTAGATATGTGTTTCTAAAAATAAAGAGCTTAAAAGAAACCAGACACCTACACTGAAGAGATAAAATGAGATAATACGGGTACTAATCCAACTTAGAGAACCACTGTCTGTTCACTTCAGTGGGCACATTTTGTACTATTTTATTAACATGACCTATCACACAAGTAGTCACATCTGTAACACATATATCTGCAGTAATTTAAGGCTGGTCACTGTCTACTTGCTCACAAGCCCTGAAAATAGGTGCTGGGGTCAGGTCTAGAAGAGTGAGCTTAGTAAGGGCGAATGCAACACACACTACACTACATCCCTGACTCGACTTCAGTGTTCTTCACACCAGGAAAAACCAAGAAGCAATGAGCAAAGACAAAACTACTCACTCAGATATTGTAAAAAAATCCATAAGTTCAGATGTTGAAGCCTTGTTCCAGTATGTAAACAGAGCATCTAGAAAATGAACATTTACTTGGTTAGAATCACCATACATATCAGGGACATCATGGAGAACTGCCTGTTATCACGACAATGGGAAGAGGCCCCAGACTTAGGCCTCTAAGCCCTTCTTCTGCCCCATTGTATAGCTGATCAAAGGACAAGCCATGCTGACATACCTATCCTGGATAAAATATGTGACAGGCTTACTCAATTTAACAAAGCTAGAGGGCTGGGGATTTAGCTCAGTGGTTCTGCCGCTTGCCTTGCAAGCTCAAGGTCCCAAGCTTGCTCCCTGGTACCAAAAAACCCCCAAAAAACAAAAAACAAAAATCAGAAAAGCAAAGCTATATTTGAGCAGCTGAACTTTAATCTTATCATGCATTTGCTGGTGCAAACTATACTAGAAGGCTTATTTAACTTACACATAATGTGCTCTTAAATAGACTAGAAAATTCAAAGAATATAAGTAGACTTACAGGTTGTCTCGTTTCCTACTGCAGAATCTCTCCCCAGCAATGCATTTGTTGAAGATTTCTCTATACTATACACACTGCATTACCTTTGAGTTTTAACTGAACAATACAGTATCTCAGACTTTTCTAAGTTGCATAATATTCCTCTCCATGGCTACACCAAAATTAGGGTAACCAATACCCTATTGATAGATATTTACTATTTTTTCCCTAATCTTTTGCCACTATATATATATTTTTTTCTTTCCCCTCTCCTCCTCTTCTTTCATTTTCTTTTTTGGCACTAAGGATTGAAGCCAGGACCTTGCCAGTGAGCTACATCCCCAGTCCTTTAAAAAATTATTATTATTATTGTTTTTTTGTACCGGGGATGGAACTCAGGACCTTGTGCTTGCAAGGCAGGCAGCAGAACCACTGAGCTAAATCCCCAGCTATTTTTTTTTTTTCTTTTGAGACAGGGTCTTGCTAAGTTGCTCAGTTGGAACTTGAATTTTTAAATTTTTTGGTACTGGGTATCGAACTCGGGACCTTGTACTTTTGAGGTAGGCGGTGGAACCACTAAGCTAAATCCCTGGCCCATGGGACTTGAACTTTTGATACTCCTGCCTCAGCCTCCCAGAATGCTGAGATTACTGCGTGCCACCATATGCAGCTTCACATGGATTTTTGCATGCACTCCAAACTACATCTTATGGGGTAACTAATTCTTAGAAGTGAAACACTGTATCAAACAGTATGAACCCTCATCAGTTTGATATTGCACAAAAAATGCTATCATTTCAGTTAAACCTTTTTGGACTCTTAAATTTTATATTTTATACTGAGGTTGAAACATAAGTGAAGAGATTTATTTCCCTTGGGAAGAAAGGCCACTGAATCTTTGGGGGCTAAGACGAGTTGAGAGGGTGGCTAGAGAGGCTGATGGCTCAAGAAGATGCACTGCCATGGACTTTCACTCTATACTTGTCAGGAACCTCGACAACACGGACAATGGGGCTACACAGCAAGAACTCACACGCTAGGCGCTGTGTTAGGTGCTCTTCCCATTTCATAATACTGCTCCTCCTAATCCCATGCAAAAGTTTCCATTTACAGATGTACTAACAAAGGCTCAGAGAAGTCAGATCATTTTCTCATTCACCTGCCTAAAGAAGCATGGCTGACTGGGGATTTATGAGTAACTCAAGGGTCCTATATTTGACCCATGGACTAGTAATGATGTTGGGTCAGGAAGCCCCTATATTTGGGGGCCTGAATTCAGAAGCCAGACAGACAGACTGTGGCTACTTGACGCTGATCATCCAGTGAATGCTGGAGAGTCCTGCAGGGACCTCCTGCAGGCACCTGTGGCTACCCACAGCACACATGAAGTAGAACAGCTGGTGGTGCAGCACTATCCCTGCTGCTCTCAGCTCAGGACCCTGGTTACTGGCTTTGTCCTAAAGCTCTATAACACAGGTGGGGTGTGAAAGACAGAAAGCGAAGGGCCTGGCGCTCAGGAACTCACTAAATGTGGAAAAAATAAAAGGAAAGACTAGCAACAGAATAATCCAATTAATTTTGGTTGTCTATCTGGTAAATAATCTCTGAGGGCAATTTTCTCTTAGCCTATATTACACACAAAAATCAACTCTAGGTATATGTTTAGGTTTAAATGTGAAAATTAAATAATACATCCTTCAAATAATAGAATATTTATGACCCTGGGAGAGGACATTTCTAAAATGAGTCACATACATTCTATATAAAAAAGAAAAGTGATGGGCTGGGGATTTAGCTCAGTGGTTCCGCCGCCTGCCTTGCAAGCTCAGGGTCCTGAGTTGGATCCATGGTACCAAAAGGGGGGAGGAGTGATAACTTGAAGGCAATGGGGAAAACAGGATATTCTAAAAATCGTTTTGAAGAGGTGGTTGTATTTTAAAAGAATTTCAACTTTATAACCCTAAATATCAGTGAGTTCCCTGTGCTTTTGTATTTGGTCATCATTCAAGGAAATCTTGTCTCTTCTCTATTAAACTGCCACTTGAAGGTAAAGAAAATAAATTTCCTAGTCCTTAACATTTTAAGGACAAGGAGGTCATTATTACCACTTGTTTTGTAAAGTCCAGCTGCTAGTAATGTTGAAATAGAAGTTCAGTAAAAACAAAACAAAACACTATTTTCAAGTAGAAACACCTTACAGATGTTTACTACCTACCCAACTGCCACAAGATATGACACAGGAGGCCTCGGGGCTCAAAAAAGGCATTTTGTTTTCAGCAGAGTTTGTCTTAATTCAGTGACCTTAAGGAAGCTCATAATGAACCTTCTAATTTGTTATAGGGAAAATATACCACATTTTTGACCAGGATAAGAATTACGACACTATAAGGGACATAATTCATGGAACTGGTTAAATTACAAAGCCAGGGTGGAAACTGTCCTATCATATATGTTTATATGCTTCATTTGATACAGATAAAGCATTAATAGTTCTGCTCATTTTTATTAAAAAGGTGTGGTCATCACACTCTTACTCAGTAACATAATCTACAACGATACCACTACTTCCATTAGAAAACTAAAACAATATACTTCCCAGTTAAAGCCGGGAAGATCATGCACATACTTCTAAATGCATACATCCCTGGAAAATATATTTTCTAATTCATGAGACTGACTAGTATAGTTATTCAAGTTGCCAGTAAGTTTGTTTGGATAAACAAAATTTAAAAAAATCAAAAGCTACTTCATTCATCTGCCTGTGTTTTAGTTATGATGGAAGGCCCAAGTTTAATAAAAGTTTAGAAAATAGTCCCATTCACATTTTAGAGTTCATTTTCTAGAGTAAAATAATTAACAAAGCTATTTTTCCACAGTAAGTCTTTTATTTCTACCAAATTTTCAGATAAAATTCTCTTATATCCTTATATTTTTCAAATAATTGCAATAAAAAAAAATTAAATACTGAAACAAAGCAAAACAGAAATCTTCAATTTTTACCTACCATCAGACATGCTCTTTAAGATGTAGAGGAAACACATCAGTAGGCTCTTAATCTCAGACTGGTCAAGTTTGTCACAGCGAACCACAGAATTTCCCAAAGTGCTACTTTGTTGGTGCTAAAAAGGGAAATACAAGTAATTTTTCTATTTCATTACAGGGGAGAAAATTCATTTCACTTTTCTCCCTTGGAAGAGGAAGAATCAGACTTAAATTGGAAAGCATAACACAACAGGCACACCTTCACCCTTGTATATACACAAATGCTGCTTCTTAGACTTCTGGCTTGTCCCCTTTGCACATTTTCCTAAGGGACAAGCCGGAAGGCACAAACCTTTCACACTGGATAACCACACTTTCAGTTATGCCAAATAAAACTTCATGCAAAAAAGCATGTGTGCAAGGATCACACAGAGAAGTAAAGATGCAGAAGACAGCTCACCGGCCCATCTCCTCAGGAGAACAGCTGTGGCTGCAACAGCAAGGGAAGCCTGAGGGGTTGCTGTGTACCAGCCACACAAGCCCAGAGCGAGGCGCTGCCATTCGGGGACACTGTGGGGCATGTCATGGGCATCGCTGGGGGAGTACACCTGGCAGGTACCCAACTGGACCAACAGGGGCACCTCAGCACAGCACTGCCAAAGACCCTAAACTGATGAGGTTATTCCATCATCAGCTTAGCTCAATACTGCAAACGTCAAAAAGCTCAGGTCAGAGGGGCAGTTTTACCACTATACAGCAGGTTCAGATTAAGAAAAAACAGAACATGAATCTCATCTCTTAATTAAAAACACAGGAGATTTAAAAATCCTCCAAGTTATATTTCCAGTGGAAATCAGAAACATTTTTTGCCAAATACCAAAGCGAAAACATCAGTAAAAAATGATGTTTCATTGAAGGTGTGGGTGGCCAACTGAATATATCTACATAATAAACAGGGTTAATTAATTAGATATGTGAACATTTTTTGTTTAAGGAAGAAATGCAACTAGTGGCAAAACTGGTGTGGATGCATCAAATCACCCAATCGTTTAATCGGGGCCATGAGGAGATCTCAGTACTTCTTTTGGTGGGAGGGAGGGTGGAGCATGCAGCAGTTCTTCTGGCAAAGGTGGAATCGTGAGAAGGGAAAAGTCCACAGTGACCCGGTTTTTCCTGGCTGACTGGCAGCTCTCCTCCTCCTCTCCAGCACTGCGTATGACAAAAGTGGAGTGCCTTCGGAGCAGCTTTTCCCTCTACACACGAAGGCATGTCGGGGTCAAGGGAGAAGTTCAGCATGTCATGACACAAGCTCAGACTGAGATGCTTGTGCCCTGACACAACTGCACTGAAAGACAGTCACCTCAATGCCAAACATGGATTGTGTGACATGATCACAAACTAGGATGTTTTTTGGACATTTTGTTAGAACTAGGAACACATCCCTACCTATTTACAGGTAGAGGTGCTTTCCTATTCCTTGAAATAACATAGGAAAACTTGCTAAGGTGATACCAAATCTATTATGGTTCCAGGTTTAAATTCAAGCTTTATGTTTTGCCACCAAGTTCTAGAGTTTGAGCCTTCATTAATTTTAAGAAAAAAGGTTAAGTATGGGAGGAAGTATAGTGGGTCCAGGGTGGATATAGTGATTTCAAATCATGTCTCATCCTTGAATCACTGATATGATCAATTAATCTTTTCTGGAGCTGGCTTTGGACCTAAGCCCTGTGCATGGATACTGTGCTATAAGTAGTATCCTCCAACACACTGTGAACATCTAAACAGAGAGCATTTTGATTCCCTAAGTGCCAACCTGCCAGAATCATTCATTCAAGGCACTGCATTGTACACGATACCCTGATCTGAGATCCCAGAAACAGGAATCAAGTGTTTCAAGGGGCTGGGTGAGAAGTTCAGTGGTAAAGCGTTTCCCTACCATGTGT
The DNA here is from genome assembly GCF_053883595.1 of Heterocephalus glaber. Classification (NCBI taxonomy): domain Eukaryota; kingdom Metazoa; phylum Chordata; class Mammalia; order Rodentia; family Bathyergidae; genus Heterocephalus; species Heterocephalus glaber. The sequence goes on along the minus strand of NW_028258359.1, from coordinate 203,592 downwards.
AAGGCCCTGGGTTTGATCCCTAGCAACACAACACACACACACACACACACACACACACACACACACACACACACACTAAAATAAAATAAAAATAAAATTTAAATTAAATTTAAATTTAAATTTAAAAAAGGGAAGAGTTTCAGGAGACAGGCCTCTAACCTTAGACAAAGTTCTGATTATGTATCCCAGGTCAACCAAGTTGTTTGTTTGGTGTTTTTTAGTTACATTTGACAAACCCTAGAACATGAAGCACGTTTATTTTGGGCTAAATCCATTAGTTATACAAAACACTTATATTACATGAAAAGAAATTACCTTATCCAGGGAATTGCTCTTCTCACTATTTCTTTCTGGAAGGCCGTTACCAGAATCTGTGCTTATAAGAGACCCTCTTGAGTCAGCACTTCTCACACTGTTGATGTTTGGAGTTGAAGTTGTATATGGAGAAGCTAAACAGAAATTAAGGCAAGACCAAAGTTTTCATAAGACAGAACAAAATAAAGATAAGTACTAACAATCTTAAGGTAAATTACTTTTATGGCACTTATTTTTTTTGTTAGGAAGTTGGCTCAGGAGTTGTACTCAATTACTTAATCTTTGAAGAACCAGGTCATTACACAGAATGAGTTTTAAAAAATAAACTTTTATCTGAGACATTCTAGCACAAATGTCAAGTCACTTGCCATGTAAACCACTTTTGGTGGTTAGACTATAGGGGCATAACACTGTTTTAGAATGGGATGGGATGAAGATAAAAAGTTATAAGGTAAGCACACATACAACTATCCAAAGATTAAACCGTACAACAAACCCATGATATACAAACTATACAGAGGTGCACAAGCGAACTCTGTGGTGTCATGGGGTATTTTAACTGTTTAAGGAAAACAAATGTTACTCGACACTGGCCAGAAATTGCAGTTTAAATATTGGATCCTATGTTCCTTTTGATAATTTCCTATTTTTGTGCAGCTGGGTATTTGGTAGATGCTACGATAAAAGGCAAGTTCTGGACAAAATCACTGTGGAACAGGAAGTGAGAATGGTGGTAGACCAATCTGATTCTAAAGCGTAAAAAGCTGCGAGTTTCTGTTAGGCACACATAACCTTTTAGTAATAGTTGTCGTTATTAAAAATGATATGAAATATATTTTTTAATTTGCATATTTTTAAATGCGTACTAAATTGTTAAAATGTAAATATTTATTAAGTTATTTGGTTTTAGGTATCTAGTAAACAGGACTGTTAACAGGTAAGTTTTAGTAAACAGAACTGTTAGTTTTGGCTTGGAGATACAATGAAAAATTACCATGACAATAAGGTCCACTCTCACTGTCTGTGCATTGAGAATATTTGGAAATCTCTGTCATAAAGTTATGAACAGAAAGGAAATCTAATTTGGAAATAAACTTTGTGACGCCCCTGAAAAAACAGCATTTGAAGTCAGCCTCCTCCTTGGTACTAAGGAATTTTTTGTTTTTGTTTGCTGGCCTCAGACTCACTATGTACCCCAGACTGGCCTCAAACTCATGGTGATCGTCCCGCCTCAGCCTCCTGAGCGCTGGGATTACAGGCATGTGCCACCACACCTGGCTCTAAGAAATTTTTTTGAAGTAATACTGACTTCCTGTTTAAATAAGAGTTAAATAAATTACATAATTAAAAATGACTCATTGGACTTGTACATTCTGTGCTGAACCAAAATGCCTTCTTGTAGCAGAAAGGCCTGGCTGGGTTTGCAGCTGGCATGAGGAGTCTGTTGGCACGGGGTTTGGCAGCTATAACTACAGCCTCCTAGACTGGTACCCACAGCAGGCTAGATACTTTCAGACTTCGGTAGGCAAATTAGCTGGCCTGGACTGAGATACCTCTAAGTTTAAAAAATAAGTAACAAAACAAATGTAACCAGCTCCTGAGTCACACCAAAAATATTTTTTGTCATACTTTTAAAAGTTGATGGCTTTGTGTTTCCATTGCGCGTCATATGACTGTATCAAAATTTAAATTTGGCAGAACTTTGGCTTATGTGGAGTCGGCTAACTAACTGGAATTTTTTTCCAGATCATTATTTGTTCAATGTTGGTTTTGGGGACCTTTCTGAAACAAATCACATCCTCTGGTGTCTTGTTGGTGTTTGAGATGCTTTTTTAAGTTACATGAAAAAATGTTTAAGTGCTTTTCAGTTTTGCTTTGGTTGAGTTCTACTGTATTTGAATATTATTGGTTTTTTTCCCCTTGCACTGTTCTTCTTTGAATGATTTTAATTTTTTGTATGTGTGTGTGTTTGATAATAACGTTTTTTAATTAAAAAAAGTTGATGGCTAATGGTATTAATAAGTCCTTTCTCAAGCCAACATCAAGACTGTCTTTAACCTCAGACCTATAACATAAAGGTTGTAAATCCTTCCCTTCCCAAACATTCTGATTTATTCACTATTATCTCTAAATTGACTTAGTGTATTATGACCAAGAAAAGAAGAGCAGGAGGAATTTGAAAATATTGTATTTTCAATACAATTTTCAAGCTAGAACAGGGGCTTTAATACAAGCCACAGGTTGCATTTCCCAAATAGAGACCATATGATGGATTGTCACAGAAGTAGGTGAAACCCTATGAAAAAAAATGACCATTTTTCTAGATGAAGGGTAAAGAAACATATAATATGATCAAGTTATAATTCTCCTAATATAACTGTATTCACAGTTGAGATAGAACATAGAGTTCAGGAGAAAGAGCTCCTCAATAAAGTAAAATTAGACCCTAAATTCTCAGATTTTTAGGCTTTATCCTAAAACAAGAGTCCTAATTTAAGGCAAGTAGATGCAAATACAGAAGTCAAAAATAACATATGTAGTTTGTTCCTGTGGATTGTGCGTGTGCATGTGTGTGTGTGTGTGTGTGTGTGTGTGTGTGTGTGTGTATTTAACATTCTGGTGCAAGGTCTAACTTTTAAAGACTTCAAACAATAAGTAAAATATAAAGTTTAGTTCATCCTTCTCTCCTTCATACACAATAGTCCAACGCACTTGGTACACAGAAAAAGGAACCTATGATTCCACAGAGTACCATCACAGAAGACAGATATTAAATTTTTTGACACACTCTTAGGCTTGTGGACTCAACTAATTGGCTACTGAGAGCTACCAGAAAGCATGAAGAACTAATTCAACCAGATTTGTTACAATGACAGTCAGTCAAATATTAATACTGAGTTTTACCATGCCAAGCACTGTACACCCCACATTAACTCTCTATCTCTGACAATGGCTGTTTAGGAGATGTGGATATGGAGGGTACAGAGGGTGGACACTCTACCCATGGCAAATAATGGTGGAGATCAGACCCAAGGCCACACCTGTCTCATCTAAGCTACTGGCATGAACTGCTGCAGACCAGTCACCTCCCCACTCCCAGGGCAGCAGCTTGACATGTAGACAGAGCAGGACAGAAACAGAACGAAGGCTCCAAAAATGGGCAAATGGAAACTTGCAAGAGCACCCAACATTTGCTACGTATTTACTGTGTGCCAGTCTCTGTTCCAAGCATTTGAACAGATTAACTTTTACAATGCTAAATGAGGGGAGTAGAACTATGAAAAATATACATAAATATAAATAAGATAATTGTTAGTGGTAGTGTAGGATAAATTTGGGCATTGGTATGGGCTTTCTTATTTTACATTTTCCCTGTTTCATCACCTACCATGTAAAATGGCATATTAATAATAATACAAAACTAAGAACATGCTGTCGGGATGGACAATTAATTGGATTAAAAGAGTGTACTTTTTTCTGCCCCCAAGTTTGTGTTATTAATGGGTAATTTAACCACTAGCCACAGTAGGATGCTTCATTTATTAAAAGTGTGGTAAAGAGACGGAGAAACAGAAGACTATCAACATCTGTATTACTTGAGAAAAAGATACAGTACCATTATCTTTATGAAGCTGCAGCTCCATTAGTCAGAATATAAATAGTTATATTTTCTCAAGCATTTTCTTATGGAAAAACAATTCTATTTGAATCTTAGCTTGCACCATCTGTTTTCCTCCCCATGGGGGCTGCTCTTCCATTGTTTCATGTAGGAAAAAAATCAATTTCTGAAAACTGATTTTAAGATTGAGTCCTAGCCATGAACTTCTATTTCTTTCAGGAATCATTTTGTCACATTTTATTTAAATCATCAACATTACAAGTAAATCTTGCCCCCAACACCTGCAAAGATATTCATTTCGAAAAATATAAATAATCCAATTAAGATTGAAGGGTCTCAGGCCAGGGATTTAGCTCAGTGGTTCCGCCACCTGCCTCACAAGTGGAAGGACCTGAGTTCGATTCCCGGTACCGAAAAAAAAAAAAAAAAGAAAAGATTTAAGAGGCTCGTGCCCTACTGACTGAGCTAGCTGGGCACTTCCAGTTCAAAGATTTAAAATGTCAAATCAACTTAACAAGCATTTAATAAACAGCAAACAGCCTAGGTGAGTGATTAAATGCACTATGTTCAGGAGTCACAAGAATTTTGGAATTTTTATTACAGTCATTACAGTTAAGGGATTTTTGTCATGAAACATCACCACCAGAAAGAATACGCAAGGCAGACACTCAGACACCCAAGTCCTAATCCCCTGGTGCAACACATTAACAACCCTCAGATTATGGGCACTGTGTGTGACCCCAGAGAGAGGCCTGTAAGAGCACGGAGCATTACCAATGCCAGAGATGGCACCTAAGAGGTCTTTGTGCAGGCTGTGGTCCAGCGTGCTTCCCTTCTGTGGCGTCACAAGTGCATTCCCAGCTGGCAGAGCAAGGGGCTCATCCTTCACAGTCTGTCAAAGAGGAGAGAGAAGAATCAATCAAAGACGACTGAAAGAGATTCACCAACTGTTCTTGGAGTGTGAGGAAAGGTAGGGACAAGACAGAACAGCCTGGCACGCTCAGTGAGCCTGAGTGGGAGAAGCAGCCACGCAGCATGGATGACGGAGGAGATGGGAAAGAGATCAGAAAAGAGGTGAGTAGGGGAGGGCAGGGGACATTGGGGTGGCGGGGAGGCATAGAAGTCTTGCTCCCTGAAGTCATCCTTTCTCTTCCCCTAGCAGTTCTAGCACCTTTCCCTTGTCCAAGCTCTCATACCCAACTTTTCTTTACACTGTTTCAGAACTTTCCTCCTGCAGTAAAAGCCTCCCTGCTTTTTCTAACTGGAGCACTGGTTTTTCCCTCCCAAAGGAGCCACAGAAAGTTACAACAGAACCAATGACTCTTTCTGGATCCTTGGACCTTAACATGAACTCTCTGTCAGTGGAGAAACTGTATTAATTTTAAAGTTATATCAAAAAGAGGGATTTTTCTTTGATAAAAGCCAAAGAAACACCTTATATTCATTTTTCTCAGGAATGAAACAGGGCAGGGAGGCTGCATTCCATCCTGAGTAATTTATTCCGCTTAGAGAGAGTTAGAGAACATGCGCGAGGAGGCTGATGTTACATTGGGTGAGATCAGTGAGCTGCCTTTAGGACAGAACACCAGGCAAAGACAAAAGCAGAAGACATTCAGCCAGAGGCCAAAGAACACTGAGGACTGCTAGCATCCACCAGGAGCTGAGAGAGACGCATGGGGCAGATTCTTCCCTAGAGGCTCTGATGACGCCTTGACTTGGACTTCTGGCTTTTCAACCATGAGAAATTAAATTTCTGCTCTTCTATGGCAGACAATAAAACAAGCTGTGACCATGTAACTATGCTTACGTACACTGCCTGGGTTCACGGGGAAGGGTGACACATCCCTCACGTTGATCCGCTGGACATTTTCAATAAGTAGCCCAAACAGAGGCAGGTAGAGAGTGGCTATCCTTGCCTGATGACTCTGAAACAAAGATACACACAGTAAGTTTTTCCACAGCTCTGAGATGTGAATAATGACCCAAGTTGGTGTCAGTTATTTGTTTTATTTGGATCCTTCTTTGTAAAGAGAAATATTTGATTTTATTCTAAAATCAAGTCTTAGGGCTATTACCATGAGTTTTCTAATTGGTGACTTTATTATCACTTAAAGTAAAGAACATTTTTCAATGTATACCCTGGGGACCACTCACCCTAGATGCGTATCTGTCATCAAAAGAATGCTTTATCAGCAGGTTCTTGAGCACACTGATGGCAATCACACGGACCTCCCGAAATTCCTGGAGGGCGGTGCCCACTTCCCTCAGTAACAGTCCCACCAAGAAGTGGTTTCTGCAGAACTCATCTGTTAATGAGTAGTCAAGCTGGAGATCTGAAAGGAGGGTAGAAGCTACTTTAGTTAGGGAGGACCTAATGCTCTCTGAATAAAATAAAAACTTAACCCAGCCCACCCTGTGTACATGAACACATGATTAGACCTGGCTTCAAACAGGAAAGGACTAATTTTAAAATGCTGCTCTAATTTTTTTTTTTTTGGGTACCAGGGATCGAACTCGGGTCCTTGCACTTGCGCAGTAGGCGGCAAAACCACTGAGCTAAATCCCCAGCCCTGCTGCTCTAATTTTTAACACATCAAACTCCTATGTAAAAACCAAACTTATATGTGAAGAATTATACTGGATTTTTATTTTGGAACATATAGAATCCTACACAACTATATTAGTGAACAGTTTTCATACCAATTTTTAGAATGTTAAATAGCACATGTTCTATTACAAATATAATTTTTTGTAACTGACAAAGTTACAAAATAGTCACTATACTAATTAATAAATATATACATAAAATATGTAAAGAATAAATATATGTACTAATTAAAAATTAATTAAAGAAATATATGTATTAATTAAAATGTTATTTACATCTTGAGTTCAGTTATCTCTTTCCTCATCATCAATGCCCATTGAGTCCACATGAAACTCAACGTGTTTAAAAAAATCAAATTTGTACAAAATCTATCTATTCTGCTATCACTGAAGAATTTATTTATTGCAGTCTAAAATATTCTCTTACCACTTCTGTATCTCTAAAAGCAAAAAAAAAGAAAATTAATATAAACTAAAACTGAGGGCCAGGGATTTGGCTCAGTGGCACTGTGCCTGTCTCACAAGCACAAGGTCCTGAGTTCGATCCCCAGTACCACCAAAGGAAAAAAAAAAACAACCTAAATTAAAACTGAAATGGACAAAGCACCAAACCAAACTAGTAACTCAGCAGCAAGCTAAATGGCAAAACTCAAAGCCCTTCTGGAAAAGACAGAGGCAAACATGAACTCCAGTGAGGGAGGGTAAATAAAAGCAGCTAACACCACTCTAACGCTGCATACTAGGATTTGAGTTGGTATACTGACTCCATTATTAATGGAAATTCTACAGATCCTTCCCCTTGGACTTTAACCCTATACTGAATAGTTACTTCCAAATCTAACTGAAATATTAACCCCAGTCTTATGAAACTCTTTAGTAGAAGGGAAAGGGTATTTACTTTTCTAGAACAATCACATTCACTGTTTATGATTATTAAACTCATTTTATCCCAACTATAGTTCACAGCTAGAATTCATACAAATCTCTTGGAAGGAAACTATTTATGGCTTAATTGTGCATGTGCTTGAAGACCTGTGCAGACGGCATACACATGTACAGGTGTGTGTGCATAAAAAACTTATTTTTATCAGTGTGGCAAGGCATAGTATCCATATATGGCCCATGCCCACCTGCTTAGGGCAGCCCTCTTTGCTATCAAAAGCACTGAAGTCCACCGAGAGCTTGTGCAAGTCCACAGGCCACCTGAAGGATTTCCGTTTCACTCAGTTCTGCATGACCAACAATTTGGCCCAGCCCACTCAGAGGGCAAGATGGGCATTAGCACATGTTCCCTGCCCAATCTCTGGCATAAAGAGCTCCTCTCAGCACCCAGCAGGGGAAAGGATAGAAGACTGCAGTGCCCAAATCCAGGTGACTGTGAAGTGAGGGAGGGTACAATGAGATTTGGTTCAGGTCAGGGGAGAAGCCAAGGAGCTCCCGGCAGCCCCACAGGCGGTAGGTACTGTGTGACTTCTGGAGAGGAAAAGGAAGATTCCCCAGAGAGAGGCTATGTGAAAGTGAGGGGTGTCAAGGTGGGCATGGCATATTTGAAAAGCTGGGAGTAAGCAGGTATGCCCAAAGTTCGGGGACCCCTGGGGCATGAGACCAGAGAAATGGGCCTGGGTTAGACTGTGTATGTTGGATGCCCTGCTGTCCCCTCAGCCCACGAAGCCTTCTCCTAGACTCATGCATGCTTGGCTCAATTTCTTTATCCCCCAACTGGTATCTGTCCACCCTATCTCAACCATTATGGTTTTTCACATCTCCCTTTCCAAACTATTTTTTTCTCCTTAGTATTTATCCAGTCTCTAAACTTCAGAGTATTTTATTTATATAAAATGGTCAAAGGTTTTCATCCAATTTGTCCACAGCTATATCCCAAAGCCAGATGTACCTGGTGCTGTCTAAGTAGTTTTTGAATACATGAATATCAAATGCAGGGCCACTATTTCCCTGCTTGCTCCTTGTAAGGTTGTGCAAGTGTGTCTGGAGGGAAAATATGTGTTTCTGAATGTCTACGTTTCTCTCTGAATTTCAGAGATGTCATTAATAGTTTGGTGACACCCTTCCACTTTTTCTCCTTTAGCACAAGGAAATGTGAGCATATAGAAAGCATTAAACTTGATGAATATAACCTGACTGACCAAACAAAATTTTTCAACTTCATTTACTCAGTGAAGACAAAGTAACCTCTCTGAGCTCAACTCTCTTTAAAATTACAGAGGACACAGAACAGTTAATAAAGACTCAACATGCAAATGCAAAAAGCATCTGAAAAAGCCATGTTGCTGGCAATTGGGCTGCTGCTATCACTATGGACAAGGGCTATGGAAGTGGGGAAATACATTTTTGGGGTGAACTAGGGCTTTCTTTGTCCTACTTCTTCAAGAAACATCCCAGAGGACCTAGTGACCTCAGGAGCAAGATGGCTCCCTGGGATGTTACAGCAATGTCTTAGCCAGAGTGGAAACAAATCTTCCAGTTTATCATGAGTTTAAGAATTGATTGAAGTACACAGGAAATCCTAAATGAATGGCTTATGTAAGCACTTCAGCAATCACTTGCATTCCTTTTTTTTAGAAGGAGGAAAATGCAAGAAAGCAAGTGTCACATCCCATACCTACCTACAGGAGTGTCATCTGACTCCACAGTTGGTGAAAGCAAAGCTAATTCACAAGGAAAATGGAAGAGTGAAACAAATAAAAATAAACTACAGTAAATAAAATGGATTTGTATTGTTTAAAGAAATTTTTAAATGAAAAAAAGAGTCACAACTGGCATGATCTGTAGTCTGCTAAAAAGTAAGTTTTCATGTAATATTTTATCGATACTTTTTGAAATAGAAATTTAACAAGAAAAAAGTTAATTCATTGATAAAAAAATCAAGAAATTCTAGTACAATATTTGAATGGATACTCATTAAAATGAATGGCTCTCTTTATGGAATGATTAATACATATAAAGATAGATTACCTTGGTATCTTTGAATCCTGCCTTTTCCAAATGGCATCGGTAAGTTCAAAGGAATATAATGTTCATGACTGCACACCACCCGGAGAAATTCAAACTTGTATTCAAAGAGAGTCTGTAGGAAAAAGTGTTTAGTTATAAACTAAATACCTCACTGGCTATTTTATAGGGCCCATGAAAAACTGGCTACTTTATAGAGGTTTCAGCTCCTTGACCCTTTGGGAACTGCATCCTGTATTCAATTTTACAGATTTTAAAATGGCTATAGGAATTTATCTGAAAACAGATTTCATTATACAGTGTCCTCAGCTGACTTATAAGGCATTTCCTACTTATGCTCCTCTTATTTCCATAAAGTATTTCAAGTAGCTTGTAATTATAGATACAGACTCAATACAATAATAAAAAAACTAGTAAGGCAGAGCTTTAAAAATAAAAAACAAGAGGAGAGGCAGATAATTCCACCAGAGAAAGGATACATGGTTAGTTCTCTTGTGAAGTAAGCTGTAACTTTCAACATATGTACTTTTAGTTTTTCAGCTGAGAAGTTATTTTGAGTGCTTGAGAGAAAACCAACTGGAATGTTTCTCATTCTCGATGACTATCCCTAATATCTCACATGTATCAGTGCAAGAAAGTACCAGTATTTCCAAGAGAGGTGTGAGCTGTCCCACTGGAACTGAAAGAAAATTCCCAAGATTGGAGAAGGACAGGTAGATTTCCAGATGGGAGTCAGCAAGACACAAGAACAGGATACAAGAGCCACGCTACCTTGGGGTCTCCAGGAGCAAAGCAGCTGATGTAGTTGTTGATCTGCTTAAAGACGAAGCCCCTGTCCATGAAGGTGAAGCATCTCTGTGGAGCAAGACAACCACAAAGGTCCTTTCAAGCCCAAACTTTTTGGAAATCAGGGTTCTAAACAGCACCCACTGTCAGTAAGTTTATACTTCAGCATAAAAATAGGCCACCAATACTGTCGGAGCACCTGCTCTAGTCATTGCAAGGTAGCTACTTAAAGAGCCCATCTTAGTCACATCTGAGGAAGATCCCACCTTGATGAAGACAGCGAGGCTATGATTTGCATTCTTAGATGCCTCAGGGTTATCTCGAAATTTCTGAGTGATGTGTGGCATCAGCATATTCACAACAGTTTCCACTGCATGGTGATAGGAGGCAGGAAATCTCTGGTTCCTCAATAACTAAAAGAAATTCAAAGCAAACAGTTATTTTATTATGGCTGGGATTCTTTGGGATTAATATACGTCATCCCTGAACTCATTTTTAAAAACCAAGAGTTCTAATCTTATTTGTCTGAAATTACGTAAAATGAATCACTCTTCTCAAAGTACTAATTATGCAAGTGTTCAAATAATTTGAATAAGTGCTATGGATCCACTTTGATAGAATAAAGATCACTTTGGAGGTTGCAAAAATGTGGCACTTCAGTCACTATTCCCAGAGATTCTGAACCAAGAGCTTCACAGGAGAACAGCGAGAAGGGGCAGGAACCTGCATTTTACCTAGCATCTCTGGTGATTCTGATGCCTGTACCTTGCAGAGACCTTTTTAGAGAGCACTGGCTCAGGCTTAAGTGCCACGTATTCTAACTAAAACCACAAAGACTGATGATTGCACAGGACCAGTTTAAAATGTTTGGCAGCAGCCTGCTTCAAACTTATTTTACACAATGATCTTCCCCTCATCATGAATGTTTATCTAAAAATTTACCCTATTCAGCAATTCGCTATAATTTAGCACTGTACATCTTCTACATGTCAGGCAATGTATGTATGTCTTCCACATGTCAAGCAATGGACTACATATTTTTATGTACTTTTCCATTTAATTCTTCTAAGATTCCTGAGTTCAGGCCTCATTTTATGGAGGATCAGAGAAGCTAGGAAATGTATCCTCAGTCACATAACTAAAACAATCAGACTCAAGTCAGCCATGAGTCTAAAGCTTCTGTTCTTTCTGTGATGTGAGACTGTACTGCCTCCTCCTGGGCTCCATACACAGAATAACTTATGGAGAACCCAAGGGTGTAGAACTAAATGCACCATTACATCAATCCATTCATGCATTTAATTCTAACAGCCACAGAGGAGAGTACTGTCATCCCCATCTACAGATGAGGAAACTGGGGGTTAGAGTTCAGTGAAGAGTACTAGTTGATCTTTAACAGCCTTCTTTTTCTGCTCCCTTTTAGTAACTGATTCTCTGGGTCATTCAAGAGCACATGGCTGCCAAGTTTGAGACTATATTTCCCAATATAACTTGTAGTTAAATATTGCCCACATGAGTGAGTTCTTGTTGATGGTCTCTAAGGTTCCTTGTCCAGGCCATGCCCCTAAAAGGAGGTGCTGGTTTTCCACGCTTTTCCCCATGCTGTACTATGTCCTAGTAGTGAGCCAGCTTCTCCACCATGCGGACAGGGTAACACCCTAGGCTGGATAACTGGGTAGAAGGAGGATGAGCCCCTGAATGACCCTGGGGAACAAGCTGCTCCTTCTCTTCAAACTGCCTACCAGTTCATAACTCTTTAGAATATAGAAGTGAATTGTCTCTCGTATTTAAGCCACTATTATTTTGGACTGTTTCAGAGCTGTCAGACTAGTATCACATTAAAAATGTAGTATTTTATAAAATTTGAACTGAGACCTAGATATTTCTGGCATGACAGCATGCATTAGTTTATCCATTAAATACCAGACTCTATTACAAAGCATTAGCTTCATAATAATTTCAATTTTCAAATCAATAGCAAGGCAATCTTTGTAAACTTACATAGACTCGAGAATCCAGCAAGGTAGGATCAAATTAAAAGCAGTATATGAAGTTTAGCTACTTTTCTTTTTTTGGCACCAGGGATCAAACTCAGGTCCTTGCGCTTGTGCAGCAGGCAGCAAAACGACTGAGCTAAATCCCTGGCCCTTAAGTTTATCTACTTTTAAAAACAGAATAGCTGATTTTGAAATTTCACAGGGATTATGTCCCATATGTGTGGGCAATCACTCTACGTCCTGAGGTGTTAGCATTGGTAGATGATCAGACCTCTGGAAAGACCCACTAACCATCAGGGATGACTGCTAGATGCCCAAGCTGGCTACTTCTGAGAAAGCAGTGTCCCAAGAAATGCCTGTGGCCTTCAGACTGAGGCTAAATCAATGGTTACTAAAAACATGAAAAGTAGATGAAGAATTCTATCATGCACGGACTGGGCAACCACCAGGGCACCTGTTGGTCAATATTATTATCACTAAAAGTGGAACAACCAGACATATAGACCTCTTGATACCATGCAGTAGCACCAGCTATGAAGTATATCCTCGCTAGAAAGAAATCAAACCTAAATCAAACCTATGTTCTAGATATAACTACGTTTAAAAGAAACGCAGGGAATATAAAATCATGTTATATACACTGTGGGGTTATTTAGCCAAATATAGAATGTGGGAAATTCTGCTGGACAAATGACTCATTCTCTTCAACAAATACTACACTGCATTAAAACAAGTAAACAAATGAAGAGCGAACAGTTTGAGACTAATTTAAGAAAAAAAGCTGAGAAACACATCAACTAAATGCAGTATATGGACTTTATTTAGATCCTGACTCAGCGAGACCAACTGTAAAATGACTTTCGAAACACCTGCAGAAAAGTGAACATAGATTGAGTGTTACATGACAACAAAGAAATATCACCAAGTTTGTTTGATATAAGGATATATTAGCTGTGTCTTTTTTAAAGGTTGGTTAGAGGCGTTGTACGTCTCCTTCCGGGACCTAAGTCGCCCGCAGTAGCAGGCAGCCCCAGCCGCGTCCCCCCTCAGCGCCCAGAGGACATGCTGGGGAGAGAATGAGCCAGAGGGACACGCTGGTGCATCTGTTTGCCGGGGGATGTGGTGGCACAGTGGGAGCTACTCTGACATGTCCACTGGAAGTTGTAAGAACACAGCTGCAGTCGTCTTCTGTGACACTTTATATCTCTGAAGTTCAGCTGAACACCATGGCTGGAGCCAGTGTTAACCGAGTAGTGTCTCCTGGACCCCTCCATTGCCTAAAAGTAATCTTGGAAAAAGAAGGGCCTCGTTCCTTGTTGAGAGGATTAGGCCCCAATATAGTGGGGGTGGCCCCTTCCAGAGCCATATGCTTTGCTGCTTACTCCAACTGCAAGGAAAAATTGAATGGTGTATTTGATCCTGATTCTACCCAGGTTCACATGATTTCAGCTGCAGTGGCAGGTTTTACTGCAATCACTGCCACCAACCCCATTTGGCTTATAAAAACTCGGTTACAGCTTGATGCAAGGAACCGTGGGGAAAAGCAAACGGGTGCTTTTGAATGTGTCCGTAAAGTGTATCAAACAGATGGACTTAAAGGATTTTACCGGGACATGTCTGCTTCCTATGCTGGCATATCAGAGACTGTTATCCATTTTGTTATTTATGAAAATATAAAGCAAATACTACTGGAGTGTAAGACTGCTTCTATGATAGAAAATGGTGAAGAGTCTGTAAAAGAAGCATCAGATTTTGTAGGAATGATACTTGCTGCTGCCACCTCAAAAACTTGTGCCACAACTATAGCATATCTACATAAAGTTGTAAGAACAAGACTACGTGAAGGAACAAAATATAGATCCTTTTTTCAGACACTGTCTTTGGTGGTTCAAGAAGAAGGTTACGGGTCCCTCTACCATGGTCTAACAACTCATTTGGTGAGACAGACTCCAAACACAGCCATTATGATGGCCAGCTATGAATTAGTGGTCTACCTCCTCAATGGATAGCAGCACAGGCTGCCACACCGCAAGAGGGAAGACCAAAAGATTACAGTGGATCATGGAATATTGGAGTCAGCATGGTGGACAGAAAGAATAGTAGTTTGGCAACATGTACCATAATATGCCTAAGTGGAAGTTTGGTGAAGATAGCTACACCACATTACTTAGTCTTTCAGTAATGTGGAAAAACCTTAGCCACCTCTAAAGGAAATGCCTTTGGAAGCACTCCTTTGTCAAAATTGCCATTTCTCTACTGTGTCCACCAGATACAGTTGTGTTTTACTGACCTATAACATTGAGAGAATAGTGTTTATTCCAAGAGGATTTTTCCAGTCTTCTAAACAATGCCATCCTTAAATATATACTGTACTGTAGATAACATAAATATCTAACTTCTGACTTTTAATTCCTGTAATACTGTAAGATAACAATAATTGGTAGATACTCAGTATTCCCATTTTGCTGAGATGACTTGGCACAATATTTTAATTATTTGGCACCAGTAATCATTGTTTTTGACAACCAAGGAACTGTAGTCTAAACATCTTGTGTATTAAAACGTTTGAGTCTCTTCAGCTAACAGGTGCTTGATGTTTAGCATAACGTAGAGTTCAAATTGTTACCATATAAAACTCACATCATAATACTTTGCAGGTTAAAAAAATTAACCAATAAAATATTGATTCTTGACCATTTCAGTGATTTGAAAAAGAAAAGTTGGTTAGAGATGATACACTAAGGTTTTGATAGATAAAAATGATAAAATTGGGGGGACTTGCTTTTAAAATATAAACAAAAAAGTGTGAGGGTGGATATATAAAGCAAGAATGACAGAATGCTGAGAAATTGTTGAAGCTGAAATGATGATGTGAAAATCATTACACTATTCACTTGACTTGTGTATGTACTGGAACATCTCTTCAATAAATTTTTGTGTTTAAGACACGCTAGAGAATAATAGATATTTATATTCCAACTCATCATTAATGCTGTTTGGTGACTTGGAACTGCTAATTTAGGGCCTTTGAAGGCTAAAGTAGAGCTCTCCCAGCAGTGACAGCTATGGTAAAGAATACTAATTTGGCAATAAACTGAACTAAAGCCATTTAATAAGGAAAGACATACACCTAAAAGTAATAAAGACCTAGGTAATTAGATACTTTCATGGAGATTACTATAAGATGAAATGGAAGGAAAAATCTAGGATAATGGCCTGGTGCCCAGAGTGGTGAGTATATAAGAGCAGCTCAGAGGAGAGGTCCCTGAGACACAGAGACTATGCAGCCAAACAAACCCCAGCTCCTGAGCATGGCCTGCCATAGGGTCTCTCACCAACGCTGCTGTAGCACCCCCACTAGCCTGGGCAACACCATATACTCCAACAACAGATGCTGTGGGTGCAGGGTCTGCCTGCCCCGCACCTGTCCATGCAGGACCAGACTCCTTCAGCCCACCTGCCACATGTCCTGCCCAGTGAGCAGGACACCTACAGGCCATCGTGCTGGCTGCTCAACTCCAGCCGCCAGGCTCCTAGACAGAGTGGGATCTTCCCAAAGACCCAAACCCAACCTTGCTGGAGAGGCCACTGAGGGCAGTGCTGTTAAAGGCAGACTTTGCAGAGACTCAGCAATGACTACCTGGCACCCTATCAGTCATCTGTGCTCCTGATATTCTGCTGCCTAAATCTCAGCTTCCCAGGCGAGGCCTTTGGAGCAGTCCCCAAATGTTTACTTCTGTGTTCCTTACTGTGTTCTTGTACTCTCTGGTGAGTTTAAAGGCCTCTTTTTCTATGGTCTATTTACTGTTCTCTGAGATATAAGAAATCAGACTTTTCATGAACAAACTTGATTTTTTTCTGGCTGTGTGAACAACAGAAGAGGCTGAGAAGAAATTTGCCAATGACGTGTACCAGCACTCAGAAGTTACTTCCCTTATCAGAATCCCTCATTACAACCCCCTCTGTTTATTTTCTTCTACAGCTTTTCTTCCTCCCACCTCCTCAAAATTTTCTTTTTTGAGGGGTGGGGTGTGTACTGGGAATTGAACAGGGTCTCACACTTGCCAGGTAGGCACTGTGCCATGGAGCTACGTCCCCGACCTTCCTCAAAATTTTCATTCATAAAAATTAGTCTATCTCTACTCTCCAACTCAGGTTTCTCACTGAAGGACATGTAGTGGAGGACAACCCTCAACTGTGCTCTGAAATCTGGCTGCATTTGTGGCATGGCCACCCAATGGCTGTTCCCAGCCAACAACTGAGGGTGGCAGGGATGCTAAGGCAGGCTTCTGAGGGACATGAGACTCTGGTGACTGACTCTTGTCTTGGGGACTCTCCAGTGGCCTTGCCTATTGCTTTTAGAATTGCAATGCAATCTAAGATGGTTCCTTCCCTCTCTTTCTCTGTAACCTCGGGAAACGCCTGCCCTGTACTTTGACGGCTCTCCCACCATTTCCTGGGCTACTTCTCATTTTCTTTCATATGCCTTATTCCCCAATAAATCTCCTGCATGTCTAATCTCATCTGGTAACCTGGACTAACACAATCATTTTTTCAGAGAAAAGCTTAGACTTATGGTTTCAGCATTCTATTGCTCACAAATCTATTTCTCTAATTCTGACTATTCTTTTCCTTGCCCAAGCCTGAGACTCCCACCTGCCAGCTGGAATTCCGGCTATGCCACTGTCTTCTGTACCAACTACTTGGTGCCCCAATATCTGTCCTCTTTTCTCTTTTAAAGAAACAGACTTTTAACTGGGTATAGAGACTCCTAGAATAAAGGCTGTCTTCATCAGCATCCTTGCTGCTAGATGTGGTCATGTGACTAAGTCTGGGCAGTGTTGTGTGCAACTTCAGGGTCATATCCTTACAGAGAAAAAGTGTGTTTTCCTCTTCCTACTGGTACCATGTAGATGCGGTGGTGATCCTAGTTAGATCAAGAGAAAGAACAGCACTCCAGGGGAACAAAGCAACAAGATGAAGTTTAAGCTCCTGATAACTTGTAGAAGAGTCTCCATATGAGCTTGAATTGTTATAAGAGAAGAAATAAAATTTTCTTGGTTAAGTCACTGTTATGTTCTGTCACATCAGCTAGACCTATAGCCTAAAGCTTAAGATATTCCAAGCAACTCTTGTCACCTCCCATCTGCCCTGGTAAGCCAAGTCCCCTGCTCTACTGCCCCTCACAAAGCGCTCTCACTCAGCATGTAGGCTGGCCTTTTTTCTCCACCCAAATTTTACTTTACTATGTTCTGTTTAAGCTCCACTCATTGAGGTATAACCTACCTCGATAACAAAAATAATAAAATTCAGATTTTCAGAGCCCAAAAGTCTGGTGAGTCTTGATAAGTGAATACAGGTGTGTAGCTACTACCATAATCAAAAAGTTCATTTTTATTATCCCCATGCCCACACCCTGCCCCTTGCAACACCTGCTCTGTTTTATGTCCCTGGACTGATTCCTTTCCTAGAACATATCCAGTAGGTAGTCTTTCGTGTCTGACTTCTTTCACTTAACATAATATTTTGAGATTATGATCTCTTGAGATGGAGATCAAGTTTTTGCAAGGATGAGTATTTTGTTCCCTTTTGTTACTAAGTGGTATTCTGTTACATGAAATTGCCAATCTGTCTATCCTTTCACTAGCTGATGGACATTTGGGCCATTTCCAGTTTTTTGACTATAATGAATCAAGCTGCTATGAACATATAGGTCTTTGTGTAGATACACGCTTTCATTTCTTTTCACTAACCATGCAGAAAAGGGAACTCTATGTTGGATTAATGGTTCAGTCTCAATAATCTTTCTTATTCATAACACTATTCATCCTCATCTCCAATTCTACCTTATTCTTCTTAATGCTAGATCTTTACTGGCATCAACATAAACTATCATTTCAAAATAATAAAGGTAGAAAGCTAGAAAGAAAGGAAATATAAAAAAGTAATAGATGCATGAATCAGTTCCATATGCTCTTTAAACTCCGGTGAATAGGCAAACTCACTGATAATAAAAGTTTTCAAGACACTCTACTAACATTTACACCTTTTTTGTTTTTAAATCTTATCACTCCTACTAAAGAACCTAGTCTACCTGTCCATGGTCTCTAGTAAATCATCAGCTTCTTGGCTTCAAAGCTCTGCTCTAACTGTCCCAGGCTGAATGTCTTCTTTCTCCAATGACCACGTCAGCTTTCAGGTTGGAGGTGCCCCCTATTCCATTTATATTTCTCCTCTGTACTCTGCATCTCACAAAAAACTTCAAAACTCCCTCTTAGATGGAAGTACGGATATTAATATTAACATTCTGCCTGTTACCCAGGTACAGGTATGTACAGATTGGTTTGGGGGAAGTCCAAACAGTCCATAAAGGAGCTGACTATATCATCCTTCTTACACTACTCAAATAAAAGCTCTTTCCCTGCTCAAGCTAGAAAACAGCTGAAGGCCAAGCAAGTACACACTTACAGGTATGTATTTTTTTTAACCTATGTCAACTTTCCAACCTCCTTTCTTGAAATGCACCTGCGGAATGCCAGCAGTTGGCTTGAGTCAGTGTGGGAGGAGGACACTCAAAACCAGTGTGGTGAAATTATAGTTTCTAAATATAAATGGTGGAAACAAATACCTAAAAAACATTGAACTTAAAATGACGAGAAATGGAAAAAATGGAAATAAAGTCTCTGTGTAAATAGGGAAGGGTGGAGGGGGTAAAGGGAGGGCTAGGAGTGGGGAAAAAATAAGAATCAAGATGTATCATGTAAAGGTACAATTCCCAATGAGAAATGTAATTGTGTTGTATACCTACAATGTACCAATAAAAGAATTTAACAAAAAAAAAATGTTGAACATGAAAGCAGAGCTGGGGGAGGACTTCACAGTAGGCCTCAATGACATTTTATATTTTCCTCAAAAACCACTTATTGTAAATTCCAAGCACCACTCACTTTTTTTTTTCATTAAGTTTATTGGTACATTTTAGGTATACAATACTTACATTTCTCGTTGGGATCTTGTACCTTTATAGGATATATCTTAGTTCTTATTTTTTCCCCTTCCCCTGTCCTCCCTTCACCCCCTCCACCCCTGCCTATTTACAAAGACTTTGTTTCCATTTTTTCCTTTCTCATATTTTTTCTTTTCCCTTCTTTCCTTGCCCTCCTTCTCACTTCCCCTACCCCTTCAGACCTTTTCTTCCTATTTCACATTATCAATTATACCATGTGATCCTTATCTGCACTTTCAGTTTCTCACACCAGAGAAACTCTTTGGCCTTTACACGTGTGTGTCCTATTTATTTCACTTAAGAGTATGGCCTCAATGAAGCACCTCTCACTTTTGAAACACTGAAGTGTGGCTCAGTCACTTATGATCAACTCAAACTATGGAGGGTCAACTATTGTAGTTAAAAAATTGCTTATTACAGATGCTGGTTCAAAGAGAGGCTCTGACTCATATTTTTCCTTAGTCAGTGTAACAAAGGTGCAGTTGGATTGGCGACAAGAAGGTGGAAGCAGGTAGCCACCTCTACCTTCGGTTACAATGCAGCATTAAAAGCAAGCATAAGAATGTGGGATTATCCCTACAATCCCAGCACTCTGGGAGGATGAGGCAGAAGTATTCCAAATTCAAGCCCAGCCTAGGCAACGTAGCAAGACTTTGTCTCAAAAAAAGGGGGTAGGGTGGAGGGAGTGCACTGAAGACAATTCAATGCGAAGGCCTGGGTTCAATCCCCAGTACCACCAAAACAAAACAAAACAAAACAACAACAACAACAACAAAAACAGTGAAAATTTATTCGTCCGTGTAAATACTATGCATTGAGTGGAGTCACCCTGCCACCACTGGGAAAGTATAGAAATGTACATTGACTGCATCAGCTCAACATACACAATATCTCCAAGTACCAACAGATGCCAGATAGAGTACTTGGGTAGAGTACTTGAAGTAACAATAAAAGCATTATCTGCCAGGTGTGGTTGCACATGCCTGTAATCTCAGCACTCAGGAGGCTGAGGCAGGAGTATCACTGTGAGTTTGAGGCCAGTGTGAATTACACAGTGAGACCTTGTCTCAAAAAAACCAAAACCAAACAAATAAAAAAGCATTATCTGGAACCTGTACCAATCCAGGGCCTACACTAACAGAATTGGTTTGTACCTCAGAAAATCTTACTGAGGAAAAAAAAAAAACAAACAAAAACCAAGGTCTATGTTAAAAAGACATCAAAATAAACCAATAAATTTTTAAAATTATAAATTACTATAAATAATCTTCAGGCTAATAACAGAAAAACTCTGAGGGGATTTCCCAAACATTTCTAAGTTAGAGAAATCATGAACAGTGAATGAACTTGTTCCTAGATTCAGAACACTGGAATAGGGGTCTACGACATACAATTTTTAAGATGTAAATTCTTTTCTTATTCCTTTTGTTCTAGGAATTGAATGCTGGGCCTCTGCACTGAAGTACATCCCTACCCCTTTAAAATTTTAAGACAGGATCTCACTAAGCCATTAAGTTACCCACGATGGGCTGGAACTCGAAAATTCTCCTGCTTCAGCCTACAGAGTGCTGGGATTATAGGCATGCACCACTTTAAGGCATAAATTCTTAATAAATATAAGACAAACCCCAAAACAAGTAATTGAAACACATACAGGTCATTAGATCTAAGATATGACGCACACTGCATAAAGGCTTTGAGCTGTGTCAGAGGAGTCCCTGGGTCACCACTGTGTGGGAAGGACAGCTGGCACTCGCACCCCATGGGGCAGAAGCTAGGACTGTACTCTCCAGTGAGAGTGGAAGCTTTCCGAAGTCCAAGGGGGTGTTTTCAATCTCTTTTCAGTGTAAATTACGTGGTGGCTAAACTTTCCCTTTTTGGATGTCAGTGCTCTCTTTTAGGCACAGCTGGACAATATATTTTTTTTTTTGTACCGGGGATCAAACTCAGGACCTTGCACTTGTGAGGCAGGTGCTGGAACCACTGAGCTAAATCCCCAGCCCCATTATTTTTTTTAAAGACTTCTAAAAACTCTCTGAATATTGCTTTAGGACCAGACATAATTAAGTTACGGAGAAGGCTGTGCGTGGCAGCATCTGAATGGTTTGGATACAATTCAGGAGGCAAATGACCAGTTTCCCAGAGCAGAGGTGCTGGAGGATTGTGTCCTAAGGCTGGAAGTGGCAGGGTTTGGCTGGCTGCATGAACCTGGGCTTGTCACTTTGTGGGGCTACACTTCTGTCTATCTCTGTGAGACAAGGGTGGAGCTGGACTAAAAGATACTGGTCAGGTGTCCACCATCCCTGAAGTGCGGTGGTTTAATTTCCTATCATGAGAACACACATACAGTTAACTTCCTTTATTTATTTCCTAACACAGCTCTCAGCAAGATGGTGCTGATGCCTGTTTAGGATCTACATCCTGTGAGTGTTCTCACAAGTGTTCATTCCCTCCTGCACGGTTTCTCACGTGGGTTGTGCAGCAGCTGCCACAAAGAGGGAATCGGCGACTGAAGTTCCCTGGACATGAGGTGCTGACTCCCAGCCCTTTGCCATCACAGTTCTTTTCTCATCGTAGTCTTCATTCTCCTCCTTCAGTCTCAGCCGACTCCCATTTACTCATCAGAACCCATCCCGATCCACTCCTCTTCATGCAATCCTCTTATATTCCTGTGCCCTGGAACACTCTGCGCCCACTTCCCTCAGAGTGCTCATCAGGGGGAAAAGTGACTGTTGATCTAAGTATAGTTTTCCACCTGGACTCCTGAGGGCACAAACCATACCACATTCAAGTTTTTGAGACAGGGTCTTGCTCTGTCCAGGCCGACCTTGATCTCATGGTAATCCTCCTGCCTCAGCCTCTGGAGTGCTAGATTACAGGTATGTGGCACTATGCCTGGCTCCGTTATTTAAGCTGTTTAAGTAACACTTGAGTCTGGCACACAGGAGCTCAATGCATACTTGCTAAATAAATCAGTTATAAGTTTTAGTACCTTAAGGGATCATTTTCTCTCGAGTGATTATATTTATTCAAGGCTGAAAATAATGAAAACTCCACTAGGGCCTTGTTATGGGCTCAACTGTGCCCCCCCATTCATATGCTAGAGTCCCAACCCTGAAATATCTACTTGGACACCGGGTCTTTAAAGAGGTGATTAAGTTGAGTGACTGGTGTCCTTGTAAAGAGGGATGAGAACACAGACCTACACAGGAAAAAGCAGCACTACAAACAGAGGAGCGGCTTCAGAGGTAATCGACCCGCCCATCAACACCCTGACCCAGGACAGCTGAGCATCTCAACTGTGAGATCATGAGTTTCTTCTGTTTAAGCCACCTGGTCCCTAATACTCTAGCAGGACAGACCTAGAAACTAATACAGGATATAATCTTATTCTGTACCCAACATTTTTAACAGGAAAGTAACATATTCAAGTGTGTGCATGCGCGTATCTGTGTCTGTATGTCTGTGGGCATGCATGCTTAGCTACATACTGCCAAGAAGACAATCTGCTAGCTTTTTCCTTGGCAGGCAGTTCTGGCACGATTTAGATGGTGCATTTCTCTTTGAAAGTAGAGCCCACTGCCATCTGGCATCTCCTTGTGCACTAAAAATTAGAATCTTTAAACTGGATTTAAAAGAAAAAACACAAAAAACCAAAAAGGTTCCCCTGGTCAGGCAACAGCATCTACTATACCGGAGGAAAATACAGCTTTTAGGTTCTGAACCATCAGTCTTCTGCCCAGCAAAATCTCACAGCCTTTGCACGACTTCCTCTGAGCGTCCAGACTCCTGGGCAGAAGACCTAGATCTTGACCCTCTGACCCTCCCTCCCTCTGCTTCTCTCTCCTACCTGTGAGAACTGCAGAACAGGTTCACTGTGAGAACGTGCAGCCCCACAGCTCACTGGCCTATGCGCCCTGCATGGCTCCCCTCCTTTCAACCAGGCCCTGCACCTAGCTACCATATGGCCACAATTCATTGTCACAGGCACAGCTCCAGGACTCCCGTCTCAGTTGGAGCTCTTCAACCATCAAACCCACACAGCAACACTGCTGGGTGTGTTTACTGAACTGGAACTTTAGAGAAATGTTTCTACCCAAGTCATACCTTGACAGGCTCAAGCCCAGAGACAAGACCAGTCATCTGAGGGACTAGGCTCATTAGAACCAAGGGACAGCATGAGACAGGAGGAACCAGGGGACAGGCCCACAAAGGGACACACATCTAGACACCACCAAAAGGAAGCACCAAGGGATACAGAAATTGGAGATTGGACATTTGCCCCAAAGTGATGGATTATCTCAGAGTCCGTTAACCAGCTCTAGAGAACAGGAGATTCATGAGACGCTGTCATCTAAGCCCCAGAGAAATGTCTACAATGGTCAAGACACTTAACAAATGCCAGGTAACAGCATTTAAAATTAAGGCTTAAAGTACTATTCCCATTTTAACAAACCTGAAAACTCTAGGCCAGTCAAAAGAAAAACATACTTTTCTTTGGATTTAATGACATTAGTTCTGGAACACAGCATTGAGATAGCCTAGTTTCAAAACCTAGATCCCCCCACTCATAAGCAGCATGGGCTTGGCACATTCTGACCTCAGTTTCCTTATCTATAAAATGAGTAGGAAAAGTATCTCCCTCACAGGAGAGTCATAAAGCTATAATATTTTATTACTTGTAAAGCAATCAGGATAGTCCCAGAACTGGCACATATAAAACAGTCAGAAATGTTAGCTGCACACACAATGAAGGAGACACAAGCCTCCACATGGAGTAACATACCTTAACTTTGGAGTTTTCTATCAAATGCCGAGCCATGGATTTTATCAGCACATCAAAGAAAAACCAAGAATACTGAAAGAAAAAGAAAAGAAATAAGTCCCCAGTGAGAAAAACAAATTAGTAGGTAAGAGGTGAACTCTCTTAGGCTGACAGCGGTATTAGTCAGAAGTAGCTATGACCCTGAAACACAACTGAACCTTTTGGCAAATCATCAGGCCCAAGAGGAGACTGGCAGGTGTTCTCTGCTTGGGCAAGTTCAACAGTAACCCATCCCACTGGGAAAGTGCTGGGCCCCTCAGCAAGAGGCACTGCTGGACTATCCACGCAGTCTTCCTCTGTGTGGAGCTCTTGCTTAGTGACACTCTAAATATATAATCTCTAAATCACTGGCCTCCACTGACAGAATATGACTTAAGAGCCAATGCAACTGTGAATGTGGTAATTCTTTGAAGCTCCTATCTGAATACACAATTAGCAAGGCTGCAATTGGAGAACTAATTTTGTTATCACTCTCTGTGTTGCCTAGGCTGGTCTCAAACTTGTGAGCTCAAGTGAGTTTCCTGCCTCAGCCTCCTGAGCAGCTGGGACTACAGGCTTATACTTCCATGCCTGGTGGTCCTTAACTTACTTACTTCTAAACTTATACATAAAAACATACAAAGTGTACATGTTAATGGAGTTCCACATAACATTCTGATATTTTTACATTGTGTAATATTTAAATATAGTTAAATCTATCTAGCTCTTCATCATTTTCATTTCTACAGTGAAAACTTTCAGAACTCCTCATTTTATCTTTTGAAATGTACAACACTTTATTGTTTTCTAGTCACCTACTGTGCAGTAGCACCCAGTAGTTGCTTCTATCTAACTGTAACTTAATACCCATTCATCAACCTTTCTCCATTAATCTGTTTAAATAAAGTGTTTCACTGGATATCTATCCTACGTACCTTTAGGAGTTTGTTGCTCGTGAGGAAATCGGCAGAAGGCTTGAGAATGGTGGTCATGGATTTAGTCAGCTCTTCATGCACTGTCTTATATTCAGAAGCAATATATGGCTCAGCCTTATAAGCATACTTGGAAGAAAAGAGAAAGAGACTTTACTGCTCTGGTTCTCCAGGTTGGGCTGAACACTGAGGCTCCAAAGAATGGAGATCAGGGACCAAAGTATAATTTCATGGGTGGGAGAGAGGAAGGCATGGAAACAAAGGTGGGAAGAGTGATTGTCATGTGACAGAAAGAGAGCGCCCAGGATGTCTTCAGGGAGCCCACTGGGTAAGAAAATCATCTGACTCAGTCAGATCAGTCACCATCTAGCTTGTAACTCCATCCATGAGAGGAACTTCAAGGGATGTGTCCTGCAACACTGGTAACTGATATCCTCAAGCATCCCAACTTTGTTTTTTAAACTATCACATGGCTGTAATCCACAAAGCAGACTTATTCTGAATAGAACACACATATCTGCCACTATGTATATATGTAATGTTGTACATAAATAAACAACCTGTTGATATTTGTCCTACTGACATCTCTTGCGGTCCTACAGAGTCAAGTCATTTGATTGTGGCCAGAATTAGCCTCTCTTGCTTAGGAGTAGCCATTTGCTGGAATTTTGTGTGGAAAAAAGAAAAATGAAGAAGACTAAATTTACCAGAGGCCTAGCCAAGAGCAACTTAAAATTCTTTAAACTTCTACATCATTTGAGTCACTTTACTTGTTCAAAGGATGAAATTAAATAAAGGAAGCAGTGGCTGCCTCTCTTCATACTTTCTCTTGTCCAGGTACAAGCTCCGGCAATAGGGATAGGATAGAAAGGATAGGTAGTAAGTTGGAAGTACATCCCTAAATAACAAGGCTTGTAAAGAAAAAAAAAAAGTTCTTAGAAGGAAAATTGGAGAGCCACAGATGTAAATAATCAGAACAGTTAGTTTTACATACCTTAACATATGACCTCAAGTGGCTCTCCAATCCTTCCTCATGGCACTGGGCAACCACGTGAATAATGACCCTACACACCACAGGAATGAATAAAGCAATGAATAGTAATGTGAAAATGGAAACATTTCATTATTATAGCAGTAGTAGTAGAACAATGATGATGCTACTGTCACTTAGGAAACAAGGAGACAAGGAATTAGACGGGGTCCCCATGTATGGGATCAAGACATTTCTTCAATAAATGTTCAGCACATACTAGCATCCCGGATATGCATGACTGTGCTCCAGATGTGGACAGACTGGAAGCGAAGAAAAGTATCCATCCATCCACCTCCCTTACCTAGTCACATTAACTGCGACTTCCTCCTGGGTGGCTCTGGTGAGGACTCGGAATAGCTGGTTTAGGATGGTGGGCAGGAAGGCGATCATCACATGGCCTTCCATTGCATGCAGACTCTACAGACAAGGAATGGTGAAGTTCACATTATTTTTTAAAACGTAAACCAGCCCAAAGTAATTTCTTAGTTTCACAGAAAGATGGAAGTACTCCCCCTAAAATGAATGGAAGGCTCAGGGGGTTGTAAAACGGCTCCCAGTGATGTCCATGTCTTAATCTTGAGAATCTGTGAATGTTACATGGCACAGGAGAATGCTAATCAGTTGGACTTAAACTAGGGATTATCCAGATGAGCCACTGTAATCACAAAAGTCCTTAAAACTAGAAAAGGAAAGCAAAAAAAGAGTCAGGGGAGCTGTGACAAAGGACAAATGTCACAGGTGCCATGCTGCTACTCTTGGATGGAGAAGGGGCCAGGAGCCATCATGTATAAAAAACCTCATTGTCTAATGTTTTTTAACATGTATATGTATGTTTGTTCCTTGCCTAAACCAAATCAATCTACCCTATTTTTCATATTTCTTACTTGGCCCCACACCCAGAAGGCCCGTAGCTAGTTAAGTTTTCCATTCCAAAATGCTTCCCCACAATTATGTTCAGTTGAAAGTCCCCCACATGAACTCTATTCTTGCTCTCACTGCTCAAGTGACTTCAGGAGCCTCTCTAACTCCTGCACCAAGCTGGGAATGGTTAGGTGTGTTATTTCTCTGATTTATCCTCCTAGCATGCATTCACCAAATTCACTTTATCTCCTACAGTGAACTATAATTCCTTAAAGGCGGAGGACTGCTATGGTTTGAGTATGTTCTTCCAAGAGCTGGTGTTGCAAATTTAATACCCAATTGCAACCGTGTTAGGAGGTGAGGTTTAACAAGTAGTGATCGGGCCATGAGGGTTCGGGCTGTATGAATGCATTAATGATGCTACTAGAGGGGTGGATTTGAAATGATGGGAGTGGATTCTTTATAAAAGGACAAGTTTGGCACTGTTTCGCTCTCTTTCTTCTCCTCTCCTCCACCCAACCTTGCCCTTCTGCCTTCCACTATGGGATCATCAGGAAGAAGACTCTCACCAGATGCTGGGACTAGGATCTTGGGCTTTCCCTCTAGAGTTGTGAGAAAATAAGTTTCTGTTCTTTGTGTAAATTACTGTCTTGGGTTTTCTGTTATGGGAGCACAAAATGGACTAAGACAAGGACTGTTCCTTCTGTGCTGACACTGCTTGATACCCACAGAGCACTCCACAGAAACCTGTCCCTAGTGAGTGGCTTTACATGCATGAGAAAAAATATGTTTGCATGGTCCAACTTTGAGAAGAGAATACATAGGATCAGTACAAAAGACAGGAGCAGTGCTAACTCTACTTCTTGCCTCTAACACTACATTGAAATCATCATTATGAAAGTACCTAGACGACAACATCCTTCCAGAAGGTTTTCTGGTTGGATGATTGATTATAGCATTGGGGATGGAACTTAGGACTACTACCAAGAAGGCAACTACTCTACCACTGAGTGACATCCCTGATACCTCACAGAAGTTTCCAAGGGCCAACAATAACACTCTTACTGAACAGAAAACCCAACCTACTCCAAACTCATTAAAAAGGGGCTATTAAGAAAGCCACAGATACCTTAAGGTATTTTACAAGTTCATTCCCTACAGCCTGAGCTCCAGATTCAGTTTTCTGACAGTACTGGAAAAAATTATGTAAATGCTGATCCTGGGGGAGGGAGAAGAAAAGTCTATTAGTATGCATATTATCAAGCATGCATAATTTTCTTTTAATACTAGGAAATTGGTCACATTAAAATAACAGCGATCCTCCAACAAAGAACTGCTGAAAAATATTACTTCTACTAGTCATTTATATTACTACAAATGAGCACGTTTTATGTACTTTCCTCAAATAAAGATCTGTAGGGTAAAAATATCCATATGACATAACAGGATTCTGTTTAACAAAAAAATACAACATGAGTCACAGAGCAATCACTGCTAATTTTTACAGAGTAGCACGCACCTGTGTATACACTGTAGAAACTAAATGAGTTGAAACTTTCAACAGTGGTTTTCCTCCATCGACCCATTTAATTTCTGGACCATAATGCTGAAAAAAATAGGCATAGAAAAAGTCCCAACAGATAAGTTATCTTAGCTTAATATGACCATCAGTGAGGGGCTGAGGGATTAAAGGCTCAAAGAGCTTTAGTGACGTGAGAGCTGTGCCTGGCTACAGCAGAAGTGCAGCCAACACTGACTTCTGCACACCTTCTTTCCTAAGTACAGTGTTTTCTGACTGGGTTTTTCTAAGTTATCTTTTCTCTTTAGTGGCAGGTGTGTGAGTTACTGTCCATTTAATAAGGAAAGGGTCCTATTTCACCAGTATTTTTACCAGACTGAGTTCAGGATTCTGAAAGAGACAGTACAAAGTACCAGACATAGCAAATAGGACATAGGTACTCTCCATATGGCCTAAAGGTCAATCATTTATGGATACTTTAACTTCTGAGCCCTTCATTTTAAGTTATGTTCAGACTAAGAATTCTACCTAAAGTTGTATGGTTTGCCTTTCTCTTGGAATACTTTATTATTTGTCCATAATATGGACAAATTTGCCATTATTTAAGTACTGAGATACATTAAAAGAACAGTTACCTAAGCATGTTACAAAACTGAAGTCTATAAAATTTAAGATAGCTAAAAAAATGTAAAGCCAACAGACTAATTAAAGGAACCTGAGGACACTAAGGTTTCATGAATCAGAATGAGCTACCATGAGAGTGAGGGATTTTAAAAAAATAGATTTACATTAAGCTGGAAGTGTAGTTTGTATAACCTTAAGAACTCAACTTTGAATATGACTACTTTGCAGAAATAGGTTTCTATCTTATCCAGTGTCTGCTTTGTTATTTTCCTTGTTCTCTTCTGAAGGAACTGGGATAACCAATCTTAAAATCCTATACCCTGCCCATCCCAAGCTCCTGGTATCCAAGGTAGCCAGATGGAAGATTAGCTGAAACAGGGATGTGCTGCTCATTAGTCACCACTCTTCCGTCCTTCAGGAGAGGAAGCCAGGAATAGCCAACTGTTGAAAACAAAAAACAAAAAAATTCACTGTAAGTATAACAAAAGCTAATACAAAATTGTCTGACTTTGATAACTAAATATCAATTAGAGTAACAAATTGTAAAAAGCTCTTGAATATGGTCTTTGAAGAGCATTTTCTACAATGTACTTTGGCCTCTTTGACTATAATTCTAAAATTTTATTTTATAAAAGCTTACATATATGCAACCCTGGGATGCTATTTTTGTGCTACGTAAAATTTAATTGAAATGTCTTTTCACAAAAAAATGCAAATCCAGGATCAAAATACAATTTAAGAATCTAATGTGTAAATTATCAAAAAAAAAAAATCAAAGGAATGATGAAACTCGCAACCTTGTGTTTCAACAACATCTTTCTTCTTTGTGCTTCCTTTACTTGAGTT
This sequence comes from Heterocephalus glaber, assembly GCF_053883595.1. NCBI lineage: Eukaryota > Metazoa > Chordata > Mammalia > Rodentia > Bathyergidae > Heterocephalus > Heterocephalus glaber. Next base: position 173,673 of record NW_028258359.1, on the reverse strand, counting down.
GTCACAGCTGACATGGAAGAATGTGAACAACAAGTGGTGCTTTTCATGAAGCTGGGTGGGCAATTCTATTTTAATCTGCAGGAACACAAAAACCAACCTTTTCTTACATTCATAAAGATCAAAAATTTTTGGTAAAAACAGAGATATGTGTCACCAGATGCACGAATGTGAATTTCTTTTCCAACTGCTTTTAACATTTGCATTCAAAGACACTTGAGCTGTAAATTGTGCCTACAGAGAAATGAATCATGAATTCACTGATCAGAAACAGAAAAGGGTTGTTGGTTGTTTCATTGCTAAAAGTATCGGAAAACACATGACAGTAACTACTTTACCCACTTAACACAGCCTCAGCATATGAAAAAGTAGAGCAGAACACTGCAAAGTAGGATTCACATGGCAGTTTTACTGAACTAGTTGACCCTCACGTGGGTCCACTTACATGCAGGATTTTGTTTGTTTTTAATTTTTTTCATTAATTTTATTGGTACACTTTAGGTGTACAATATGCTGACATTCATTACTGAGAATTTGTACCTTTACATAATATATCTCAGTTCTTTGTTTTTGTTTTATGGTGCTGGATCCCGAGGCCATCCCCTCACAAATGCTAAATACACACTCTACCCCTGAGACTCGCAACAATTTAAAAACACTTGCAGACAAATTATAGCCTGGAAATACTAAAAAAAATTAGGAGAACGTTAGGTATTTCATCAATGCATAAAATATATGTATATAAAAACTGATTTTATCATTTAACAACCATAAAACACATACAAATCTATTATGAAAGTTAAAATTTATCAAAACTTGAGATACACTGAAGATTGTACATGGCACCATTCACAGTGAAGAAAAATGTAAACAAATATAAAGATGCAATATTGAATTACAACTATATAAAATCAACTGCAGTACATACTGCAATTTCATGGCCACCTCCTGTCACTACTGTGGTGTTGTTCACTATCTACTTAAAATGCTGCGTGATGCTCATCATCTCTACATGAGCAGTATCTCTCCAGTAAACTGTGCATAGCAGTAAAAAGTGATCTCTCATAGTTCTCAAGTATTTTACACCATATATTACACAAGACACAAAAATATGTGTTAATCCATTATTTATGTTACTGATAAGGCTTCCAGTGCAGCAGACTAATAGTTAAGTTTTTGGAGATCAAAAGTTAGACATGTATTTTTGACTGCTGGAAGGCATGTTGGTGCTCCGACCCCTGAGGTTGTTCAAGAGTCAACCGCATATTCAACTTTTATATAAGCAACCCCAAAGATTAAAAAAGGAAGATTCTCAGGTCCAACAAATACGAAATTCCTGCCAGAATATTAGTTGTGGTAGTAATGACTGATCTATCACTTTTTCTTTTCTGTATTACTTACATTTTCTAAGTATTAATTTTTTTTTTTTTTTTTTTTTTGGTACCGAAGATTGAACTCGGGACCTTGTGCCTGCGAGGCAGGAGACGGAACCACTGAGCTAAATCCCTGGCTAAGTTTTAATTTTTTTAACAATAAAGATGTTACTTCAATAATGGGAAAACCATGTAAAACAAATACTTGATTTAGGTCTATTGCTATAATTCCAGTGTGGTACATAGCTTCTCTTGAATTTTGCTATGTCAGACATATAACTTGATGTCTCCCTTAGAGCTGGTCAAACTGAGTCTTCTCTTGAGGACACCACTTACCTCATCATAAAATTCTGGGTTTTGGTGATGGTGTAAAACAGCAGCAAGGGCGCTTCTTGTGAACACTGGGCCTCCAGGTCTGCCATAAATGCACTAAAATAAGAGTTAACAAGGGGAAAACACCAGGGTTTCAGTAGTAGAGTAAGAAATGAAACTCAGATGTGCTGTAAAGAAAGTGGTGCTTCTCCGGGATAAACCTTGGGTAGACTTGCCCTGCCTATGAGACTCCAGGCCCACTAACTTTCAACTTTCGGGTCCAGGTCACCTGCAAGGGCATCTCTAGGCACACTTATCTGCTCCCCTTCCTACTCACCCATGCCTGGGTGACACTCTGCTTACTGTTCCCTTTCATGCTTTCACACTTTTGCTTAAACAATCCCTCTGTCCAAATAAGCTTTGCCTCTGTGTGCACCAAGCAATGCCATGTGCATTCTTTAAGAAGTTGTTAACTCCTTCTCTTGTGTCTTCTCAGCATTTTTATACACTGATTCTTCAGTTTTGTCCAAAAAACTACTTCAGTACTTTCTAGGTGCCAGGAGTTTCCCTCACAACTGTGTTTCTCACTGTAGTTTATTAAGGATAAATATTATATTCCTTTTTGCACCTTTGTCTCCTCCCCTTTTTAGAAAGATATTTTAACCTAGTAAAGAATTTGGACTCTGGAACTAGACTGCTTAGATTTAAGTCAAGTTCCCATATATGACCCTGAGCAATTTATTTAATTCTGTGCATTCATCTTCTCATCTAAAAAGATGTATCTAAATAATACCTAACTCAAAAGACTATTATGAGAATCAAAAGAATTAAGCACAAAAAAGAACAGTGCTTGGAATATGAGCAGCATTCAGTGAATGTTACCTACAATCTACTGCTATCATTTCTTTTCTACTACAACATACATTTAATAAAGATTATCTGCTGTGGATCTATTATTATTTCCATTACCAATATTATTCATATTACATAATTCTTAGCACCCACAATATACCTTTTTCAGAGTAGGTGCAAAATCAGTGTTTACTGAATTGAATATATATAGAAAATTTCATCCCTGAAGAGAATAATAAAAGATAGTTAGGACTAAGGACTTAGGTATTCAATAGTCTGTAAGATTCAGCATATGTGGTTGTACACATTAACATCATAGTTTTTTATTTGTTATCAATTACAATGCTTTAAAATTACCTTAGGTGTATAGCATCATCCAAGTGCACTTCTTCTAAAATGGAAAAATTAGAATACAGATAATTATAGTATACATAAAAAAAAACCCCACAAACCTTCAAGGGCTGAGAGTCTTCCTCATCTGAATCTTTGAATTCAATGCAAATTGCAATATTTCTGGCCTGTAGCAATGTTTAAAGAAACAGAAATAAGAAAAAAAATCAGGATATATAAATATGTATTTAGGAAGCAAAATCCGAAAGGAGAGTTTGATATCAAGAATGAACTGGCAACCTGCACACTCACCTTGGCAAAAGACTTTTGACTGTCATATTTCAAGTACTTAGGATAAACATAAAGGTGATTGTTGTAGATGGTGTAAGGCTGAGTGTGTTTTGGTATGCAGGGTACAAATTCCTCTACTTCAAATGTGATTGGAGTCTTAGTACAGGGTTCAAATTGCTTCGTGGGAATGTATGATGAATTAACATAATCTGAAAAGATATTTAAACAGTCCAAACTAAGAGAAAAACCAGCCAAGCAAAAGTTTTGTGTGCTTATTAAACAAAAAGAACACTTACTCGGGAAGTCTGAGGAAACATTATCAATTGTAATGTCTAGATTGCCTAAAATTACTGGGAGTTTAGCCATCTTCTCAGGTCTACAAACAAAAGAAGAGAAAAAGCAAACATTTATAAATTAGGTAAACTGCGAAACCTAAATCCTAGAGCAGCAGTTCTAAGAGAAGTGCATTCCAGTGTATGACACCCACAAGGGCAATTTTAAACTTCACAGTACCCACATGAAAAAAAAAAAGTAGAAACAGGTAAAATTAATTATAATACTACATTTTATTTAACCCAAATGATCCAAAATATTATCATTTTGGTATGTTATCAGTATAATAATATGCAAAAAAGTCTTCAAACCAGATGTGTATTTCACACTTGGAGCTCATCCTAATTCAGACTTTCTGTATTTCAAGCACTCAATAGCCAAGCAAGGCCTACAGCTACTGTGCTGCACAGCACAGGTTTACATAAAGAGTATCACCAAAAGAGTTAAAATTAAAGCATTTCTGAAGCACACCAGCCTCACCATAATTACATGGCTTATTTAGAATCATCAACATGCCCAACTAGACAGCATCTTGACTCCACTGGCTAGCAAAATGCTGAGTACAGAGCTGATGCTCAATGAAACTATCTGCATTTGGCCTGGCTCCATCCAACATAGGATCTCCTCTGATGTTCCTGACAAACACTGTTACCACTGCTACCTTTCTGGTGCCAAGGTAACTTCCAACACAGTCATTTCAATACCTGGCTGCACTTCCTCATAGCATGGTGAAATTGGCTTCTCTGAAACTTCTGCTCATCAAGGCGGCTGCTTATGTTCCTTAATCTTTCAAACACCTGTAGCTACCACACGTTCTGAAGTCCTCCATTCTCAGCACCTTTGTACCTTCCCCCAATGGCACTTCTCTTCTAAAAGAATGTGCCATTTAAATCTAGGTACCTAGACCTACACAGATTAGGCACGATGGTACAGTATGACCAGCTGGGGTGGGACAGCTATCTGGTACGAGCAGTAATTTATTTACTAATGCAGCCCAAAAGCCCTAACTTTTGGTAGACACGTACCTAGTGACCTACATTAAATTTATAATCACCTAAAACTCCTAAATCTGTTTTTACTTGCTTTTACTATCAAGCTACATCTCTCTGACCTGTGGTTATACAACTGTGTTTGGACCTCAGAATAGGGTTTTACATTTGCCTTGATGAAATTTTATCATCTTTTTTTTTTGGTACTGGGGATCGAACTCTGGACCTTGCGCTTGCAAGACAGGCGGTGGCACCACTGAGCTAAATCCCCAGCCTATCATCTTTTTGTTTGAGCCACTTTTAGTTGATCAAAATCCCCCTAAACTCAAGTTCTAATATCTGACATATTAGGTCTTCTCAGCAGCTTTATGTCATGAAGACATTTAATCAGCACATTATATTCTCCTAAGCATCATCAATGAAGATATTGCACGGACTATTGCTAAGAACGGGCTCTTTCTGAAATCCCCAGAGGCCCATTTACAAAGAGACACCAGCATATTAATCACTCCCCTTGGCATCTGATTATTCCCACAATTGAACTGCCCACTCAATACATAAACACTTCTCTGATTTGTCCAGAGGGTATCATGGTATATACCTATGGTACATTCTGCTGAGGGCTTTGCATTCCTCTACTGCACCAGCTGAGCAACCCAAATTAAGAGAGGAGAAACGTGATTAGGATGACTAGTTCATCATAATGTGACCTATTCCTAGAAAACAGAATGCATCTGGATGGTTCTTCATAAGCCACCTGAGAAATCATTTCTTTGTTTTTTAAAAAAATATATATTTATTGGTACATTTTAGGTATACAATACATTTACATTTATCATTGGGTGTTTGTACCTGAACATGATGTATCTTAGTTCTTATTTTTTTCCCCATTACCTATGTGCCCTTCACCCCCACCACCCTTCCCTATTTACACAGACTTTGTTTTCTTTTTTTTTCTTTCTCATACTTTTTCCTTTCCTTTCTTCCCTTTCCCAAAATCAATCTTAATGACTGTAATGATTAATTTTATGTGTCAGTTTGACTGGGTCACACGATGCCCAGAAGTCTGATTAAACATCTATTGGGGTATCTGTGAGAGTGTTTCCAGAAGAGATTAGCTTTGGAATTGCTGAACTGGGAAAAGCAGATGGTCCTTATCAATGAGGTGGACCTCCTTCAACGGCTGAGGGCTGGAGTAGAACTCAAAGGTAAGCAGAATTGGATTCACCCTTCCCTTGCCTGACTGCATAGGCTGAGACAGCCATCTTCTGCCTTCATAGTTCTGGTCCTCAGGCCTTCAGATCCAGACTAGAATATTCATACCACTAGTTTTCCATTTCTTAAGACTTTGAACTATATCACTGACTTTCCTAGTTCTCCAGCTTCTAGACTGTAGGACTTCTCAGGCTCCGTAATCATGTAAGCCAATATTTCATTTTAAACCTTCTCATCTCTGTGTGTGTGTGTGTGTGTGTGTGTGTGTGTGTGTATGTGTACATGTGTGCACTACTGATTTTGTTTCTCAGGAGGGTTGTGAGCAAGACAATTTTCTGATCAGAGTGTTTCCAGAATTAGTTTTGACTGGCAAAGCAAAAGTAAAAAACTTGTTTTGCTGCACTTGCTTGGGTAACATATGCATTGGATTTGACCAAATACTGTATTCTCTGCTTGAGTGTCTGGAAGAGCCAGTGTATTGCATTTGAAATGGAGAAAAATGCCATTTCCTTGTTCTGTTCCTTCCTTTCTCCTTTTATTGAGTACCGATCACAAGCCAGGCACTAAAATGACACTGAGTATGTTATGGCAAGCAAACATTGACATGGCTCCTGCTACTGGAAAGCTTGCATTCTGAAGAATTATTTGACACATGAAGAAATGCCCACATAAATAAAAATGTCTCTTACACTTAAAGAATGCAACTGGGGATGGTGGAGGTGTTATGAGAAAGAATAACAGCAGGGTCTGACTAGTATGGAGCTGGTAGTTAAGGAAGGGTTGATGAAAACGTTTTATTTGCGGTGAGAGATAAATCATTTCTTTTAGAGCATTGCAAGTAACATCAAAGCTCAGTAGACAACGTATTCAGCTTTTGGTTTTACTTTCATTGTTTAAAAGTTCCTATCTCAGGGCAGGGGATTTAGCTCAGTGGTTCCATGGCCTGCCTCAAAAGCACAAGGTCCCAAGTTCGATCCCCGGTACCAAAAAAAAAAAGTTCCTATCTCTTGTTTCTAACATTCCACTTACATTAATGTTATCTATTAAGCAGTCTCACATGTAACTTTTTGGTGTATCTCAGAATCTTGTTTGTCTGAATCAGGACTTCCCTAAAGATCCTAAATTTTTGCTTCCTTACTACCAGAAACTGTGTTGAATTGATCTATCTTGCTCCATCCCCAGCTCTAAGTTGCAAAATCTCTTTCTCTCAGGGTCTTTCATTTTCACTTGCCTTCTGTTTACACTAGAGTTTAAACGAGGAATTCACTGAAATCCTGAGAGATATAATGGTCAGGAAGGCAAGTCTATTTCTCATACATTCTGCCTTTGGTTAAGATTCTGTCCAAGAGACCTCCAGATACAGCCCAGCATAACCCTACATTTTGCCTCTGGGCCCACTGGCAGGAGGAGGGTCAGTAGTGTTCTCGACAGTCAATTCCTGTGAACTTCAACTGCCTCCCACGGACTGTGCACTTCCTTTACACAAAGCTCTTTAGAGGAATTAATCCTCAGTTGTGTGAGCTTCTATGCAGGCACACATTCTCTTGAGATGAAATTCTTTGCTTCATCTCTTCATTTGACCAATTTAATACTGTAATGTCTCATAAGTACCAAATTCCACAAAACTACAGAAAAAATTGTAAAGTTGTGCCTGCTTCTGAGTTAGAAATAATGTTTATTACATATAAACACATTTTACATTTTTGAGAGAGGTGGACTTCTAAGTAAACTAATTTTAATTAAATAACCTTGGCTGGAAATCTTTCTACAATGCATATGTACTCCCGTGTCTAGCTATATGTTTTATTCTTTTCTTCTCTCTGCTGAGACATTTTTCTTCTAGTTGCTGCTTTTACAGATGCATTATTTCCAAGCAGAGACCTGAGCTAAGTTCTGTACCATATAGGCTGTGAAAGCTATTCTACCAGCTTTAAGTTTTCAAAAACATAACCTTAAACCTATTTCAGAAGTTTATGGTTTCTGCTGGACCTTGCTTATTAAAGTCAAAACCTCATACACAACAGAATTCAACTACCTTTTCTACATGCATTTCCACACTCCTATTATGCGTGTCTGTGTTACACACAGTGAATTCTCTCATTACTGGGGTCTGACTTGGGCTTTTTGTTTTTAATGCTACGAAGTATGTATACTTTATGCAAAATTCATAAAATAATACTGACACAACACCCATCTTAAATTGCATCAATTAGGTAAGTGTGAGATCAATTAGGTAAGTGTAATGATGTCTGGCATCCAGACACTACTCTCTGTATGTACCTAGGAGGCTCAAACTTTCCTTCAGAAAATTTTTCTTCTCCCACCGCCCACACATTCCTGCTGACCCAACAACTTCCACAGAGGGAAGGGGAACAGTACAAACTGGCAGTCATCCTTTTCTCCACACTTGGGGTCCTTCCTTGTGTATGTCTGCAGCCTGGGCCTTCTTTCTTTACTCCCTAGATTAAAAAGATTAACTGGCAATACAGGAATGCTTGGGTCTGCTATAGTGGTAAATATAAATTTTGTAAAAGGAAATATTCCTTAAAAATCTTTGGTGTCACAAAAAAAATAAACTTAAATATGATTGAAAGAAATTTGATATATTTTTGGTTAAACAAAAATAATTGAACTTATTCCATGAGAAAATCCAATAAATATTTATCAAATGCTTCAGATAAGCTACAATGTGCACTATACTCAGCCCCACAGGTACAACATAAATATGATTCCAGTCTTCAAAACTCAGTAGACAGTGCCAACTACTTATGGCCTATGATGATAATTAGTGTCACAGAGTGGGTATAAACCTCTATCAGAAGGCAGAGTGTCTGCATCTACTGAAAAGTAATAAAGGAATGACAGCACAATCCATAGTGGCAAAATGGTACTCTTAAACATCTTTTCATTTATTCCCAAGGACAGTCCTAGGAGGGAGGGACCATTACTATCCATCCTTAAAAAGAAGACTCGGGCAGAGAAGCCAAGGAACCTGCCTAGCATGGAAATGAGCTACAGACTGGGCTCTGAAACATGAAAAAGGGGGATGTGTTGTTTGATGTCTATGTATTGCCTGACAGGGTAGGAAGGGAACACAATTTGGTCAGAGGGAAGAGCATGGTGAAGTCAACATCCACAATGTGTTTAAAGAAAGTCAAGTGGCCACACCTGGCTTGTGTTCAGTGTAATTAGAGCAAGAATGTAAAATTTGGATGCAAAGAAAATAAGCAAACAAACAAACACAGATGTATATGCAAAGACCCTAATAGTATTATTACTTAAACTACCAATGTAGTAGCACATAAAAAGACACATTTTAAAGAAAATAGTCTTTAAATAGAAAATATTTTGCCTTCATGCCTTCATATTTCCTGCAGAAGTTAGAAAAGGTACCACTGTGAGCAAACCTAAGGTAAAACACCAAGTCTCTCTTCTTATGTTAAGTATCTGTTGGAGCATATACACCAGTGCTACTGCCTACCTGACAGAACCACTTTCTTACTACACCTGGGACACGCCCCCAGGAAATCACTGCAAGGGAGAAGGGAAGAATGGCTTGTCAGCCTTGGCAGAAATTTTGGAAAGACTAGGGCAGCTTTGGAAAATTTTTCTCATATATTATAAAATCACAGCAGCAGAAACAATAGTTTTTGGACTGAAACTAATGCTCAGGTGACTGATGGGAAATTCTTTGCTCTAAAAAAATGAAGAGGAGATAAAAAGAGCAATGCTAAGGTCAGAAAAGAAAAAGAAACAAATCTTCTACTTCCCTAACTCTACAGTACTGTGAACAGTACAGGGAGTAGATGTCAATGTTGCTTGAATCCTTATGAGAACAGTGTCCCTAGTGCTACTGCGTCTTTTAGCTGTCAGCTGGAACACTCTTGGCAATAAATCCATCCTGCCAGCACAGGCATGGGGTGTGATGTGAGAGAGCCCACACACTGTGTCTCCCTGTGTTCTGGACCACTGAAGGTTGCGCTCTTTGCTGTCAGGCTGTGAAGTCCCACTCCCCTGTCTGTGATCAGGGCTACCCCCAAAGACCTGTCCTGATGGGAAGCTGGAACTAAGCAACCCAGTGAGTAACTTCCGAAAAGGGCTCCAACCTCTGTCACATATGAAAATCTTCATTATTTTCCCGGAATATAAAAGTAAACATTTGTTTTAAAAAAGTAACAGAATGCTATAAAGTAGAAAATGAAAACCATCCATAAACCCATCCTTCAGAGATGTCCATGATTAATATTTTGGTATATATCCTACATGACTATTTTTATGCCTGTCCATCTTTCCTGCTAGCTATGTGCCTAGCCATTTTTATTTGTGCAAATTTTTTTTTGGTACCGGGGATCGAACTCAGGACCTTGTGCCTGCGAGGCTGGCGGTGGAACCACTAAGGTAAATCCCCGGCCCCTCCATTTTTTATTTGTATACAAAAAGAAATATATAAAACAGTTTCTTCTTTAAAATAAGGCCACAGAGATAGTTTTTTCCTCCTTAACACCTTTCTAAATTCATACAGATTCGACATCAGGATTATTATGAGGTGCATGGGCCAGGTGTGGTGGTACATGCCTATAATCCCAGCACTCAGGAGGCTGAGGCAGGAGGATCACCATGAGTTCAAGGCCAGCCTCAACAACATAGTGAAACCTTGTCTCAAAAAACAAAACAAAACAAAAAAAACAAAAAAAAAAAGAGCTGCATGGTAATCTATTGAGATATATTTAACTAAATGTAGCTAATTTTTCAAAGTATTATCTTGTTATTTATAAGGAAGGCTGAAGGTTTACTGGAACTCAAGTTAAAAATGACAACTGCACGTCTGTAATCCCAGCACTGGGGAGGCCTGAAGCAGGAGGATTGCTGCTAGGTCAAGGCCAGCCTGGGCTACACAGTGAGCTCAAGGATAGCCTGAACTACAGAGCAAGATCCCGTCTCAAAAAAAAAAGACAATTACTACTGTATGACAATACACTATGTATGATACATTAACCACTATCAGTAAGGAAAGATTTTATAAATATGCTGTGGCTCTTATTTGTAGTTCTAAAAATTAGAAACATGCTAAAGGTCCAAAAATGAGGTAAAGAGTTAATCTATGGCCTGCCTGCCCAATGGCATATCATAATGTTCAGTAATGAGCTTTAAAAATGAGGTTTACAAAAATGTTTTACACCTTCAGAAAAGACCTGTTATTATGCAAGGAAATGTTACACAGTTAGCATGACCTAACTACACTGAGTACTTCCATGAAAGCTAAAAGTAGAGGTAAGCCATTTTTCTTCCTCTTCCTCTTCTGTATTTCCCAAAACTTCTGTAATGAACGTGTATTTATAAATGTAAGAACCGCTACCATTTAAATATAAAAATAAGTGTTGTTCTTTTAGTTTTCCAAGAATTGTAGCACATTCACAGGGATCCAAGTGTACTCTCTCAGCAAGCCCTTCGTCCTGTCCAAGGAATACTACTGCCAAATGGTTTCAGCAACCAGAGGCTGCTGGTGTAGGAAGCCACAGAGGCTAATACAGCACCCTCATCTTTCACTGCCTCATTTATCCCTGCTTCAATGACCTAAATGAGCAGGGGACAGGTTCTTCAGAATCAAGCCAGCTAATACACAGTCCTGTTGCAGAATTGGGAAACTTTATTCATACAGGGAAGTAAACTAGCTTAGAAATAGCAAGTTAAGGCTGTACTTCTAATTAAAACCCCAAATAAGGAAAAGATTGAGATTCAAAAACTGTGCAATCACATAATCAAAGAGACCTTGAGAATCCTTCATCAGTTTAAAAAGGATCCTTGTTCCATCTAAGATTTCCTCCCTTTTCTGTTTAAAAATTCTTGACAAAGAGATTCCACATCACTGAAGGCTAAAGCTGCCTATTGACACAGCCATGTTTAGATTCTTCTTCCTCTTTTTTTAAAATCTGGCCAGATAAGACTCCAAATTTTGGTTCTTTTGTTTCAAAACTGCCTTGGCTGTTCTTGGCCCTCTTTCCATATTAATTTTAAGATCATCTTATCAACCAAGCTGGTATATGTTGATATTTTATTTTTTACATTAAAAAAGTAAGACTGAAAAGTGCTGATGGCATTGAAAAAACAGCACCTAGATCTTGGAGATGTCTTTCATGTTGTCTTCTGAGTCTTCAGCTCTAGTCTCAGAAAAACAGCCCCTATAACCCATCTCCCCAGCAAAGGACATCAAGTTCATAGGTTCAGAAGTGAACTCATTAGGATGGAGCTGTTACAGTGCACAGTAGTTAAAACCACACACCCTCAGGCCATACAGACTTCCACCCACTTACAGCTGTATGAGACATTAGAGCATTACTTTATCTCTTCTCAGAGCATTACTTTATCTCTTCTCGCTGTTATAGACTGAAATGTGTCCTTCAAAAAGATAGGGTGAAACCCTAATCCTCAGTACCTATGAGTGGGACCTTATTTGGAACCAGGGTCTTTGAAGATGTAATAATTAGATGAGGTCACTCTGGTTGGCCCTGATCCAGTACGACTGGTGTTCTATAAGAAGGAAATTTAGACAGCAGGAATGGTACAATGAGTCAGTTTATCTAGAGTCAGAAACCTAGAAATTGTCTATCTTAGATATCTATCCATATCTCCCTTCTTCCACTCTAACATCCAATCAGGAAGCCACACCCAGAACTATACCTATCTGCTGTGATTTGAACTAGCCCCTCCTTCCTATTTCCTCTTGCAGGGGCATTGCCTGCTGCTGTCTCATCTCTTGACAGAGCTCCCTTAACTGTCTCCTTACTCACTAGACTCATCTCTGTCCCCAACCCACCCCTCATAGCACCACCCAAAACATCTGGTACAGAATTCAAATCAACCAGGTTACTCTGCTAATTGTGAACCCTTTCTTCCTTCCCCAGAACTTGAGAAAATGTTCTGTGTCCACTCCCCCATCCCTTGTGACATATGAATTAAACAACTGTATGACTGCTAGCTACCCTGTCGTATCCCATCCCCACTCTGTATCTCTCAGGTGTGGAAACATGTAAGACCTTGAAACTCACTTCCGAAAGTCTGCAAGTAACTTGAGCATGTCGTCATTTGATAGCTTATTGCCGTCTTGCCTGTAGACGGCAGAAAACCTGGCATTTTTGTCAAGGTTTCCAGCTGTATCTTTAAATAACGTCCTGAAATAGCAAAGCAACATTTTAAAACTGAGTTTCCAAAAGACCAAAACAAATCCATCATTTAACTCTGGTTTCTATGCAGAGACTAATTATTATTCCATTGGCTCTGGCCAACAGAAATCTCATTATCTAAAAATGTGGGAAAATATTAATGAGGATGAACACAACTAACTCAATTTACACAGAAAATAGTTCTATCAAACATGTTTGTGCTGAGAAACAATATACACATTCAGACGCTTAAGAAGTAAAAAGCACAGATGGAGGCCACTGCAGCCCCCTGGGGTCACCACGCATTCTCGGCTGGTGCCAGGTGGTGGGACCTGGGATCTCTCTGCAGCAAACCTGCCCACCCTGCCAGTGGTAGATGGCTGCTCTCTGACCAGCATCTTTCCTCTCTGCCTCTGCTAAATGATTTTCAGACTTGAGGCTTGTTTACCTTCAATTTCACATATTCAAATCTTCTTTGACTCTGGATAACAAACAGAATAAGCCTATTAAACTACATATCTATCTATCTATCTATCTATCTATCTATCTATCTATCTATACCTATACGAATGCTATAAAGGACATTCCACTTACCTTGCTGCCCAAGCAAAGGGCATTCTGTACTGTCCTAGTCTTTGGCATGCCTGCTTGGCATTCTTCAGCACCTTCTGAGCAACCTGAAAGACATCAGAATACAGCTGTGAGAAATTGCATCCCCTGGACAGTTGAATTAAGATTTAAAGAGCCATCACTACACATTCATTCAATAAGCTCTCGCCACAGCATCAACTGCATGGAAAAATCCAGCACTGACTGGCTGGATTCATATTCAGTGCAGACTTCTTTATTTAAAGTATTATTTGAGAAAGATTCGTAAAAAATATAGACTGAGCATTGTTTCCAAAATACATGTCTTTTCTTTGGACTATGAATGTAACAAACATGCTATTTAACAGACTTACACTTCTTTTTTGACTAAGGGGTACTTTAATTGTAAACCCACTGAGTTATTAGTAATTCTAATATTTGATATCCATGCCAAAATATAACATATTGCCAGAATTCAAATGAGAACACTAACAAACGCACTAAGCACAATACTTAAAGTGTACTAGTTTGTGCACTTGAGAGGATATTTATCCATAGCTACTTAGTTTTGAATTGCCATAATTTGCTACTTCCTAATGATCAATTTTTTTGTTGTTGTGAGTTGACTGATTAACTATAGTACACAACAAAGTATATTTGCTTTTGTCCAAAAAACATGTTTTTATGGCAGGTCTATTACTAATCAACTATGCCTCTACTACTAAAGCAGATGACAATGAATTTCTTCAAATCTGCCTATACTGTGATAGTGCCCTGTTAGCCTGATTGAGTCAGATAGTGCTAAATACCTTATGCTACCTGATAACATCAAAGTCAAATGGATTTTGCGCTTTGCCAAGTTGCCAAGTCAGCATCATTGTTAGCATGCAGCATCTTGGGGCCTGCCCCAACACTCCTGGATCAGAATCCGTATTCTGACAAGGTCTTTAGTGAGCCATGTGCACCAACAGGGGTGAGACTTCGGAGTAAAACCACAGAGCCATCTGTCTCTAAGCCAAACGGAGCCCAGCTGTGTACGCAGGGCACTAAGCCTCTCTAGGCTCTGTTTTTCTCACCTGAAAAGTGAAGGCCTTGGGCAGTACTTTTCATGATCCCCTATAGTTGCAAAACTTTATGATCCTTCTACAATCATGCTGTGAGAGCTGCTACTTCAAAGTGAACTGGAAAATACATCTTTGGTTGAAACAGATCCCAGGAGATCATCTAGTACTGCTGTCTCCTCTTAGCAGTCTATGTTCAGCCCTGCCTGGGTGATTTAGTGGGGCCTAGGGTATGTACAGTTTTTGGGTAAAATAGCTGAATCTTTCCAGAGGGTCAATTTATTTAAATTTTTCAGGTTCAACAATTTTAGATTCAACAGTAATGAGTATGCTGTGGAGTAAAATGAAGTATTTTCATAAAATTTTACATTTTACACTTTCCTGCAAGCAAGTCTGAGCTCTAAGACTTACCAAGAGTGCAAACAGAATATATATGTGAAAGTAAGAGGGAAGTAGCCCTTTGAGCCCCACATCTTATTTTAAAAAATCTATTTAAAATAGATATCTATGGAGACTTTTCATAAAAGTTTCCTACAAAATGAAAATGAAAACTCACTCCAAATGACATTCTAGCTCATCTTGGAAAACATAAAGAGACAATTCTGATAGAAAAAAATAATTTCTCCACCAAAACTACTACGGTGACATGAAATGACTAAGTCTTAATTCCTACTGTAATGCTGGCAGGTGGAAAGAAATGAAAGCACCAACAATGCACACATGGAAGATCTTTATACTCCATAAACAATGAAGGAATAGTCAGTGGACACTGGGGCACAGTAAGGTTAAATTTCATTTACGTGTGTGGCAGAAATAACAACACTGGTATGTATGGGTCCTACAAGTGTGCTGCAAACATGGTCGAGGAGGAGATCTTACCTAGGGCCTTCGTTGGTTATTAATCAAAATACAAAAGCACTAAAAGAGCTTCTTATCTAAGGTTGTATAGACTTGGTTTTAAAAAAAAAAAGGCTTCTCTCTAGGAACTGGACTTTACCCAGCTTTTATTAGCAAAAAAGGCTTAGTTTTTGAAGCAACAGACCTGGCAAATGGGCCTCTAGTTGACTAGGGCCATCAAAAATAATGATGCCTTATATACTTTCTTTGATTCATGGTCTGTAGCATCATCTCATTCATTATTTATTTGATCTTTATTTTGCACCAACACATGGAAAATCTAGGACAGTGATGGTGAACCTTTTAGAGATGAGTGCCCAAACTGCAACCCAAAACCCACTTATTTTTTGCAAAATGCCAACACTGCAATTAAACCTGAATACTGAGATTTTAGTTCAGAAAAAACAACTTATACATTAACATCTTTTGTCTTAAAAGAAAAACAACACAAATGCCATAGGTTTGCCACCAATGATCTAGGGGCTAGAGAGGTGATGTGATTTGTCCAAAGTACGGGGCAAGTTGGGCTATCTGAACCCAGGACTTATGATTTCCAGAACCTGTTCCTTACTGACCAGCCTGCATCTCTGGACACAGAAAGGATGCTCTGAATCAACTCAGTAAACCTTGATCAGAGCCTCTGACATGTCTATTCCTGTGGCTGACTATCCTTGTCAATGTATCCATGTCATCTTTCAGATGATCACTTAAAACATTTCCTAAAAACCCTAAAAATATAAAACTGGCAAGGACAGTAGCACTCAGTAGCTTACTCAAACCAGCTGGCATGATGTGCTAGAAAGTGACTAGTCAAGTGTCCTTCAGCCACTCTATCTGGGGGACATTGAGCAGATTACTAAGGCTTTGTAGGTCTCAGCTTTATGAAGAATGAAAGAAGTCTTAGACTAGATGATTTCCAGTATTTTTAAACTGTATGGTACTTTTTATTCTATGGCTATTTAAAAAATATAGCAAATATATTTAAACATTACTTGGAAAATATAGCAAGTATATATCTTGTGTTTTCCCTAAGTTCACAGCACCTCTGTCACCATGGCCCTGCCTCCCTCCAACAAAAACCAGGTGGACCTGAACCACTGACACCACTGGCCAGACCCTCTGAGCCAAGGGGATCTCTAAACTCCAATGTCATATGTAAGTGTAAATGAACCAAAATACAACTCCAGAACCCAAGAAACACAACAAGTAAAATGAACTCTGTCTACGCTTCTGACAGACAGTTTACTATCAAGCTAGTAATTCCTTTGCAAACTATTTTATGATGTCAGAACAGACTAGGGAAACATATTCTATTTACATGTGGGGCTACTTTCATTAGAAGTTGGACACAGAAGGGTTGTACCTATGTGGCAGAGTAGGAGCTTAGCATCCACAAAGCTCTGGATTCCCAGTTATCCTTGCCCTCCATGAACCCATAATGTTAAACAGAGAGGAAATGTATGTATGTTAAGTATTCTACATATTTTAGACTATAAATATGGATACCTTACGTTTGAATTCATTAAGCATTTATATTTTGAAAAAAATCATTTTTTTCAGATTGACTTTCATTATCACCAAGCATTTAAAGCCATTCATACCTTAGAAGAGTCTGAACTTTTCATATATGGCTCAGCACAATGTGTGATGCTCCCCTGAAGGACTTTTTCAATTCTGGCCACAAGAAATATATCTGGATGTGGACATGTGACTGAAAATATTCCCTAGGAGACAGTTTTCCTCAGTTAGTAGAATTCACAGCTGCATTAAACAAATCCCATACCCATTAAAGCAGCAAAAAACAGTGAAACAGTACAACTTGTGAGAATGCAATGCCAAATTGATGAGCAGAGCAATAGTTTATCATCTGCTCAAAAAGTCTATTTGGTGGGGCAGACAACAAGGAGAAAGCTTAGAAGAGGTGAGAAATCAAAACCACTACTTCCTCGGTTTGCTTTTCCTGTCTAATTACATACACTGTCCACATAATTAACACTCTAAATTACTCTACTTGTGCACTGCAAGGTCTCATTCTGGGTTTATAATGTATTTCTACAGCATGTGCAAGGTAAGTCTGAGCAGTACACGTGCTGGGCCCTGATCCCTACCTGCTTTGGATACTGCATGGCGGCTGCATGAAGGATATCCTGAAGGGCAGGTGGGCTCTGGCCACCATTCAGCAGAGCTGGGGACGTGGGAGCCAGCATCTGCCGCACTGACAGGTGATTCAGGTCCACGTGGAAATCAGCAGAAATCTTTCGGTTGTATTTTATGTCAAACAGGGACAGAGTAACAAAGAAAGGCTCTACCTGAATAAAACAGAACAATTCAGATCATCACTCCGGATCAAACAGCTGGGGAAAAACATGCTGATATCAAAGAAAAAATGATGAGACCTATTTATAGACTGCTGCCATAAATTACTACTAGAGATAAATAGTTTTGTCTTGTATCACATAGAGAATTAGGTTATAAAACATTTTTAAAACAAAACAACTATTTACCTTTATGTGCTTTGGTACTTAATGTATGCTCCACAGAAAACGATTGTGGCTCTTCCTCAAGCACCTAGAACAGTGGCAAACCTATGGCACACGTGCCACAGCAGGCTGTTTGTTATCACGGGAAGATCTAACAGGTTCGCCATCACTAATTTAGGATAAAATCCTCACCTGGAACCCTGAGCATAAACCTATCTTCCCTAAACATCACAAACGTCCTCAAACATCCTGTCCCCGAAGGCTGAAGAACCTCCATAAATATCCTGATCTAAACCTTCCACTTCTTTGGTACTGGCAACTAGGATTTCAAATGCAGACTGCACTGTAAATGAGCGATGTTCACATCTGGGATCTTTGAACATTAAAAAAATCTTTATTCTTAAAGAGGAAAATTACATTTGTAGTTGGTCCTTCTTCATTTTCAGCAACACAGCATTGCAAATTGAAAGATAAGTCATTGCACTTGACAAGGATCCTTTTTCCAAACTTCTCTTCAAATGGCTTCACTTCTGGCTCAGCTGGTGAAAAGTCAAGCTTCTTCAAAAGGAAATGTACATAGATAAATACATATGTTCCCTTTTAAATATTCCATCATAAATGTACCCAGAAAAACTGCCTAAAATACAGAAATGCTATATATGCTAATTATTTATAATAGTATTACTATTGTATAGTAAGTTCATATAGTTTATAATAGTTACAAACAGTTCATAGTGATGGTCAAGTAAACAATGATACACCTACTCAAGAGGTAATTATATAGGGCTTAAAAATTATGGTAATGAGCAACCCAAGTGTTCATTAACAGATGTGTACAAATACATTAAAATGATAAATATACACATACACATATATTTGTATACATATACACAATTGAATATTAATCAGCCATAAAAAAGGAAATTCTGATAATATGGATGGACCCTGAAAATACTATGTTAAGTGAGAGAATACACAAAAGAACAAATACTCTTAATCTCAGCCCACATCTATGAGGTTCCTAAAATAGGTAAATTCATAGAGACCAAAAGTAGAACAGGGGTTATCAGGGGATTTGGGTTAAAGGAGGAACAGTGAATTACTGCTTGATGAAATTTCAATTTGAGAAGATGAAAAACTTCTGTAAACAAAGAGTGGTGGGCCGGGGATTTAGCTCAGTGGTTTCACCGCCTGCTGCGCAAGCTCAAGGACCCGAGTTTGATCCCCAGTACCAAAAGAAAAGAAAAAAACCAAACAGTGGTAGTTGTGTACAATAATAAGAATGTATTTAATGCCACAGAACTTAAATGTAGAAACTGTTAAAATTGTAAATTTTATATTATATACACAATACCAAAATAAGCAAAAACTGCCCAAAAAAATGCACATGCAAGCACGCATGCGTGTGAAGTCAGGCCTGTGAAGAAACATAGAAAAATACATACTGAAGTAAAATGGGAGAAAAATGTCTATATAAAAAAAAGACCACAAATGAAGAAGGGAATATTCAGGATGTTCTCTCTCCGCAGCTCTGTGAGGTGCTTACTGTCAGGAGCAGACATGAAGGTCCTGGCTGCACTGGTTTGGTTTTGAGGTAGGCTGCATACGCTGCCAGGTTTGTATCTAGGACTGAACTCGGGCTAGTCAGAAATCATCACTGCCTCCTGGGTGTCTGCAGTGATATTTGCTATTTTCTCTGGCTATTTTAATGGGTAAATTACATAACTTTTGTGGATCTGAGAATGTCCTTGGCTAAATCTTTATTAATATTCAACAATCTATTGAATATCAACTACAATAAATATGGTATGACAATGAAAATATAGGTTGTTTTTATTTTTCCTCAAATTTTCTATATTATTACACTGCTTGTTGATACAAAATAAACAAATGCCAAAGATCTCTTTCTCATCCTCTTAGTTTTATATTTGACATATTAAAATAGTTCTTACCTGGGCATCTGGATCCAAGTAAAAAAGTTTAACTCTGCTTTCACTTTTCAGTTTGATTTCTGCTTCTCTGGTACTCTGATAACAAGATAAATAAAAATGATATTTAACAAAATGCTTTTTAACAGAGCTACATTTGAAAGTTATCCCATCCCAAAGATCGGGGATATTAGACACCCCTGCCTTACCCCTAAGAGACAGCTGCATTTCAACAAACAGGAATATACCACGGCCTATGCAGCATATAAACAAATGGTGTGTGGAAGGGACCAAGTTCACATGTGATCCTTGCCCTTCTGGGATTGACAGCCAATTGTGAGTCAAAAACAACCCGAAGAAAGCAAAAGACAATGATTAGACTTCAAAACTGTTAAGAAAGCCTTCATAAAGTACTGCAATGTAGGACAGGTTTTGAACAAAGGGGCAGAACTTAGCCAGAAGGAAGCACGAACCTCCTTGGTTAATTGGAAAGGATACATGGACAGACACTGAGGACAGAAATGAGCCCAGATGGTATGAAGGACTGAATAGGGTCAAGACTGGGGGTACAAGAAGAGAAAGAGAAAGCAATACATTTTAAATGGGAGGGAAAAAGAACCAGGATAGATCTTGAAGGACAGTAAGATGCTGATTCATCCAATGAATATTAAATGAGCACCTACAATGTGTCAGGCAATGGCACATGAATGAAAAAAGTTACTAACCCCAAGGAACACCAGTTGGAGAGGAGCTGGATACTCAAGTAGTAAGAATGGCAAAGCGTAAGGAATAGTGGGAGCTCACCTGACTTAAGGGGTAGCAATTGGGAAAGACTTCCCAGAGGAAAGCCTCTCTTGAAGGACAAGCACTTTTGGCCAAGGAAGGAAATAAGAGCAGTATAGGAGGAAAGCCGCAGGTGGAAAGGGACAAGTCAAACCTCAGCAATGATTAGGTCGATGGATACAACTGAATGGTAGGGTGTGGAGGGGAAAACAAGAAATGAGTCTGGGATTTATATGCTAAGGATCGGTGATGTCATTCAGAACTGAAAACATTCTAACAGTTTAAGCAACAATAAAATAAAATAATGACTTCTGCATTTTAGAAACATCCCTTGGGGATGAAGCAAAGGATTAAATAGGATACGACTAGGAGGCCCATTGTACCTTTCATGGGTTGAACAACAGTCTCCCAGGCTCACAGCAAGGCGCACAACAAATCCCACATTTCTGTCTTGATTAATCTGATCAATGATGGTTCCATTAACGGCGATAGATAATTCAGGTAAAGAGCAAACTTCAGGGAAGGATGATACACAAGGTGGAGTGTGAGGCTGCCTGTAGGATTTCCAACTGAAAACATCCAGGAGATGGCTAAAGGTATGGGACTTGAGAACTATGTGGAGAGGAAAGCTAGAGACAGGGACTTGAAAACCTTCAGAGTGCAGGAGGGAAGAGAAGTCTTGGGAGTGGATGAGATTTTCTGAGGAGAGTGTGAAGGTGAGTCTGAGGACAGAAGACCAGGAGCTCCAAAAATGAAGAGATGGAGAGAGGAGAAACCACTGAAGGAGACATATGGCGGCAGGCAGGGAGGGTGGAGATGTGGGTCATAAGAAAAAAAGAGGTTTCTAAGACATCCAAACAATAGAAGTCATCTCTGATCTCATTATTTATCACATCTGGTCCCTCTACATACATATCCTATTCTTCTTGGCAATCAGAGCACTGTTACTCCCAATCTCCATAGTTAAGTTTATGGAGTCAGAACAGAATGTCCTGCATCATCTGTTACTTTCCTCAAGAATATGTCACATCTCAACACTTGAAAATGGGGCAGTAACAGTCATGGTGGAGAAGGTGTTTTGTCTTCTCTGTTGGTGGCTGAGTAAGGTCTACTACCACATCTCTAATCAAGACTAATGAGAAATTAAGCATCCTCTTGATCTTGACAGCCCTGAAGTTGTTACAATAGGAATAGGTCCTTAGCAAGGTCTTATGACTGTATTTAACCAACTGTTTACATCTAAATAAAATGACCACTTGAATACTAAGAAATGGGCTGGGCTCTTAACTTTAGTTCAGCTGTTAACTAGCTAGCTGTGCAAGGTAGCTGGTCCCACTTTCATTATAGTATAAATGTTGAACAAAATGATGGCTCAAGTCTCCGGCCCTAATGAAATTTATCTTAATACTAACTGTGGGAGCTTTGAAGCTTCTGGAGGTTAAGAGGTAAATCTTCTGTTCATGCTTTCAGGGGAAAAAATGAGCCTGTGGCTGAGGCAGGCTCTCTCTATATGGGAAATGAGATTGTTTCATTTTACTTCAGACTGCCTATCACTTTTCCTAGTTTTTCACATCAAAAGAACCAGAACCTATACAAACAGAATCTACTTAACTGAAAGCAAAGAATTTATTTTATATTGTGTACTGCTTATGACGTTTTCTAACAAAGCCATCAGTACTAGGTGCTGCAAGCCACCACCATCAACAGCGTATTCTACTTCTGAATTGTCTGCTTGAGTCCTTCAACAAAGCGAAGACTGTGATCTCAGAGCTAACATAGAGCAACGGGTTCTTTTTTTGTTTGTTTGTTTGTTTGTTTGGTACCAGGGATCGAACTCATGACCTTGCACTTGTGAGGCAGGTGCGGTGCCACTGAGCTAAATCCCCAGCCCAGCAATAGGTTCTTAATGTAGATGCAATTCCCGGTACCCTTCTGAAAGATACTTCTTGTTCCAAGTTGTCTATGCTAGGAGATGAGAAATTAATAAAGCAAGGAAAACTGTACGAGTTCCTTATAATTAAAAGACCAGTTAAGGATGTAAACATATGAAAAGAAGCAAAAGAACTAAAATAACAGGCAAAATAAAAACAAAGCATGCTTATTGTCCACTAATATCTAACAAATATATTCTTCATCAGAGATATCCCAAAGAAGAGGCAATGTTAGATATAATAATAACCTAAAAGCTATAACCTACCTTACATAGGCAGCTCTGCTATGAGCTAGATAAAAACAAATTCAGCTTCTGAAATTTCCTCCCATACCTTCCCAGACCTATGCATTAAACAAAGGGGAAGCCCAACAGTGGCTTAAGGAATTAACAGATAAAATCTAGAAGGTAAGAAAATACGGCTTAGTAAGGGCAATGCTTCATCTAACACCAGGGAATAATAAAGATCTAGAAAAATAATAATAATGAAAGCTGATATTTATTGGGCATAGCTAACATATATATATTACCCTAAGTGGCCATTTAAATTTTATACAACCTAGGGTTAGGGATGTAGTTCAGTGTTGGAGCACTTGTTTAGCAATGTACTTTTAATCTCCAGGAAACAACAAAAACACCCTCAAATTTTATGCAACTGTATAAATTAAAAGGCAAATAGCACTGGTATCAGCCTTATTCATTAAGAGAAGAAACAAGGCTAAGCACTTTGCCCAACGTCTCCTAGCATTAAATAGAAGCCTCGCCTGCCTGCCTTCTGAGTCTACACCAGTGGTGGCGAACCTATGGCACACATGCTGCAGCGGGCTGTTTGTATTAATGAAAGCTCTAAAAGGTTTGCCATCAGTGGTCTAGACTCTTAACTCGTCCCACTGGCTTGGACCAGTGGGAAAATGAACAGGCAAGTCAGAGAGGAAGAAAAAACCAAATGGTAAATAAATATATGGATGTATGGAAAATATTACTAGTAAGCAACAACATATAAATCAAAGCACAATAAAACATCATTTTTCACTCCGATGACAATACAAAGTACTAGGAATGTAATCAATCACTTTGGTGAAAGAAGAATCACAACAGGTTAACAGTGTATTCTCAGGAATGGAGGATGCAGGAAAAGATTAATTTCTTTTTGCAAATTTGTGTGCCTTTATTTATTATACCAAGCACACTTATAAAATTTAGTTTTAAACTGGATAAAGATGTGGGTTTTTTATAAAACGGAGTACTACTCAGACATAAAGAATGAGAAACTAGAGACATTTATAGCTAAATGGATGCATATTGAGGCCATACTCTTAAGTGAAATAAATAGGACACACATGTGTAAATACCAAATAGTTTTTCTAGTGTGAGAAACTGAAAGTGTAAATAAGGATTAAAAGGATTAATAACAAATAATTGATACTTTGAAATAGGAAGAAAAGGCCCAAAGGGGTAGGGGAAGTGGGAGGGGAAGGGGAAAGGAAAGAAGGGAAAGGAAAAATTATACGAAAAGAAAAAAATGGAAACAAAGTCTATGTAAATAGGGAAGGGTGGAGGGGTGAAGGGCACACAGGGAATGGGTAAAAAATAAGAACCAAGATACATCATGTACAGGTACAAGCAAGCACCCAATGATAAATGCAAACGTATCGTATACCTAAAATATACCTGTAAAAGAATTTAAGCAAAAAAAAAAATTTAGAAAAAAAATTTAGTTTAAAAAGTTTTACTTTTAATTAAAAATTTTAGAAAAGACAGTAAAACACTTATAATACATACTTTCACAATTTAAGAGCTCATAACATACAGCTATAAAAAAATCTATTATCCCAAAGATTATGTAGCTGAGCACTTTTCAAAGTGAGAGAAACCAGCTCTGTTCTTAAAATAATCTGTGGTCACTCTATATTGTGGCTGTTGTAAGAACTGCTTAGCTTTTCTCCAAACACCCTGTTACAACCAGCCTGTTCATGGCCCATTTGCTACTCTGGGTTCAGCAGAGAGGAGAACAGGAGGAAAAAAAGATAGAAAAGGACAATGGCAGAAACTGGCACTTGCCTTGAAGCCAAAGAAAATGATTCAGCTATAACAAGCTATTCTCCTGTCCTATCCAGTACTCTAAATTCAGTCATAAATGACACATCCTACTCATGTTTTGTCTTAAGTAGTTAGGGATCAAACACTTAAAGGTTTCCAGAAAGAGCATACTCTATGGTCCTGAGTTTATTGGTCAGTCAATAAAGCAATCTAAAGTTAAGACTATGGCCAACAACATCTTATTTGGAGGGTGAGTTTTCAGAAAAAATATCATACTGACAATTGGTTGGGTCATTTAAATAGAATGTGTTGAAATAAGAAGAACTACCAAAATATTTTGAGGCTAGAATATATACTTTTTAATTTTAAGGACTATCAAGACTTGTTTCTTTTACTTCTAAGATACCTAACTGGCCAAGACTATTACCTCACTCCAAGTCACAAAGCCAGGAAAAGCATTACAGAATACAGAGCCCCAGATATGGAATGCCAGGTGCCCTAACAAACACTCCATAGCCTACTTCTGTGTATCATAACACAATGACATTGTTTTCTGGATTGAAACATACGGAAAGAAATGTTTGTTACAGAGTTGGTTTAAAAAAATTAGAAAAAGTATCTGTGAAACTGTTTGAGTTCTGATAGGTTCTGCTGAGCTTGACCCTGTGACCCTTACTCAACCTCAACGAGACTATGAAGTCTGAGACACCAAGCTTTGTTCTGCATTCAACTGTGAAAGATCTGCCTGGAAACATAAGTTCATTCACTTTAAAACGAAACAGAAGGAACAATTTGGGGTTGCCCACAAATTGCTTCTCTTTTAGAACCACATGGAGAGACTAAGAGTGAGCTACTGTTCCTGGGGTACAAAAGAAGCTCAAAAATGGAGGGAAATGTAAAAGGAAGCACAAGGGTTTTCTTCACATCATTTTTATATAAAGAGGTAATCTATATGTTCCAATGTGATCTAAGATAATGTAAACAGAGGAAAGAAATGAAATGATTAGGAGTGGAGATTACAACCTGACTGCTATTCCCTGACTGTTTAGGGAAGAAACCAATTAACTAACCCATATGTTTAAGACTGATGCTGTATATCTGTGTATTTACAACAAAAATTGTTTAGCTCCACACTATAAAAGGAGGAAAAGGACAGGTTTTAGGATAGATACAGCATGTTCCCTAATATCAAAACAATAAAGATGTTCAGTACTCAATGTATGAACATAAGTTCCAAGAATATACAAAATACCCTGAAAGCCTAAATCTATTTCACTCACACCAAAAGTAGAGGGCCCCTCCATAATATACCAAAATGAGATGTTATTTTTCCACTAAAATACCTTCCTGTCGATCATATCCTGTTTGGCTATGTCTTAGTCACAAGGGAAAACAAACGTTGGAGCAACAGGATGAATGAGGCAGAAAATGGAGCTGAACAGAGAGAAGCCTGCCAACAAATTCCATCTTCAACCATCTTCTGCCTTCCTCCATTGTTTTAGGCCTGTCTCTGCAATCTTACTTAACCACTTACCAGTCCAATTATTTAAATATAGGATGACCAAAAATTGCATATTTTTTGTTAATTTTTATAAGAGGAAATATAAAAATGACTATTTTATCAAATTTATTCAAGAATTGAATGGTTGAAATAACACCTGCTTGAGTGATGCTTGGGATAGTTAGTACATAAACAAACGTACTGCCCAGGTGAAGCCTGGGGCGAACTGTTAAGTGGTTAACTAGCCCTATTTCCCCCTTACCCTTTTCTTCTCAATTATTTTTTAAACTCTCCCTAAGAGCTGTGTGCCTCCCACTCTGTCTCCTCATCCCCTCTACCCCAAACACACTTCAATCTCTGATTCTGTAACCATGGAAACCATGCCTCCTTCAACAGGATGACCAGTCACCAGCCAACTTCTCTGCTTTCTCAATAGGTACAAAGGATCCTCCTCCCAGACACCAGAGGGGGATGATAAACAGCCAAGCTCTGGACTGTGAAGGGATTGGGTACAGGTCTCCAGTTGGGCCTCAGCCCCTCATACCGCATACCACTGAGCAGACCATGAAAAGGCACAGGTGACAAGACAAACAACTCCCAGCACCCAGCACGTTGGGTAGATGGCAATACGTTTTGCTTTAATTTGTTTCCCTTCAAAAAAATTACCTTCTGCCTTTTCCTACCTTCTTAAATAACGTTTTTAAAACATCTGAGAGCTAGGAGGAAAAACACAGAAAAGACTGCCACATTTGTCAGATTTGATTATGACCCAAAGTAAGAAATGTTTTATATCACAATATAATATACATCATGTACATATATACATATATATCACTAAGGGTAGCATAATTTTATAATCTCTACTCGATTCTATGCTGTTTAATTTTTTTAAATGTATGTCACATAATGTTGGGCTAAAGTAGTCTGCCACAAAGAGTATACACACTGGATGATTCCATGCATAGAAAGGCTTACATGAGTCAAACTAACCTTCAGTAATAAGAGTCAAAAGGATAGGAGAGGGGTACAAGACAGTTTTCTGGGATGTTATAAATGTTCTCTACATTGATCTAGGTGGTAGTTACATTGATATACAAATGCAAACCCAATCAAGCTGTATAATTAATCCTTGAGTATTTTATTCTATGTAAATTATACCTCAATAGAAAAAGAATAAAAATTAAAATAAAAAATAAGCAATGGGGTTGAAAACAAATTGCTTTCATTAACTACAGTGGCTTCAGCTAACTTGGTTATAAATCACAGCTTGAAAATAGTTCTAAATATGTCAATTTTAAAAATATGTATTTGTTTATATATGTATGTGTAAAATACCTCAATCTCCCTAGGTCTTAGGATCAAGCAATAATGAATTATGTTGGCTAGATAGCAAGAGAAGAAAAGAGAACACAAGTCCTATAGGTCTTTATAGAGAAAAATACAGTTTCCTAGATAATGAACATTAGGCTCAAATAATGAGTTTCCTCTTACTAGCATGTATTCATTCTGTTTACTTAGCTAGTATAGAAAGCTACTTTCTGAATTCTATCTAGATTGTATCACACATAATACCTACTTCAACAAACTAAAACCTAAACAGGTTCAAACATTTTGCTTTGAAACATTTTGAATCCTCAAACATCCAGAAAAAAAAAGCAAATCTCAATCCAAAATATACAGAAGTTCCTAACACAATGAGGCTGGGGGTGTAGCTTGGTGGTAGACTACTTGCCTACCATGCTTGAGGGCCTAAAGTTCATCCTCAGCACCAAAGAGGGTAAAAAAAAATTCTTAACATGAAACACAAACACACAAGCCAAAACTCTTCCCAGTCTAGGAGGAGGTTACAATGGTAGCTCTAAAGTTAGCTCTAATAGGCAGGTGCTAAAAAGATTCTGTGGAAACAGTCAAATTCCAAAGAAAAACAATGCTCTAAAATCCTAGCCAGGAAAGAAGATTTGTATTTTAGAACAGCCATGTTGTCTTGAAATAAAGGTCAATGCTAGTCTATTTATAATCCTATTCAGACAAACCATGTTTCTATTACAGTGTTTAACATGTGGGTGTGTGGGGGTCACTATTTCACTGTATTATCAAAAAAAGAATAGAAAGGCAGTAACAGCAAGAGCATAAAGGGCTACAGAACACAAAAACATTTCTCATTTCAAAAAGAATCATGCATAGATACATACAAGGAGACAAGTACAGGATATTCATTGTAGCATGTTCATGGTAGAAAAAATGGAAATAATAGAACAGCAAAAATACAATGTTTATACAGTACAATAAAATAAATAAACCAGATCTACAAACCAGCTAGGTCGGATTTCAAAAATACGGTTGAATTTTTAAAAATTTAAAAGCAATCCAGAATAAAACATATAGCAGGTTAGTATTTATGTAACATCCTAAATGTATAAAAACCACCAGATATATCATTATAATATATTTGTAAAAACATAAAAATGACATGCAAGTAAAACTCCATAATGGTTGCTCATTGGGGTGTGGGGAAGAAGAGAATGGGAATAAGGACAGTGCTTAAAAAGAACTTCAATTGTAAAATGTAAAATATTTTATTTCTTTTAAAAATACAGATGCTAAAAAAACTACAGTAATAGATATGAATCTGGGTCGTGGCAGATTCATGGTTGTTTGTTTACCTTTGTGCTTTTCAGTAACTTCTGGGCATCTCAAAATTATAAAACACTCATATCATCTTTTTTTTTTAATTGAGAGTAACTCAGGAACAATTTCTATAACTTAGGCAACCCCTCTTTAGTTTAGTAGCAAGATCACCACATCCATCTTCTTTGGAATTATGCCTAGTAATTTGAGTAACAGGAAGTACACATGTGAACACAGTAATACCTGGTTATTATGAGAACACTTACCTGTGTATTTTGGTTATTTCTTTAATACTTGTGATGCAGCATTAAATAGTATGAGAGAACAAATATTTGAGGAATTGTAAGAAATACTTTGTAGGGTGCATTTTGGAAAACAAACTGAAGACTCACTCAGAACAATGATATATTTCACATCATCTCATATTCAGGTCAGAAATCACAACTTAACTGTTATTTCAAGAGATTCTATTATGGATAAACTCATGAAATGAGAAAAGTTTCAACAGCATTCAAATAAGATCAGATGATTTAAGAAGATGTTACCTTGGCAAGTTCAGGCAGATAGCTATCTAAACCGGAACCAGAACCTTCCAATTTACATTGTTCATCATCTAAAATGGCAAAACAGATTATCCAAGTCACTTATAATGCAATATATTTTATTTAAAGCAGGAGAATTAAGGCTGTTTCTCTTATGTGCTTCTGAGTGCAGTGATTCTCAATGCTGGATGCACAGGAGAAACACATGTGAGCTTTGAAGATTGAAGCTCAGGTGCAGTGGTGAGAAGTAGAACCTGCAATTGCTAGTACAGTATGGACCTGGGCTACTCAGACTGATGCTAGCTATGAACAGCCTCCACAGCCTCACCCAATCAGAATCTTTGGTGGCACCAAGAAAATAGTATTAAATAAAAAAACCTTCCCATGCACTTCTAGGGGGCAGCCAGGGTTGGTTATTACCTAAAAGCTTGAAATATAGCATGAATTGTCGAAAACACAGCCAGACTCTTCCCATCAATTTAATCTGAGGCTCCAGTCCATCCTAGCTTTGTCTTAAAATTTCGAAAGGATATTATTATTATTATTTTTTTTTTTTTGGTACTGGGGATCGAACTCGGGACCTTGCACTTTTGAGGCAGGCGCCGGAACCACTGGGCTAAATCCCCGGCCTCCAAAGGATATTATTAATGCTAACTATAAGTGAGGATTCTCTGATAGAGACTTGAGATATACTTTTTAGTTTACTCTTCCCATCCAATCAGTAAGCTTCATTTTTATCCCCATTTTATAAGTGTGTAAATTGAGGCTTAGAAATATAACTAGCTTGTCCAAGATCACATAGTTGAAAAGTGTTATCACTAGCCTAGGACTCAAATCAAAGTCTTCCTCTTTACTTTCAACGCTGTGGTTTTTTCTCATGGAATTTCTATACAAACAATGTCAGGGCAGTAAACTATAATGTGACACAATCTTTGCTGTGAGGTTATCTGTAAAAGGCCCAGATCTGTCTCCCTCTCATATACCTGTGCTACATGCACTTGGCAAAATTAAAGACACCTGCAGAGCAAAAGTGGCTGTGGATGGCCTGAGCTACCTACCTTCATGAGAGTCTCCATTTCGCTTTTCTTGCATTGCAGCTTCAAAGTTGAGCTGGAGAATCTTGTTTAGAATTGTGATCCATTCTTCCATTTCCACTTCGCTATCAGCTGCCAAAAGATAACTACTTTTGTCTTGCATCTTGAGCTCAAAACCAAAACGCCTGACTTTATTGTTCTGAAATGGAAAAAGGGTAGACACATTTGGAGCTTCTTTAAAATAATTTCTCTGTCTTATTTGCTGATGGGTGCTATCTCATTGGCATTGTGGACCAAGCTACTTATATCCCTCCCATGAACCCCCACTGATGCCCACCTCCTTTACTGTTCCATCTGACTCATTATATTTTCTACATTATTATGTCTCCTGCAATGAAATGGAAGCACTTTATAGGCAGAGTGTTCCCATTTTTTTGTTCCAAGCTATATACTTAATCTTTAGGACAGTGTTTGGCACATCATAGGCACTTGAAAAATATTTGCTGATTGAACTAAATCTCATGCAAAAGTTTTATTAGTTTTTTAAAAAGTAGTGTGTAGCATTACATTTTTATTTATTTATTTTTGGTACCGGGGATCAAACTTAGGACCTTGCACTTGCAAAGCAGGCAGCGGAACCACTGAGCTAAATTCCTGGCCCAGCATTACATTTTTAAAAGCTAACTATCATGTATCAATATGTCTGGCTTACTTATCTGGAACTTTTATGAATCTCAAAAGTTATATGAACTCTTTCTATAGCCCTGTCTCACATCTCTGGCTTTCATGCCAATATGAGGGTGACTGGTTGTGAGTATAAACAGTAGGCCAGGTGCATGAGAGGGAGTCTGCACATACACCAGACCAGGATGTGACAGGCTTGGCACTGCTGACATTTGGGTGGATCATTCTTTGTCATACAGAGTGTCCTCCATATTGTAGGATGTTTAGTGATATCCTAGCCTCAATGCACTAGATACCAGTAGCACATCTGAGTGGTGGTAATCAAAACCATATCCAGACATTGTCAAATGTCCCCTGGAGGCAGAATCATCCCAGGTTGATCGCTCTAGATAGAGGTTCACTCTGAGGACCAGAGTACAGTATAGGTTGAGAGATGATGAGGGACAGAATAGCGACCCCCCTTCACCCACTCAAATTCTAGCTGGTTACCCAGAGTCCCCGAGGGAGCTCCCAGTCTCCACTCCTCACATACAATCCACAAAATAAAAAGTTAAAAGTGGGACAAGAACATTAGGCTTTTTCCTTCTCAGTCCCCATTTCTTCATGTGCTGTGTAAGTATAATCAACCTCAAGGGTCCTAACATACGTCTTTTAGGACTTAAGATTCTAAATTGTATTTCTGTCAAGTCCATCTAAAATTTTCAGTTTAGGCATTTCTTTCAATCCACAGCACTCATTAATTTTTTTATCAGATACAAAAGTAATGATAGTTTAAGAAAACCAAATCACAACTTTTGATGCTCAGTTTATAAACAGACATAGACAAAAACAAATAAATTTAATCTTTTGAAGCCTTGGATGAAAAACACCATCAGCCACATCTGCAAAAGGACTCTGAAGGAAGAGACTTTCACTGAAGTCAGAACCTTAGATTTTGAAATGGGCCTCAGAGACTATGGTAGCTCAGAACTGCTACACTTACAACTATCTGCACACTGTGCTGAAGACATGCAACAAAACTCTTATAAAACAAAAATAATTACTGCCTATTTCAAAATGAAGTTTCCAAATATATTTGGGTTTGTTTACACTTTTTAAAATTAGTGCCAGAAAGTTCAGCAAAAGAACCACTTAAAGGTATCTCAACTTAAGAATGCTACTATTTGGGAATCCCACACAAGAAGTTAAAATTCACTCTGATATTCCTTGTTTCACACTGTCAATAAACAACCTTTGATGGAATTTAGTTCTTCACAGTGTCTGCTTTAAACTAAAGTTGGGTTGTGAGCTGAGACATCCACATGCTGATCAGCTAGCTGCTGGCTGAGAATAATTTTCAGTGAACATGAAGTGGTGTTATTGTCCTGATCCAAGGCTCAAACACCATTTCATGTATTCCTTTTTTGTTTGTTTGTTTAGGGGAACAAGATCCGGCACAGTGGCTTTACTATTTTCCAATAGTTAAAGATGACAAGAATTTAACTAAAATTCCATATTCCTGATGTCCTGAAAAGGCAGCTGATCTGGCAACATCAGCTGTGGTTGACAAGCAGGTCCACCCTGTGAGCAGAGCACCTGGGCGCTTGTGTGTCACAGTTCCGAGGGTTCCCCAGTCCTTTTCTGGTTTTTTTTGGTACTGGGGATGGAACTCGGGTCCTTGCCCTTGCGTAGCAGGCATCGAAACCACTGAGCTAAATCCCCGGCCCATCCCAGTCCTTTTCTGAACTTAGCTGCTGGGCCCTTGCAGGCACCTGATTTTGAACACTAACTTCCATTTCTGGTCAGGATGAAGTAACAGGATCTGGATTTACTCTCCAGTCACATTTACTAGAACACTAGACAAAAGAGATGAAACAACCGTTCTCAGGTAAAGAACAACAGACGGTGTGGGGCCTGTGATTGCTGGTAGAAGGCAGTTCTATAGTACTACCAGTCCCTGGTAGAAGTGAGTCTGCATCACCTCAGCTTTCTGTCTAGAGGTGGCATTCATACTGGAGCACAGAACAGGAAACCCAAACAGGGTCTTAAGGCTTGAGGAAGACCCAGGGTGGTCAGAATATGACATACAGAGTATCCAGAGTGAGACAAAGGTAAAGAGTAAAAGAGAAAACTTGGTAAATAAACAAACAAACAAACAAGTCAACCTATGATCTCAGCACTCTGGGAGGCTGAGGATCCCAAGTTTGAGCCCAGCCTGGGCAACAGTGATTTAGTGAAGCCTGTCTCAAAATAAAATTTTAAAAAGGGATGGAGATGTAGCTCAGTGCAAAGACTCTGGGTTCAATCCCTAATAACACAAAAACAAAAACTGAAAGTCATACATCTATTTACATGTATAAGGACAACACCATTAGATACTCCCAAACAATATCAACATCTAGAGGGTAAAAGCGATGCCTTTAAAGTTCCCAAAATGACTTCACTTTGGATTTCTACAGCCAGTCAAACTGAGTCAAGTGTGAATGTAAAACAGATATCTACAGATACATTAAATCAAAAAATTATACCATCTTATACATGGCTTCTCAGGAAGCTACTGGAGGACAGGCTCTTGCAAAACAAGGAAACAGAACCAAAGAAGGGAAGACACAGGCTCCTAGAAGCAGGAAAGTCTACATGGTGAAGAAGGCAAAGGGAATCTCCAAGATGGCAGCTGTGTAGGCCAGAGAAAGCAATTAGTCTATCTTGGAGCAGGAATCCTATCTACCAGCACAGAAAACTTTCAAGAAAGTCCGAAGCTAGTAAGTAAAGAAAGAAGAGTGAACACTCATTATCTAGCAATATGAAGACAAACTCCAGACAAATAGACAAGTTTTAAAAACTGATTGTTTGAGGGAAGTGGGGAGTGGGTGAAGTGGAGGTGATTCGAGGATGAAGCACCTTCAGGACAGCTCTTCAGTACTGTCCACTGTTTCAATCACATGAATGGATTCACTGGATGAAAATGCAGCCTAACTTAGATAAACAAAGGTGCCTGCAGTCAAAACAGAAAGCCATGTCCCTGACTTCATTCATGCTGGCCACCCTCACAAACCTCCTTCGAGAATCCAGCTCAGTCAGTGTCATCAACCACTACAGGATCATTTTAAGGGAGAATTTTTTCTGTAATGGTGACTGCATCTATTGTGAGTTGTCAGGGAGAATACTCACTAGTCACAGAGCTCTCTGTTTGAGGGCCTCTAAGAAAAATGGCTGAATGATCTTCATTCTGAGATTACTTGGGGAGCTTCTGACTAATTGGATGTCTGTATATTATGTGCACTGCAAATTGTGAGACTGACTGTCTCCACATTTAGAAAGCAGACAGCCTAGTTGGGCCCACCCACAGCTGGTATGAGGTCTTCAAAACAATCCTTTGTCTTCATTCTGCTTCATCTCACCTCTACCTCAACACTTTGTTCATCCTTCTGTTTTCACTGTCACTTTAAATTTGTCACCCTGTATTTTATGTCTCCTTGTAAGCTGTTATCTTAAATCCTCTTGGAAATGACAAAAGGATAGATGGAGGGATGAACAGATGGGAAAACAGCAACCCACTTTCAGAGACAATTCCAAGAATGTGTAGAAGGGTGCATATCAAACTAGTAACAGGTTTCCGGGAAAGGGAGAGATGGGAGGAGCAGGGAGCCCAGGGAACTTTATTTGCACTTCTGACTTTTTTTTTATAGCAAGAATACACTTTTGTGCTATGTATAAAGATAATTTAAGTATAACTTTACAACTCTCACAATACTATGATCACAAAAATATACCATGCTGATGAGAAGCTTATCACCTGCCAGCACTGTTCTAAGCTCATTATATGTATTTTCTCAGTAACCATATTTGATACTATTATCATCCCTATTTAACAAATGAGGAAACTGAGGCAGAGAGGTTAAACGCCATCACTAAGATTAAAGTGGTGGAGTAGATATTTGAACACTGTCCAAGCTGTTAATAAGTATACAATATGGCCTTTGGGGTTATGATGGGGTGATAAAGTTGTCACTGAGATGCTAAAAACCATTGTAAATATTTCCACGTGTTAAATCATGTGGTCTTCTCGTTTACCCTACTAATGAAACACTGTCATTACCCAAATTCTGCAGATGAAGAAACTTTTTTTTCTGGTACCGGGGATCGAACTTGGGTCCTTGCGCTTGTGCAGCAGGCGGCGGAACCACTGAGCTAAATCCCCGGCCCAGAAGAAACTTTGAATAGTCAGACCAAAGTCCTATAGCTAAAAACCAGCCAAGGGCAGGTTTTAAACATAAGAACATATGCACCAGAGCACTTGTGCCCACTGTAACATAAATACCTGCCATTTTCTAAAATGCTGAAAATAGGACTTTATTTATTTTAAGGTTAGACATTATATTTCTATCATGAATAATGCCACCTTTGAAAGTGTTTGCTTAAATCTTACTGCACATAATACTATTACAAACAAAAAAAGTTGCTGATAAAACTCTTCACATTTACCTGAACCACACCCATGCAGGAATCCAAAAATATTGATCCTTTTGGTTCCTTGGAGATCTTTTCATCTTTGTAAAAATTCAAATTGTAGGATCCATCACCAAGTTGAATCAGGTGGAAAAATCGTCTCTTAAATGACTGAGGGAAAATGACACACACAGCTATTTTTCAAAATGAAAAAAAGTCACAATCTCTACCAATAAACCACAGCTACACAAATCCATAAAAACTCTTTTCATTCTCGCCAAAATAAATCTAATTCCAGAGGACATTCCAGGTAACTAGACTACCTGAAGATTTTCCATTACATCTAATGTCTGACCGAATTTCAATTCTGAGGAAGGTGTTCACTTTAACATCCACAGGTCATTTTTCTTAACCACAGAATTTGAGATTTTACATAACTACCAAAAGCAGTGCACGGAGTTCAACTTGGGATGCAGACTCTCAAATCCCCGAGCTTCTGGCTCACACAGAATAGGAACGGTTTTCTGCCTCGTGACACTGATTTTCCAGCCTCAGGATTATGACAATCAGCATTTCCTGATTTAATGTTCATCTCCCTATTCATTCTTACCTCTCTTTCATTGTTTCTTTTATTTTTCCAGATCTTCTCCCCAAATAACTTAATTAGTTTTTTACTTTTCTCTTTGCAACCCTCTCCCAAATTAACCATTTTCCTTTTTAGTCCTCCGGTTCTGCTCTCCTTGCCTCTGTCGTGGTAGACATGCACAGGAGTGCTTAGGCTTAGTGTGTAACACAGCCCCTCCATGGCACTCTATGAGGTAGCACAGAGCTCCGCACAGTCAGCACAGAGAAGAAGGCCTCTGGCCGTGACTGGACCCACACCAGCCCAGTGATGGTCTCTTTGTGCTCCTGGAGAGGGCAGTGAAGGCAAGTGAGTGGACAGGGCTGTAGAAATAGGATGCTATCACCAAAGAAGCATGTAGTAACCAGACAATATCCCTTTTATCAGGAAGAACAGCACATCCATTCACCTTGAGCATTATGCTCAGGGCCTATAGCAGACAAGGTTTCATGAGAGGGGAAAGCAGGGTGATGAGCCTCCTTACCCTCATGGTCACGCTGATTGCACTGTTCATGTTGCCTTTGTACAGCCACCCATGCTTGGTGATCCCACCCTTCTGAGAACCAAGGGAAGCAGCATCCTAGGAGGGAAGGAAAATACCCCTACAGTCAATCTTCCACTATTACCTGTTATTTGTTGTGAGTTTGGTCAATGGGAAAACCATTTTTATTTGTGGCAAGTTAGTCAATTATCCCTTTATTGAAGCATTTATTGTCCCAACAACTACAAGTCACATTAAAGTCCACTTAGCAATAGAAGAGAGAAACTAGCTACAAACACAATTCCATTAGAGCAAAGCTAAGCTCAAGATTTTATTTTTAAGTGTTTGCTTTTTTTGGGTACCTGGGATCGAACTTGGGACCTTGTGCTTTCGAGGCAGGTGGCAGAACCACTGAGCTAAATCCCTGGCCTGTTATTTTTTAAGTGTTTAATGAGTAATAGAAAATACATACCACATTTGACCACTCAGTTTTAAGGTCTCTCCTGGTTTCATAAAAAATGTTTTCAAATTACACTCCCCTATGATTGCAGGACAAATTCCTGGAAAACTTCCCAGAAGCTTAGTTCAGGGAAAGGTGAAAAAAGAAAGGGAGGAAATATGAGGCAATGCAGAACAGAGAGATAAAATGAGGGAGCAAAGGAAAAGGAGTGAAGAGGAAAGAATACAAGCAGGCACAGAGGGAGAAAAAGAAGTCAGAGAAGTAAAGAGAAATTTCTAAAGAAGTAAAGAAAAGTGCTTCTTCAAGCTCAGATCTGACACAGTGTGAAATCTGGGTTTAAGGAGGTGGGCACAAAGCTGCCAGCTACTGCTAAAAATGTTAGGCATATATTTGGACAGATCCTAAACAGACAGCAGAGGAAATATACATACACACAGCAACCTGGCTAAACTGGCAATTTTTTTTTTTTTGGTACTGGGGATCGAACTCGGGACCTTGCACTTGCAAGGCAGGTGGCAGAACCACTGAGCTAAATCCCTGGCCCTAAACTGACAATTTTTTTAAAAGGAAAGAACTTAAATTTACAACGGGGCACCCAGCATTTAGAGGGAGAATAAGAAATGCAAAGTTGGTAGCAAAACCTTTTTATTAGGGGTCCCTTGCTCAGTAAACATACTTGCTTAATGCCCTACTTGCTTCATGCACCTTCTCGAGCCATAATCTTTGCTCCGAGAGCAGAGGGAGTGTGTTAAAACCAGACTTCATTAAAAGCAATCAGTGAAGAAACAGCCATTTTAAATCTACAGGCTGGAAATTTAAGATATCCTGTTGAAAAACAACCTAAGTTTAAGGTCTAAGTCATCTTGTTATCTTTTAACAGTGTAGCCAAATCTGATCCAAGTCTTTGAAAATGAGCTCAGAAAAAATAAACATTCTCCAAAGAACATGAGATGCTAAGCAGTCAAGTTGAAACAGAGACCTTATGTCAATCAATCCAATAATATACTTTAAAATATTCTTCCCCTGCTTCCTGAAACATTCCAATTCCTCTTTTGGGTAAATGTTGATAATGTTCTAACTCATCTTAAAATTCTGTAAAATCAATGATTAAAGTGAAAAGAGAAGCAACAGCAAGCAAGCATCTCACCTCATCTTTGTCGACCTCCT
The DNA here is from genome assembly GCF_053883595.1 of Heterocephalus glaber. Taxonomy (NCBI): domain Eukaryota; kingdom Metazoa; phylum Chordata; class Mammalia; order Rodentia; family Bathyergidae; genus Heterocephalus; species Heterocephalus glaber. Next base: position 135,567 of record NW_028258359.1, on the reverse strand, counting down.
CATCAACTTCATAGACATGAACTGGAAGTTTATCCAACTTGGCTGCTTTGCTTTAAAAATAAGAAAGAATAATTTGTTTAATAATTGCCTAATCAACAGAGTCTGCATTTCTTCCTCCATCAGAGGAACCAGGCTTTAATAAACTCAAAGCTGTCCCTATCAGATAAGAAATAACACAATCTACGCCACTGCTGTCCCAAATAGGTAAGCCAAGAGCACTAGTCATTAAGCTCTAAAAAGCTATGTGGAAAAGCAAGCAGAGCTTGCTGGGAGTTAGGAGGTATACTGAAAATAAGAATGTGGATTGTGTATTAATAAAGACTTAGTAGAGTAGCTTTTAATACAGTTTATCTTTTAAAGAAAATGGAATATGAGGCCACTTTTGAGAATGACAATGGCATTAAGGACAATAACAGCAGTGGCCAGCATTATCAAAGGGTTATTATGTGCTAGGTCCTGTGTTCTGTACTTTACATGTATCATCTCAAACTTTGAGATGGTGGAACTATTAAAAGCACTCAATAGATGAGGAAACTGAGGCTTACAAAGTGGAGAAGTTACCTAGACATTTATAATCCTCTCTTTTTCTCATCATCCATTTGGAAATTCTTATTAATGCAAAAAAGTAATAGAGTACAAATCAGTCTGTATCTTCCAGGCATGAGAACAGTATGAACAAGACAGTGAAGATGGGCAAATATAGAACTAAGGAGTATACTGCTCTGGAGAAGATACTGCTAGGAGGGAGTGTTCTAGGCTGAGATTTAAAAGGGGGCAATCAGGAAGTTGGCTGAACATTCCTAAGGAGTGGCTGAGCCACACAAATACGAAAAACAAAAAGCTAGGTCCTCCAAGAATAGTACAAAAGATTCAATCAAACTCCTACGCAACAAACAGAAAGGAAAGTGTATAGAAATATATATCACCTGAGTTTCAAGTAAGATTTTTTCACTGGTAATGGTTACTTTTAAAACACAATCTGTCTCTATTATTTTCAACTGTCATTATCTACTAAATTTCATTTGGCAACTGTATCATGACTTCAGAATGCACTGTTTCATAAAAGCCTCTTCAGGTAAGAGCTACCTACTCCTGGTCCACTTTAAATACCACTAATCTTTCTAAACATACTTGCCTTTCATGTATTTTTTAAAGAATTACTGCTTTAAAATGGGGTAAAAAATTTATCTGGGAAAACACTTGTTCCTTGATTTATTTTGTTCAAACACAATTATTCAATATAGAATACTCTTTTCAAATCTTTTCCAAAATATTCTTTTAAAGAGAAACACCGTAGCATATTTCAACATACTTATATTTTGTTTTATATTTTTCACTGAAAATTTCACCTATTTATGTTTTAACAATAAAATTCTGAAATAAAATATAATTAAAATAGTTTTATATCTAGTTTTATATTTAATTAAATAAAATAAAAAATATAATTCTGAAATAAAAAAATAAAATTCTGAAATAACATTCTGAAAAGAATCCCAGAACATAATTAAACCATCCTTATGGTTCTTTTACCACCGACTAATGCCATAGTGCTACATTTAAGTTCTAATCAAAGGCTCTATTCATAATAGCTATATGGTATACAGACAAATCATCTAGCAGTATTTTCTACCATTACTCTGATTGCACATGAAGTTATACACCTCCCTGGGCATTTCAAGTACAAAGGCTATTCCCCATGTGGATAACCTCATTTTGTGTGGTCTGACAGTTTACTTACTTTGGAAGCTGTCGAAACTCTCCTGAGTAATCTTCATATTTATAGGTCACAAGATGCCAATCAGAGTTGTAGGTTTTGATGCACTATTAGGGGAGAGGAATTTTTTTTTTAAAAAAAGAAAGAAAGAAAAGAAAGAGGAAAACAGGAAGATGGGTGAGGACTGCTGGAATACATGCCAGGAGGTTTGGGAAGGCACACCCATTCAGCCACCAAAAAAACTTTTCCATTAGCCGGCTAATGCCTGAAGATCCACCACCAGTTACCTGTGAACCACTGAAACATTACCCATTGGAGAGGTATCACTGTACGTTATCATCATTAATGATTTGACAGCAGATTTTATAAGGAGACAAACTTTGCCTAACCTTGTGACATTTACATAACAATATACTGTTTCACACTTAAAAGTACTTGGTTCTAGTGAATAGAAAGTGTGAACCTTAAGTCACTTTCAGGGTATTTACTGATATTAGAACTAGCTCTGTCAGTTAATACTGTCATATAAATTTGCCTTCATTTTTTTTTTCATTCATGGAGGACAGAATGAGGTTATTATGAGGAAAGATTTCAATTCTAGTTTGTAGTGGCACCATAACAATTTTGTGTGTGTGTACAAAATGTGTATCATATGGAGTACTCAATGGTCAAAGATTCTTTTGGGGACACTAACCTACACAGACTGCATTTAAATTTCCTCACTATGTGATAAAGTTCAGGGACCAACACAGTGTCTTTCATCTATTAGGATCCACGCTTAAGATTATAAGACTACATTCACTAGATCTTCAAATACGAATTAGTCAAAATCAATAATAGGTGAAGAGTTTTAGTTAACATCAGCTTAATTCAAATGATAATCTATATAGTTAGCTACTGACTACACATATGTAAGCCTGGGTGTGGAAAAGAGAACACAAATGAAATCATAGGTAAGTAAATGTTTTTATGTCTTACCTACAGTAATTTATTTTTACTCTGGCTGTAACTAACATCATGAACAACATCTTTATTCTTCTTATTTTACTTCATAGTTTATGCTGCCAACCTTTCTATCCATGTCACAGCCTACATCTAAAGGCCCTCTGAAGCAAACCTCCTTCCACTTACAAACTCATAAAAATAACAACAGCAAAACAGAGAGTGTTATTTTGTGCCAGGCTCCTATATAAGCACCTTGCTTGAAAGGATGCAAAGGGAAGTAGTATGTTTTGAGAAGTGGAATAAATAGCTGAGAAGGACTCAGAGCTTCCGTATGGAAGCTGAGCCATTTTTCAGTTTTTTACTATGAAGATTGCAAACATTTAAAAATACTGTTTTGTTCTTATAAATGTTTTTAAAAATTTCTCAAAGCATTTTTACATTTAGAACAGGTACTCACATTCAAAATTACATTCCAAAACAAGAAATATGATTTCAAAACTATTCAAAGTTTTAGATTTTGCCATTACTGTCCCTAGGTCCACTAACACCTCTAATGCAGGCCTTAGACACTCTCCTATTCTCTTTACCCGGGCACAGTGGTTTGTTTTTTTTGGGTTTTTTGGTACCAGGGATCCAACTTGGGACCTTGCACTTGTGAGGCAGGTGCCAGAACCACTAAGCTAAATCCCTGGCCCCTGGGCACAGTGGTTTTTGATCAAGCACTGCAACTAAATTTGTACCACTGTCTCTTGCAGAACATTAAAATCATCTTAATGAAGTATGGATATACCTGCCCAATTAAAAACTAAGTAAATAATCACAAACTTACATACCATGAATGCATTTATGAGTGGAATATAGGAGAATCGAAATTTTTATATCTTAGGCAAAATGGGGAAGATAACTATACCTAAATAGTTAAAATTGTAAGGAATTGCAAAAAAAAAAAAAAAAAAAAAAGTCAAGCAGGTTAAGTGCCCAGAGATTCACTGAACAAGCCATTGTCAACAGTCTACTTAGGAAGCTGAATTCCAAGGCAGTGGCATAGAATAAGGCAAGCAACCCTCTCTCCTCTATAGAAAGTTCAGGAGATAGTTCTATTAGAAATCCTAGCCAGAAAACAGTACCTCCCAAAAGGCAGAGATAGGACCCACTGATTACTGAGAAATTCATTAATATTTTGAAGTTACATTGAAAGGTTTCAGAATTTTTTTTAAGCCATTAGATCATTCTCTCTGACTAGAGGTTGGAGAGGAAGTGCTGTTTCACTCCACCCAAGTGGAAGAGTCCCAGCGAATTTAGTTACTGGCTCCAGCACCACAGAATGAAGCAGTGATTTTGTAACCTACAGCGATTAATTTAGTGGAAAATTATGCCTCAAAATCATATTTTTAAATCAATTGGGAGAACTGAGTTATTAATAATTTTGTTGCATGCAAGCCAAAAACATTCTACAGAAGGCTGGATAGTAAGTAATTTTGGCTTTGCAACTCTTCAACTGGGTTCTATTGTTGACAGCAGCCATAGGTAATATGTAAACCAATGGGTGTGGTTGTTACAATGAAACTTTACAAAAATGGGTCACAGGCCAGATTTTGCCTATAGTCATAGCTTTATGGCTTTTAAATAAACATTTATGTCTACCTAAGTATATCTGGCAGTATTTGCCTAGAATTAATCTAACTAATATAGTGGTAAAGGAATTTAAGACAGGAAGCTCCTTTTTCTTTTCTTTTTTTTAAATTTTTTGGTACCAGGGATTGAACTCAGGACCTTGCGCTTGCACGGCAGGCGTGGTGCCAATGAGCTCCTTTTTCAGTGGATGAGAGAACACACATCTAAAATTTTAAATACCTAATTTTTCAGAAGTCTCAAGGAAAACTAAATACTGTTATTTAATTGGTCTTTACTTATAAAAGTATAGGTAGTCCAGGATTTTAGCTCAGTGGTGCCGCCACCTGCCTTGCAAGCACAAGGTCCTGAGTTTGATCCCCAGTACCAAAAAAAATAGGATAGTTCAATTGTATTGATGGGAATATTTCTCATCTAAGTATCAACTAGAAAAATTACGCTAAAAGGAGTCCTTCAATAAACAAAATTAAAGCATATACCTAATTAGTTAGACTCACCTAAAAGTAGCTGGAGGGAGAAACAAATACCCAAGTGTGGGGGAGCAACCCAACTCACAATTTCTTTTCTCCATAACGAGATACTATTTGCATGTTCAAACAAAGGTAGTAATAATCATCTTCGATCTCAAAGTCAGGTATTGCTCATTATCCCCTTATTATGAATATTAAACCAGCAAAAATAAACATACAAGTGAAGTAATATAATGCATAAATGTGTACACTGAGACAAAGAATCTATTTATTTTATATCCTATGCTACAACAATGACATACAATCTGTGGAAATCATTTTTTATAGTCAGAAACCAACGCAGTGGGGCTAGGATGTAGCTCAGGGGTACAGCCACTAGGCTAGCACGCTTAAGGCCCTGGGTTCATTCCTCAGGAGAGAGAAAGAATACACTCTGTGGATAGTTCTGTCCATTTCAAACTCTGAAAATGTCATGTATTCTATTTTAACTTCCATCATAAAAATATAATTACCACTTTAACACTTTCTTGAAAGTACTGAAATTTAAAGACAAAGGGAGATTAGAGGAAAATGACTTTGCAATGTAAATTAATGTAGAAAAAAGTCTTACTTCTGTAACAAATAAGCTCTGTGCTCTCTCCTCTGCATTGACAGGAACTGTGGAGCATATATATCGACCTTGCCGCCTCAGGATGCCTGTCTGTGAACAAAGGCACGTGAAAAGACTGAGTTAAGGTAGAAGGCCCGCCCCACAGTAGAGCTAAACACCCTACAGCAGCACGAACACCCACACTGTCCCTTCAGCATGTACCAGTGGTCGGATGCAGCCGCCTCTTTAGGTCCCACACAAAAGATTCTATGTGACATCTTGTTTGTTTGTTTGGAGACAGGGTCTCACTGTATTGTTCAGACTGGCCTTGAACTCACTACATAGCCCAGGCTGGCCTTGAACTTGACGTGATGCTTCTGCCTCAGCCACCCAAGTGCTGGGATCAGGGACATGCATCACCATACTCAGCTCTACTGACATCTTGACACCTTAAAGCCTTCCTTCTGGATTGGGGCCCTGAGGAGCCCTCCTGGCCCTTCCTGCTTCCTGAAGGCAGGGCAGAAGCCTGTTTCATAGTCCCTAACACCAAGTAGTTGAGCTAGTCAAACTGTGCAGTCTTTGATTTACCTTAATTGCTTTTTTTCTATTGTTGTAATATATACATAACAAAAATATATTTCAGTAGCATTAAGTATATTCTCACAGTTGTGCAACCCTTGCCACCACTCATTTCTTTTGGGGGGGGGGGGTACTGGGGATTGAACTCGGGCCGCCCTTGCGCTTTCGAGGCAGGTGGCGGAACCACTGAGCTAAATCCCTGGCCTTACCACTCATTTCTTAATTATCAATTACATCCATTCTTATTCACTGGCACATCCTCAGTGCCTAACAGCAGGGATAACTACACAGGAAAAAAGTCCCCAGGGCTTCCATCTCCTCCTAGAACATTAGAACTGTTCTTGTTTCATGAGGCTTCAATGCTGATTTTAAATAATAAAAAAAACTTTAGGTAGCTACTCTACCCCAATAACCGTGCTTTGGATTTCAGAAGAAAAGTTCTACATATTTTTCTTCCATGGAATATAATCCTTGGGTATTATTATCATAGTGTAAAAACAGCATGTGTGAAAATACTTTGCTAACAGAATCTATCCTGTTGGCTCTTCATGACTATTTGCCAAATTGGGATCTTAGGGCATCTGTCCTGGCTGTTTCCCTTCTTCTTTGGATTGAAGACAGCTGTGGGTCAAATCTGTTATTCTCTACCCCAAGCAGAGAATGTCAACAAGGGCATGTATTTTGTTTATAAGTTAATTTATTTCCTGCATGGAATACCTATATTTATTCTTCTTCTGCACTGTGTCCACTTATTTTTAGATTATTGCTCCATTTTTCTACAGGAAGGGAAGAAAGCAACTCAGTCTTCTACCAAAGTCTCTGCAGGTGAATTATTCATTCTTTTAGCCTCTGAGGAGCTTTCAAGATCCTGGGACTTAGTTTCTCAATGGATATTACAAAGGAATGGTGGGCTTTCTGGCATATCTGTTCTCATGAAATGCCTACATGGTCACACTCATGGAAGAGGGGCATAATCTTTCAAAAAGCAACAGAAAAATACATTGATTATAAACTCAAAATTATTATTATGAATTAGCTATGATATCAACAAAGGGGAACTGTTTATGAAATTCTGTATACTTCAAAGAAGGATACATTCTATTTCCCCACTTACTATATCCTTATCTTGATTTATATGGATCTTCCAAGAGTTTTGAAACTATCATGCTTTCAAAACATTCATGAGATGGCTCATCTCAAGAAATAGAACTATTAGGATCATTTTCAGCCTGTTTCTCACTATAGTACTAGGAAGAAAAAAATATCAAAATTTTCTCAGTGGAATAAGCAGTTCAAGAAGCTTTAATTATATAACATTTTTCCAATCATCCCTCTAAGGTGAGAAAAACAATAGTAAATAGACCTTTTTGATTCGTATGTATCAAAGTGCTCTTATGTTCTCATTTGAAAAAGGAAATTTTAAATCATTAAAAAGAGACTTGATTTTAGCAGATAAGATAGAATAATGTTTCATGTATTTTACTTAGGTTTATAAGCAATCATTACTAATCGATTCCTAATTTTGATTGTAATAAAGGATAATTTTTTGACCAAAAAGCCTGTCCCCTCTCCAGAGATTTTATCCAAATAAACTAGATATTCTTCTTTAGTACATATCTGGATTGAGTGTACATTTGTGCATATTTCTTGAACTACATAATATCAGATCTATTTTAGATAATCTCCAAGGATGGCTGATGTCTTTTCCCTCATAAGCAGACTGCTCCTCACTCCAAAAAGGGGAATCTATTTCCTCTGCCCTTAAGTCTGGGTTGGCTTTGACTAATTTATTAAAGTGAGAAGGGGGCCGAGGATTTAGCTTAGTGGTTTCGCGGCCTGCTGGGCATGTGCAAGGGCCCGAGTTCGATCCCCGGTACCAAAAATAAATAAATAAATAAAGTAAGAAGGGTGTGGCGGTGCATTACCTATAATCCCAGCACTTGGGAGGCTGAGGCAGGAAGATTGCCACAAGTGCAATATACAGAGTCAAAACTAGCGGGAACTACATAGCAAGACCATTCTAAAATATATATATATAAAATTATATATTATTTATGTGAATATATGTAATATATATGAATATATATACTATAATATGGATATATGAAAGGGACATTGTGTCAGTTCCCAACCTAGCCTTTAGGAAAACGCAGCTTATATTTCTTCCTTCTTAGAAGCCAATCACCATATAAAAAGTTCTACTCTCTCGAGACTGCAATGGTTAAAGATGGCACAAACTTGACACACAGAAGGGCCATAACAGAGAAACATGCCCCATCAGCCCCAGCAAGTTCCAGTCATCACCATATGAGTGAAGAGGCCATCCTGATGAGCCAGCCACCACAGACAGAAAGTAAAGCAGAAGAACCACCTAGCCAAGAAGAATGGCCAGAATCCAGAACTGTGAGAAACAGTAAATTACTGTCTTTAGTTAGTAGGCTTTGAGGTGATTTGTTACTCAACAATAGATAAATGAAACAACTTTGTAAGATGAGGACCATCTCCAAATTACAGTACTGAGGAAAAACACTTTGTGACAAAGTATTTCAAATACTACCTACAGTATAAAAATTTAGGACAGACGGGCTGGGGATTTAGCTCAGTGGTTCCACCGCCACCTGCCTCACAAGTGCAAGGACCCGAGTTCGATCCCTGGTACCAAAAAAAAAATTAGGACAGATCACTGAGGAGATATACTTTATGTTACAATCTTATTTTCACAATCACCTTTCTACCCAGTCAGAGTCCTGAAAGAGGTCAAGAAAATAAGAGACAAATGTTAGCTGGATTCTGAGTGTACACCGCAGTGCCCCCCCACTTTTCCCCAAGAGTAGGAAGAATTTATTGAGAGAAAGATACCTTCTGTCTAAGAGAGACAGAAGGGGGACTGGAAGGTGGGCTGCCCTTGCCTTCTCCTTCTGAAAAACATTCTACTGATCATTTGAGGGCTCAATGTAGTATTTCTTCATCCATTCATCCAAACCTTTACTGGCTCTCTACCTTCCACCAGACACTGAACTAGTAGCTGAAGATACAGTGTTTAATACAATGTAGTTGCTGGTCTTAACAAGCATATAGTCTCATAAAAGAGGATGATAGAAAAATCAGTTAGTCAAGTATGTTAAGTGCCACAAAAGGGTAGAGAGAAAAGAACAGAGCCACAAATGGTACAAGAGATCAGCAGGGGAGTCTAAATTCAACAGTACGGCAATGAGGACATCAGAAAACGTGTACTGAAGGAAAGATGCTCAAGATCAATTGTTAAGAATGAGTATACCGGGGATTTAGCTCAGTGGTTCCAGTGCCTGCCTTGCAAGTGCAAGGTACCGAGTTTGATCCTCGGTACCCCCCACCCCGAAAAAAAGAAAGTAGCAAAAAAAGAATGAGTATAAATTATATTAAGAACAAAAGAAAAACTTGGAGACAAGCTTGCCCTTGGAAAATTATAAAAGCAAAATCAAGATATAATAAATGATTAACTCTTGGTAAAAAAAATTAAGTCCTAGAACAACAATATATTCTATGTCAAAAATTGCTTAGATATCTGGGCATAGTAGTGCACGCCAGTAATTCCAGCTACTAAGGAGGCTTAGGCCGGAGGCTTGCAGGTTTGAGGCCAGCCTATGCAACTTACTGAGATCCTGTCTCAAAATTATAAATAGACCAACAGACCAACAGACTGATAGACCAACGATGTGAATTTGAGATGGAGTTCAGCACTTCCTGGGTTCAAATTCCCAAATAGGGGTTGGGGTGGGGGCTGGAACTCCAACTGTTCTTGATTTAAACAACACTCATAACCTTATCAACCTAGTCAACCGGAGACAACAATAGGACAACAGAAAGAACAGAGTTTATATGGCTAGAATAATTTCTCTACCACTACTTAGGAGGAAAGACTAGAACCTATCAGGTTAGAGCCTCTGGAAGACTGCAGGACTTGGCACCAATGTGGTAGTCGTTGCTGGGGCCACCAGATTCCCATTGCCCTTTCTGAGTACAGCCCCACTACTTGCTTGTAATACGCTTCCTATTTGGTATTTCCTACTGGGAGAAGATGCACAGCCAGTAAAGGTATTTTGATCTTTTTCATTCTAGTTCTCAATGCACATAAATAAGACAGTATTTTGGCTTGCTCTCTTATAGAATGGGCAGCTGCAGGTAAGTTCTCCTAAGTCTGATCAGCTCTGGTCATACTGACCAAATCCATTTCATGGACTTACAGAGACCTTAAAGGCATCCCCCTGAGGCCCATTCAAACAGCTGACTCCAATATCCAAAGGCTCTCCTTCAGATATATGCCCTTCTTTCCTCTACCAGATCACAAAATTCCTGTGTGGACAGAAGACATATCTATTTGTGCTAAGTACTCCATAAATATTTCAAGAATGAATGAATAAAGCAGTCAGTGGAGACAGAAATAGAAACCTATCAAAATCCATCCATTATTTGCATATAAGCTTTTTCCTATTATTATAAAAAGTTCTTTGGCCCTACAGAAATTGATGAGAAGATTACAGCATAAGTGAATGCTCTATTTTAATTTCTCCATAGGTTTTATGCATTAAAAGTCACATTCAGATAATGGTCTATGTATGCAAAATCAATACATAGTAAATTTCTATATATTTATTTATCCAGCTTATAACAGAGTCCAAATCAACTGAAGAAGATTTACACTCAGGGAGTAACAAAGCCATTCTCAACAATGAATTAAATTTCATTTATTACGGCTGTGGCGTTCTTTTCCATTTTCTTTTACAGTTAAAAGTATATTCTAAGAAGACTGGGTCTGCAACTTCTTTATAAATCAACACCAAGGTGGACTTTCAAAGAATATCATCCCCATTCCTATGCTTAGAAACAAATTATAGTCATCCCTCATTATCCTTGGAGGATGGACTCCAGAACCCTGAACAAATACCAAAACCGAAGGATATTTAGGTCCCTTATATAAAATGGTACAGTATTTGCATATAGCTGATCCATATACTCCTGTATATTTTGAACCATCTCTACATTACAATACCTAATACAATGTAAATACTACATACATAGTAGCTATGCTGTATTCTGTAGGACTAACAACAGAGAAAAAGGTCTGTGCATGTTCAGTATAGAAAAAATTTTCCCCAAGTATTTTTCAACCCGTGGTTATTTGAATCCACAGATGCAGAACCCAAGGAAACGGAGAGCCACCTATATTTTATCTTCTACCAAGAAAGCTTTGAATTGGAAAAGAAAGGGAAAATATTTCCCATTGTGAAGTGTAAGAGGCTTCTAAAAATTCAACCTAAGCATAGTTAGCATCTCAACCACTGGGATAGAAATCTCACAGTATAAACCAGGCGTGGTGGCACACACCTATAATCCCAGCACTAAGGAGGCTGAGGCAGGAGGACTGCCCTGAGTTCAAGGTCATCCTGGGTCACACTGTGAGTTCAAGGCCAGCCTGAACTATACAGCAAGACTTTGTCTCAAAAATCCAAAAAAAAAGGAAAGAAAAGAAATCTCACAGTATAAAACACAACTTAAAAATAAAAGCCTTCTGGCTATTAAAATAAATTATTTTCTGTCAGTACTATCAGGTTAAATACTACTAGTCTTAAACACAGAAATCCTTAGTTACCATGGCCAGGAATAGACAGAGGTCTTGTGAGGAGTTCCACAAAAATCACTGGAATAATTGACAAGGAAGAGAACACGGTGAAGTGCTCTCCCAAAGGGCCAAATAAGGAGGTGAAGACCTGTGAGCGCACCAGGCCAATCTTTATAGTACTTTTTTTTTTTTTAATGAAATGAAGTAAAATAGTGAAAAGTTGCTCCAGATTCCAACTGAAAAGTAAAATTACAACTATCTCCAACTGTAGTTTGAAATAGTTTCAAACTGATTCTGTTTACTTCAAGAACTTTTGTTCTCTTGTTTGAAGTGATTCCCTCAAAACACTAGGGTCTCTTTGATGGCTCCCAGTTACGTGTGGAAAGTGTGGCATTTTGAGCTAATTATCCCAGAGAAGTAGGGCAGGGGTCATCCAGGCAGAGGCACAGATGTGACAGGTTCCTGGCCTGGGCCAACCATGGGGCTTCCTGGGAATTCCTCACCTCCTGCCATCCCTCACTGCTCTGTCCTGATGGTCTGCTACGACCCTGTTCTTCAGCTTAAACCCAGAGTCCCTCACCACCGGCTCAATTCCTGATTCCAACAAGGCCAGGGCTTTGACTTCCACACTTGACCCTGACTCCCCTGAAGCTGGGGATACTGAGAAGCTCATGTTTCCAACCACAAGAAACATGAAACAAATCATTTCATTGAACTTCCTATGGAAGAATTTGAGAAGCAACATTGGAAAGAGCTTTAAATGGAGGGCCAGGAAACCCGAGTCCCCGTCTAAACTCTGCCTCTCATTAGCTGTGTAATCTTGGGGAAAGCTTGAACTTTCCACAACCATCAAACAGACTCTTCTAGGGTCTCCAGGTTTCCTTTGCGGTATAAAAATTCCACAGTTCTATGAACATGGAATTCTACATCTCATCCCTCTCAAGTGGTTCATCCAAGCACTAGGAGTTACTTTGTGAGAAGCCAAAACAGAAAAGGGACCCAGAAAAAAGAGACAAGATTAATACTGAATTTGCTTTGACTCATATTACTCCACCTATTTTTCTTTATGAAAGGAATTGTTGGAATAAAAGGAGGGCAGATTCACTATACACATTTAAATAAATATGTGAGTGTTAACAAAGGCATGTTTTGTGTCTTTTTTATTTTTTTAATCCTCTCAACTCACACAGCACTAGATTTTTTTATTAATCACTTTACCATCCACATGAAACTATTAAAAATAATGGTCTTAATTCCTAGTGGGCAATACACATATCCACTGGGTAGTGTATCACATTTTATAAGATTTTAATTAAAGGACTAAAACAAAAGGCCCACCCTTCCCCTAGGACCATATGAACAATGTGTTAAAGACAATACCCCAGAAGTGGGTGTAACCTGAGGCAGCTGCTGGGATCATGACAAAGTGTCTCCTCTTCTTCGTGGTTCAAAGGAACAGGGCTAGGTGTATCCTCCCTCCAAAGGAGAAGCAGCCATCAAGGAGTCCCCAGAGAGGGAGTGCGGGCTTTGGAGCAGGAGGAGTTGCTGAATGCTAAGCAGGCAACCCAAGGACAAGCTGGGCCCCGGTGCCCCGCTGAGACACTGAGTCAAAAGAGGAGAAAGCCTTTCTCATGAAGAGGTGACTTGGTAAGGACAGGATTGCAGGCATGGAGAGCGTGAAGGGGTCTTTTCTAGGTACCTGGGAATTACCTCTCAGACAGACTGTCAATGAGGACAGAGGACAGTCTGGAGTCAGAAAGGAGAGGGCCCAAGGCCCACAGTGACCACCTGCTAGCTGCAGGAGCCCAGCAGGCCTCAGAACCCACACTTGTCTACCTCTGGCTAAAATGTGGACTACCTTTGCTGAGTAGTCAATCCCTCTCCTCTTTGCAAGCTAATATAAAACATCCTGTATTACGTGTTTATTTTCATTTACTTAATGGAACTATCCCTTCAAATCTCAGGGGACTTTATGCATATTTTTTTTTGAGAACCAGTATATTAAGGCTGGGCATGGTGGTGTCAACCTGTAATCCTAGCACTTGGGAAGCTGAGAGAGGAGATCACTGTGAGTTCAAGGTCAGCCTGGGCTATGCAGTGAGTTCAAGGCCAGCCTGAAAGCAAGATGACTCAAAAAAACAAGGCAGGGGTGCAGAGACAGAGAACTTAATCTATAGGGAGGAGGACAACTCTCAAGGTCATGGAATAGTTGGGGGAGGGAAGAAAAATGAATAGAGATAGAAAGCAAAGCCCAGGAGATTCCAGAGAGAGAGAGTTCTTTAGGTTGGCATCCTTTGGCCTGGTCTATCCTCGCTGAATGATAAACTCTAACTTAGATTTTATTGTGCTCAGCTGAGCCAAGGGATCCCTGTCAATGTTTTAAAGTTATATCCAACCCAGCCAACAAAGATGCCTGCCAGGGCCCCAGGAAGACCTAGAAAGCACAGGCCCTACCCCCAAATGCTGACATCCAGCAGGACCCACACCAGGGCCAGGAGGATCTGGGATCCAGGTGCCCCCAGCCCCTGGTTCTCCATAGCATAGGGCAACAGAGGTGATAACCAACAGATCAGCCTGATGGAGGAGACCAGCACCCAGGAGAAATATCACAGTTGAACCAAACCTTTGAACAAATTGTATTAATAGATACATACAGAGTATTCTACCCAACAACAACAGAATACACATTCTTTTGCTGCATATGGTATTCTCTCCAAAACAGACCACATACTAGTTAATAAAGCATGCCTGAGTAAATGCAAAAGAATCAAAATTTTACCGTGCATGTTATCACATCACAGTGCAATGAAACTAGAAATCAACAGCAAATGAAACCACAGAAACTATGCAAATGTATGAAATTAAACAACACAGTCTTAATCAATGGGTCACAGAGGAAATTAAGGGAGAAATAAGGTAGTTCCTACTAGAATTAAATGATAATGCCAGTACAATATACCAGAACTTAGGGGACACACTGAAGGCAGTCCTACAAGGGAAGTTTATAGTCACATCGATGTTCACATCAGAAAAATAGAATGAGCCCAAATAAATAACCTAATGATGCATCTCAAGGTTTTAAAGGTACCTCCAATTTCAAAGTATTCCCTATTAGATTACTGCTCCCAACAACTCCTTCTCTTCCACTCTAGACCTGGACCAAACTGCACGGTACATGTGTTTGTAGGGTTCTGACCCTGCAAGGTCTTGCTTGAAACCCCTCTTGGTTGCCTTGTCCTCTATGTTAAATGTTTTGTATCCAGAGAAGTATTAAACTGTATTATGAGACAACTCTGGGAATTTAGGTGTGACTTACTGGCAACAGAAGTAGTGAAGCCTTTCCAAGAATCTGGCAGATGCATTTATGTCACAGCATATGACTTGCTTTTGAAAGGATTCAGTACCAAGCTAGGCTGGTAACTAAAAATCACACAGGGCGCTCCCACATTTTACCTCATAGTTCATGTCTTGGCAACCAGCCTACAGTGTATATTAATGCCAGACAATTCCATTTTCAGGGGAGCAGATGCCTGGGAATGCCCAATGTTAACTCACTGATAATTAAGAAAATGAACAAAGCATGGGACAAGACAAGGATCTGGAGAAGGAAATCCATTAAGGTTTCTGGAAGAATTTAATTAAATTATCAGGGAACAAATTTAAACAACACTGTAAGGACTGAGCCTTGATATGAGTATAATACATTTCTCATATACTTTCCGAGCCTAGTGTCACCTAACAAAGATTCTACCATAGATTCACCCTCTTGATAGAGTGTGTGTGGGGTGTCCCTAATTGCTCTTTTCTGGGTCAGGGATGGGCCCCAAGCTTCTAACTTTACCTGTTTTTCTCTGTTCTCTCAGCAGTGCCACCCTGTACCTGTGTGATGTCAATGACTTTCCCCCAAATATGCAATGCAAGGCACCAATTTATGGCTCTTCTATACACCACAGTGTACCACCCTGAGTGCTATTCCTCCCTTCCCTCTCACCAATTTTCTGCACAGCCACCATCATCTTTCTAAAACACTTACCTGAGCATCAGTTTCAGCTTAAATTCTTCCAGGAACTCCCCACTGCCACCAGTATAAGATTCAAACTCCTTAACATGAACTAAGACCTTTCACGAACAACTATATAAGCTTTTCTGGATTTAACTTCTCCCTTCCCTCCCCTTCTCCAGCCCTCAGCAGCATGAAGCATTTCTGATTCCTTAATACATTGACTATAAATTGTCCATACTGACCTCCACATTCTGGAAACACACTGCCTTCAAAGGTTTATGGACTATGCTGGTAAAATTACTAAGCCATTTCTGCATCTCCTACCACACAAGAATATGGCTAGTCATTTATCTTTGATTCTCCAATACCCACCATAACACCTAGCACAAAATAAATGTTTGTCAAGTGAATGGGCAATCAGGGCTAAAAATGGGGACTGAACTATTTCATTGTGTGATTACAAATGGTTCCAAATAAGATGGTGCTATGATTTGGAAATGGTTTCAGTATTTCCCTTAAAGGTTCATGTGCTGGAAGATTGGACCCTGGTGTCGCAGTGTTGCAAAGCAGTGGAATCCTTAAGCTATGTTCCTTTATTCCTTATTGGAAATGAGTATGGTCTGTATTTATCCAATTCTACTCATTATAAAACTTGTACTACTCTCTCTGATCTATTTAAGATGTGAATTATTATTTCTGAAAAGGGGAAAAGAAAGAATATGACCTAACATGGAGAATACGAGCACTCAGTGATAGACCACTGTATTCATTTAATACCCTTCACTCTATATGAGAATAAAATCTTATTTAATTTTTTTTTTTTTTTTGGTTTTTGGTACCAGGGATCGAACTCGGAAATCTTATTTAATTTATACAAGCAATAATATATATTTCATTACTTCAAACAATATTTTATGTAGTTATTTATATAGTTAATCCCAACTACTCATTTGCTCCCAAGTTTTCCTAAGCATCACATGGAACAAAAGTCATGTCCTACTTTGTCTGCTATATTAAAACAAACAAAATAACAGCACTGCTTTCCTCAGCAGAGTAAGGAAAAAATAAAATGTTGAAATGTTCTGTAAACATAAAAACCAACACGACAATCTTTTACTGTAATTGTTTTAGCAGGAGGCTAACGGCAATACCACACGGCATTCTTTCTGTATGCAGTGAGTGGTACCTCAGTTCATGAACTTAATTCTTTCCACAATTCTGGTTGTGAACTAAATCGAATTTCTTCATAAGGTCAACACTGAACCTAAACACTGAATGTGATTCTGTTTTCGTCCAATTCAGTTTTCGACCAGAGTCATGGAAAGAATTGTTTATGAACCAACATACCACTGTGGATGCCCTAGCCCTCTAATGTAGTATGTTTGGTCATGTTCCCAAGACTAATATGCCATGGTATTAACTGCCTAAAAATCCTTCCCTAACAAATGGGCCTCCTCTGCCTACTGACAGAATCAATGAGCAAGATGGAGCCCCCAACTGGGGTGCCACATTGTTTAAACCTCATGTAAGGACAGCAGGGCTCATGGCCAGATCACCCTCCTGTCCTATATGTCTACCACTTTCATATGGAAAAGATGGCACAAATACGGTTAGTTATGGTTCCTTACCATGTCTTTGCAGTTGCTGATTTGAACTCTTACATAGAAGTTTGTTTAGCAGTACTGGGGGTTGAACCCAGGGCCTTCACACTGAGCCACACCCTCAACCCTTTAGTTTGAGACAGGGTTTCACTATGTCAATAAATTGCCCAGGCTGGGACTGAACCTGCGATTCTCCTGCCTCAGACTCCCAGAGGGCTGGGATTACAAGTGTATGCTACCACAACCAATGTCTTAGTTATTTTTCTCTCATTCCTGAGACAAAATATCCAAAGTTAAAGGGGGGAAAATTTATTTAGCTCATGGCTTGTAGAGGTTTCAGTCCATAATCACTTGGCTCCAAGGCAGGGATGACAAACAGACATCACAGAGGAGAAACAACATGGCACATACAAGGTAGAAAAGCAACAAGGGACCTTAACATCGTCTTTCTGCCCCTTTTATCCTATTCAGACTACCAGGATTAGGGCGATGCCAAACCAATCACTCATGTGTAGTGGTTTAGTAATCACAGCCCTTAGCCCCAGCACCATGCATGACTCTAGATTCAGCCACTTTTGAAGAAGAAACCTCCACCTCATCCACCTGAGGCTTTGGGGGTACATCTAGACAAAAGCCGTAACACCCAACTTGGAAGGATTTTTTAAAGCCATCTTCACCCTCACCTAACACTCCCCCATCAATTTAGGAAAATAACACAGAATGGGCAGACTCATGTTAATAGTCCTTGAAATTTGGTAAGATAAACAAGATGGCTTTAAGCAAATTAAAGAACAAATAAAAGTCAAGGGAACAATGATTATAAATGGTCCTAATCACTCTTTTCCTAGGGTTTTCCTGTTTATTTTCTATTTCTGCAGTGCTGTGGATCAAACCAAGGCCCCACCACTCCACCACTGAGCTATAGACCCTACAGCCTGGTTTCTAGGTTCTTGCTCTTTCTCTCTGCTCCCCTTTCCCAAGCTTCAATCCCCAGGAACTCACGTCTCAGACTTCCATGTTGCGCCCAACCTTCCTTTGAGCCTGACTTTTCTCACAGGCACTTCCCTCTGACTAAAGGGCTGCAGATGTCCCACTGAGATCTCAAATTTACATTCCTACAATAGATTCTCCTGAGACTTGATTTAGTTTTTTATTCTTTTGGTACCAGGGATCGAACTCAGGTCCTCCCGCTTGCACAGCAGGCAGCAAAACCACTGAGCTAAATCCCCGGCCCCTCCTGAGACTTGATTTACATCATGATACCAGGTCTTGATTTAAATCCCCTGCTTGGTATTAATTTTAATGTATACCTTTATCTCCTCTGCTAAATTCTGAGCAACTTGAAAGCAGGGGCCCTGTCTCACACTTACAGTCCAAGCAACACATGAATCTGATCCCTTTGGACAAGTACTTTTGTTGTCTGGTTTTGGTCTCTCTCTCTCTCTCCAGCTCTCTCTCTCTCCGTCCAGACTGGCCTAGGACTCACAGGCAGACTGGCCTCAAACTTTCTATCCTCCTACCTCAGCCTCCCAAGTGCTGGGATTTTGTTTCGTTTGTTGTTGTTGTTGTTGTTTGGTACCATGGATCAAACTCATAACCTTGCATTTGTGAGGCAGGCATGGTGCCACTGAGCTAAATCCCAGGCCCCTTTAGGTGCTGGGATTTTAGGCATGAAAACCACCCCCAGCACAAGTATAAGTATTAATATATATTAAATAAATACACTCTTCAACTCAGCTGATTAGTGCTGAGAAGTAAATTTCCTTTTGAAGGAAATTTTGATAATAAAAAATTGCCAGTCTTTTTCCTGTAAAAGATATTACTTGAACTAGAATTAAAATTCTCATCTCCTGAAATTCCAGCCAATGTCAACTCAGAAATATTATTTATCCAGATATTCTGGGTAGGTTCAATCCTAGACATGAACTAATATCCCAGAAACCACAATGTTCATGGAAAGTTACATGGCTGACCACTGAATTCCAAGTGACAAAAATTTCGAGGAATTTATAAAAAAAGCACTTTTCAATAAAAGGCCAAAAACAAAAGTACTGAGATTATTTTTTGGCAGCTTTTAATAAAAAAGAAAGGACAAAACACAGTTTAAAAAAATTTTTTCTTTTCAAAAGGACAGCTGGGAAATGAGATCAGAGACTTCCAGCCTTTTGTAAAGTAGCCTGGCTTGGTTTCCTCTCCAGGTCAGTGGTTTGTAGATCATTATCAGTCCCATGTAAGTAAAAGAGGAAAAGAACCAGGGGAAAAATTTAAAACCGGATGTTACTGAAAGGGAAAAAGAATAACCACATTTTTCTATACAATGCTGAGAACTTCGTAGGATTCTCCTATATCTAACCATTTCCAAAAAGGAAAATTTCTAGGCTAGTCAATTATTTGTACTCTTTTCTCTATAGTCTCAACTTTCACTTTAAATTCTCTTGCTAAGACATGAATACTCCTCACTCCAACTTTACACTCAGCTCTAAGAATGACAAGTTTCATATCCATTTATATTGCACAGAAATCCTATAAACACATGCTCTTTTAAAAAAAATTTTATGGTAAAATACTCCAAATGTAAAATTTAACTATTTTACATATTTCTTTCTAAGTGTACAGTTCTTAGTGTAGAATGTACACCAAGTTCTAAGTGTACAGTGGAGAATATGAAGCATATTCTCATTACTGTACAACATGTCCACCATTCGGCCACAAAACTCTTCATCTTCCCAAAGTGAAATCTCTACACTCACTGAACAACTTCTCATGCTGCCCCTATGCACTGACAATCACAATTCTGTCTTCTGTTTCTACAAATTTGACTAAAAGTGGCTCATGTAAGTGGAATTATACTGTCTTTTTTTAACTGGCTTATTTCACTTAGCAAAATGTCCTCAAGGTTCATCCATGTTCTAATATGACAGGATTTCCTTTCCTTTTAAGGCTGAATAATGCTCCACTGCATGCGAACACCACATTTTGTTTATCCATTCATCTGAGGCTAAACACTTGGGTTTCTCCCACTTTCTGGCTATTATGACTAATTTTGCCAGGAGCATAGTATATAAGAATGTCTTTGTGTCATTGCTTTTAAGTCTTTCAGATGAATACCCAGAAGTGGAATACATGCCTTTTTTTGGGTTTGTTTTTTGGTGGTACTAGGCACAGGACTTGGCACATGCTAGACAAGTGTGCTACCACTGAAGTATATCTGCAGTCTTTTTTGTTTTATTTTGAGACAAGGTCTCACTAAGTTGCATAGTCTGACCTCAAACTTGTGATCTTCCTGCCTCAGCCTCCTGAGTTACAGGGACTACAGGAGTGCACCACCATATCAGGCACAGCATGCTCTTTTTATCCTTCCATACAAACACTATCTCTTATTTTTTTATATCACACACCAAAGTCTAATTTTGGTGAAATATGAATGGTAACCATAATTGCTTCCCAACATCCTTTTTCACTATTTACCATGTTTTTCACTTTCTATAACTTCACCAAACTGCACAAACATTAGAATACTCTGGAACAAGTCAGGGTACTGGAGTTGAAAAGCCAGATGCAGATTCAGTGGATTGATCACAACTGTTAAGAATATCATCACCAACAGCATCATCTGGTAAAGGACTTCCACTTGAGGGAAGACCATGACTGGAAATTGGTCTCTGAGAGGAAAGACCAGAGTCTTGGGCATTACTTTCAGTTATGCAAGGATCTGTCATCTCTTAAATGACAAGTCAACTTACATTTCTTGATCTAAAACATAAACCATGTCCTCTAGTTGCTTGTTGAAGTTTTCCTACAATTTTGTTCATTGCAAACTATGGTAAGTTCTCTCAGACTTTAACACCAAGTAAACTTTGGTAAGGCTGTTAACACTTTAAGAACAAAAACTGTCCACTAATCACCAGAAAGTGTACTCCTTTTAAAGGCCCTGCTTCGGGGCATTTTTAACTTAAGAAATTATCTGCTATCCCCCAAACCAAATGATTGATCCGACAAGCATTTTTACAAATATAGCCACTGGAACTTCCACATGCTAAATGGCATTCATATTTACTTCATTAACCAACAAAATCCCTGATATTCATAATAATTTTTCTAATTTGAAGTGTAACAACATATACCCTGCCCTAGTTCTCAGTGTGCCAGAGATTATGTGAGGACAGAGCTACATAAATCTGAAACCTGACCCCTTCTCGGAACCACAACACAAGTGGTGAGACTTGAACACAAACAGCATAAGCAGCAGTTAGTGAGAGGCCAAGACAATGTACATAAGTAGTTGTGTACACAATGTGGACAGTACAGTAGCAAAAGAATTAGGATGGGGGAGTCACTGTGGACTTAAATAGCTTCAGAGCACACTGGATTTCAAGTGGCATCTAGGATGAGAAAACACGGCGAGCAAGGAGAACCATGAACCCAAGAGGAGCCAGCACAGATCCCAACTCTGAAAACGACTATCCATGATACTCCTGTTCCTGACCGTGGCAAACATAACCATCTGACAGCTGAGAACATTATTTTTGGAGACAGGGTCTCACCATGTAGCCCAGACTGGCCTCGAATTCTTAAGTGCTGAGTGTTTTGATTTTTTAAAATCCATGTTTACTGTCTGCCTCTCATTTTTTTGTTTTAATACTTTTCTTCCATCCTTAGGCAAAGGTATCTGACAAAAAAATCTTTTTCCATATAATTCATTTTCAGAGAACACTGCGATGTCCATAGGATATGACCAACAGGACTCAATATCAATATATGCCCACTTGTGAAATGTGCAGAAGAATCATCACTGTCCACATTTTAAAATAAATAATCATTTTAAATATATTTGGCAGAAATTTATACAAAGTTCTACTATTTTAATTGTTTAAATGTATTATTGCAAATCACTTCTCAGCATATATTTTGCTCAGTATTTGACCCATTTTCTAACCTATTTGCCATCTTTTTTCTATGGGAAATAAAATACTTCCCCCTGATATCATTTGTACACTTCCTCTAGTAACAGAACAGACACAGGCAGAAGGAATTGGTGACACTGCTAAAACCACTCATCCAGCTAATTAGCATCACCAAGACAAGATAGCAAAGAAGCACAGCATAAATAACCTTATCTGATAACAAAGTGGGAAAACAAACTTAACTGGGACCCATGACAATGACTATAGTGGGAATCAAAGTTGAAATTCAAGCTCCTTAATCACTGGGAAAATTTCCTGTAAACAGAAAAAAACAAACAAAACAAAACAAAACACTTGTTCATTCCTCCTTGGCTAGGAAATGCCAGTGAGCTCTTGGCCTTTTCTAGAATATCTGTGCCTGGTATCACAGAAGTAGTTATGAGCAAGGACAAAAGGGTTCTCTCAAAATTTGTATTGTCTTTCCTTTCCCCTTTAGGTCTTATCTTCCTATTTCACATGCTCTATCCTACATTTTGATCCTTATTTACACTTTCAGTTTCTCACACCAGAGAAACCATTCCATATTTCCACGTGTGTCCTATTTATTTCACAGAGTATGGCCTCAATGTGCATCCATTTAGCTATAAATGACTCTAATTTCTCATTCTTTATGGCTGAGTAGTACTCCATTTTATATATATAAAAAAGCCATATCTTCTTTAGGGAAGGGAAAGGAATATGAGAAAAGGAAAAAATGGAAACAAAGTCTTTGTGATTAGGGAGGGATAGGCAGGGAATGGGGAAAAAATAACCAAGATATATCATGTAAAGGTACAAATTTCCAATGATGAATGTTATCATATCGTATACCTAAAACGTACCAATAAACTTAATGAATTTTAAAAAAACTTTAAAAAATTTACTACTTATTCTTTCTGGTAACAATTTAAAATTTTTATTGTCTGATTCTATAACTACTCAAATATCCAAGTTCCTTAATCCTGGGCACAAAACTTGGTACTAAATTAACTATTTTGTTTTTAGTTTTGTTTCTTAAGCAATTTTATCTCAGGCCTACAAATACAACTTTGGATTCTTGGTTGCAAAACTCAGAAAAACTTTTTTTTCTTACTTAATACCAAGAAAAACAAACACTTCATGCTCAGAGAAACTTGAGATAACCTTTGGCTTCCTCAGAATATACTACAGGAAAAATTTGTCAACAAGGAGTATAATTTGTAATCATCTAATTTTGTTTTTTGTTGCCAAATGGCAGACAAATGGCATCATTCTGGAGTGCCCTCTAATTTGCCCTTCAACTGCACAGTCTATTCATGAAACAGTTTTCTTTTTTTTTTCTTTTCTTTTTTTTTTTTGGTATGGGGGATCAAACTCAAGTCCTTGCGCTTGCAAGGCAGGCGGTGGAACCACTGAGCTAAATCCCCGGCCAATGAAACAGTTTTCTGAGCATGGCATTTTTTGGCATGAGCTGAACCTATTTACCAGTGTGACACACTTTGGTAGCAACATGGAACAAATAGTCAATTTCATTACCATGGCATTCCTTTTTTTCAGAAAACTAACAAATAATTACTTTTCAGGATTTCTAGCACGTTAGAAAGTCACCTCTCCTGTAAACTGCAATCTCTTAAATGGGGTGGGGGGAGACTTCAAAGACTGCAATTTAACAATTGTCATTAACAGAGATGTTAATGACAGTGTCAATTATGTTCTGGAAAGTGGGATTAGCAAGTTAATGTCAATTACTTCAACAGCTGCCTGATAAGAGCATAGAAGTAAAGAAGAAGGAAGTGCCAGGATCAGGTCCCAGGAGACCAAGGGCAGTGACCAGAACCACCAAGTGGACCAAGGAAGCCCTGGGTTGGCAGGTCCCTAACACCACTGGGGAAAACTGTTATCTCTGCCTCCTAACAGACTCAGCTTCATGTTGGTCACTCAGCCAGGGGATGAAAGACTTGAAACACCAACCCACAGAACAGCTTACAGCAGGCGTGGCCTGAGTCCTCAAGGAACAGCATCTCTGGTACACTAGAGAGAGAGACTTCATGACATTCCTGGTAACCCTTGAGCCTTTCTCTGGGAGCCACACAAAGTTCAGGGCTTCTCATGGCAAGTTTCCAAAGTGTCAACCTGTAAGTATGCATGACAGAATCTCCACTGTTCCCCAGAAAAGCTCATCTGTCAGACTCTAATGTACTTGGTCAAACTCTGATTTCAAAACAATCTCATAAGACATAAGAAGCACTTGTGCATGCTAAATCAATGAAGAGTACAGCGTTTTTATTCAAGCCAACACTCTCTCTCTCTATATATATATGTATACACACACATCTACTCAATACGCAAAAATATCACTAAAATATGAGCTTTTAAATGAAATATAAAATGATATCTTTTTCCTCTTAGATAACACCTTTCATCTTTTAAAACTCATAAATTAACCAAATAGTAAATCAAAAGACAGAAGAGTGTGTAAAGATCAAGTTCACAGTTCTATTGACATAAATGTAGTTATTTACCTGAAAGTCATCATAGGGGAAAAGCAGCATCTCCCTCAAACAATCATTCAGGATCTGAGTCTTCTTCTGGACAATGACATTTTCATAGTCAAGTGGCTCAATAATCTTTGGCTTTGCCTGCAAAACAAAAAGACAGGTCATTGAAACATTTTTATAGATAAATCCACTTTCTTAAAGTGAAAGAACTTCATAATTCTATGCCATTCCAACTTCCCTACAATGAGTATTATTAGTTTTGCTATTGGAAAGGAACAGAAACAAGAGAGAAAAGTTGTTTGCCAAGGGAAAAAAGACCCTTCTCACAGTACTCTGTCTACACAGAGTAAAGCTTATTCACTTAGTTAAGCACTAAAAGGTTTGCATTTTGGTAGGACTTCCAGTTATTTCTTGGGTCACCTCTTGCTAGATTAGTCCCCTTCCAAGGTTTCAGGGGACCAGCACAGCCTTCCAGTGAAGGCTTATTCACTCCTCCTGGCCCAGGATCTAAATGCTCCCACAGGACTATTTCATACAAGGCTCCATGGAATCATTCTCTGAGTCTCAAAATAACCCTATACACCTATCTATTTAATGCCTAAACATAGAGAAATATGTGGTGGATGAAAACCAGACAAGCAGAAAAAATTGCTTAACCAGGAGTCGTGGGTGAACCCTAGGAGATGTGGATGTTCATTGCTGTCATACCCTGAGCAGAAGAGATAACAAGCAAGTAGGAAAAGAAGAAAAGATAACATACCTTTTCGGGCTATTTCCAAAGTTAATCTTTTCAAGTAAAAATCTCTTATGTACTGTCATCACTGCCACTGTGTTTATGGATCACTTTCCACATGCAAGAGACTAAGCTAGGTTGGGGCAGAAATACATATTTAACTAAGTATAGTATGTCAAACCCTAAGATAGGCATTTATTTATTTATCAGGAGTAATAAAGTCCATTGTATCAACAGTTATTGCAAGATGATTTTTTGAAATAAAAAGTTGTCTGATACACAAAATCTCAATACATGCTATCTACATTAAAGTCACTACACACAGGAAATATCTTAAAGACACTGAGTATGTGGCATCCAAATTGAAAATTGTGACTGAAGCTACTAACCCATACCTATGTCCTTTCCTTTCCACACAGCCTAGACTATATTCTTCAGGCTCCTGTGTTAGGTGAGACCACATGACTGCCTTCTGGCCTATGACATCCAAGTAGAAGGAATGCGGCCACAGTCACCTCAGCTTCCACACGCCCTCCCAATTCCTACTTCCTGCCAGCCACAGGCCCAGGTCTAGCAGGGGACTCAGGCCTGAGGGGAGGGTCAAGCCCTATAATGAAAGGCATCTGGATCCTGAACCACCAAGCAGAAGTCAGCCTGCTTAACAGAGACCCTGAAATATACTGTGTGCAAGAAGTGAATGGTCTATTATGTTCAGCCCCTGAGATTCTGGAGTTGTCCGAGGCAGCAGTCACCTTGCTCTGCCTAAGATGCAGATGAATGCTCACATTTAACTTCAATGACTGGATTTAAGCAGACGCCACAAAGATATTTTAACATTCTAAGAAAAAAACACAATGTCCTAATTATGACAATTAGGCAAAATGTGTTGTAGACAAAGTGAAAAATATGTAAAATCAAAAGCATTAAAGTGACATATAGTAAAAGTTTAGATAATTTATAATTTATAACAGTCAAGGTGTAGGTAAGGCCTATAAAATATAATGTCAAATTGTTTCTCTTTCAAAAAAGTTAAACAAAGTAATTACTTTTAAAATAACTGCCACAGGAAAAAAATTCTCCACAAAATTTTAATTTAAAAAATAGGCCTCCACAGGACACACATATAAATACCGAATAGTTTCTCTAGTGTGAGAAACTGAAAGTGTAAATAAGGATTAAAATGATTAAAACGAATAACTGATAATTTAAAATAGGAAGAAAAGGTCCAAAGGGGTAGAGGAAGTGGGAGGGGAAGGGGAAAGGAAAGAAGGGAAAGGAAAAGCTATGAGAAAAGGAAAAAATGGAAACAAAATCTTTGTAAATAGGGAAGGGAGCACAGGGAACCGGAAAAAAATAAGAACCAAGACACATCATGTACAGGAACAAGCACCCAATGATAAATGTAAACGTACTGTATACCTAAAATGGACCCATAAAAGAATTTAAGAAAAAAAATAAATAAAATAAAAAATAGGCCTCTGAGCTGTGAGCAAGCAGAGGATGAGGACTTCAGTTGCCTGGAGCTGGGGCTCCCACCCCACCCACCTCCAAGCAAGGAGCTGAGCAAAGCACCACCACAGCCCTCCCCACCCCCACCTCTGGCCTCTGGCACCTTGGCACCTGGTTCCACACTGCAGAGGCACAGGGGGCCATAAAGGCCATTGTCCTGAGCTCCAGAAGATAGAGCATAAGTGAACAACAGAAACAGGGTCTTTCTCAGGCTCCTTGATGAAAACTGAAGCCCACTGGAAAAGTGAAAAGAATCTCTGCAATAAAGGCACACCAGACCACCGTACTTGGTAAGTGGGAGGGATCACCACCTCCCATGGGAACCTGCACTATCTTCATGGGAAGGGCAGCTGGAACCTGCAGTAGAAACTTGCAGAGTCCAACCCTGCAGGAGGGCAGGGAGCTCAACTTGAGACTAGCAGCCAGAAATCTGCCTGAATCTCACAGGTCTGCTACTGGCTTGCTGAGACTAATTGACTTAACTGCATACTGCTGCCCATGTTGTCTATTGTGACAGCAGGGACAATACCCTGAAGGAGGCCCTTCACTTTTATTCTTCATTTATTATTCTCAAAATTATTATTTTTTATTTTTTTCTACTCTTTTCAAATTTTTTTCTCTTTATTCTTTTTCTTTTTTTCCCCTTTCTTTCTCTCTCACTCTCCCACATAGTTTCTTTTTTTTTTTCGTACTAGGGATCGAACTTGGGTCCTTGTGCGTGCCAGGCAGATGGTGGAACCACTGAGCTAAATCCTCGGCCCTCTGCATTGTTCTTCATCTCCCTTTTTGTTCCTGTTCTGGCCCTAATTTGGATTTCTTCTTTCTTTTTTTCTTCTCCTTTTCCCTCTCTCGATTGTCATTAGTTTTAAAGGAAAGTAAATACAGTTTCTAGCCTCCTTCTTGCTGTTAGGTTGTTCTGTTCTCGTTTTTGTTCTTTCATTCTGTCTTTTCCTCTTGTCTTGTCTTCAATAGTTTCCTAGAGTTCGTGTGATCTTCCTCTGTCCTCTGGCCTCACTACTAACCTTTCCCTATCCTTCTACCTATCTATCCCCCCTTCTCCAACTCTTTCTAAGTCCTCATTCTGAAGGGTAAAGTTCCTATAATGAAGACTTTATTCACTATAAACATATTTTGTGCTGGTCCTCGATTTTTATTTAACTCACACAGTTAAAGGTGATAGATTAGTAATTATCACAAATTGTTATTTTCTAAGCTGTGCTTGATGCTACTGTGTTGCTGATTGTATCACTTGGGCTAAGGTGTCAGGATTGATCTCATCAGTTGTCCTTCCTGGTATAATGAAAATGAGATAGCCCCAGAGTCATTAGAGACTCAAAACCTAAAGACCAGCTATCTCTGGAAGACACCTCTGAGAAGCAATCATTCCATAAGGGTTCTAAATTACAAGCAACAAAGATACTTACAATAAGCAATTTAGAAGTATCAACCCAGGAACTAAACCAAGGACAGTACCAAAAACAAAAATGAGAAGACATTTAAGCAAGTCACAAACTCAGACTTCCACCCCACCAAAAGCAAATGCTGGGGGAAATGAGGTGGAAAAGTCTGATAATCAACCACCTGGACACCCTGAACTGATAGCACAGGAAGTAACAAAACAGATGAATGAGGCTCTAGAAAAATTCAAAAGAGAAATAATTTCCCAGATAACTACAGAGATGGTGAGCAGAATGAAAGACATGATTAGAAACTCTAGAACAGAAACAGATAAAAAAAAATAGATGAGCTCAGGACCATGATGGAAACCATGAATGCCCAACATAGGAAAGAAATTGAATCCATGAAACAGATTTGAACAGATATCCAGGGGATTAAAAACTCTATTGAAAGCATACACAGCAGACTGAGCCAATCTGAAGACAGAATATCAGATATAGAAGACAGGATGGTGGTCAGTGACCATGAAAAGAGAGATCTCTTAAAACTAGTAAGCGACCATGAGAAATCAATCCAACAGCTTCTAGATGATACAAAGAAGAATAATATAAGATTGACAGGAGTCCATGAAAAAGCACGAGAAAGTATAAATGACATTAAAAAAGCTGTTCACAGAATTAATGACAGATAACTTCCCAAACAGAGCAAAAGAATTTGACATACAGATAACTGAGGCATACAGGACTCCAACTAGCCATGATCAAAAAAAAAATCTACACCTAGACATATAATAATCAAGATCCCGGAAACTCAACAGAAGAACAAAATACTACATGCAGTTAGGGAAAAGAAATAAATCACATGCAAAGGAAAGCCCATCAAAATCACAGCAGACTTTTTAACACAAACCCTCAAGTCAAGGGGAGCCTGGAGTTAGGTATTTCAAGCCCTAAAAGAAAACAACCTCCAACCTAGACTGATGTATCCTGCAAAACTATCTTTCAAAATTGATGGGGAAATAAGATACTTCCATGACAAAGAACACCTGAGAAACTTCATGAATACCAAACCAGCACTCCAAACAATTTTAAACAATATCCTAGAAAAAAACAATACAGGTCACAACTCCATGAGGCCCAACAGAGCAAATTCATCAGGCAAGGCAAGAAATTAAAGGGAGAGGGAGAAAAATAAAGAGTGAACCACAGGAAAATAAAATGACAATAAGTCAATACATATCAGTTATAACCATCAATGTTAATGGCCTCAATTCACCAATCAAAAGAAATAGACTGGCAGAATGGATTAAGAAGCAAATTCCAACAATATGCTGTATACAAAAAACACACCTACCTCAAAAAGAAATTCATAGACTGAAAGTAAATGGATGGCAGGGGCCAGGGATTTAGCTCAGTGGTTCTGCTGCCTGCCTCACAAGCGCAAGGTCCCGAGTTTGATCCCAGGTACCCCTCAAAAAAAAAAAAAAGAAAGTAAAAGGATGGAAAACAGTTCTCCACGTGACAGGAACCCAGAAAAAAGCAGGGGTAGCTATCTTATTTGCAGACAAAGTAAATTTCAAACGAAAACTAATTAAAAGAGACAAAGAATGTCACTATATCCTTGTAAAGGGAACAGTTCAAGAGAAAGAGACGACAATCATAAATATATATGCACCAAATACGAATGCCCCCAACTATGGAAAACAAGTATTAGGGGACATGAAAAACCAAATAAGCACTAATACAATTGTAGTGGGGGATCTCAATACCCCACTATCACAAATAGACAGATCATCTAGACAAAAAGTCAACAACAAAATACTAGAACTGAACCAAGCTTTTGAACAAATGGACTTAATAGATGTCTACAGAGTACTCCACCCACAAAATCAAAATATACATTCTTGTCAACTGCACACGGGTCATTCTCCAAAATAGACCACATACTAGTTCATAGAACATGTTGAAATACATGCAAAGGAACTGAAGTTATCCTGTGTATATTATCAGACCATAGCACAATTAAACTGGAGATCAATAACATAAGAAACAGCAAGAACTTCACAAACACATGGAAATTGAATAATACTCTCCTGAACAACCAATGGGTCACAGAGGAAATCAAAGAAGAAATTAAGACAGGGCCAGGGATTTAGCTCAGTGGTTCTGGTACCTGCCTTGCAAGCGCAAGGTCCTGAGTTCGATCTCCAGTATAAAAAAAAAAAAGAAATTAGACAGTTTTTACAAATAAATGATAATGCCAACACAACATACATAAATGTATGGAACATAATGAAAGCAGTTCTAAGAGGGAAATTCACAGCAGTGAATGCCCACACTAGGAAAACAGAGTGAGCTCAAATAAACAACCTAATGCTCAATCTTAAGCACCCAGAAAAAGAAGAGCAAGACAAACCCAAAGCTCATACAAGGGAGGAAATTATAAAGAACAGAGCAGAAATCAATGCAATGGCGATTAAGAGAACGATACAAAAAAATCAATGAGTCGAAGAGCGGGTTTTTCAAAAGAATAAATAAAATCAATAAACCCTTGGCCAACCTTATCAAAAAAAGGAAAGAAAAGGCTCAAATACATGCAATTAGGAAGAAAAAAGGTGAAGTCAAAAGAGATCCGGCAGAAATCCAGAAGTTCATCAATACCTACTTCGAGAACCTGTAATTTAATAAAATGGAAAACAGAAGAAATGGACAGATTTTTAGACATGAATTACCAAAGCTGAACGAAGAAGATATAAAAATTCTAAACACCCCAATGGCAATCACTGAAACTGAAAACATAATTAAAAATCTACCAACAAAGGAAAGGCCAGGTCCTGATGGCTTCACTGCTGAATTCTATAAAACATTTAGAGAAGAAGTATTGCCACTGCTCTTTAAACTTTTCAATGAAATTAAAAGAGAAGGAATACTTGCAAATTCATTCCTGGAAACAAGTATTACTTTGATTCCAAAACCAGGGAAAGACCCAACCAAAAAAGAGAATTACAGGCCAATCTCCCTAATGAACATAGATGCAAAAATCCTCAATAAGATACTGGCAAACAGAATACAGAGGGTCATCAAGAAGATCATACACCCTGACCAAGTCAGACTGTTCCCAGGAATGTAAGGATGGTTCAACATACATAAATCAATAAATGTAATACACTATATTAACAGAGTCAAGGACAAAAACCATATGATCATCTCAACAGATGCAGAAAAGGCATTCAACAAAATCCAACACCCATTCATGATAAAAACCCTGCAGAAAATTGGAATAGATGGTCTTTATCTCAACTTGATAAAGGCTACCTATGAAAAACCAACAGCCAACATCATACTAAATGGTCAAAAACTGAAAACATTCATACTAAAATCAGGAGCAAGATGAGGATGTCCAGTATCACCACTCCTGTTCAATACAGTTTTGGAAACATTAGCCACAGCAATTAGACAAGAGAAAGAAATAAAAGCTATAAAGATAGGAAAGGAAGAAGTTAAACTGTCATTATTTGTTGATGATATGATACTTTACATAGAAGACCCAAAATACTCGGCCAAAACACTTCTAGACTTAATTGACAGATTCAGTAGAGTAGCTGGATATAAGATCAACACTCAAAAACACAACAACCTTCTTATATACAAATAACAGACTCACTGAGAGAGAAATTAGGGAAACAATTCCTTTTACAATAGCATCCAAAAAAAATGAAATATCTAGGAATCAATCTAACAAAGGAAGCAAAAGACCTCTACACTGAAAACTACAGCACTCTAAAAAAGGAGATTGAGGAGGATATAAGAAAATGGAAAGACATTCCTTGTTCCTGGGTAGGAAGAACCAATATAATGAAAATGGCCGTACTTCCAAAACTACTATATACATTTAATGCAATGCTGATTGAAATTCCAACAATACACTTCACAGAACCATCCTGAGGAAAGATAGCCTCTTTAATAAATGGTGTTGGAAAAACTGGATTTCACCCTGCCAAAGATTAAAACTAGACCCCTATCTTCCACCATGAACTAAATAAACTAAAATTGAAGTGGATTAAAGATCTAAATATTAAAACACAAACACTAAACTTGCTGGAAGACAAGTTAAGTAGAACTCTCGTAGACATTGGTACAGGAAAGGACTTCATGAACAAATCCTCAGTAGCACAGGAACTAGCATAAGGAATCAACAACTGGTATCTCATCTTATTAAAAAGCGTCTGTACTGCAAGAGAAACCACTAACAGAGCTAAGAGACAACCTACAATGTGGGAAAAAAATTTTACCAGCTGTTTCTCAGACAAAGGTCTACTATCTAGAATACATAAAGAACTCAAAAAAATCAGACCCCCCCCAAATATAAAGACCCAATTCAAAAATGGGCATCTGAAACAAACATATATTGCTCAAAGATGTAAAAGCAGAAAATAAACATATGAAAAAATGTTCAACATCACTGGTCATTCGAGAGATGCAGATGAAAACAACATTGAGATTCCACCTCACCCCACAAAGAATGGCTGTCATCATGAAATCAACCAATAACAAATGCTGGTGGGGTTGTGGGGAGAAAGGAACCCTTCTCCATTGTTGGTGGGAGTGCAGACTGGTACAACCACTGTGGAGATCAATATGCAGATACCTCAAACAATTAGGATTGGAAGTCCTATTTGACCCAGCTATTCCTCTACTGGGTATCTTCCCAAAAGAATTAAAAGAATCATACCACAATGATATATGCACACCCATGTTTATAGCAGCACAGTTTGTAATAGCTAAAACTTGGAAACAGCCCAACTGCCCATCAACTGGAGGCTGGATAAAGAAGATGTGGTTTTTTAATAAAATGGAGTACTACTCAGCCATAAAGAATGAGAAACTAGAGACATTTATAGCTAAGTGGATCCACATTGAGGCCATACTCTTAAGTGAAAAAATAGGACACATGTGTAAATACCGAATAGTTTCTCTGGTGTGAAAAACTAAAAGTGTAAATATGAATCAAAATGTATAATCGATATTGTGAAATAGGAAGAAAATGTTTAAAGGAACAGGGGAAGTGGGAGGGGAAGGGGAAAGGAAAGAAGGGAAAAGAAAAAAATATGAGAAAAGGAAAAACATGGAAATAAAGTCTTGGTAAATAGGGAAGGGTAGGGGGGGTGAAGGGAGGGCAGGGGAATGGGGAAAAAATAAGAATCAAGATTACATCATGTACAGGTACAACATCCCAATGATGAATGTAACTGTATTGTCTACCTAAAAATGAACCAATAAACTTAACAGAAAAAAAAAAAATTCACCCTTTCATTTCTGTTTCCTGTACTGCATATAATAATCAGTCAATAAATGCTAGTTAGCAAAATGAATGTATGTCATAATTAATAACATTCCTTAGGAACATTGTCCATATTCCCAATAAAACCCAAATATGCATATAGCTTTCTAAAATTCCATTATGAGGAGGTCAGATGAAAAAGTATGCAGAATGGCACAGACCCCACGCTTTCCCGGGACTTACACAGTATCAATCACTTGACAGTGGGACCAAGAAGCTATTGCTTCATGGTGAACCTGGGCCACCTGCATGGGTACGTGCTGCATGGGGTAATCCTTAGTTGGGTGCATCTGCCTCCCACCCCTTTACAACAGGTCATCAGCTCCGCTCCCTCAGGGAGGGGTGAAGTTCTCTCAAACCTTGTGGAAGACAGTATACAATGTGAGCCCTTGACAGCAGAAGATGCTGTAAAGACACTGCTGAGAAAGGGCCTTTCTTAGGTTCCAATATTTTGTTGGTTTGGGTTTGCTTTGTCTTACATTTACTTAGAGCACAGCAGCCCGCTGAGGCTTTCCCTGTAACACACAGGAATGCACAGCCTCTAGGAAGCTGTATTGGCACCCTCAAAGTAGCCATCAAAGAAATTTCACTGCATCAAAGCAGCAACCTCCTTTGGAGTGTCGTGTGGGCAGCTCGATGCCCACTAACTCCCCTTGCCACACCTCTGCAAACCACCTGTGTAAACGCTGCCACCATCTCTTAGGCCACAATAACACTCCCTCCAAGTGGTGCCCAGTGGAGGGATCTTCCCAGTTTGTTCTTTCACAACTGGTAAACTCTGCCACTGTAATGCACAAGTAGCCGGGGGCAATAGGAAAACAAATGGGCATAGAGGTATTACAATAAAACTTTTTATTTACACACACAAAAAATGGGCAACAGCCAGTTTTGACCCATGGCCTGGTCTGCTAGCCACACTTTAGAGTAGCTTTACTCCCCTGCTCCCATAGTTAAGAACTTTTCATCCATGTAATTTTTTTTTTTTGGTACTGGGGGTCGAACTTGGGCCCTTGCGCTTTCGCAGCAGGCGGCAAAACCACTGAGCTAAATCCACGGCTCCATGTAATTCTTTATATTAATTTTTCATCCTTAACTTCAGAAGTGCTTCCTGTTTGTGGGTCAATATAGAAAAAAAAAATTGGGCCGGGGATTTAGCTCAGTAGTTTCACCGCCTGCCGTGCAAGCATAAGGACCCGAGTTCAGTCTCTAGTACCAAAACAAACAAACAAACAAAAAGTAGAAAAAAAAAATTTACATCTTTAAAGGAACTTAATGATTACTTCTCACCTATTTGACTAAATTTGGGCTGATTAGAAAGTTTCATGATAAAAAAATTATTCAAAGATCAGTTTTGCCTAGTTAGGACACCAAATAATGTTTTTGTTAATTAGATGAATTACTGTTTACCCTGAAGGTATTTTGTAGGTACTCAATGACAGGATATGATGTTGCAGATATCAGTTTTACCTTATTTTAAGTGTCAACGTTTAACTTTCAAGGTGTTTTCACTCAGATGATCACACTTAATCCATTCAACAAGTGACCCCACTCAAATTGAGCTAATAGCCCCAAATGTCCCACCAACTTTCTAACAGGACTGGACTGGATCAAGACAGTCTTCCACCAAACGGAACTCTTATTTCTCACACTGAGCTGCCCTTCTAATGATCTTTGCGCGTCAATGCTCAACCATAGTATGCACAGGAAGGACAGTGCAACAGTCAGCATTTCTGTGAAAGCCTGGATGATGTGTGTTAACCAGGAACACCTGTGAGGCCGACTTCACCAATACAGGAAATCTTATGGAGGATTAACCTGTAGCAAGGAATGTGAAAGTTTCAAACTTGCACAAACCCTAAGGTCTTCTGATGAAATAACTCTTGGTGACCAGATGTCCTCGGTAGCTGTAGGGAACACTATCCAGGACAGAATGACCAACTCCCGGGAAAGGGATCCATTGTCACTTGAGTAAGAACAAAGTAAAAAGCTCTTGCTTTAAAACCAAACTGGCATAGTGCTTCCCTGCCTCCCTTCTACTGAAGGCCTTCGGTGTGGGAATTGTTAGAGGGAGAGGGAGAATGGTCAGGTAGAAGGAGACAGGGAATGGGGACCAGAAGGAGTCACAGGAGAGAAGACAGAAGAGAAAGGCTCCTAGAGGTGGGAGAGGCAGAGGTGAGGGAAGATGAGTGGTGGAACCTTGGAAATGGATCCCCAGAAGTCACGCCACTGTATCTACTCAATTGCGGGTTAAGAGAATAATGGCCTATTTTCTAGTCCTCTTTATGATTCACTGGTTACAGCTGTTCACTGTTCTTTAGTGCCACTAAGCCTTTCCAGATGCTCACAGGAGGGGGAGGCAACAGCCCACTAGAAAAAGGAATTCATTGGGCTGAGACGAGACTGACAACAGGAACATCACGCTAATAGCAAAATGACAAAAGAAAGAAAAAAGACATAACATAGAAAACACTGTATACCAGAGATGATGTCGAAAATCAGGGGCTGAACCCAAAGCAAACAGAAATAGATTCTTACATTAGAAGCTGAGTTGAGTATTGATGCAGTTTACATCAGAAAGGACTGAGAACAGTAATTGAGGGCTGGGGGTCGAGGTGTAGAGAAACACTTTAGCCCACTCCACTTAGAGCAGCTCTCCACAAAAGCAGCAGTCTAGGATTTGGCTCCAGAGGGAGCAGACAAGAAAGAAGCACCTAGGAACAGTGCTTAGGAGGGTTATGTGATGCATATCCAGGGGAAAAATGTCAAGCTCTGCTCTACAGTCTGTGAGGCCCAGAGCCCACAGATAGTTTCCTAACAATCAGAACCTTGGCTTCCAAAAATGAGATTGCAGGAATAGCCTGAGGCATGGGCCCTGTAATCTGAATGGCCTGGGAGAAAAAGCTCCATATCTCAAGGGTCAACAAGGGCAGAGGTTGTGCACAGCTATGGAAGCCACACCACCCCCGTCTACTGAGCATAGGAGCCCCCAGTGATCTTCCATGCTTATGGTGTCACGATGCTGCGCCTCGACCACTCTTTCAGGCCTTCTGAACTCACTCTGCCCACAGCTGGTGCTGCTTCGGGTCAGGTGGCCCACATTCATGCAAACTGAAATTCCAGATCCAAAGGCAATCAGAAGCAGGGAATCTTCTCAGCGCCAGGAAAATGAGATTCCTCTGGAATCCAGCAGCCCTGGAGAGCATTCACCCACAAAATTAGTCCAACTTCAGCCAAACATGTACAAAGCTTTGAAAACCATGGGAAGAGCTAAGCTCAAATGAACAAAGTAATTCCACTGTTCTTCCCTCAGGCACAAGAGCTTCTTTCTAGTTATTTCTTGCCCTTGTGCTTTGGTTATTAGATGTTAACACAAGCTAAATTCCTAAATGCCAGTTCTTGAAATAGCAAATTAAGAAAATGGCAACTCTTGGAGCATTCTATTTTAACAAGTGAGAAATTCATCTTTCTTGCTTATAAAGAATCTAAGATTTCTTTGATTTCTCTGCATGGCAATAAAAGCTACTTGATGGACAGACACAAAAATTCTCCATGAAACTTAGTCCATTTTCAGTGTTTCCAATGTTGCCAACAGGTCACTAGCATTGTTCCCAGGGATGGGGACAAGGTAGGAGGGACCTTCTGAACCCAAGTGCTAACAAGTGTGACCACATGAGCCACTGTCCTGCACTATCCTCTCACATGGGACTTTCACTACAAATTCCCACCAAGAGCTTCTTGAAATGGTTAGATCGAAAGAATAATTTTCCTACAGTTAGAGTGGGGCACAGGAATTCAACAGCTGTGTCTCTTCGTGCACAGATGTTACTACAGTTATGTGTTCCTTCTCACCACAGAGATTTACTGAGCTTGCCCATGTGCATTGTTCCAAGTCTTTGGGACATGGAGATTTAATTTTAAAAGAAAAGAAAAGAAAAAAAGACAGAAAGAGGAAAAAGGATGCAGCACTCATCCCAGAGTGCTCACAATCAGAAAAAGGACATACATGTGAACAAGTACACTAGAATGAGTGACAGCAATGGGGACCCAAGGATGGTGTTGTAGTCAAGGTTTGCAAGGAAATAGAGTTAATACAGGACACATAAATTTATAGGATTGTCTTATAATATTTTCCCAAAAAGTCAAATGCAGAAGAGTGCAAGAGATCTACCACATTCTAGAGACACAAAGAATCCAGCCAAGGGCCTCGATCCCATAGCAATGTTCTGCACAAGTCCAGCCAAAAGCCTAGGGCCCATGGCAATGTCTCATGCAAGTCTGTATCAAGGATCTGTACCGGGAAGGCCCAAGGGCCAGTGCTGGAAGCTAGAAAGTCTGTGTGGGCAGGGTCTTGGATCTGTGCCAGAGGCTGAATGATCTGTACTGGAGCCAGGAAGTGACATCCAAGACAAAAGCGAAGACCAGAGCTCCCCTGAAGAGAACAGCAGCCATCCCAGAGATAGCAAGGACCGAGCTCCTCCAACAGGAACAGCAGAGTTCCTATAAAGAAAACCAACCCTAACAAAGCTTCTCCTGGGAAATCAGCAGCATGCAATCTTCTCCTATCGTTCTCCTTTTATGTTGTTCTGGCAACAATCCTTAGGTGGGTCTTCCACTCCCAGAACCAGGATGACTGAGTTTGGCTGGGCATTCCCACTTAAACTGACCAGTAATTAATCCACCACAAATGGTACTGGACCCACTAGAACAAACCTGACCTCACCCTTCCTAGATTATAAGCTCCATGAGGATAGACTTCTGTTTGACTTTCTGCCTTCTCTAGTACCTAGAACTACACCTGGAATTTAGTGTGAACTATGTATAGGACAAGTGAAAAAAACAATGTGGGGTGCTTCCTAAAGGAGGATGCAGGAGCCGAACGTGACAGCCAGAATCAGGGTGAGCTAAGGATTCCCTGCAGAGAAAAAGGAGACTCTAGGGAGCATGTTCGTGGATGTAATCACATTTCGTGAGGCCTGAATCTTGTAGAATGAGAGGTGGGGAGGGGCTAAATACAAAATAATGGCAATAAATCAGCTAGAGTCGCCCAAGACTCTGAGAGGATCTTGAAACCAGCTTCATCAGAATCATAAGTCCTCCTTGAACATGGTAAGTTCAGGAAGCAGCAAGTCATTCAGAACAACTGGATCAGATCTTCTGGAAGGGCTGGGGGAGGCAGGTCAGGGTATGGGGCACCTCTCTCTGGGGTACTTCAGGATACTTGGAAACCCAACATGATGGAGAAAACTTGATTAGTGAATATGCCTTTCTGAAAATACTGTACTCTATATGGCTGATGCCTGAGGTGAGCTATAGGACTCAGAATGGATGTGTTTGAGGAACAACAGTTGGTCAAGCACTGGGCCTTGGTTTCTCTGAATGGGTAGATAACAACGGACTCCAAGAGAAACAGCTCCTCACAGGGGTCTCTGCTTCACCTTTCCCCATGAAGCCCTCAGTTTCTCCTCCACAACGTAAGCAAATATTTGAAGAGTATTTGTTTGAAGGGGTACCAGTGATTAGTTCACCTGGGATAATCACCCCTAGACTACAACTACAGCCTGAAGGGAAAGATGAGGCCAGAGTGGCAGGTGAGCCAGAATAAAAAGGCTCTGAGGAAACCAGCATTAGAAGAAGCACAGGGCTTTCAACGCCTGCTACGCAAGCGCAAGGGGCCAAGTACGATCCCTGGTACCAAAAAAAAAAAGGAGCACAGGAACTGAGGGCCATACAACTAGATCTCACACCGTTCTCCAGCCAAAGGAAGATGGCCTCCTATCACTTCATAGTAGACATTATCC
The DNA here is from genome assembly GCF_053883595.1 of Heterocephalus glaber. Classification (NCBI taxonomy): domain Eukaryota; kingdom Metazoa; phylum Chordata; class Mammalia; order Rodentia; family Bathyergidae; genus Heterocephalus; species Heterocephalus glaber. The sequence goes on along the minus strand of NW_028258359.1, from coordinate 96,237 downwards.
TCTGCCCTTAATCCAGGAGAATACAATAATCAAGATATAAGCCCGTTCTCATTTGGTAATACAAGTACTTCTCCACACTATTCATTAGTGTGTGTAGGGAGAATGATCTAGAAGCTGTCTGAATACATGCTGTTTTAAAAGGTACAGGAAGTTCAGTAATATTAACACTACACATTTGTGCAAACATTTGAATCTGAGATTACCTGACCTGGCCCTTTTGTTTTACTGATGGAGAAACTCAGCACTGAAGGGGAGAATATTGCCCCAGGGAAGGAGTCTCCTGAGCCTTTGCCCAGGCTGTCTCTTCAACCCCTATCAAAACAACACCAACATTTTAGTTTCAGCACTTTGACAACATGCAGTAAGCACATAATGTAAACGCAGGAGGAAAAAAAGAACCTTATCCAAGTGTCTTAGTTACCTTCTCACTGCCGAGAAACAAAACCAGACACCTACAACTTAAAGCAGGAAAAGTTTATTTTGGCTCACAGTTTATATAGAGGTTTCAGTCCACAGTCAGCTGACTCCAAGGCAGAGAGGCATGGCAGAGGAGCCTTGCTTATCACATGGTGGCAAAGCAGAGGGATCAAGGGAAGGATATATATACAAAGGAAGGATATATACTTCCAGGCCACGCCCACAGTGACCCACCTCTTTCCACTAGGCTTCACCTCCCAACATCATCCCCAGCTGTAAACCCAGCAGTGGACTAATCCAGTCCAGTATCACATATCCAGGATTCAGTCACCTCCCATAAACCCATCAAGAGCCCATAAGGCTGTGGGAGGACATCTAGATACAAACTGTAACACCAAGCTTAGTTTGAGAAGTAAGTTCAAGGCTGAGCATTAAACCACAAGAGTTAATGACATGGAGACCATTTAGAGGGATGCATAAGCAACATCAAACTGTCAGATACCTAAATATATTTCTTATGCTGCAATGTGGTGCTATCCTCAGAACAGACTAACACCAACAATGACACACTTGTGAATTCAGTTTTTTATATCACAAACAGTAATAAAATGTTGAATTCCCCTTTTATAAAGCACTTTAAAAAGCACTCAAATTAGAGAATTTGTCACTGAATGAAGATTTTATTTAATAAGACATGCCCATATTAATAAAATCTAGACATTCAAAATCAATCAATTTAATGGAAGGACAAAAGTATGGGTTTTGTATCTGATTTTTTTAAAAGTTTTTTTAAATTTATGTATTAATTGGTACATTTTAGGTAAACAATACATTTACATTTATCATTGGGTGCTTGTACCTGTACATGATGTATCTTGGTTCCTATTTTTCCCCATTACCTATGCACCCTTCACCCCCACCACCCTTCCCTACTTACATAGACTTTGTTTCCATTTTTTTTCTTTCTCATAATTTTTCCTTTCCCTTCTTCTCTTTCCCCTTCTCCTCCCGCCACCCCTGCACCTTTGGGCCTTTTCCTATTTCAAATTATCAATTACTCGTTTTAATCACTTTCATCCTTATTTACACTTTCAGTTTCTCACACTAGAGATACGATTCAGTATTTACACATGTGTGTCCTATTTATTTCACTTAAGAGGATGGCCTCAATATGCATCCATTTAGCTATAAATGACTCTAGTTTCTCGTTCTTTATGGCTGAGTAGTACTCCATTTTATTAAAAAACCACATCTTCGTGCTTGCTTCGGCACATCTTCTTTATCCAGTTTCCAGTTGATGGGCACTTGGTCTGTTTCCAAACCTTAGCTATTACGAACTGTGCCGCTATAAACATAGGTGCACATATATCACTGTGGTATGATTCTTTTAATTCTTTGGGGTGTATCTGATATTTTTATAAGCAACCATGGCTTTCCAAAATTATCCTATTTCTAAAATGAACAGAGCGAAAGACTTTCAAATCAACAGCATCTACAAAATGTGTAAGAAAAATATAATGAAAATGGAGGTAATAATAAAGATAGTAATAACAGTAATACCAATTAACTAAAAGCCACATAACTGCTCCCATTTAGTCAGCGCAGCTCAGCTCAATGGCGATGCTGCTGAGAATGTTAATGAGGACAGGAAGACAAGACAGGACTTCAGGGAACTTACTGCATGCTCTGTGCCCCTTGGGTCACATAAGGAGAGAGCTGAGAGGAATGGAAACAGCCCTCTTTTAAATACAGTCCTTACCATGTCTTCTGTCTCTTCTGGCACAGGGCACACACAAAGCATGGCAAGGAAGGCTGTAAGGAGAACAGAGTGTGCTAACATGACAGAGAGCCTGGGGCCGGGCCCACCATGTGTCTCTCACGTTCTCCTGCCTGCTAATTCTGCCTGCCATTTTCCATAGGTGAGAAGGGATAATGAGAGCAAAAAAAGAAAAAGATGCACTATGATGGCTGTATTAATTCTATCGTAAATCTATACTACAGACTCTTTTCTACCCAATTTTTTTCTTTCCTTTTTTAGTATTATGGCCTAAAATTCTTAATTCTTCCTAGGTCAATGAAAACTATTTTTGAAATTCTGAAATGAAGAGGTCAACCAAAAGGCTCTAAAAGCCAGTTTAGTCTGATTTGAAAACAACTTACTTTAAAGGACCCATATTAAGATGCTGGGGATGGGGAATGCAATAATCATAATATAAGTGGCTCAAAAAGGAGATCCTGCACACTTTTGACAGAAAGGCAGGCCAAGACCAGCTAAGAGCAGGTGTTAGGAGTTAAGACTTTAAATTCTGGTCCCAAATATATTTACTGTGTTGGAAATGGCACATACTGGTTCATCATGCCAGTCCAGTAGGTTTCAATGCTTGCTCCCTGACCAGCAGCATCAGCAAGCAGCAATACAAACTCACCCCGGGCCCCCGAATCAGCAGCTCTGGGATGGGGCCCAATAATGTTTCAACAAACCCTCCCTACGACCCTGATGTCCACTCAATTTGATAGCCACTCTTCCAGTCCACCTATTTTTGTGTAATGTTTGAGAATTTTCATATTAAAAAGTATTTTCAAGAAATCCTAGCTTGACTGCTTACTGGCTTTGGGGCAAGTTGCTTACTTAACCCCTTAACTCTCCATATCTTCATCTGAAAACAGGAAAAGTAGCAATTTCTGTTCCCATCATCAAGGATTATTGAAGGGTTTCCACATATAGTGCTTAGTACAGGGCAGGAACCACCTAATGGTGTTGGGGGGTTGTCATATGTGCTTATGCATAGTTCAGATTCAGTTGAATACAAACCCTATAACATACACATCTTTGCCAGATTACATGCATTTTCTCTCATTAAACTTCCCCTGAAACTCTGCATGGTGGCATCTTCATTTCTCAGATGAGGAAACTGACACTCAAAGAAGCTGGATGATTTAATGAAGTTCACACAGATGGTGAACCCTGTGTATCCTGAGCCAAGCCCAGGACCTTCCCCATCACACATAAACAATAGGCATGGTGGAATTTCAGATTGTTAGAACCAGAAGCACCTGCCCAATGCCTCAGTTCCTCCCCAAGATACTTCTATCTCCATATTACCAGAGATGACAGAAGAGTAGGGCTTTCTGCCCACCCCTGACCTCTGCCAGGCTCTGACTGCCCAAGCATCAACTCTCACCACAGGAGAGACAGAAGGCAAAGTCCTTAAGAATCTTACCCCAAAATACTGTGCCTTCCCCAAGTATCAGGTTTGAATGCTTGAACACACATTAATGCCATTAGGAGGTATATAATTTACATTATAATCAAGTATTTTGGGGTATGATCTTTGCAAGGAAAATCTAACCTTATACTTAAATTATCCATTTTTCTCCTACAGAGTCACAAATATGTTACTTCATTCAATGACTCACCCTTAACATGACAACGTTCTATTTTTAGGCTTCTAATCTATGAAATCTGTTAATTGACTGACCTGCAGGCAGTTTTCAGTGGCATGATTACTAGCCCCATGTGACTACTGGGCACTCAATGCTGTGGCTATTCTATATTCAGATGTGCTGAATAGGTACAAAATAGACCCTAAATATCAAAAACATATGATTAAAAGAATATAAAACAGTGATATTTTTGTAAGGATAAATGCAAAAAAGATAATAATTTGGAAATACTGGATTAAAATTATCTTCAAAACGATCTGTACCTCTTTACTTTTTACTTTAACTTGGCTACTAGAAAAGATTAAATTACATACACAGTATAGGTCATGTTGTAATTCTATTTAGCAGTATTAGAGACTTAGGAAATTTTAAATATTCAGATTGTTTTTTCGAGGGATTGGATTTTTGTTTTGGGGTAGCAGTTGCCCCATTAGTGTGGGATGAACCCAGGGCCTTCACGTTGACCAATATTCCTAGTTCTTTTTTTATTTTTAGACAGGACCTTCCTAAGTCACTAAGTTGCCCAGGCTAGGCTCAAATTTGTAATCCTCCTGCTTCAGCTTCCCAGAGTCCTGGGCAAGACATGCATCTCCACATGTGGCCAGTATACAGGTAATTTTTGTCCTTTTTTTTTTTTTTTTTGGTACTGGGGATTAAACTCAGGACCTTGCACTTGCAAGGCAGGCGGCAGAACCACTGAGCTAAATCCCTGGTCTTATACAGGTAATTTTTTAAATTCTACTGCAAAATAAAGGGCAGTTCACTTCCTAAAATTTTTACTTGGGAAGAGAGATTTTTGGAAAAACTACCATAGTGGAGACAAAACAATCTGGTCCCACCTTTCCAAACAACTTTCATACCACTAAGAAGCCTGTTTTCTTCGTCCTGTATCTTGTGGATCTCCACCACCTGTTCCAGACAGGACCAGTTCACTGGGAAGCTGTTGGGATAAAGTCCCACAGTGGTCACTCCAAGCTTACCCTGACCACCAAAGATGGCCTTCAGATAAGGCTACCAGGAAGAAGCGGTACTGACAACAGAGAGGGGTGCTCAATCAGAGGAACAGAGAGGGCTTAGGTTTTGGGAAACTAATCTTACACTTTCATATTCAAGTACTCCCATAAAATGTTAAGTAACATTTTAACAAAAGCACAGGAGAGGTAGGAGACACAGCACAGCATTCACATAGAAAGTCAGACAGGTTCCTCCAGTTACATACCTTTTTATTTTTTGGCAATACAACATATCTGGACGTTGGCGGCTAAAACCTCCATAAATCTCCAAAGGCAGAAGAGGGGAAAAGAAAGGGAGAATAATTCTCAGATCCAGTCTCCCCTAGAAGCCCTTTCTACAACCGTTCTTTGCCAATACATTTCCTAAAGAGTGACTACAGAACCAAGCTGAGAAGCCAAAAGCAACAACGAGGACAGTAAAGCTGCTTTGGACACATTTTGGAAGCTTGCAGCAGATGAAGCCAGCAGGCAAGTTCAGAGTCAACTTTTGAGAGGCCAGGAGGCCATGCTTTACCCTTTGCTAAGAAGAATCGGCGAGAGGTCTGAAGCATGAGACTAACCATCTCCAAGTTTTAGAAAGTGTGGAGTAAGGAAGGACTGCACAGGGGGTTGACCAGGCAATCCTGAGCCCTGGGGAGATAAAGGATCTGGAGGGCAGCACTTCTCCCTCCTCCATCTGACCCAGTCTTGGCTTAGAAATGGCGAGCGGGTCTCCTGAGAGTAAGTGCTGGGCTCTTGGCATCACACTGTGCTTTCCCTTGAGAGGAAAGGCTCCACAGCACCGAGGTCCCAAAACAGAACTGTGAGGCTGGCTCCCCAAAAAGCTTAGCAGAGCCCTTAGAGGCCCACAGTCAGTGGCACATACACTTGTCAGGAAAGGGAGCCCAAAAAACTTTCAAAGCCCCAAAACATCCAAGAAAACCTCCCTGTAGTGGCATCACATTAAGGTATTTCAAACTTCTGGTCTAAGTAAAGGAAAAATTAATTTCTAAACCTTCTTGATTCTAAACTTATTCTCACAGTCAGTCAGTCATGTGCTATCTGCAGGCTCTAGCAAAGGCTCCCTGTATCTTCTAATTTTCCCTGCTGTCTTTAAATTCTGTTGCCCTTTTATTCATTTCCAAGCCTTATGCAGTGGTCTTAATGCCATATCTCATTCTACAGCCCCAACAATCCAAAGCCCAAACAATTTTAAATAAACTAAGTTTAAAATCGGAAACTAAGACTCCAGGGTCCTAAATCAGACTCCAACACAGATTCTTGTGGGGTCAAAGATACTAAAATGGAGCTTGAGCCCCAGAAGAAAGACTGGAGAGATTATCTGCTACCTGTTTCTCAGTTTAAGAGATGAGAAAATGAAGCCCGCAAAGAAAGGGGATAGTGGTGGTAATCTGCAGAGATTCAGAGGAAGATAGGGATAAAAATTAGGCCTTTGGCTTCTCAAATGCTTTCTACTGGGCCATCCATGCCACTAGCTGCTTATAACTAACTTCTGCTGCCTTGTATTTAGCTACTGTCTTTCTTTTTCTTTCTGTTTGTTTATTTTGGTTTTTTGAGATAGGGTCTTGCTATGTAGTTCAGGCTAGCCTTGAACTCATTATGTAGCCCGGGGTGGCCTCAAATCTGTAGCAATCCTCCTGCCTCAGCCTCCCAAGTGCATGCACCACCCACACCTGGCAAGGCACTGTCTTTCAAATAGTAGAGCACACCTGGGCAAATGGCAGCCTCTCTTATATGCAACAGGAACCATAGCAACCATCTTACTGATTAGGAAATAAACATTTCAGAATTATCCTAGACTGTACTACAAATATAAAAAAGAAATCTAGGTAGAAAACACCATGCCTCCAAATTCTCAGATATTCCATCAATTGTTCCAATTTTAGTATATGTGCTGCCGAAGCAAGCATGATATTCCATCTATGCTCTTCTGTAACCCTCTGTGAAAATGATAAAATGTACCATCCAACATAAGAATGTTTTCTAATGCCACTCTACATTTCATTCATCTTTGCAACTTCTTTAGGCATGATCATCATTTCCTTTATCTGCTGGTGTTATTCAACCATTATTGCTCTATTACTTCTAAATTGGCTTTTTTAAAAACAATTTTTAAGATTTTTGAGGGTAATGTGTTTTTACCTTTTTTTTGAGACAAGATTTTGCTACATCATCTAGGCTGGCCTTGAACTTGCTATGTATGTAGCCTACGCTGGTTTTTAACTTTCCATCCCCTTGCCTCAGGTTCCTGAGTACTGGAATTATAGGCATGTACTACTATGCCCAGCCTGTTTTTACCTTTCTTGTTCATCTTTATATGCCCAATGCCAAGTTCAAGTGAATATGTTCATTTTTGTTAATAAACAATGCATGTGTCCAGGCCCGGAGCTTAGATAACCTGACCAGAAGTCTACAAATCTTGGCTCTGCCAATTACTAAAGGCATGGTTGTGACCAAGTTACCAAACCTCTCTGTCCTTAGCTGTAAAAAGAGGAATAATGACAGCTAATGCTTGCCTCCAGAGTTGTGAGGGTTAACTGAAAGGATGCACTGAACAGGTGTAAAACAGTAACTGGCACCAACCAAGACGTCATATTTTTGTTACATCAAAATAAAAGACAACTGGCATGACCTTGCTACATTCCACACCTCCACAATGACAACAGAATATGAGAATTATGAAAGAAACATGCCAGAGAGGGGTAGATTTCAGGCTTCTATACAAGCAGGAATCCCAGAAGGTAACAGTGGTTTCGCATTATAATGAGGTAATGACACAAGTTGTGGAAGCTCCTTCTCTCGGATAGTTTTGCAAGTTGAGTACAGTTATGAAATTCATTCCTACCTCATCTAAGCGTGCATTCCTCACAAAGATTCCTTCTACTGACCACCAAAATAGGTTTGCAGCAGTAAAATAGGTTTGGAGCCTCATTCATGCAACTTTTTCTAGTGATATAGGAGAAATATAACTCCCAACCTGCTAGATGTCAAATATGCCAAATTCATGTTCCCTGAAATCAAAGAATGAATTCCAAAGAATAATAGAAGTTAAGAGTAGGAAAGATTGAGTGATATCTTCTGAGAGACTGGAGGAGTCCCAAAAGTGGTTTGGCACAGAGGTCATTTCTCTAAGAATGTTTTACAAAGCAAAACAAAGTGAGTACAACCTGAGTCAAACTGTAATCAACCAATAAGATTCCAAGTATAGCCACTTAACTAATACTGATCCAATAGAAAGTGAGTCATGTAGCAAGGTACATGGAAAGAACAGAGGCATTTTTGGGAAGGGGTATGTCCACATGTTCTGGTCACCCACCTAGGTGACTGATGTCTATATGGAATTTACTAGACCAGGTGATACCAATCACAGTCAATCTCAAGTTACTCTTTATCCCTTGGGCAGACATATAGGCCTGGTCATTCTATCTTTATTTTGAGGCCTGGCCTTCAATAGATGTGTTTCCAGCCAATTTTGGTGTGTTCTTGTCTTTTGCACTGACTCCCTCAAGGGCCTGTCCCTGTCTGACTGCCTATTAATTAGCTGCTTATAATATTAAGAACAGTTCCTAAGTCTATTGCTAAGTCAGCAGTGTTTGCTTAATTTGCTAAAAACCCAACAGCATGTCCTTCCTGGAGCTGATGATGATTTCAGTGTTGTCTGCCTAAGTATTTGGAAAGGACAGGTGAGATTAACATCTACTGTAAAAAAACAAAACAAAACAAAAAAAACATGTGTCACAGCACTCCAGAGGCTGAGGCAAGAGGAAAAAAAAAAAATCATGTGTCACAGCACTCCAGAGGCTGAGGCAAGAGGACCATAAATTCAAGTCCTAGCTGAACAACTTATATCAACCCTGTCTCAATAAAAAATAAAAAGAGGCTGGAGATGTGGCTCAGCAGTAGAGTGCCCCTGGGTTCAATCCCTAGTACCACCACAAAGAAAAAGAGAAAAAGGAATTAACCCTTTTGTTCTGCTTGGGGAGAGGGCCTCTATATCTTGAATGCACTATCCAATAAGTTTAGCAAATCTCAAGACTTATAAATGTGAGTTAAGTCAACTAATGAAAAAATGAAGGGGAAACACAAGGAGCATAATAGTAAGGCTTGCATCTCTGAATAAATAAAATCTCCTGGTTTTGTCACTGGTTACATCACTACATGAAGCTGGCAGGAGCTTCTCTCTTACACCTCCTAATACTATAAAAATGAAGAAACTACTTACTAAACATCATCAACAAAATTTCATTAATTTTTCCTATAGACGTTTATATGGATTTAGAGCAAAAAAACTTTAAGCATAATTTAACCCAATCACAGTAATCTAAAGTGGAGCATATTAAAAACCCATAAGCTTACACTTTAGGTTTTGCTGCTTACTTTATTCCCAGAACTGTCTTTACAGCAAAGAGACTGCAGGGAGAGAAAAGGTGTTCCAGCCTTATTCTCTCTGTGTTTGGAAGACAGAGGTCTCCCAAAGGTTTTGGAGTCCCAGGTAATGCACTGACTCGCCCACCGGAAGCCAAGTCCTTTCTGGTCCTCTCTCTACTGGGCACATATGCTGCTATGTCACATGTTTATTTCACTAGAAATGTTCGTGCAATATTCAAGTAAGAATTCAGTTTAACAGTTAAAGATCCCAGAAAAAAATGAAAAATCCAAAAGACATCTCTGAAAAAATACTTTTCTAAAAATACCTAATAAATATGCCCTACATATAAAAATTTAGCTCTTCTTGTCTTTTAAACTTCAACATCCCATAATCATACCTATGCTGGAGTCCTTACTTGCCCACAGTCCCAAAGAGCTGTCACATAAAATGACCTAGAGCCGTGTGTGTGTCGTGTGTGTGTGTGTGTGTGTGTGCGCGTGTGCGTGTGTGTGCGCGTTTTCCTGGAGATTAAACCCAGGGCCTTTACAATGAGCTATATCCCCAGCACCACCACTACCCTTTTAAATTTACTTACACATTTTATTTCATTTTGAGACAGGGTCTCACTAAGTCACTAAGTTTTCCAGGCTGGGCCTAAACTTGCAATCCTCCAGCCTCAGCCTCCCAGACTCCTGAGATTATAAGGTGCATGTGCCATAGAACTCAGGCACTGACTCTCTGAAACCACACCCTTTTCTCTAAATGGCTGAGTAATAACAATTATAATAAATTATTTCCAGGAATTATTTTAAGAGTTTGGGGGGCAAAAATAGATATTCAAACGTCGGACAGGGTAACTAACATGCAGACATCAAGAATATCCTGATTGTTCCCCTGTTAGTCATCCACAGCCCACAAAGGCATTTTTCAATGGATCTGGCAGGAAGCCTGGATAGGAAAAGGGAAGTTTCACCATGCACTTCCTCCCCCATTTACTGTCACAGTGCAGGGACAAGACCTACCTACACAGATACCTGTAAATTGAACCCTGTCACTTCTGAAACATTATAAGGTTCAACTCACACTTTTCGTTAAAACCCTGACTTTGCTAGCCCTGAACAAGCAGCCGGTGCTAAGGGAAACCTTAAAGGTTGCTCTAGCAGAAAGAAAAGAAACAATATTGCTAAATATATTCTAATAGAAAGTCTACAGAACAAGTACTGCTTCGAGCTTGTACAAGTGCTTTAAGATGTATTTGCCAGTACATTTACTATGGCATTGTTACTAATTGCAAAGAATCAGTAAGAAATGAAATAACCAGTAAATTATGGTAGAAACACAAAATGGAAGACTGTACAACCATTAGAAAATGATCTGAAAAAATGCAGCACCCTCTAGCCCTCTCATGTTTATTTTAAATTAAAAGAATAAAGGGGATCTATAAACAAAACTAAGTAATAGCTTAAATCCATATATGGTAAAAAAAAAACCCACATAGGTGACAAAAAGATGTTCTCCATGTGTTCTGGGAGAAAACTAATACAGAAATCTGTTGCACTCATACATTTTCCAAAAGCACACGCACATATACAGTTTTTTTATGCACAAGTCTAGAAGCATATAAAACAAATTATTAATAATGGTCACCTCTGGAGAATAAAGATGAGTACTTTTCACCCCACAGTTCCGCACAATTTACATTTCTTCTTACATGCATTATTTTTTGCTTTCTAAACTATGTTGTATCATCTCCCAAAGCCTGTGTACATAACTAAAAGCAGCGAAACTGATTTCAAAATAATACTCCGTGAATAAAGTACACTACCTACATTTAAACATCTCTCCATATAACTCACTCAAATCATAGACTTAGGAATTCTCAATAAGCATGTGGGCCACTGATATAACACTAATGAATAGCACATCAACAGACAGATCTCAAGGCCATGGTTGCAAAATTTAATGAGAAACAAGGTGTGTGTCCAGATGCTTGTTGAATTCTCATGGCTGTGCCTAGCTATATTACAGGTAAAGAGATCTGCCATAGGAAGAGGCCTTGCTTAAATATCCTTGCTTCTCTTCTCTGATATTAGCCCTCTTTATCTTACTTTCCTGGAAGAAAAGAAACACTGGCAGATTAGAAGCTTTTATTCTATCACTGCTTCCTTGCCTCTCCCTCACACCTCTATGCAGGTGTGCAGGGTGGAGCTCTGCACAGTGCCAGTGCCTCTGATCCCTGAGGAGTGGTCCCACCAGCTGCAGCCTCGTCCATGCTGTGGAAAGAACCTCCCCATGGAGCCACCTGCAGGGACAGCTGATTGAAACAAATAACTAAAATATAAACAAATTTTTTTCAGTACTAGAAGAAGTAAAAAATTTTAAAGGTAGCCTATGTAATTTTTAAAAAATTTTTTTTAATTTTCAAAAAATTACATCTCTCTACAGTGTATTTATTCCTCTAAACAAATGTTCCTACATATCTGAACAGTCACTAAGATTTTAAAGAACAGTCACAAGGGAACCAAAACCATATAACTTTCTCCAAGAAACCATAAGCTACCATCTGCTGGGACCTATAAGCAGTTAAATCTATACAGCATGTAAGTGGCTCAAGTGACCCAATAGATAAATGAGCTATTAGACTAGCAGAAAGGAATCTGCTATAATAAATAACATTTCCAAACAACATATACCAGAGAGTGAAAAAAAAAAAAGAAATTGAAATATCTAAGATGAAAATCTGCAGTGAGAAAAGCGATCATATTTTATTGACTTTCTCAGTTTAAGGTCAGCAATGTAATTCTGAGGGCAATACAGTATAAGACAAACTCATATGTCACAAGGAAAACAACCCAGTTCAAATCAAATCTGTTACAGGAAAGTTTAAGTTCAGATTCCAATAGACGTCAATTGAAAATTAAGTAAATTAGTAAGCAAACACTTTATGGTGACCACAACTGAACCTCCATGTTAAAAACACACGCATAAATACTATATAAAAGCACTGAGTACTGGTTTAACAATCCTTTTAACAGATCATTTGAAAGGCTCAATTGTCTCCTCTGCAGTGCATGTTGGTGGTTTCTGCAGCTTGCTTAAAAATTATGTGCCTTTATTGTGCTAAAGAAATTCCGAGAGAAGCACAACCTACTCATTGATGACAGCAACACAACCATTTTTCACATTCTTCACTTACCAAGTCTGCCAAAACACTTCTTTATCAAACTCCTAAGAGCTTAGCTAATGTTAAGAACATAAACTTTCTATTAGTTGGCTCAGTTTAGGTTCTTTTCTACTCTGTCCATGGCAAACCTGCTAAAACGAGTTAGGGAGAAAGCATTTAGTTGCATTGGTTATGTTCCTTAAAACCCTCTACCATCACCTGTCTCATTTTTTCAGTAACATAAATAATGTAAAAAAAAAAGGTTTTAATTTTGCAAAGCACATCGTTTTTCAACCCTACAGTTGCCAATTAAAAATGTGACTCTGGGTTAACATTTGGAAACACTGCAGCTAGGTGGGACATGATTTGAACAATACATAGATGTTCTATACAAAGAAGCCTCCTGGATACTGAGATAACACAAAATGAGTTCTTTCCTCATCAGGAAGGATCAAAGCAAAACCCAAGTCAATTTTAAGAAAAGACAGAGAGAAAGGGTCATAAGAGATAGGCAGAGTACGGTTTAAAGTCACAAGCTAGAGGTAATCAACATCATACACACACTGCGTGGGGAAGCCACGGCAATGCTTTGGACAACACCCTCTTACCAGCATCAGGCGGGGGCTCTCTGCTTCCACTTCTCCCTGAGCTGCATCCTTGTATTTCAGGGGGGACTCGATCACCAGCTCCTTTTTGACACTTCTACTGCTTGTCCTGCACTTATCAGCCTGCATTCTCAGCTGAAAACACAAGTCAGAAAGTCTGCAAAGAGGGAAGCTGCAAGTCTCTGGCTGTGCAAAGCACATGCATGCCAGTGGTCCGAGAAGGGAAAGGCAACTAGCTTCCCAGGTGCAAGGGGTCAGCTGCACTGGCTGGGTCTGCAGAGCCTGTGGAGTGGGAAGGCATGACAGCAAAGGCCAGCCTCCAGGGGTGTTACTACTGCTCGGAAAATGGGAGGCTCCCGCTTGCTGGCCAAAGGAAAACAAACCCCAAACTGAACAATACACAGTGTACTGCCTCTCCGATAAATACCAGGCTCATTGTGTCTGTTCCACACAGCCTTGGCCAAATAAACTCAAATCCAAATAGTGCAGGGTTTAAAGAAAACTAGTTACAGTTAGATCCTTCACAATTATTTCCAATCTGAAGCTTGCAGAGCTTAAGAGCTAGCTAACTTGTCTGGCTGCTCTAAGAGTCTTATAGTTTCAGAATGCTTTCTTGTGTGTTATGGCTAAACACCACATGCTTGGCTGATGATCAAAGCAGGAATGAACCAGCAAGGGTGTTCCCACGAGGTGCGAGAGTGGGAAAGTTTCTCCCCCAGGACAGACTGCAGCATGGAAAAGTTAATGTATCTGCTATTTTATGCCAGAAAGATGCTATCATGATTAGTGAGTTAGGATTCTGTTTAATGAAAACATTTACCACGATACTTTTAAGCAGAACCTTTCTTTAAATACACCGACACATGTGTAGGTACCAGAAGATAATATGCCTAATACTAAGTACTAAGAAGATCACAGTGAAAGTATGAAGGCAGAATGGCTCTCCCTTCAAGGATCCTAGGAGCCAGTTGAAAAGGCAAATGAAAAGATAATCATAAATGATCAATTAATAGAACTAATACATAAGAGAACAGGGAATTGCTGAGTCACCATCCCATAGTTCAGTGGTGATAGGGCCCAAAATGTGTTCCCCCTGCCAAGACTGGTTTTATTATTTTTCCAAATCAATGAATGGGTTTTTTTTCCCCTTACATAAATCACCTCCCAGAAAGTTAAACATAAGTGCTAAGGAATTTATTAAAAAGTTACATGGAAAATGAGCACTAAGAATGGGATTAAATATTACTCTGTACTTCCGGGAATGCTAGAGCTTCTCCCACTAATTCCTCTTCTTATCTCCTTAAAATGAGAAAGCACTCAGTAACAGGAGATAACAGTAGGAGTAGTAAGTAAATAATGAATCCAGTTATTATATAGCAACAGTAGGCAACACAGGCACATTACACCCAAGAAAATACATAAACTAGTATATGTACAAGTTTCCCACTTTTTAGGTAAAGTAACTGGAGCTGGCACGGCTCAGGAGAGGCTGTGTAGGAGCTCAGAGGCCACCCTGTGCCCACTAGACTCCTCCTTCCCGCCAGCACCTGTTCTGGCCACTTTATTTCAACAGCTAAACTGAATCTGTCACTTAAACTCTGAATTTCTTGCATATGGGGTAATAATGATGTGATGAATCACAAGAAATCAATGAGTCCATTTTTTTAAATTAGTAGCTTTTATAATTTTTTAAATACTTAACTCCTAAACCTTGAGTAATCTTTGAGGGTAAATATTGGCTCTCTAACCAAAGCTGCATTCCAAAATAATATGACCTATGAATTTTTAAAATCTGTCTTTGTAAAGTTACAACAGGACAGAAAACAACAGCAATGATTCTCAAGTACATATGGACAGAAATGAAGTAACAGTTAAATCTAAACTTAGAAATGTCCTAGAGGTAAGGGAAATAAGAAAAGATGATGGCACAAGCCTGAACAAACAGCCTCAGTAAAGCACAGCATGACCAATAAGTCCAAAACCTGTCTGCAGTGGCTCCAGAAGTCTAAATAGCCCAGTTCTTCCTCAAATCTCCACCATTAGTAAGCTTCCGAGATTTCTGGATTTTAAAAACAGAAATGTTATCCAATTCATTGAGTCTGGTATTCTGTAGAGAACAATAAAGAGCTTAAAAGTCTATTTATTTGCCAATCACTGTACTCACTGTATCCCAAGCCCTATTCAAACCCTGCATAGATACTTTTTTAATCCATACACCTCTATGTAACATGGTTTTCCTCATTTTACAGAGTAGGCAACTGATACACAAGGGTTTAAATACATGCAGAAGGCTATATGGCAAACAGAACAAAGTTCCAGTGTACACACTCATAATCCTGAGTGTGCTGAACCAAGTGTTTATTCCGACATTCAAAGGCACAGTAGGGATCCCCAGCTAGCAATTATTGATAACCGCAGCATCTAGGTTTAATCCAATTAAAGAAATTTGGTGAAGAGGTAAAAAGGTCTTTAAGTTGTTTTTAAGTGCCTGAGGCATAGATGGGGTTCGTTTAATGTAAGTACTGTTTGTTGTTATTGCTGTTGTGATGCCAACCTGAAAAAAAATCAACCCCAAAAGCCCTTGGTTCAATCCCAAGTAACACATACACGCGCGCACACACACACACACACACACACATGAACACACACATGCCCCAATGTTCTTCCCATTTTGCTGCTTATGTATGGCAGTTGCCTTCAACTATTCATTGGGAACTCATCATCCTCATGCCATGAGCCAAGCATCTTCTTCAAGTTTTTCTGTTTTACAAAAACTTTTACAATGATTTTGTATTTCTTTTGCAGTTTAGGATTAAAAAAAAAAAGTGTTTTTTTGGGGGGTACCGGGGATCGAACTCAGATCCTTGCTCTTGTGCAGCAGGTGGTGAATCCTCTGAGTCAAATCCCCAGCCCCCCCAAAAAATCCCTTTAATTAGGTTTGAAGTTTATACCACTTGTAACCCTCCAGGTACTCAGAACAAAAAGGGAAGCATGGTCAGTTCCATACTTTGTATCATCAAAAGAAGAAAAGACCCCAAGCTGTAAAGTATGTAAATTTTCTATAAGTTTCACACACAGAGATTCATATAAGGTAGACTCCTTAATGTACTAGACTAGGATCTCAACATGTTTATAGGAAATACAGCAGCAAAATTCACAGGTGTTTTTACCTTACACCAGAGCATTACACTTAAATCCCACTTGAAGGAAAGCAATTGGGGGTGGGGGGGGTAACCAGGGATCGAACTCGGGTCCTTGCACCTGAGCAGCAGGCAGCAAAACCACTGAGCTAAATCCCTGGCCCAAGGAAAGCAATTTTGAGAGCAAGACAATCCTCCAGTCTTCAAGTAGGCCCAAGTTATGAAAGAAGGAAATTTGGGGGTTTCCAGAAACAGAGATAGTATTTTCAGCTGTCCCTTTAGATAACTCCTCGGGCCATTTGAAGTGTCAGTGTTTTATATCACTCGTTCAGTACAGATCGAGACTTTAGAATCTGACCATCAAGGATAGTTGCACAATACAGAATTCAACCTTGGATCCTAAACCTCCAAATAGGAAGTGGTTTCTCTAAAAGGCTCATGAGGCTGAAGTCTGAGGATATGAGGATGACATCTGGTCGGCACAGCCACAAGAGGAAATTCCATTTCAGAAGGGTTGGAAATAGATGGCCAAGTTTTCCTCTACACCTTTTTAAAGAACAAAGTATATGTTGGCTGTCTGGAGTCAAACTCCATAAACATCACTGGGCTCCTACTATCTACTACCTTCAGTGCTTTCAAGACTGACTTGTTTAATTCTTAAAATAACAAACATGTCCAAGAATATGTATTCAAAGCAGCCAAATGGAGAAGAGAACATCAGTGGGGGTAAGGGACTCAGCAAGCAAGGTAGTAAACAGTGAACTACAGCGAAGGAGAGGAAAAGTGACAAAGGGATGGCAGATACGTAGGGGCGGGCTCGGGTGGGAAGGTGGAGCCATGTCAGAGCCCATCAAGCCTTCTTGGGAGTCAATATAATAACAATTTATTCTGCTAAAACATTTGAGCTTACCTCAAATATTTTTATCATTAGAGATGTAATGAAAGAACCACAAAGATATAATTCACATTATCTACTCTAGTGTTTTATAGTGCTGAAACCCAAGGCTGAACTTGGGGAGAAGGTGGTTTGATGAGCCTTCTAAAATTACACATAATAATGGAGTACTACTCTGCCATAAAGAAGGATGAGCTTCAGACATCTATAGCTAAATGGATGGACCTCGAGACCATACTCTTAAGCGAGATAAATTGGACACATGTTTCAATACCTCATTGTTTTTCTGGTGTAAGAAACTGAATGTGAAAATAAGGACTGATATGTATAGTGGATGTTGGGAAATGGGAAGAAAGTGTTCAAACAGGAAGGGGAACAAGGAAGGAGGGAAGGAGAAAGGAAAGACAGGACAAGAAAAAAGTGAAAATAGAAGGAAAAAATGTAAACAAAGCTTTTGTACAAAGGGAGGAGAGGGGGCTTGAGGGGGGAATGGGATAAAATAAAAGAAATTTTAAAAATAAAACTAAAATTACACGGTGCCTGCCTCGCAAGCACAAGGTCCCAAGTTCGATTCCCCGGTACCAAAAAAACAAAACTAAACTAAAATTACACACAAAATTGTGTCTGTCAGAGAGAGGGAGAGAGAGATTTCTGAGTCAAGGCCCATGGAGCTAATTGAGATCTCAGAAGGAACCCACAGAAGAGCTTCCACCCACAGAGTAAAGAAATAGGTCTACTGAGATGAGCTGCAGAGCCAAGCAAAATTTAAGGGCATAAATCCCATCACCTGGTAAGTTAAATTCTCTTTAAGTAGGGACAACAGCAGCAATATAAACAATCATTAGAAAGCAATCAGCAGTGTCAGTATGTGTATGGTCTCACAGTGGTACCCTGGTACTTGTCCTTAATCGGTTCTGGGAGGCACAGAGCACCAAAAAGGACAAATACCAGACAAATCATTTTGCTGGAAAGGGTATCAAATCACAAGGCAATTGACAACAACACTGACAAATTCTAGCTTACGTATTAAGTACCAAAGAACAATTGCTGAGAACCTGGACAAAATTTTTGCATCAAAATGTGTAGAGTATCAAATTCTATGAGTTTCAAAGCAATCGAGTAACAAGGTATGACTGAATTTGTTTCCTGAAGGCTATGTTAGCAAATGGGTCATAGGAAGCCTGATCACCAGTGGACAAGTGAAGGCCAATAAAAATTGTTTTCTAAAAACTGTTAATGCTATTAAGGACAATTCACAATATCATATGCACATAAGATTTTTCCTTTTTTATTTTGGTACCGGGGATTGAACTCGGGACTTTGCGCTTGTGAGGCAGGTGGCAGAACCACTGAGCTAAATCCCCAGCCCTGTATATAAGATTTTTAAAGAACAAAATATGATTATTGATTATTTCTCGCATATGAGACCATTTTTTATGTTCTCTCTCTACAGTCTTCTACATTTTCCAAGTTTTCTTCAAAAGCATTTATCCCTTAGAAATAAATGAATGAGCTGGTTAATACTGCAGTTCTACCTCCACAATGCCACTCAGCATCTTGGTGACATCAGAAAAGTCTCTTCACTTCTCTGAGCCCCATAAACTTCATCTGTACATTGTAAAATAAAATACTTACACCAAAGGATCTTTCTAGCCCTACATATTTATATCAACTGTTAGAACTCCCCTTATTGGTAATATTTAGGGGAAAACACACTACCCAGTGGAAAGTTAAACATTTAAAAATCTTCCCATGCTACACAGAAAAGAAACACACAAAGACTAAAACTCAGATGTATGTCCAAATGTGTCAGATTCTCATTTCCAATAGAACAGAGCAAGGAAGAGCCAAGAGGCTGGCAGAAGATGTGCTGTCTGTGAAGCAGTGTTATTGGGGAGGCCAGCTGCCCTCCCAGAGGTCTCAGGTAAGCCAGTATGCCAGCATGCTGAAGCCCCGAATACTCTGTTTCAAGATGTGGAAGCTAAGACAGGAGAGCCCCATTGACACTGGATGGGTCCCTGTGTACAGAGAAGGCTTTGCCTACAGCCTCAGAATGTCCAAGAGGCTTCTCAGTAAACACCCTCTCCTCACCCTGGAACATCCTCCTTCCCTTTACCTGCTTTTATTTTTCCTTAGCTCCTGTCACCATCTGGGACTCTATGTTCGACTTTTCTTATTTGCTTAATGCCAGTCTGACCTCCTCCCCCAAAAAGAAGTTCTGTGCAGGGATTTCTGTCTGCTATGTCTACTGCTCTATCCCCAGGTCCTCAAGCAGTGTTGAGATAGGAGACAGGTGTGGCTTAGACTGGCTGGGAAAGAGAAGCATGGTGGGATCCCAGGATCTACACAGCTCTGCCTCTCAGGACCTATGTAAAACCTTCTCACGGGTTCCCTCCAGATGTGGATGGCATAAAAGAGACGGGACACCATGAGGAACCCACTATTGTGACTCTTCACAGCATGTCTTCTAGACCAGGGTGTACTTGTCTTTTTGCTCTTCTTCTTCTTTCCTCTTTTGTTCAGCCCAAGTTGGCTCTGCAGAGCCAGTTTTTCCTTTACCTTTTCACCCCTAACTTTTCAAATAAACTTTTGGTACCATTTTTGGCTTGTATCATTCAATTATTTTCTTCGAGGCAAGAAGGGCCTGGAATAAGTTCAACTGGTGAGCCATTTCTAAAGGAACTACCTGATAGCAGGGTATCCAAAATCATATATCAGTTGAATTTACTGGAGGCTCAGGATCCCCTTGCTCTGGAAAATAGAGTTCTGGACACTGAGGGGTTTTATTTTGTTAGCTGTCAATTTATTTTGAAAGTGATAATGATAATTTGGCCAGCAGGGTCAATCATTAATTTTAGAGGTGGAAATTATTTAAAAAGCCAAGAAAAACATAGTGTGCTGAGATTTTTTTCAGGAAACTAAACTCCCAGTACGAGTTAGTAAAATCCAGCCTCCACCATGTTGGGAGTTACCTGCCAGTGTTCTGTTTCCCCTTCGCAGCTTTGAGCGCTGGAAGAGGAAAACAGGGAGCTCTGTCCTGGAGTGCCTGCACAGTACTGTCCATGCAGCAGGCAATGCTTCAAAGTTTGCTTAGACAGTAAATGACGAAGCTGCCTCACCACGACGTGACCTAGCACAGATGCAAGCCTCACAGGAGTTCCCGGGAGCTAAAATTTTCTAACTTTCCTCACTAATCACAAATGTTGAGGTTAATGGTTAGAGAATATATTCTTAGTGAGAAAAACAATTAAAAACTTTTTAAAGCATTTATGTTTTTCCTCCTAAATAAAATGCATCATTCGAATATAACTGGAAGACAAATGTTCTATTCTTTCACTTCTCCTCATGTCCACTCCACCTCCCTCAGTGCTTATAAAAATAAATAAGCACCCTAATGAAAAACACAAATTACCACCTTCCAAGTTTATTGGTTTGTAAAATCTCTATTTGTATCTGTTAAATTTACCTAAGGCAAGTTCCACTAGGGTTTACAAGGAGCTGGTGGGCTGTCTTAATTTATAGCTGACAGGGATGGAAAGAGCTGGCAGGGGTCACATGTACTCCCAGGAGGCACATAATATGGCAATCACTTATCACACAGTGGCAATAAAGAGGATCGGCCTTGAGGCAAACTCTGGACACCTACATGGCTACAAGGGGAAAGTCCACATGTGGCAACTGCAAAAGTGATCTTAGCATTTCCCTTGAGCACTTCTGATTCAATTCAGCTGGCACTTGCAAGACAATGATCATGTACAGTAATACCAAGTCCATAACAATCACTGGGAAGTCCCGTCATTTAAAAAGCAGTAGGCTGTCCCTTGCATAAGATAATAGCATCAGCAGCACAGATGATGTGTTCCATCCTGATGCCTAATGAGGGCCTCTCATTTCCTCCACACTTATTGTAACTGGCTTCCTATGTGAACTTATGAGACTGCCCAGGAATAGAGGACACAGCCAGTGTTAAGAGGGTTTACATATTGTTATTCCTGGGCAGAGAAGCCACACTCCACCTCCAACAGGGCTTATAAAAATACATACATAAACTCAACAATTTCTTCACTGGTAGGCTACAAATAAAGGTGACTTGAGTTGAATAGTCTGTTGTTATTTCTCTTACATTTCTAAAAAATTTCAAAGGTCCTTAAAAATTTGATTTTGAGCACTTTCTCACCCCAAAAAGATCAATAAAAATGTGAGGTGATGGATATATTAGCTTAATGTAATTATTCCACAAAGTAAACATGTATCAAACATCACATTGTATACCATAAATATATACATTATTTGTCAATTAAAATAAAATTAAAGCAGCCACCGTGGTGCACGCTTATAATCCCAGCACTGATAGAGGCTGAGGTAAGGGAATTTTAAGTTTTGAGTCCAGCCTGGGCAACTTAGAAAGACCATGTATAGAAAAAAATATCTGGGAATGTAGTTCAGTGGTAGAATACCACTAGTACCTAAATAACTAACTAGTACCAAAAATAACTAAATTCTTTAAAGAATTATACATGAGCAGCCAGGCATGGTGGCACATGCCTGTAATTCCAGCACTCAAGAGGCTGATGCAGGAGGACCATGTTCGAGCCCAGCCCGGACTACACCATGAATTTAAGACTACCCTGAACCTCATAGCAAGACAGTATCTATATAAAAAAATAATTATACATTGTACAGAATGGGCTTCATCTTTCCCTGTTAACACAAGGAAAAAAACTCTTCCAGGAAAAATATGGTTAAAAAAAGACGGTGAGATGGTCAGTCAAACTAAAAAATCCACAAAGAAGGGCCACATCTGAAAGCCCTTCTCTTATTTCAAAAGTGGCAGATTAGCTGGGCATGGTGGTGCACACCTGTAGTTCTAGTACTCTGGGAGGCTGAGGCAGGAGGGTCACAATTTGGAGCCCAGCCTGGGCAACTTCAGGGCTTAGAGAGATGCTGTCTCAAAATAAAAACAGAAGCTGGGGACATAGCTCAGAGCAAGGGCCCTGGGTTTAATCCCAGTACCATCAAAAGAAAAACACAATTAGCAGGTTAAATACAAAATAAATGGGGCTTTCAAAGTTACTTAAGGCATTTAACAACTCTCCAGACATATTCTTCCATTTATGTTTTGCCAAGACCTAAAGCAGGGAGTCAATATTTATTTTTTTTATTATAACCATGGCAGAAATGAAGAAAGAAGAAAAAGAAAACATTTACCAAGCCCCCAGGCACTTGACAAACATTTATTTAATTTAGTCCAATACAACTCGTCCAACATAAGTCTATATAGTGGTGTTTACAAAAACTAGTACTCTTATAAATTAATTAGCTTACCCTAAGTCTACATGGTTCTATGCTTCAGAGGTATGTTCCAAAATTAATCCTAAAGCTGATAATTAAATAGACCAGAATTTTACAAGTTTTATTTCAAATACAATTCCATCTCTTTTTGAGCACATACAACCTCACTAAGGTCTGAAAATATTAGAAGATAACAAGATCTAAAACTATAAGCAAATGTAATGTTAATTATAATTATCTCTGAAATAAAGAACACATGGCTTTTATTTTCCTTTCTATTTATTTGTTTTTAAATTTTATTCTTAATAAACATGAATTACTTTAATGCCATTTTTTAAAATTTTCAAAGCCATTTATACCATTTGGGAAATATTTTAAAATAATGTCCATGAAAGTGGCTCATGTTTCTATGGTGCTTCCTCCAGGGTGGGACTAGAGTTGGGTAAGAAAGGTATTCGCTTCAGTAACAAAACTTACAAGAACACTTAAAAATCTCAGTAATCAGCTGGAACGCACATGCCTATAATTTCAGCTATTCAGGAGGCGGAGACAGGAGGATTGAAAATTCAAGGCCAGTCTGGACAACCTAGTGGGACACTGAAGAAAGAAAACTGAAAAGGGCTGGGGATGTAGTTCAATGGTAGAGCACTTGCCTAGTGGGCCTGAGGCCCTGGGTTCAGTGGAAAGGAGGGAGGGACTCAATAATTCAGTAATTAAAATAATACTTTATGAACTATTTAAGCAAAAATTCAAAATTTGTACCCAAAAGTCGTGATGAAATAAAGTTAGGATCAGTGAAACTAGTAGCCCCGGCTGGCCTTGAATGCATGGCTATCCTCCTGCTTCAGCCTCCCAAGTAACCAAGACTAAAAGCTCAAGTCCCACACACTGTACATTCCTACCTTCTTCACAGAAGTAGCCCCCCCTTCACTCACTACCCTCAAGGTGGACATGGCTCTGGAGCCTCAGCAGTCGCAGTCTCCCCTGCTCCCCAACTTTTACACCAAGAACGCTGACAGTGTTGGGTCCTGAGGCCACACTTTCCTGTCCTCCAGAAATAGTCTGTCAATCAGGAACGTCCGCCCACTTGCTCCTGAGTTCATCCTGCCAGGTGCCTGCTCATCTCCCAAAGCTCAGCTTGGAATTCCCTCATCAGCAGGCCTTGGGAATACTCAGACATAAGAATGTCTTTCTGCTACGTACTCCAGCGAAAATAAGATGAGGCAAGAGCCCTGTCTTACAGGAGTTGCCAAACTCAGCTGTGCATCAAGTCCTTTGGGAAGATTTAAGATGCTAACGACAATGATGCCCACAATGATGACAATGACACAGACTCCAGAGCCCCACCTGGAACCTCTGACCTAGCATCTTAAACTAAGGCCCAGGGATGTACCTTTTTCACAGCTCCCCAGGTAATTACTATGCTGCAGACTTTTTACTTATCTTGTTTTAAAATCACTGATCTTAATAAAATAACTTAAAAGTACAGGAAAAACAAACATTCACAATGTTTAAAGACAACTCCAATACAAGGTAACATGGACGGTTCCTAGAAATATCTCTGCACAGGTATGACAAAGATGATAGTACAGTACTTGGCTAAATGGAAGGGGTGGACTGGCGTGGACATTAACATGTCACCACTGGCTTGAGCCACGGGTGCTATATGCATGACTATCCCATTGGGTGCCACAGCACAGTCCCAACAGGTGGTACAAGATGCCCGATGGGACAGTCATCCTTGTACAGCCCCAGCGTGAATGTGTTAGAGCCAAAAGCTTTCTACTTCCCTGGGAGAGAACACACACCTTAGCCTTATTCAGATGTCATGGAAAATTTCCACTCATCCATGACTAATCATTTTCTACTTAGCCTTTTTGGAAAAAAGAAAACCCTGTGCAGGATTCTTTTACCAGAATTATCAGTCCTCTACCTCCTCTATTCCCTTCCCCAACCCCAGATAAAATGGCTTTCATTTTCACCCTATCAGGAAGGACCTATACGGCAATATAAGCTTCACACATCTCCCAAATATTTTTAATGCTGTGATCATATATGAAATGTCTGTTTAGCATTACACATTCCTAAATGTAGAGGATCTAGAACAAAACCAACCCTAGTTTTGTCCCCACAATCCTGTTACAAATACCTTGCTTGCACACTAAGTTACAAACTCTCCTTCAGTTCAAATTTGTGACCTGTGACAACTAAAAGCAATGAAGCAATCTGTTTAGAGGAAGGTAAAGTCCATTTCTAAGGATTTCCTTTCTCTTCTCCATAAGAGGAATAAAATGCCAAAGTCATATCCTCCATATGTATCCTCCATCATTCACAGCAATTAGGCTAGTAATGGAAACAATGTGCCACCAGTATCACAGGATCAATGCACTATTATTCTCCTTTCAAATAGAATATGCTACTCAGACTATACACTGTACTGATACAACTTTCATAAACCTGTCTATTCCCTCATATAAGACTTGAAGGAAAGACAGTAAAATAAAAAATTAAAACAAGTTTGTTTAGCAGCATTTTTGAATTGATACTTTCCCCAACATCTCATTTTGAAATAACTACAACTACAGCACACACTACCACAGGGGGGTCATTGAATGGGGGTGGGGGTGGGGATGACTTCTAGATTTGTTACAGTGAAGATAAAGCAATTGAAGTTGTGAGCAGACTCAGCTCCCCAGATCTGGTGTGCTACCTCCAAGTTGATACTTATCTTAGGAACACTCACCCACAAAATGAAGACACTAGACCACCTGATTGTCAAGTTCTTTTCCATTCAAACTCTGTACAATTCAGTAACACATATTAGTGCCACAGTTAATTGGGCTCTCTCCTACTATGACACCAATTTTGTCACAATCTGTGGGACACGGTACTTCTGACAAAAGGGAATGCTTTAGAATTTTCTCAAAGTAGTCAAAAGAAGCAAAAGGAACACCCTCCTCCTTTAGCCTTTTACTGGATATAAGTTGAGTAACACTGAATCTAGTGGGCTTAAATTATTATAATCAAATTCATCTTTTTTTTCTCTTTTTGACAGTACTAGGGATTGAACCCAGGCTCTTCACACTGAGCTACATCTTCAGCTCTTTTTTATTTTTCTATTTTGAGAAAGTGTTTTGCCATGTGGCTAAGTTGCCCAAGCTAGGCTTGCACTCACAACCCTTCTATCTCAGGCTCCCAGAGTGTCTTTTTATCTCTTTAATGAAGCGACTGGGAAATGTAAAATTACCATATATAAAAATGGTAATAGTACCAGGCTAGATGATCCCAATTCTGTCACATTTTTCTAGACAGAAAGAAAAAGTACTTTCCAACCCTTGGCAATTAGGCTGAAATTATACAACTAGGCTCCAACCAAAGGAAATGTGAAAAATTGGGTAGCAAAGTCTAAGTACAGCCATAAAACAGGCTGCTCAGTATCATCTGTCTGATTGCAGGGAATCTAGAGGAGGCCTTCATGGAGCCCTTGGCAATGGAGCAACTACAACATGTAAGGACAGTCAGGTGTGGGGGCACAGACCTGTAATCCCAGCACTCAGGAAGCTGAGGCAGGAGGATCACTGTGAGTTTGAGGCCAGTCTGGGCTGCACAGTGACTTCAAGGCCAGCCTGAACTACAAAAAGAGAGATCTTGTTGAAAGGAGAGAGAGACAGAGAGAGAAACAAGATGGAAGGAAACCAGGTTTTTGGATCATCATGTAGAAGACCACCCAATGTACAGCCCGTGGGATCATGTCCCAAGTGAGAAACAGACATTTACAGTGCTGTAATTTGCTTACAGCAGTTAGCCGACCTTGCCTATTATCACACTATGAAGAACACCACAACAGGAAGGATGACTGACTACCTATTAAGAGTTGTTGGGATGAGCTTCGGAGATAGGTATCATTTGGCATCTACAAGTGGTTCCCAAACTCCATCGCATCAGGATCGCTGAGAGACCTTTGTTAAAACACACTGCTGGGCCCTCTTTAATCCTCTCTAACTAGGTGATCCGCTAAGGAGTCTACGTGGGAGTGCTGGTCCCTAAGGGCTCCCAGGCCTCCCCTAGCCTCGCTTCCCACACCCCCCAGTTTGGTAGGCTTGATTCAGAGGTGTGGAATGCAGCTAAGAATCTGAGTTCTAATAAGCTCCCAGGTCTGCTGGCTGCCGGAGCACACCGGAAAGCAAAGTCTTAAAGAGTAGCCAGGGTTTTTTTTTATTGCAGTGAAGAGAATAAAAGGCATGTGAGGAAAGTAGGTGCAAATCCAGAAAAGTCTAGAAGGATGGAAGAGCATGATATGCCTGGAGCGCAGCAAGACCCAGGGAAAGAAGCAGAGGGAGGAAAAAGCCACAAAGGTAGATGGAGTCAAAAGGAAGAATTGTATTCCAAGGTCAAGAGTCTGGGTGGTGCCCCCCCACCCCCCACCCCCACCCCCCGCCGCCGAGAACTCTTAAGACAGAGCATTCCTTTCCACACATACGTAGTAATAATTACTCTAAAGTAACTGAATATGTCAATTCTCCCATTACCTATAACATTCCTGGGAAAATTACAAGATTCATTATGGTAAGTTGATTATTATGGACCAAGTATGAGACTCCAAAATCCTAACTCTTGGATCAACCATCCCTTTATTATTATCTCATTACATGACCTGAGACAAAACTTATGTGATGTACAATTGCTGTGTTTCTGTCATAAACAGAGTGAAACTTGCCTCTGTTCTACTTCAGAGAAACCTTTAGATTAGATGTAGAAATAAGAAAAATTGTTCCTAGAACAAAGTATGTAATTTATATGGAAAGAGTGTCTATTATTTTAACCAGGTCCTACTTTGAACCTGTAGAGACACAAATGGCTGTCTCAGCGAGAAGCACACAGAACTGACGAAGAACGATGAGAAAATGAAGGCAGCTGGGCTCCTCCATTCAGGACGGCAGTGAGTGAGGAGCAGCATGCTTTGCTAGGAATACCCAACTCCGGAGGTGGCAAACCTATGGCACACATGCTGCAGTGGGCTGTTTGTATCACTGAAAGCTCTAGCAGGTTTACCGTCACTACCTAGTTGGTCAATTCCAAGCACCTGCTTCCTGCTACTCAAGACACTGCTCTCCCCATCAAAAAACTGTCCCAACTCACCAAACCAGATTAAAAGCTAGTTATCAGTGCCATCTGAGAATGTGTAAAATATAGTAGTGGGACAGATAATCTCCAAGAACACAGTGAACAATTTACAAAATCATAGTTTTATTTATGACTACTGCAAATGTCCACTCCTGCCACAAGTGTTCATACCACAGGCAACATAACAACTACACGCTGAAAAAAGACTACTAAGCACAAATTCCTGGAATGAGCCCACTGTTAGTAGCTCACCCAAATGAATGCCAGAGAAGCAACTGTAGTGTTTTTCTTTCTAAATCTACTAAGAAAGCTGGGCGTGGTGGCACATGCCTATAATCCCAGCCCTCGGGAGGCTGAGGCAGGAGGATCATAGTGAGTTCGAGGCCAGCCTAGGCTACATAGAGAGACCTTGTCTCAAAACAACAACAACAACAACAAAAACCAAACCAAAACAAAAAAATGCTAAGAGGACTTCTTTTTGAGCTAAAAAAAGTCTTTGCTTGATATAGAAATCTAACAGTCCTTTTGTGATCAGAGAGAAAAAAGTGCTTAAAATTATTTTTAAAATTTAATAACTGTTTTCTCTCACAATACTTAGAATTATGACTAATATATAAAATTTGCTTATGTTGCAAATTAAAGGGAATAAGTAGGTTTTGCTTTAAGGAGGAGAAAAATTATGACACTGCTTTCAAAACTATGCCTTAATACCATCAAGTTGCAGGGTGAGATACATTTGGATACCCTATATTCACACAACTTCTGTTCAAGAGTGAATTTAATGTTATCAAGTTTTTGTCATACGTTTCTAACATTTTGCCAAGCACTGTCTAATACTAAAATATAAAACTCAAACACAACCCAACATTAACCATTACATCACTGTTTCATAAAGAAAACCTTTTAAAAATATACACACATGGGCCGGGGATTTAGCTCAGTGGTTTTCACCACCTGCTGCGCAAGCGAAAGGACCCAAGTTCAATCCCCTGGTACCAAAAAAAACAAAAAAATATATATACACACACACACACACACACACACACACACACAATCACACACTTAAAATAAGGAATGACAATCTTAGAATTTTTTTTTCTTGGTACCTGGGTCCAAACTCAGGACCTTGTGCTTGCGATGCAAGCGGCAGCACCACTGAGCTAAACCCCCAGGCCAGAAATTTTTAAAGCTTTTAAATTATACTAAATTTTTTTAAACTTTTATTTTATTGGTACATTTTAGGTATACAATATACTGACATTCATCATTGGAAATGTGCACCTTTACATAATCTCTCTCTTGGTTCTTATTTTTCCCCCTTCCCCTGCCTTCCCTTCAACCCCTCCATCCCTCCCTATTTACAGAGAGTTTGTTGCCTTTTTTCATTTTCTCATATTAATTCCATTCCCTTCTTTCCTTTCCCCTATTCCTCCCACTTCGCCTTCCCCTTTGCCCCTTTTCTTCCTATTTCACACGGTCTATTATACCTTTTAGTCCTTATTTACACTTTCAGTTTCTCACACTAGAGAAACTATTTGGTATTTACACATGTGTGTCCTATTTGTTTCACTTAAGAGCATCTCCTCAACCTGCATCCATTTAGCTATAAATGTCTCTAATTTCTCATTTTTTATGGTGGAGTAGTACTCCATTTTATAAAAAAAGAAAACATTTTGTTTATCCAGTCTCCATTTGATGGGCAATTGGGCTGCTTCCAGGTTTTAGCTATTACAAATCGTGCTGCCTTGAACATGGACGCACATATATCACTGTGGTATGCTTCTTTTAATTCTCTGGGGAAGATACCCAGCAGGGGAATAGTTGGGTCAAATGGGACTGCCAGTCCTAGTTCTTTAAGTTATCTCCATACTGATTTCCACAGTGGTTGCACCAGTCTACACTCCCACCAGCAGTAGAGCAGGGTTCCTTTCTCCCCACAGCCCTGCCAGCATTTGTTATTGGTTAATTTCATGATAGCAGCCATTCTTTCTGGGGTGAGGTGGAATCTCAGCTTTGTTTTCATTTGCATCTCTTGAATGACTAGTGATGTTGAACATTTTTTCATATGTTTATTTGCCATCTCTACTTCTTTGTTTTTTGTTGTTGTTGTTGTTGTTTTGGTACCAGGCATCAAACTCAGGTCCTTGCACTTGCAAGGCAAGCGACAGAACCACTGAGCTAAATCCCCGGCCCATTTCTACTTCTTTGTCTCAGAAATGTCTGTTCATTTCAGATGCCCATTTTTGGATTGGGTCTTTAAATTTGGGAGGTCTGATTTTTTTAAGTTCTTTATAGATTCGAGATAGTACATCTTTCTCTGAGGAAAAGCAGGTGAAGATTTTTTTTCCACATTGTGGGCTGTCTCTTCACACTGCTGGTGGTTTCTCTTGCTGTGCAGAAGCTTTTTAATAAGAAGAGATCCCACTTGTTGACTGTTTATGCTAGTTCATGGGCAACTGAGGTTTTGTTCATAAAATCCTTTCCTACATCAATGTCTTCAAGAATTCTACCTAACTTCTGTTTCAGCCGGTTCAGCGTTTCTATTTTAATATTTAGATCTTTAATCCGTTTTGATTTTAGTTTAGTGCATGGTGAGAGATAAAGGTCTAGTTTTAATCTTTGGCAAGTTGAAACCCAATTTTTCCAGCACTATTTATTAAAGAGGCTATCTTTCCTCCAGTGAGGGTGTTTGGCTCCTATGTCAAAGATGAGGTGGCTGAGTGTGTCTGGCACTGTTTCTGCATCTTCTAATCTGTTCCACTGGTCCTCAGGTCTGTTTCTTTGCCAGTACTATGCTGTTTTTATCACAGTATATTTGTAGTATAGTTTCAAGCTGGGGATTGAGATACTCCCTGCCATATCTCTGTTACCTAGAATTGCTTTTGCTATTCTGGGTCTCTTCCTGCTCCAAATGAACTTTTGGATTGTTTTCTCAAGGTCCATGAAGTATGCTGTTGGGATTTCAATTGGGATTGCACTGAATCTATATAGCAATTTTGGAAGTATGGCCATTTTCACTATGTTGATCCTTCCTACCCAGGAGCAGGGGATGTCTTTCTATTCTCTGATATTGTCTTCAATCTCTCTTTTCAGAGTGCTATAATTTTCAGAGAAGAGTTCTTTGATTTCTTTTGTTAGGTTGATTCCTAGGTATTTCCGTTTAGATGCTATTGTGAAAGGAATTGTTTGGCCTATTTCTGTCTTAGTGAGTCTGTTGTTCATGTAGACAAAAGCTAATGATTTCTGTGTGGTGACCTTGTATCCAGCTACTCTACTGAATTTGGTTATTAAGACTAGAAGACTTTTGGGGGAGTTCTTGGGGTCTTCTATATAGAGTAACATGTTAAATAATGACAATTTGACTTCATTTCCTATCTTTATTCCTTTTATTTCTTTCTCTTTTCTAATTGCCGTGGCTAATCTTTCCAAAACTATATTGAACAGGAGTGGTGATAGTGGACATCCTTGTCTTGCTCCTGATTTTAGTGTGAAGGATTTCAGTTTTTGACCATTTAGTATGATATTGGCTGTTGGTTTTTCATAGTTTTTATCAGACTGAGGTAGAGACCTTCTATTCCAATTTTTTGTAGAGTTCTTATCATAAATGCATGTTGGATTTTGTCAAATGCTTTTTCTGCATCTATGGAGATAATCATATGGTTTTTGTCCTTGGCTCTATTGATATAGTGTATTACATTGATTGATTTGTGTATGTTGAACCATCCCTGCATCCCTGGGATGAATCCCACTTGGTCAAGGTGTATGATCTTCTTGATGATCTTCTGCATTCTTTTTGCCAGTATCTTAGTAAGGATTTTTATATCTATGTTCATTAGTGAGATTGGCCTATAGTTCTCCTTTTTGGTTGGGTCTTTCTCTGCTTTGGGGATCAAGGTGATGCTTACTTCCAGGAATGAATTTGGGAGTATTGCTTCCCTTTCAATTTCATTGAAGAGTTTAAACAGTAGTGGCAGTAGTTCCTCTCTAAATGTCTTGTAGAATTCAGCAGTGAAGCCATCAGGACCCAGGCTTTTCTTGGTTGATAAGGTTTTAATTACGTTTTCAATTTCATTGATCGATATTGGGTTGTTCAGAATTTTTCGGTCTTCTTCATTCAACTTTGGTAATTCATACATGTCTAGGAATCTGTCCATTTCTTCTGTGTTGTCCATCTTATTGGTGTATGGGTTCTGGAAGTAGGTATTGACGATTCTCTGGATTTCTGCTGGGTCCACTGTAATTTCACCCTTTTCATTCCTAATTGCATGGATTTGGGCCTTTTCTTTCCTTTTTCTGATAAGGTTGGCTAAGGGTTTGTCAATTTTGTATACTGTTTCGAAGAACCAACTCTTGGCTTCATTGATTTTTTTGTATCATTCTCTTAGTGTCCATTGCATTGATTTCTGCTGATTTTTATAATTTCCTCCCTTGTATGAGCTTTGGGGTTGTCCTGCTCTTCTCTGTCTAGAAGCTTGAGGTTCAGCATCAGGTTGTTTAAATGGGCTCGCTCTGTTTTCCTAATATGAGTATTCAGTGCTATGAATTTCCCTAAGACTGCTTTCATTGTGTCTCATAGATTCCGATATGTTGTGTTGCCATTGTCATTTAATTGAAGGATCTGTCTGATTTCTTCAATTTCCTATGTGACCCACTGGTTATTCAGAAGTGTGTTGTTCGATTTCCACATGTTTATGAAATTTTTGAGGTTTCTTTTGCTAATGATCTCCAATTTCATTGCACTATGGTCTGATAATACACAGGGGATAAAGTCAATTCCTTTGCACTTACTGAAACGTTCTATGAATGAGTATGTAGTGTATTTTGGAGAAGGACCCATGTGCAGCTGAAAAGAATGTGTATTCTTATTTTGTGGGGTGGAACACTCTGTAAACATCTGTTAAGTTCATTTCTTCAAGAGTTTGATTGAGTTCTAGTATTTCATTATTTATTTTTCGTCTAGTTCATTATATATTTGTGACAGTGGGGTATTGAGGTCCCCCAGTATTATTGTATTAGTGCATATATGACTTTTCATGTCCGTATTTGTTTTATATAGTTGGGTGCACTAGTGTTTGATGCATATATATTTATGATTGTCATCTCTTCCTCTTGGATTGTTACCTTTACAAGGATGTGGTGTCCTTCTTTGTCTCTCTTAATCATTGTTGGTTTGAAATCCACTTCATCTCCAAAGAGGATAGCTACTCCTGCTTTTTTTTGGGTTCCTGTCACATGGAGTATTGTTTTCTACCCTTTAACTTTCAATCTATGAGTTTCTTTTTGAATTAATTGTGTTTCTTGTATGCAGCATATTTTTGGATCTTGCTTCTTTTTTTTGTTTGGGTTTTTTTTGGTACCGGGGATCGAACTCGGGTCCTTGCACTTGTACAGCAGGCGGTGAAACCACTGAGCTAAATCCCCGGCCCTGGATCCTGCTTCTTGATCCATTCTGAGAGTCTATTTCTTTGATTAGTGAATTGAGACCATTAACATTGATGGTTATAATTGATACTTGTATTGACTTATCATTGTCATGACTTTCTTTTTGTTGGATTGTCCCCCTTTGCATTTAATTTCTTGTCACGCCCAACAGATTCATTCTAGTATACTTCCTGGGTTTGTGAGCCTCATTGTCTTTTCCTAGGATATTGTCTAAAATTTTTTGGAATGCTGGTTTGGTATTCATGAAGTTCCTAAGGTGCTCTTTGTCATGAAAATATCTTATTTCTCCATCAATTTTGAAAGATACTTTTGCAGGGTACATCAGTCTGGGTTGGAGGCTGTTTTCCTTTAGGGCTTGGAATACATCACTCGAAGCTCTTCTTGCCTTAAGGGTTTGCATTGAGAAGTCTGCTGTGATTCTGATGGGCTTTCCTTTGTATTTGATTTGTTTCTTTTCTCTTAACTGCTTGTAGAACTTTGTTCTTCAGTTGGGTTTCAGGAATCTTATCAATTATATGCTAATGTGTAGATTTTTTTTTGATCAAGGCTAGTTGGAGTCCTATATGCCCCACTTATCTGTATGTCAAGTTCTTTCCCCCTGCTTGGAAAGTTTTCTGCCATTACTTCTGTGAACAGTTTTTATGCTGTCTGCACTCTCTCCTGTTTCTTCATTGACTCTAATCAGTCTTATGTTATTCTTATTTGCATCATCTAGCACCTGCTGGATTGATTTCTCATGATCCCTTATAATTTTGAAGCAATTTTTCTTTTCCTGGTCACTAATTGGAATCTTATCTTCTATATCTGAAATTCTGTCCTCACATTGGCTCATTCTGCTGTGTAGACTTTCAATAGAGTTTTTAACCTGGAAATCTGTTTGCATCTGTTTTATGGATTCCATTTGTTTCCTAGGTTGGGATTCCATCATGTTCCTCAGCTCCTCTCTAGATTTATTAATCATGTCTTGCACTATGAGCACAATCTCTGCTGTTATCTGAGAAATTATTTCTGATTTCATTTTTTCCAGATCCTCTTTTCTTGCTAGTTCGGCAAGTCCAGGTGGTTGAGTATCAAAGTGTTCCATCTCATTCCCCTTTGGGGTTGCTGTAGGTCATCTGGAAGTCTAGTTTTGAGTCTGTTTATGTGTCTTCTCATTTCGATGGGGGCAGGGTTGGGGTGGGGGGTGGTGTGCTGCTGGTGCCCATGGGCTCACCTCCTCTGCACTGGGAGCAATGGTACAGCGGCCCAGAAGCCTACTCCTCTGCGCTGGGACCGGTGGTCAAAGTATTACTTTTCTTAAAAATCACTGGCACTGTCAACTCTGTATCTCTTCTTGTGTATTCATAAAGAAACCTTACAGTTCGTAGAGATTTCTGTTCATAGTCAGCTGGGACCAAAGGCAGCATGGCAAGAGAAACAGTTCATGGTATGTAAGCAAGAGGCCCTAAATTATACTAAATTTTTAAGAGCTCACTACACTTATGTTTCTCATCTCTGTACAGACCACAAAAAAGCTCTGTTATGATCTAAAACCAGCATCTAAGAAACTAATGACAGAAGCAATGAAACATTTTAGGAGTAAATGGGTGACCAAAGGAAGAGCTCCTTGTACAATTGGGTTTAAATTGGCTGTTACAAAATAAGAAAAAAACTATATTGGTGCTTTAAAATTACAAAAAAAAAAAAAATCAATGAACTAGACTTTACCTCATTCAGAAAAGTTCCAGAATGCCCATTATTGGTGAAGGGCTGTTGGCATGAGTCCCAAGAGAAGCTGGGACACACAACATCTCACAGGATGATAACTGGTGCAGACAGGCACAGGGCTTTGCCTTGCTTGGGCTTGTTTTGAGCACCAAGCCTTTGTACTACACTACAGGCTTAATCTGAAGCACAAGGCATTCTAATCTAGCGGTTCTCAACTGAGGGTGATTTTACTCTCCTCCAAGGAACATTTGGCACCAGCTGGAGACCTCCTTTGGTTATCATGACTTGTGAAAGCAGGGATTGCTACTGGAATCTAATGGGTGGAGGCCAGGGATGTCTGTACAATGTACAAGACGGCCTCCCACACAAAGAATCATCCAGCCCAAAATATCTTTACCTTTTTTTGGTACCGGGGATTGAACTCAGGACCTTGCCCTTGTGAGGCAGGTGGCGGAACCACTGAGCTAAATCCCCAGCCCTCAGCCCAAAATATCAATAGTGCTAAGGCTGAGAAACCCTACTAACAATCTTATCAGAAGAATTACTTTTAACATGTGTAAATCATCTGCCACAAAGGAATGCATGTCCAGAATTCGATCATCATATATAAAATTATATATGTGTATATATATATCATATATATATATTTACAATTATGCCCCTGATCAAGATTAATTCATTATTTGCATTCTTTCCACTGAATAGTACTCCTAACAGAATGTCTTTCTGACTGTATATAAAGTGGTGGTTCTGCTTCCCTTTTATTTTATATATTCTTTTGTATGACTTCTGGGTAGGGCCAGGGATTTAGCTCAGTGGCTCTGTCACCTGCCTTGCAAGCACAAGGACCTGAATTCAATCCCCGGTACCAAAAAAAAAAAAAAGGATTTGTATGGCTTCTGGGGAAACAAAATAGGAACATGCTTAGCAAAAATCCAGGCCCTATATATTTTGACTAATTTTTAGTGTCAGAAAAAGAAAAAACTGGCTGGGAAGGTGGTATACGCCTAGAATCCCAGTTACTTGGGAGGCTGAGGCAAGTTCAAACCCAGCTTTGGCAACTAAGAAAAAGCTTATCTCAAAATAAAAAATAAGAAGGGCTGGGATGTGGCTCAAAGGTAGAACATCCCTAGGTTCAATCCCCCGTACCATGAAAGCAAAACAATAATTAATACATTTTAGAATAATACATTCTAGGAGCCCAACAGTATCAAACACTAACATTTACATTTCTCTTCACTTTAAACTGTAAACAAGTGAAAAATTACAAGAAGTTAATGAATATAGTTATTACCATTTTATAAACAGGAAAAAAAAAATCTGGGAAAAATCACTAGGAGTGAATTATGCTATCAGAAATGGATGTGTTAGAAGGACAGTGGTTTCAGCTGTTGGGACTATGCGCAGGTCATCGGCCATCAGGACCCTACATCTCACCACGACAGAAATAAAACACCTTTCCCCAGGAAAGTCTTTTTTTTGTGGACATTCTATTAGTTGACTTCAGTCATGTAAAGCTCATGTTGGAGCATTTATTGTTTGAAGTAATAACATTACAACAAGTCATCATACGTACCAGCAAGTGAACTAGAAGAAATGAGTACTTGGCAATAAGCTGACTGTAGAGGGTTTCTACTAGCATGCCCAGGGACCACAGTGAAATCGTCCAATAAGCATTTCACAAGAGATTTACTAGTTTATTTATGGTTATGATAAATACAGTAAAAGAAAAGCAGATGTTTAACTACCCTGAGTTCAAATAAGCCTTCTTTGAGGAGGACACAAATGTGGCTCGAATGCAAAGTGAGAGGGGAATAAAGAATGAGTGAGTTAATGCAAGTTAATGGGCAGATGGGGCAGCATGTGCAAGAGCACTGAGGCACAGAAGAGCTTGCTCTCTTTAGAGGCTGAAAGGTGGTCCATGAGGTCCAGTGTAGTGATCCAGAGGAGAACAGCATATAATCATCCTGGTGGGGTAAGCAAAGTAGAGATATACTGGGCCCTGTGGGCTGTGAAAAGCATAATAAGAATTGTGAGTTTCAAGCCGAAAGAAATGCAAAGCCATTAAAAGGCTGTAAGTAGGGCCGGGGATTTAGCTCAGTGGTTCTGCCACCTGCCTCACAAGGGCAAGGTCCTGAGTATGATCCCCGGTATCAAAAAAAAAAAAAAGACTTTAAGTAGAAAATGACATATGGCCACATGTGCACTGAGATGAGATACAGGAGTCAGGGGCAGACATGGAGGACCACGTAAAACAATTAAAGTGAATGACATTACCTAAGAAGAGGGTGCCTGCCAAGGACAGAGCCTCAGTGACCCACGGCTAGTCTCAATTACCACAAACCTTCCTTCTCACACTGTGTCCATCATGCAAACTATGACACAGTGACAACAGTGGTCACACATCTTTTTCCAGATCCTGAGTACTAACAGCAATTCCTCAAATACTGACTTATGTTACACCTGAAGCTAAAATCAATACTAACACTACTCAGCTATTTAACTCTTCACATATTTACACTTCATACTCCCAATTGCACAGTTCCTTATTATTCCATGCATTATCTACATATTTCAATAATCAATTTCAAAATCAAAGAATTTCTGAACTGAAGAAACTTTCCTTTGTCTTACTGTTTATGTTTTATTAGTAATTGGGAACTAAATTGCTCTGCCAATGGTAAAGCAAACAACATAAAGGCTTCCACAAATAAGTGGGTCTTTTGAAATCCAAAGAAATTCCACATGTGCAAAGCCCAATCTACATTCATTTCTTGCCATCTCAACAGAAAGAAAACATGAAAAGATGTATATTCCCTTACCACAACTTGTGAATTGTGTGGTCAATGCGTGCTAGAGACAAGCACAAGGCACTTATTCTACAACGCACTGCTTCATGGGGTGCCTTCTCCGTGCCACCAGAGGGTCCATGCACCTGAGGAACTTCAGGGAACAGAGAAATTGCTTAGCTGAAGCCCTCTGTAGATACTTTCACACTTTCCACTTGTCACTCAGGCATAGTTTCCCACCTTGAAGTCCAAACATGAATATGAAAATTCAGGGTAAAAAAAAAGAACTCACTCCTTTGCCTCAATTTTTTTTTTTTTTTTTTTTTTTGGTACCGGGGATTGAACTCTGGTTCTTGCGCTTGCGCAGCAGACAGCGGAACCACTGAGCTAAGTCCCCGGCCCTTGGTTCAAATTTTTAAGTAATGCCTTTTATTTTACTTTATCATGCCTGCTGAGCCTCTCACCTCCAAGTTGCTTTGCCTAAAAATCTCTGTAAAGAGCTCTCTTAAGGGCTGTTATCAGACCTCTCCTGATCAACTACTACTGGTAGATTGCCATTTGCCACAGCTGAAATCAAAGTAAACCAGGAATGATGCGAAATAAGATTTATCTTCAGAACCTCCCACTTTTTTTGCATTAAAAAAATTTATTAGTGGGCCAGGGATTTAGCTCAGTGGTTCCACCGCCTGCCTTGCAACTGGAAGGACCCAAGTTGGATTTCTGGTACCAAAAAAAAAAAAGAAAAAAAAATTTGTTAGTACATGTTTGTACCACATGATTACATTCATCATGGGGTTTGGTACATATACATAATACATCTTAACTCTTTTATCATCCCCTTTCCCTCTCCTCCCTCCATCTCTTTGTCATTTTTTTATATTATTACGTTTGCAGTACACAATGTTTACATTCCTCGTGCAGAGTTGGTTCATGTCTACAACACATTGCAATTCCTTTTCTCACCCCCTTTCCTTTTCCTCCCTCCCACCTCCCTCCATCTCTTGGTCCCTTTCCTATCTGAGGAAGATCTGTCTTCCAACTTCCTTTTACCTATCTTTTATTTTGCTGTTTATTTATAATTTCGGTTTCTCATATAAAAGAAACCATGTGATATTTAAGCTTATGTGTCTGATTTATTTCACTCAACATCCTGGTATCAAGGTGTACCCATTTTCCTACAAATAACTCAAATTTATCATTCTTAAAGGTAGGGTAATACTTCATTGTATATGAATATCACATTTTCTTTATCCACTCATCTGTTGATGGATATATAGGCTGCCGCCAAAATTTAGCTATTATGAGTTGTATTGCTATAAATATGGGTATACATGTACCACTGTACTATGAGGTCTTCAAAATCACCCAATCTTCTGACATCTTTCATGGTTCTCTAACACTTCAGTCCTTGTCATCAGACTGTTGCCCAGGGATCTGCCGTGCACAGAAGGAAATTCTTTTCTCACCGCTGTACACTGCTGAGTCACTGTTCATGAAGACGACATTCAAGTCCTGGGTGGTCAAGAATACTCCAGTCGCCCCGATGTTGCACATCTTTGTTATATAATAGAAAACACCTCCATGTGGAGATCATGGGAGAACAATTTAGAAGCATGCTGCTTTCCAACCTCATAAACAGGAAGGGTTTGTTCTTCTGCCTAAGGGTGGACACCCTTTACCAACACAACAAATTTCTGCTATGTCCTCAGCAGAGCCCGTTCAGCCTTTCCAAGACGTGCTGCAAACCCTAGCAACATCACGAGGACAGTGGTAAACTGATACGACAGAGAACCAGATATTCTCCTCAGCTTTTCTTCTGTACTTGGTGAATCTCTGTGTGTGAGTCACGGATGAGAATAGCTAGTGTGCAACCCGGGTAGACAGTCAAGCCTTAAGGTAAGGGTGACAGCAAGAGGCAGGCACCGTTAAGAGAAAAGCCAGCTAGTGCAGTAAGAACTGGCCACCACACACCTCACTGGGCATGTCTCATCTTACTGAACGAAATGGAAGCTCCCTGAAGGTAGGAACCACTCTTCCTTCCAGGTTTGGATTATGTTTGACCTCTGGGTATCAACTAAACTTGATCAACTGTCTAGGCAAACAGACAAAGGAAAACAAAATGTCTGTCACCAATTAAGTAATGAGCATTTGAGGGCCCTTTTTAACCTTGAGTGCACTTACAACATTCCTGGCCTTAGTTTCCATCTGAATCACGCAGACAGAGCCCCAAGCCAAGCAGCCAAAACTCTTTTAACAGTTTCTGACCCAAGAGACTTGGTAAAATCCATTAAGGAAGAATCCTTGTGGCAACAGGAAGCACAGTCTTTGTCAGCACCTTCTCTTTCTAGGCTAACCTCCCTAACTCCCTGCTCACCCAAGGTTTTCCATCTATCTCCTACACCAACACGATAAGAACAGCAGCCTCAAAAGGGAGGTCACACAGTTGCTGATACTCCAACTGCTTAACTCAAGGCACACAGACTCTTCTGGATTATTCAGCTTATGTTCCATTACTCTCCACTGCGGTATAGACTGCCACAATGATGATGGACAATGCCACATGATGGACAATCCAAAGCCATCTAGATTTGTGTATGGGACTGAGCATCCAGATTCATCTTCCTAATGATATTTCACTTTGAGCTACTATTAAAATTATTCTGCAGTCCTAAACACATCGCCCACAGGGGTAGTGGTAGAACAGAGCCATCAAGTCCCTGGAGTAGGACAAAGAGGAAGCAAGATTACAATCAGTTTTGCTACAGATAACAGTGTGGATAGGAAGTCAAAGATATGTATCAAATTCCCCTTTTTTGCTTTTGTGATTAAAAAAATCTGGAACAAACTCAAAAAGCCATAGGCATGGGAGCTCAGGCATTGTATATTTTGGAAATAAAAACTTAGTGTGGCAATTCTCTGACTTTAATTAAACAGTGTTCACAAGCTAGAGGGTGGGTGTGTGCTTCAGAACACAGATCGGAGAAGCAGCTTATGAACATGAACATGCAGACACATTGGAAGGTGACCAAGGAGAGGATACCAAAACAACTTTTTTAAATAAGGAAAGCAATAATACTTTTAGTTGCTTTTTAAAAATTAGTTTTCTTATAGAAGAAATTATTAAATGAATTTTCTTGCATGTTTCAAGATCATCTGGCCTTCTCCTGAATTTCCTAATTGCCTGTGTTAGCCAGTTCCTATATGTCTGAGGTTGCAGGACAAACAACATGAGTAGCCCTAAAATTTATTCTCAATGTTTCTTTTTTAACAGAAAGAGGATGATTAGAATTGATAATGGTTTAGGTTAAATATTTCTGTTGCAGCTAGAGGTTGTTTTTAAAAATGAAGACCATTATTGCATACTTTGTCTTTGGATGGTGTCCAACATTTTTCAGATAAACACCCATCTGCACAAACTATCAGAGTTTCCACTTGTTTTACAACACTGGCCACAAGAGATTATGATTTGGATGGCAGCCTACATCCTTCTGTAACACAACGTCCTAGAGTCAGACAAAGAGGTGGCTGAGTAGTACTTAAAGGTGAAAAGTGAAAATGGAAACCCAGCAACAACTCTCATCAAAGTTCCCAGGCACCACTGGCACACCCTTGTTTGGTATTTGGCAAAGGACTGATACAATCCCGCTGAAGTTAGTGAAAGAGAACCAAAAATAAGACAATGAAGCCTATTTGGGGAAGCAATTAAAACATTCAGGAGCTCTGCCTGGCTTTAAGGCCCCACTGCAAGTGGCCCCCCAATCAGATCTGTAAGTGCAGACTGGTCTGCTCCTACCAAGGGCTCTAGAAGAGAATACACATGTAGGGGGGCTTCACACCCACTAACTTTAATTATGTATATGGATTGAACCTTTTAATAGCTTCTTTTTGGATTTCCTCCTGCTCCGTTATACCCTTCTAAACGTGCAACACTCAGTTCTAAACACAGAAACCAGTACAGCAACAGGTTGTGGAACTGAATGAGAAAACATCTTAGTGCCCTCTTACAAGGTAGGAAAGTTAATCTTGACTGTCAGCTTGAATGGATTGAAAGAAAGGTGCCTAGGGAATTAGTAAAACATAGTTATGGGTGGGTCTGGATGTGTCAGTGAGGGTGTTGCCAGGCTGGGATGGCTTGTAGGCTGGGGATCCTGGGGAAAGGGTGGGACCCTGAACATGGGTGGCATACTCCAATAGGCTAGGGGCTGGAGGGTCCAAAAGAAGAAGAAGGAAGAAGCTAGCCAGCTTGTGCAAGCTCATTTCTTCCAGAGTGTGTCCATCTTTTGCTGGTACCATCACCCAAGGATGTCAGACTTCAGCTTCTTTGGTCTTTCAACACAGACTCATACCAGCAACTCTCCAGGGATCTTTCAGGTTTTCAGCCTCCCACTGGGGTCATGGCTTCTCAGACTGAGCTGCTACTGGTTTTGCTGGCTCTCCAGTGTTCAGGCAGCCACTGTGGGACTATACAGCTTTAGATTCTGTAAGCCAATCTAATAAATTCATTCATATTCATTCTCATATTCATCTCTCTCTCTCTCTCTCTCTCTCTCTCTCTCTCTCTCTCTCTCTCTCTCTCTCTCTATCTCGTCCCTCTATAACCCTGACCACCCTGACCAATACACAAGGCCCCAGGATTTTCAGCTCAACAATGCAATCTTGCCAGAGCAAGCGGCTACATTCCCAAAATTATCTTTCTTTTTCTTTTTTTTTTGGTACCAGGTCGGGACCTTGCACTTGCCAGGCAGGTGTGGGAACCGCTGAGCTAAATCCCCAGCCCCCAAAATTATCTTTCTGGGAGCATGGCAGAGGTGTGCCTTGCAGGTGGCAGGACCCAACAGAAAAAGCTACCCACTAAAAATTCTATGCCCTTTTCCATTAAACATTTGAACTTACTACAGAAAACTAAACACAGAACATTGTCTCTTACGTGGAAAAGATGAAAAATGAAGTAAAAGCATTCTCATAGAAAAAAAAAACCAAAGTCACACAGAATTGTTATACAGACATCATTCATTCTGAAGTTTGGAAATGAATGATAAAGTGCTCCAAGAATCTCTTCCAGTGCTACCTTTAGTTAACAAACTCCCTTCTAAAATGCAAATATACTCTGGCAGATAGCAGTCTCTTAGCTATTTATACCACTGTGTGATTTTTTAAAATCAGATAAGAACCTAACATCTAGCTGAGATCATTCACACACAGAAACTGTTAAATTCTGACAGTGAAAAGCAACGAGGGAGTGGAGTTCAGAAGCACTTAGGATTCCCAGTGATCAGAGGGTAAGACTAAGGGGGAGCTCCAAAGGCCAAGGTGCAGCAGGAGAGAGGGCAGATGAGGAGGCACAAAGGGCCTCTGTGTACTTAACTCAGTAGCAAAGGCACCCCTCTCAGGAAAGGCTTTCTAGGTGTCAATGATACAATCTAAACGATGACTCTAGGCTTCTCTTCCCCACTCACATTTTACTGTTACAGAACTCTTTTCATAAGTATTACTGGGATCACTATCTACATGTACTGCCTTATCTTCATTTACTCATTAGTACGAAACCACTTAAATTGGGGTTTAGAGGTTTTGTTCTAGGTGAGAAGCTTTATGTAAAACAGCTCCCCAGAAATCTTTAATAAAGAAAATATTGGAAGTGCTGTGGACAGGCTTCCCAATTCCTGTTGACAATCTAATCTGCATCTTATTTCCTTCATGGTATGAGAATAAACTAGTGCTGTCATCCCACATGAAAATCAAAAGACTTTTTTTGGGTTTCTCTTGTGTTTTAGAAAAAGAAAGCAAGATACCCTTTCTACAGAAAAAATCAGCAAAGGCGCCATGGGTCTTAGCCATCCACACGGAAATGCCTGGATTACCCTGAACTGGCTCTCAGGGTCTTGCTGATGGCCTAGAAGAACCTGAGGCCTTTCTGATGTTAAACAAGAAACAGCATCAAAGCCCGGGAAGGAGAGCCCCAGGAGCCTTGGACATCTGCCATCAGGCAGGCGCAGGTTGACAGAAGCTTCAGAACTCTCCTTTGCAGAGGTTCTTCCCAAGGTCCTTTTTCTAACTTAGTATCTCTCATTTTCTGTTTTCTTAAAGAGGGATTCCAACTTGGACAAACATCAGGGCCCTAGAAGAACTGTCTCTGACCATTCTCTGGGCACCCCAATTCAGCAACACCAACAATAATTTATGAGCTCCCTTCAGTCACCCCACCTACCCTTCAATTTGCCTCTTGTTCTGTGCTTACCTCTGATGAATGGGAACACCACCTCCTGAGTCAGGGGACTGAGTAATGTCATTCCCTGCTCCCTCATTCACAATCAGCATAAAACAGACAAGTAAATTGGAACTCCAAAAGGAATCTTGACCTCTCATTTGACTTTCCCTGGGTGACAGAGTGGGGGGGGGGGTTACAGTATTCCCCCTCGGGTACCTTGGAACAATGTCTTCCTTTCTGATTCTGACTCCCACTCCAATGTGACAGGACTCACACACACACACACACACACACACACACACACACGGTCCCTGCCTGCTGGAAGACAGACTACTCAGCCAACACAGGCTGAGTACTCCACAACTTGGCCAGATCATCCTGATCCCAAGCTCTGCAACTCACAGTCTTTCTCAAATATCAGAGAACACGCTCCCCACTTTGGATGTAATGTCCTCCCCACCTACACTCACATCCTAACTTCCAAGGTTTTGTGCTCATCTCTCAAAAAACGCAGCTCAAATGTCACTTTCTCTTCAATCCCTCTCAGTTACTGCTAGGCAGTGAGTTTACATAAGCCTTTGATCACTCATGAAAGAGCAATGTTTCCTACTAATGTTAC
Source organism: Heterocephalus glaber (assembly GCF_053883595.1). NCBI lineage: Eukaryota > Metazoa > Chordata > Mammalia > Rodentia > Bathyergidae > Heterocephalus > Heterocephalus glaber. Next base: position 52,010 of record NW_028258359.1, on the reverse strand, counting down.
TTTTGTTTCACAGACTCCTCATTCATGTCTGTCACTCACACGCTGACTTCTCAGGGTTCGTTTCTGAATACTTTTCCATGTATTTTATATCATATATGCTATACTGACAGCTATAAGACTCTGGTGTATAGGTCAAGAGCATAGGGTTCTGGAACTAAATTACTGGTTTGAATCCTGGCTTTCTTATTCATTAGCTGTGAGACTGTAAACATATTTATCCTCTCCTTTATTCTCCTCTATAATATAAAGACAACCACTGTATAGTATGTATGCCAACATATACATAGTATACAGTAGTATACCATATAGTATAGTGTAGTAACCATAATAACTCATGGAGTTGTTAATAACTCAAGGATTAAATGACATAAGCATTAAAGAGGCATACAGAGCTTAGAGCAGTGCATGATAACTAGTTCACACTCATTACTGTTACAAAGAACATAAATGTTAGCTGTTCTCAGAGAGGAAGGAGGTGAAGAGGAAGAGAGGGAGGATGGCTTGATTCAATGATCAACTGTATTTCCCACCTACTATACAAGACCCTTCTAAAGGACAGGGGAGATACCGTAAAATTCTGTGCTGCCTAGAGGGTTATTGTGAATATAGTATTATTTTGCTAAAAGTTTCAATGAATAATACAGGTGACAGTTTTGGTCAACTACAAGCAAGAGGCTGAAATATATTCAGGCAAAGTTCTTCACTGAAATCCTGTTTGCAAATGCAAAGTAAGCTACCCTCTGCCTCTATGACCACTCAACTCCAGCCATCGTTTCCTAAGCCCTTCCCAGGGCCCTGGGATCTTTTCTTTCTGAACCCTATCTCCAGGAGGCCTCATTCATTTCCGTGCCTTCCTTACAATCTTCTACCTCTGCTGGGATCCACAATTATTGACCTAAAAGTCACCTCACTGACTTACAAATTCTGCATTTCCATATGTCAAACCTCAAACTCAGGATGCCTGTAACTGAACTCCTCCTCTCCATCCTAACTCCCCCTGACCCATTTCTTTATGCTCCTCAGCTCAATAGACAGCATCTCTGAGATGGGTGAGGCAGAAATTCAAACATTCTCAACTCCGTCCTCTCTGGTTTACCTGCCAAATCTCTCATTGAACTCTCTCTTAAATCCAGGTACTTCTCTCCATCTCCATGACTAATTTAATTCAAAACACTGTCACCTGTTAGAACAGCCTCCGAATTAGTGTTCCAGTTTCAGATTTCCTTTTCTGTAATCCACTATCTACTCGATAGCATGTGTTTTCTTTCAAAAACATGAATCTGACCATGTCTTTCCTTATTTAAAGACTTCAGTAGGTGGCTCCCCTCAAATACAGGAATGAAGCTCCAACAAGAACCACTACGATCTGGCCTCTGCTTACCTCTCCAGCCTTGTTGGTCACCTTTGCACCCCCACGGTTGTACTCCAGCCTATAATTCCAGCAATGTGGAATTACTAGCAGTTCCAAAGACTCAGGGCACCCTCCTTAGGACTTTGCTCCCCTGCAGCAATGTCCTTCTCCAACCCCTTCGCCTGGTTAAATTCTTCTACCAGGAGTCCCTTGTAAGTTCTCCTGGTACCTGTGCTTGACCCCATCCCAGCCCACTAAGCTCTTGGAGGCACTATAGACCCTATGAGACCAGAACCTGGGGTTTATTTACATCACAACACCCTGTGATTAGCAGGTATCCGATGGCTATTTGAGAACTGAGAAATGATGGAAGAAGTATAAGAAAAAAGCTTGAGGTTTCTCTTCTAATTGCTCTTCAATAATAAAGCATAGAAAAATAAGAGTAAGTTGCAAGAGTGATTCTCTGATATGCTGTTACCTGTTTCATAAGCCTGGCAAACACATAAGGAGTACCAGACGTATAGGAGAGTAAAACTATTTGGCATACAGGAATGACACCAGGTCTACATCTTAGAATGCTATAAACAAACTCTCACCACAGAGACTCTGCAAAGGCAGAATATACTCTAGAAGAGAAGAAAAGAAATGGAAACGAAATCTATGTAAATAGGGAAGGATGGAGGGGGTGAAGGGTGCACAGGTTATGGGGAAAAAATAAGAACCAAGATTCATCACGTACAGGTACAAGCACCCAATGATAAATGTAAACATACTGTATACCTAAAATGTACCAATGAAAGAATTAAAAAGGAAAAAAAAAAGAATCTACTCTAGAAGAGAAGAATAAAACTTCAGTCAGCAAGCTATCTCTCTGCTTAGGTTCACAAGTCACATCTACTTGATTTTCCAGGATATGTGTTTTTCCTTGGTTAGAAAAAAATGTTAATTATAATGTATCCTCAATTAAAGTCTTTGACTGTTCCTTGACATTTGAAAAATGGTGAAGAGCAGGCAACAAAAGCTTCCCAAATACACAGTCTTGGGTACATTTCTATACACACACACGCACACACATCCAACCCTTGGCATGCACATATAAAATCTAGGTAAGGAGGGTATTAACTATCTGCAGAGTTTTTATAATGTATAAAAGAAAGATTAGAATTTACTCTTCATCTATCTATAAAAGTACAGATATATTTCTTGCAGACGTGCATCCACTTTGGACACTGGTGGCACCTCCGCTCATCTCTTGCCACAACTTCTTTTGTTAGTAAAGCCCGGATATACAAAAAAGTGGAGAACCAAATCAAGGTTACTGGTGGATGCAGCTGCTACAAGGGAATTTTTTTTTCATCAAGATCACCAGAGTCCACGTAAAGACTCCTTTATCAACAAGCATTTCCCAAGGAAACAAATTTACTAATGTCCTTAACACTGCACTCAGACCTTAACCCTTAGCTCCTGAATCTTAGCCAGTACATGCTTTATAGGACTACTTAACTCAGTGACTTACACAGCGTAGCCTGTTTATTCCATCTTTAAATGTAAATTTGATACATTTCTCCAAATTTTTTATTCTATTTTTTCTGAATTCCAATTAATCTGACAACTGGATAAGAACTTTGCTTCTTTGGTGTACACAGGGTAGTACTAAAGCCAAGCCTAGCACACAAAAGAATATAAAATATAATGAATGCAAAATCACAACCCAATGAGTAAGGAATGAGTTATTCAGCAAATGGGATAGGCAAAAGTGAGTAGCAGAAGAGAGGAGGGAATCAAATTAGAACTTCAAATATATATCTGAAAGTGTACATAACAACCAAAATGTATAATGGATATTGGGAAATGGGAAGAAAATTTCAAATGGGAAGGTGAACAAGGGAGGGGAGGAGGGGGAAAGGAAGAAAAGGACAAGAAAAAAAGAATAGAAGGGGAAAAATAGAAACAAAGCACTTGTAAATAAGGAGAAGAAGAGGGACTGAAGAGGGGAGGGGAATGGGATAAAAAAAGAAGCAAGATATATCACGTACAGGTATAAATTTCCTATGATAAATGTTATCATTATGTATATCTAAAATGTACCAATAATTTTTTTTAGAAAATCAAATTCTAAATTTCCTAAAGCAGGAGTGAGCAAATTCTCTAAAAGGCCAGCTGGCAAATATTTCAAGTCAAACAGTAAATACTGTAGGTCTCCTCATAATATGTCAACTCTACCACTATCAAAGCACACACAGGCACCATGTAAATAAATAAGTGTGGCTATGTGTCAATTAATCTGACCAGATTTGCCCCAAAGATTATAGTTTGTTGACCCCTGGGCAAAAAAGCTAAATGCTACTAAACAAACCAACAAATAAATTCCAAAAGAAAATGCTGGTGAATATCTCATCAACAGGCAAAGATTTCTAAGCAGAAACATCAAAGAAGAGACCACAGAGGAAAAAAGATGATTATGTGTATCATATATATTTAAACTTGTGCTAGTAAAACAAGTACTATTAAGAAATTAAAATTAGGGCCGGGGATTTAGCTCAGTGGTTCCGGCGCCTGCCTCGCAAGTGCAAGGTCCCGAGTTAGATCCCTGGTACCAAAAAAAAAATTTAAAATTAAAAGGCAAACATCAAAATAGAAAAACATTTGAAATGAATATAACAAAGGATTTAGAGCATGAAAGGTAAATCTTCTGTCTCTCAAACTGGCAAAAAATGATCCTAGCAATGACCATATATAAAATAACCACTAATAGCCACTGCTGCTGTATGAATCACCAAGAAAATAAAACAATAAGCCTTAAAAGGCCTTTTTAAAAAAGGTCTTTACAAAATTCCTTCTTGCCTTAACAAATTCACTTTGATAAATCTAAGCTACAAAACTATTGAGTCACACAAGTATTTTGGGGTAATGATGCCTTCTATTATCTTAATTTATAACAATCTAAAGGTCTTACAACAGAGGCATATTTAAATAAATTCTAGCACATATATTACAATGGACATATTATATGCATATTAAATCAATTTTAGCAGAACATTATAGACATAAGAAAAGTTCATAACAAAACAGTACTAAGTGAAATAGTCACCAGAATCTATTTATGAAATATCCGACTTCTAATATTTGCATACGCAGAGAAAAATATCAGAAAAAATACACCACATATTAAGCAATAATGATTTCTGGGCTGTGGGGTTATGGTTAATTTTTGTTTTCCCCTTTATTGTCCTCTATAGTCTTTGACTTTTCTGTAATGTTATGTATTCCAAATATAAATGGCAACAAATATTACCTTCAAAATATAAAAAAGTGGTTGCTTCTTACAAAAGTCATAAGAGAAATAAAAATTAACTGCTCTGAGTATGGAAAAATAAGACTGGAGAAAAGCAATAACAACTTGATTCATCTGTCTCTATTCAGTATTTCTGCTACTCTTTCCCTTGAATGTCCATTAAATAGCTAGATCAACTCTAAAAGGGTGAAGACCTCCCAGAACAAACACATTCCATGCCCACTATGGAACATTTCAGAATTCTCCTGAGATTTTTAAGAATGCTAGTGGTCTTGCTTCCCAGCTAAATTAGTGCTAATCTGAACTTCAGTATGACTATGTTATTTGCCTAAGGGTTCAGCAATCCAAGTCACTGTGCTCTGTTCAATAGATAACACCATCAATAGCTTAATAAAGAGCAAATATGAAAGCAAACTGCTTAAAGTCAGAAGGGAAGAGTACACACTTTGTCTTGAAATTTTAAAAATCTCAACAAAGTCTAAATGGAGGACAATTTGGCTATACACCACTGTATATAACAAAATCCAAAATCATTTAGAAGTAAATATACTATGACTCAGCTATTCCAAGTCTAAATATCTGCTAAGAAAACAATCTGACAGATGTTGAAAGTACATATAGAGAGGTATTCATCTTAGTATTTACAACCAAAACAAAAAGGCATAGTGAGTATACATCAAACGAAATATATTGCATCCATAAAATGAAATGACACCATTAAGAATGAGACATGAATGTACTCTTAACAACATGCAAAGATATCTGCGATATATCATGGAGTCTCTTTAAAGCAAAATATGACTATATACCATAATAACATTTTAATTATACTGGTATGTAAGTCAGCTTGGGTTGCCATAAAACATATCATAGATTGGGTGGTTCAAATGGTAGAAATTTATTTTCTCACAGTTCTGGAGGGTGGAAGTATGACATCAAAGTACTAGCATAGTCAGGTTCTGCTGAAGGCCCTTATTGTGGTTTAGATGTAAAATGCCCCCCTCATGTATTCAGAGATGGGGCTTTTGGAAGGAGAATGGATCATGGAGTGACACACTTGTCAGTGGACTGATCCACTGATGAGTTCATAGCTAAATGTGCTATTAGAAGGTGTGGCTTAGTTGGAAGAGGTATATCGCGGTGGGGGAGGGGTGCCTTTGGAGGTAAATCTCCCTTCCCAGCTCCTCCCTCTTCTCTTTGCTTCCTGGCCTCTGTGAAGTAAGCGATTTTCCTCTGTCATTCTCTTCCGCTTCTGCCCTGGAGTTGTTGACCACGGATTTAAACCCCGAAACTGTGACCAAAATTAAATCTCTCATCCTTTAAGTTATGTGTGTCAGGTATTTTGTCCCAGCAACAGGAAAGCTGGCTAATCCAAAAAATTGGTATTGAGAGTGGGTTATTTCTGTGCCTGATTATATGATTTAGGAGCCTTTGGAACTGGTTTGCAGGAGTCTGGAAATGTTTAGATTCTGGCTAGAGAAGCCCTAGAATGTGGTAAGCTATTCTAGGTGGTTCTGGTTGGAACTCAGAAGACCAGAATGCTGATAGCAATGCAGACAGTAAAGGTACTGTGCTGGCCTTGCCAGCTGAAAGCAAGTTGCTATTGGTGGGCCTTATGGATGAGTATGAAGAAAAGGGCATTTACCAAATCGAAGGCTACCTAAGAGGTACCAAGAGATGTGTTCATCTGCTTAAGCAAGTAAACCACATCTGGAGTCACCACTTGATAAAGTTTGTGGTAACCCACTGTCATTCTCTAGGACCCATCTATCTTCTGCACAGGCCAAACAGAACAGTTAAACCTGGATGGGGTAGGAACCACCAATCCCGCATCTTCCTCAGGTCCTTGGTGAGGGCACTAATCTCTGCAATTCTTCCAGGGATGCAATATTGCTTCTGATTTACTATATCCCCAGGTAAAGGCAACTCTAATGGCTCCCTGCCTTTCCCTCCACAATCGCCATCACTCCACAGGTTAGGGAACCAATATGTGGACTGGGCCAAGTACTAAGTATTTCTATCCATTTATGAGCCAACCAACCATGGACTAAATTCTTTGAAAACCACGAGCCAAAATAAACCTCTCCTCCTTTAAATGTCAGGTTGTTTTTTTTTTTTTTGGTACCAGTGATCGAACTCAGGTCCTTGGGCTTGTGCAGCAGGCGGCGAAACCACTGAGCTAAATCCCAGCCCAAATGTCAGGTGTTTTGTCCCAGCAATGTCCTAGACTGATACAGCCCTCTTGGTTTTTCTAGGTATCAAAACATAGTAAAAGAGAGGGGTGAGAAAGTGTGAAAAAGATACGGAGATGGCATGCAAGCATGTATACAAGTGTGCATACAGAAGCAGGACTGCTCTTCCACTTTACATAAGGATACAATTCTATCAGAGTAAGGCTCCACCCTTATGACTTTATTTACCTTAAATTTACCTCCTAAAGACCTTATCTCCAAATACAGCCATATTGGAGGTTAGAGGTTCAACATATGAATTAGGCTAAGGAAGGGACACAATTCAGTCCATAGCAATTTGTTACTTTTTTTATGAATAGAACTATACAAGAATGAAATTCTGGAAGTTTTTGCCTCAGATGTTTAAATCATAGTTATTTCTGTCAAGTAAACATAAGAATGGTTAGTTTCTATAATACATCTTATTGCTTGTTTATAATTTAATAAATATTGGAATAAATGAGTCCCATTGAGAAAAAAATGGTAAATTTTAACAAAGCTTTGAGAAAAGGCCCCATCCTCTACTGTGCTACACTGGCCACATTCACCAAAGGAGCAATAACTGAGCACCGAAACCTCAGTTCTGACACCAGGAAATGCATCTAGGAATCAGAACAGGCTCTTTCTTGAAAACACCAGCCTTATTTGCTGTTATGATCAAAACAGACAACAAAATCCACTGGGCGCCATTAGGAAGGTCATTAGAAGTGAAATGGAAAACATGACCTACCCAACGCCTGGTCCTGCAACCAGAGTTGGATCCAAGGAGTGTCGCAGGCCCTTCTGCTGGCCCAGAAGGAAGTCAGGCAGGCTTCTGCCTTCCTTATACCTCAAGATAGAATAGGGCAACAAGATACAGTATAATCAAAGAACACCTAAAATAATCAAAGCCTAACCTTTACTTTACTCAACTGGCATAAACTAACAGGCATAGTGCCATTTTTCACTTACCACTTGTCATCAAATATGTCACTTTCCCTTGCCCCCATCCCACTCATCATCACGCAATCAAGACTGGGAGCTCTTATTTGCCAGAGAGCAAACTGTCTTCAATTCTGTTATCTTTGCACAATGCACATGTCCAGTGGATGACTGTTAAGTGAGTACCCGTTAAGTCAAAGCATTTTCATAACCAAGTCTTATTTTTTAATTAAGAAGCAACACTTAGCTTGGCAAACTAGAATAGTCTGATAAAATTCTATGTGCTGAATATATTCAGCACATCTTATAATAGGAAAACCATGAAAACCTTCAAATCTTTAAGGTGGTAAGACTAATAATAATAATAATAATAATAATAATAATAATAATAATTCACAATGAGTAAAACTAGACCTGCATTATCCCATCAGGTCACAAAAGAAACTAAAGACAAGTAAGTTTTTCTCCCTTGTGACTTCAAGCAGAGGGCCTTCAGCTTTACTCTTTATCGACCAGCTAACATGGTCCTAGTTGTTGTCAAAGTTGTAACTGAGCAACTTCTTCCACTTCAGGTATAATCAGCAAAAGGAGAACATCCACAGAATAATCCAACAGCTTCAATTCATCCATAGTCACATTAAGGGAGTAGAATATGACATTGCTAACTATGAGTAAAATAAGGCAAGTCCTGATCAATAATGCCAGGCCTATCATAAACCTTCCCAGAAATGAAGAAATAGAATTTACAACATTTTATCTCAACTCAAGTTTCCCCTCCACTTGGAAGGTCCTGGGCTGTGCCACACCCTCCCATTCACAGATAGTACCTTCTCACCCTGCACATAAGCCTCTCTGCCAAATGAAAAGTAAGGATCCTCATCATTCCTGTCTGCCCAACACAAGTAAGCAATCGAGACTACTTCCTGAATGAGCTGAACTAATAATAAAATTACTTAGAAAAGGGGAAAAAATGTTTTATGGCAGTACTGGGGACTGAACCCAGGACCATCACACTAAGCTCATCTTTAGCCCTTTTTATTTCTTATTTTGAGAGAAGATCTCACTAAGTCACCACCCTGCTCGAGCTAGGCTCAAACTTGTGATCTTCCTGCCTCAGACTCCCAGAGAGCTGAGATTATAGGCATGTGCCACCACACCTAGTGAAAAGGAAAAATTATTTATGCAAAATCCATACCCAGGAATCAAATCTACTGCAACTCAAAGTCTTGCCCCTCAAATGTGGTAGTCAAAATTTTAGGGCATTATATTTTAAATTCAGTTATTTTACAATTGCCAGATAAGTCCACTCCTGGTGTACCACCCACCACAGAGCTGACTCATCTGTTTAAAATATAAAAAGAATCTTCTAGTAGGAGATTGCACAGCCATCCAGTTTTATAAAGCTAAAGGCCACACTCAGTATTTTTTAAATTTCAGAGCCATTCTTAATGATCATAAAAAGGTTTTTTTCTTCAGTGTATACTTCTCTAATAGCTTATTAATTATACGAGAGAGAGAGAGAGAGAGAGAGAGAGAGAAAGACAGAGAGAGAGAGAGAGATCATTTTGGAAAGCCTATGTTCCTGTTAGAATTGGGTCTTATCACCCAATTCAAAAATGGGCATCTGAAATGAACAGACATTTCTCAAAGAAGTAAAAGCAGCAAATAAATATGTGAAAAAATGTTCAACACCACTAGTCATTCGAGAAATGCAGATGAAAACAACACTGAGGGCCAGGGATTTAGCTCAGTGGTTTCACTGCCTGTTGCGCAAGCGCAAGGACCTGAGTTTGATCCCCAGTACCAACAAAAAAACATAAAAACACTGAGATTCCACCTCACCCCAGAGAGAATGGCTGCTATCAAGAAATCAACCAATAACAAATGCTGGCAGGGGTGTGGGGAAAAAGGAACCCTTCGCCATTGTTGGTGAGAGTGCAGAATGGTGCAACCACTGTGGAAATCAGTGTGGAGATACCTCAAAGAACTAGGTCTAGAGGTCCCATTTGCCCTAGTTATTCCCCTGCTGGGGATCTTCCCCAGAAAATTAAAAGAATCATACCACAGCAATATATGTGCACCCATGTTTATAGCAGCACAGTTTGTAATAGCGAAAGCTTGGAAACAGCCCAAGCGCCCATCAACTGGAAACTAGATAAAGAAGATGTGGTTTTTAAATAAAATGGAGTACTATTCAGCCATAAAGAACTAGAGACATTTATAGCTAAATGGATGCATATTGAGGCCATACTCTTAAGTGAAATAAATAGGACACACATTTGTAAATACCAAATAGTTTCTCTAGTGTGAGAAACTGAAAGTGTAAATAAGGATTAAAATAATTAAAATGAATAATTGGTAATTTGAAATAGTAAAAGGTCCAAAGGTGTAGGGGTGGTGGGAGGGGAAGGGGAAAGGAAAGAAGGGAAAGGAAAAATTATGAGAAAAGAAAAAAAATGGAAACGAAATCTATGTAAATAGGGAAGGGTGGAGGGGTGAAGGGTGCACAGGTAATGGGGAAAAAAATAAGAATCAAGATTCATCATGTACAGGTACAAGCACCCAATGATAAATGTAAACATACTGTATACCTAAAATGTACCAATAAAAGAATTTAATAGAATTGAGTCTTATCTTTGGTGGTAAGGTTTGTTTTAACAGTTAACTAAGACTTGGCTACATTTAACTACAAGAACCATAGTATATGTAAATGTATCTCTATGTATATATGTGTACATGTATATGTATATGTAATCAGCTTGTCAGGAAGGTGTGATCATTAAGAATATGGAGAGAAGAAATTTCTTTCAGGGTTCCCCATAAAGAGAACACTAAAAAAAAAGAAATAACAACAATAATAATGACAATTAGCACTTACTTATATCCTAAATGCTTTAGAAATATTCACTCATTTAATATTCCTATGAGATAAGCAGTGCTATTACCTACCTGCAGTTAGTAGATAAGGAAACTGAAGAACAGAGTAGTTAAGCAAATCGTTCAAAGTCACAGAGCTCCTAAGTCGTATGTATATTTGGGCTTGAAACGCCAAAAGCTGGCTCTAAAACCCACATGCTTGCCTCCAGTGCCTCTTGCTGCTCTGGAGGCAAGTGAGCTACTGAGGATATCTTCAACCTCCTTGCAATGGGTATCGCTTTCATAGGACATTTCTTAGGCTGTGCTTCAGTACATGCCAAGAGAAAAAATACCACCTCAGTTCAGAAGCAAAAATTCCATGGAGACCAAAATGAGGAGTACAGGCATGGGGCTTTCTAACTGACAGGCAGATTTGGGGGATATTTAGAGTCTCTGGGAGAATAGGTGGCCTCAATCCTTTATGCTATCCTTCATGAATAACATTCCTTCCACCAAGTCTGATAGGCACTGGGTGGTTGAGATAAGGTCACCCATTGACACTTCAGGCAGAGCCACATGCTGGAGGTATCACCTGGGCTGGACATAGGACAGTCATCCTCCCAACCAAGGCTAAGGACTCTGACATGGACCTATATCTGCCTGAAGATAAGGTCAGCCTACCTTTGCATGCACATGATTCACGGGAGTAACAACAGGCAGGACTCCTTTAAGGATAAGTGTGGATACCAACAGCATTCTTCACAGAAGTAGAAAAAACAATCCTAAAATTCATATGAAACCGGAAGAGACACAGAACAGCAAAAGCTATCCTAGGCAACAAGAGCAAAGCAGAAGGCATCACAGTCCCAGATTTCAAGTTATATTACAAAGCTACAGTGAAAAAACAGCATGGTACTGGCACAAAATCAGACATGCACGTCAATGGAATAGAAATGAGGATGCAGAAACAATCCCAGGCACATTCAGCCATCTTATATTTTTGATAAAGAGTCCAAAAACATACACTAGAGAAATGATAGCCTCTTTAACAAATGGTGCTAGGAAAACTGGTTATCCACATCCAAAAAATGAATCTAGACCCGAATCTCTCACCTTGTACTAAAATAAAATTAAAATGGATCAAAGTCCTAGATATTAAAACAGAAACACTGCAGGGCTGGGGATTTAGCTCAGTGGTTCTGCCGCCTGCCTCACAAGCGCAAGGTCCTGAGTTCGATCCCTGGTACCAAAAAAACCCCAAAAAACACAGAAGCACTGAATCTGCTGGAAGATAAAATAGGTAAAACTCCTGAATATAGAGACACAGGAAGGATTTTCTGAGCAAAACTCCAATTGCTCAACAAATAACACCAAGAATCAACAAATGGAATTATATCAAATTTAAAAGCTTCTGCACAGCAAAGGAAACAACCAATAGGTTGAAGGATAGGGGAGCCTGTAGAATGAGGGAAAATTGCCAGCAACTCCTGAAACAGAAGACTAATACCTAGAATATATAAAGAACTCCAAAAAAAAGACCCTCCCAAAATAAAAGACACAATAAAAAACAAGCAATTGAAATAATACACATTTCTCAGAAGTAGTACAAATGGCTTATAAGCACATTAAAAAATGTTCAGCATCTTTGGCCATTAGAGAAATGCAAATTAAAACAACCCTAAGATTCCATCTTACTCCAGAAAGAATTGCCATCACCAAGGACCCAAGAAAGAACAAACGCTGGTGAGGATACAGGGAAAAGGAAGCCTTTTACAGTATTGGTGGGAATGTAAACCAGTATAGCCACTATGGGAATCAGTATGGAGATTCCTTAAAAATCTAAAACTAGAAATTCATTTGATCTAGATACCTCTCCTTGGTATCTTCCGAAAAGTGTTAAAGACATCATATTACAGTACTATGTGCATACCCATGTTTATAGCAGCACAACTCAAAATAGCTAAATCTTAGAAATGGCCTATATGTCCATCAAAAGATGAATGGATAAAGAAAATGTGATATATATGAACAATGGAGTACTATTCAGCCATAAAGAAGGATAAATTTGAGACATTTGCAGAAAAATGAACACACCTTGAGATCATAATACAAAGTGAAATAAATCAGAAACAAAAGTTTAAATATTTATGGTTTCTCTTACATGAAAACCCAAAGTATAAATAATTTAAGGAGCAAAACAAAAGATAGATAGAGGGCCGGGGATTTAGCTCAGTGGTGCCACCGCCTGCCTTGCAAGTGCAAGCTCCCTAGTTCAATCCCTGGTTCCAAAAAAAAAAGATAGACAATAGAAAACAGGGAGATAGACCTTTTGCAGATGAGAAGGGATTTTGGGATGGACAGAGAGGGAAGGGAAGAGAAGGGTAAGTAAAAAGAACTAAGATGCCATATGTATATGTACCAACTCCCCACAATGAATGTATTCATTACGTATTGCAAACATGTACTCATAAAAAAATCTAAAAAGATAAAATCATCAAAACAACTCAAAATATGAGTTTAGGTGATTCAAACTAAAAAGCAATAGGTCCCCAAATGCCTGAGGAATAGTTCTCAACAGAGGTAGTCGGAATAATGTACAAAGATAGTATAGTCAAATGTAATCGTGACCATCACAAACCCATGGAACACTTAGCCTTGACCCACATAACTTCTTTGTTTGTTTGGAGTTTTTTTGGTACCGGGGATTGAACTCCGGTCCTTTCACTTGTGAGGCAGGCTGCGGAACCACTGAGCTAAATCCCCGGCTACGCACATAACTTCTTGATGCAGATCCAGAATAAAAGGGTTAGAAAGTATAACTCTAAGGAGCTGAACGGTCAACATGCTAGGAGAGATTTTTTTAAATGAGCCAGTTACTGGGAGAAACTAACAACAACAACAAAAATCTCTTTGATATTAAAGTTATTATAACCTATCTTTTCTGCAGCTTCTCCAAATTCAGGACAATAAAACCACTTCATGAGAATTTACTCATTAATCGAGCACTTACTATGAGGCAGACATTGCTCTAGTGATTAGGAACAGAGTAGTGAACAAGACAGACAAAAATCCCAGCCATCATGAATTGTATCCTTGTACTGTAAGTGTACTCTAGGTAACATTGGTAAATACTATTACTATTCATGTGCTTTTATGTATTCTGGACTAGGAGCAGTCAGTGGAGCTCAATACTACCAGAAAACTCTGCAGGCAATGGGGAAAGGGCTCAATGCGGGTGCTGCAGGGTTACCAAGGACAATGTGAGAGCCTCAGTGAGGAGAATTTGAGCAGAGACCTGAAGGGACCCAGGCAAGAACCATACAATTCTTGGGTGGAGATGTCACAGAAGGAACAGTAAGACGGACTTGGGGGCCAAAGCAAGGTAAAGAAAGGAGCAAACAGGTGGAAAGGAGGACGTTTGCATTGGTGGGCAGTGCTTTGATTGATCTGAAAGCCACTGCAAGGATTCTGTGGTTGACCCTGAGCTACCAATGGGTCCTGAGCAGAGGAGGCCTGACTTTCTTTCCCAAAGGCCCACTTTGCCTGCTTCATGGAGAGAAGATCACAAGGGACAAGGACAGAAGGAAGGAGACCAGTTGGGATCTTCCTATCCAGCAACATCTTGGGACATGGACATACAGCCTGTTGGTGCAGGAGAGGGTGGTAGGCAGAGCACAGCCAACATGATATATAGAAGCAGGGTCTCAGAAACCCAGGCCCAAAGCTCTGACAAAGCCCCTACCAGCTTACTCTTCTCTTGAGCAATAAAAGGAAAAGAAAAGCAGGTGGAGTCGCTTAAAGTCAGGTTAACCAAATCAAATCAGCTTGGCCCAAAGGAGCACAACCTGCAGCATGGGAGGGGCATTGCCATTAAGAGCCACAGTAGGTCCTAGGCTGTCAGATGGTACACTAATGCAGCAGAGCACTGTAATGAACTAGTCTTTCTCATTTCGGATACCAGTTATTCTCCAAAGCATATTCCAAAATATATCAGTGCTTAAAATATTTAGCAGTTTATAGCACCACTTAAATTCCAGTGCACACACAACACTGCCTTCCAAAATGAATCTGATGCTTCAAATGATGCTCTCCTTTTCTCCTTCCAAGAATTGTATTTTGAGTGCTAATATCATGTAAGCCCCTCCTAAGAATGAATTCTCTCCCCCAGACTCCTACAGTCTGCAACGCCTAGCTCTGATCCCAGGTGCAAATGGCACACTAACACCCCCTCCACAGGCTCAGATGCAGCCTCACACAGGGAGAGGGGGAAAGGCTTCAGCATGTCTGCTCGCCTCACTCTCCCGGCAAGATTCACGCACAAAAACTCACACATATTTGTCTCCACTCATCCTGACAAAAACTGGTAAGAACAGAAGGAAAAATGGGAGGCATGCTGAGTGGGGGAGACCTATACTTGGCTTCCTTGCAAGCCTGATATTGATGAGAAGGCCACTGACAGGCACACCCATCTGTGATCTGACACCTCTTTGAGCCTCCTGAAGGAGGACAGAACACAGAAGTGTACTGTCAAACTAAGCCTCCTTTCAGTCTCATGACCTTCTGCCCAAAAATATTATAGTTGGACCCAACTATAAATATTTGTCTCATATCCGTTACAATTTTCTTTCATGCTCCCATTAAATTTCTCCCCCTGAATTGAAAGACTGACCACAAGCTATTAGGAAGAAAAACCTAGCCAAGTAAAAGGCTAAGATGTAAAGGGATTGAATAATTCACTATCACTGGAAGAGGGTTCATATATACAAGTCCCTGAATACACACTTTGCCAAGTATTATTTCTGGGACTTACCAACAACATGTAAGCTCATAAAACTACCTTAGAAAACTATTCTGTAATAACATATCTTACTCTAGCTCCTCTCTCTGTATGTATCTAGCTTTAACACCTGGCATTCTCACACATACCAACACACCTAAACATTTAAATTTAAGGCCATAAATTACCCTTTTATATACAGAAACTACATATATAAAAGCATACTGAAAATAAATATATTTGCCTTAAAAATAAAGATCAGTTTATTCTATCACCATTAAACTACTTATTAATTAAGCAAAACAGCATTTACCAGACAGGAGGAGATCAATAGTTCTGAATCTTCTTTTGTCCAACTGTATGCTGTATATTCAAGGGCATTATTCTCTCCTTGCTGTTTGCACATATAAGCACAGTTTCTTTCAAAAACGGTGCGGATGCCTTTGAACAGAATCACACTAGTAGTGCAACCCATCCCCAAGGTGTGGATGTTCAGATTTCTAGTAATCTCTACTTCATTTCCACATCATCTTCTTTGGCTCTTCAGACACAGGCTCCCACTGTACCATCTTCCTGACAGGCAGTTACCGGCACTGGAACAGAAGGGAAGCTCCAAGCTGTAACATTAGAGTCTGCTTCTGCCCAACAGCCTGACAAAAAAATCCAAGCTCGGAGTATAAAACAGGAGGGTGGGTGGTGCAAAATCAAGATGACACACCTCGGATGCACCAAGATCTTGAAAGTATCGTTTCTCCAGTGGATTGCTTCACTGTTAATACAAAGAATAAATGTACAAAACACTTGCATGGGGTTAACGGAAAACTGCTGGCTCCTGTGATTTGCTTGGGATTGTTCTGAATCTCAGAACCTGCCCAAGATGAAATAGACAGTGCCAGACAGCCACACTGCTGCAAGGGCTGCTGGAAGGCACAAAGAATGTTCATCTGCTGCAAGAAATCACCCTCCCAGAATGCTTAGCCTAGCATCTATATTAGCAAACATCTCTTCCTTGACCTAAATGTGCTGTTTGTTTAATCCTGCATCAGCGAGGAACACAGAAGCAAAGGGGGAAAAAAAGCCCAAAAACATGAAATTGCTAAGATGACTGCTGCTATGGAAACACGTGTAAGCACACTTCAAACGACCTTTTGCATGTATGGGTAACAGCCTGCTGACAGCAAACCACAAGGGAACACAATGTTGCCGGATGGATCTTGACTTCTGCCCAGCTCCACTCCTTGCTAGAGAGGGTAGCAAGTCTGCACTGTTAAAGGGATGTTCCCATTGCTGGTACCCAAATGCAAATAAGAACGTGGATAAAGGGTCACTCTACTGGCTAGCTATGTGCCTCTGAACCAGTGCTCCGGTGTGCAACGACAAATGTACACTGAAGCCTCACAGCCAACATGGTTATCATTTTTGGTACATAACTAATTCATGTCCCTTCACTGAGACTGAACTCCGTGACGCTCTAATATCTCATGTGAATCTTTGGCGATGGCTAATACAGAAGTTTGCCACTGATACAATAACAAGTTGACGTTATTTTCCTTCCTAAGAAATGAAAGGCTAAATACATGTAAGACAACCAGCCAGGCATGCACACACCTGAAATCCCAGCACTCGAGAGGTTGAGGCAGGAGGATTGCCATGAGTTCAAAGCCAGCCTGGGCTACATAATGAGCTCAAGGCCAGCCTGAACTAGATAGTAGCAAGACCCTGTCTCAAAAGAAAAAAATTATAAAACAAAAAAAATTTTTAAAGACAACCATGATTCCCACAGAGAGAAAGCCTTCCACTCATGACAAACATCTAGAAAAAAGTTCTTTCTCTTAAGATATAATTCCTTATTTTGTGTGTGTGTGTGTGTGTGTGTGTGTGTGTGTGTGTGTGTGGTACCAGGGATCAAACTTGGGTCCTTGAACTTGTGAAGCAGGTGGCAGAACCACTGAGCTAAATCTCCAGGCCAATTCCTTATTTCCTAAGGCAACAGGCAATTTTCATTTTCTATTTATTCATGTTAGAGTGAATTAGAATAACTGAGTATAGTTAGAGTGATTTAGAATAACTGTGTGCAGGTAACAGAAACTCAAGTAATATAGTAAAAGAAGACCGCTAGTTACCATCATCCAGTTACTTGACTCCAAAATGTCTGTTTTATATGGTCAATTTAGCCACTGAGACCCCACAGAAAAGCAAAAATCTAGGCTTATTTTATATACCGCATTTTGCTCAAAGTGTATCTAATACCCCTACAAGATCAAAGAGGTGGAGATACTGGCCACATGCACAAAACAGTGACTCTATGGGTCATTCCAGATTCATATGGTGATTTAGTTAAAAGAAAGCTGTAAGATTCAAGATTACACTCACGTTCTGCCATCGAAGACTTCATGAGATACTGCAGTGCAGGCAGATAACATGGAAACTCATTTGTATAGAAACTGAATACTAAAGACTATAAAACACTAAATACATGGATTAAACTCTCAGTTTTGAAAATTCAGAAATTCCATCAATGAACCTAATTTCTATACTCCGAGGGAACACTTTAAAAAAGACCAGTTCATTCAGTATAAAAAAAGATGATACAGGCTAGGGATTTAGCTCAGTGGCTTCACCACCTGCTGCGCAAGCGCAAGGACATGAGTTTGATCCCCGGTACCAAAAAAAAAAAAGATGATACCTAGAAATGTAACATTGTTGTTATTACCTACTTTAGATATCCTGGGTGCAGAAGTCAGAGAACATTATTTGAGATAAAAAGGATTATGTTCAAACTTTACAAAGAGTTATAAATGATACCCAAGCAAATTATAAACTGCTAGTGTGTTCTATTTGACTTACTTTAAAAACCTTAAGTTATATTGAATGTTCTTAAATGTTTTCACTACCAAAGAGAAAGGTAACTAAGTGAGGTGATAGATTTGTTAACTTGATTGTGGTAATCATTTCACCATATGAAATCATCAGATTGTACACCTTAAATATATATAACCTTATTTATAAATCATACCTCTATAAAATGTTTAAAAATGGGAGTGAATGGAACAATTTCCTACCATCATTCAAAACAAAAAGAAACATTTCTTAGATATGCATTAGTAAGTATTTAAAAATATGAATTTTAATATTAATCATTTTCCAAACAAAATTAATGAGCAGGAAAAAAACAACAGAAAATACTTAGAGCAAAGGACTCAACAAAGCCAAAACATGGGTTTCATGCTAACTGAAGCATGACATAACCAATGATTCAAGCTGTGTATATTCACCAATTTGATTTCACTGATTTTTCTGCACCAGAATGATCTGGAAACTGGGCGTGGTGGTGCATGCTTATAATCCCAGCACTTGGGAGGCTGAGGCAGGAAGACTGCCATGAGTTTGAGGCCATCCTCAGCTACATACTGAGTTCAAGACCAGCCTGGACTACATAGCAATACCCTGTCTCAAAACAACAACAACAACAAACAAAAACAACAAAACAAAACAAACAATAAAGAATGAATCTGGACTGGTCTAAAATGATAATTACCATGAATTTCATCACAGGGCATGAAGAGATGGATGGTGCCTATTAGCAAACAGTACAGACTCTAAACGAGTATATATTTCAATTTGGACATCACATTTACTTTCACATCTATAAATGTCACCTCTAATTTACACAGCTCCCAAGATTGGATGCCTGTCTTTGAGTCCCTCTTGAGATCCAGGCCCATGTCTTCCTGTCCTGCTGATACTGACACGTAACTCCCACCACTGCCTCTCCCTTAGATGCTCCAGATCAATCGCCCTTTATTAGGACAAGCTGATATGGCATATCCACATCTGGAATATCATTCAGCCATAAAAACAAAGTACTGATGCATGCTGCAACATGAAAAAATCTGACACCATAATGCTAAGTGCAAGAAGCTAATTACCAAAGAACTCAGACTGCATTTAAATGAAATGTCCAGAACAGACAGATCCATAGAGATAGAAAATAGATTAATGCTTATCTAGATCTGGACAGGGAATATGGGGTGATTGCTAATGGGGACAGGATTGCTTTTGGGGACAATGAAAATGTTCAGAAACTAGACAGTGTTTCTAATACATGTACTAATAAAACTACTGACTGAATACATTCAAAGTGACTTGATGTGAATGTAATCATGGCTTTGACTTCATTTCTGGTATTTGATCCTGACAGCATTTAAGCATATCTCTTCTGCCCACCTTTGGGAAAGCTGACAGGAAGGTCAAAGTGTCTCCTTCCTTTGGCAACCCACAGTAAATTCAAACCATCAGTAGGAACCCTCATCCTCACACCTCCCCATACTACCACAAAATCCCCAAGCAAGTCTTCTTTTCCTGTCCTCGAAAGCTATCTGAAGACCTGCTTGGAAGCTGCGTTGCTCTTTTCTAGAAAGCCTCATTTTGTGAGTAATAAACCTTTTTTTCTAATTAGTATATGTTTGCAGTACATAATGATTATATTTTTCCTGGAGAGTTGGCACATGTACATAATAACATCTTAATTCTTGCGTGTGTGTGTGTGTGTGTGTGTGTGTGTAATAAACCTTTTCATGCCCTCTTGGGGTGCATATGAGTCATTACTCAGCATCCAGAAAGTTTTTCGTGGGTGGGGGTATCCACCCTTTTTCTTCAGAGTGGCCCCAATATGGATTATATTTCAATGAGGCTGCTATTTAAAATGGGAGATGGGAGAAGAGAGACACCGTCTCTGTATACTCCACAGGTTGTCAGATTTGTACCAGAAAGTAGAAGAGAACGCAATCAAGAATTGTTTTATATTTTACAAGAGATTTGCTGTTTAACTTAATCACCTTGCATGACAAATTTAACAATTCCTGGATGTTGCTTTCACCCCACTTCTCAGGAATACACTCACCATATGACACGAAAGGTGGCTGGAGCTGCCCTCAGCATGTGGATTTTAGATCTAGGTGAGGGTTCAATGCTGTACAAACCATCAGAAAGCCTACACAGACAAGTGAGTTCAGGGTAAGACCTCCTAGCCTACTAAATGGTCCCAACCAATTCAGCCATGCAGCCAGAGACCACAGCAAACACGTCCCAAGCTGAGCCCCCTCCAAGTTGATCCATCTGGAGCTGCTGCTCCCATTGCAGCTCAAGTCTGGCCAAGTGTCTTTCTGTTTTAAATGTCTTCTAAAAGTCAAATGAGTTTGGTAGATTTACTTACTGCTCTCCCAGAAAAAAACATGTATAAAGAGGAATCTGAAGACACACCTAGAAAATCTAGGTGTCTGAAATTAATACTGTATTTCAAATGTTGGGTCTATCCTGAAGGCCAGAGAAAGAGTGGAATTCTCTCCATTCTACATGGCTAAAATAAGATCTCAGATAGTGATAATACATCATGTATGTAAGGCCACACAGCTCACAAAACCTAGCTAAATGGAGTATGTGTAGAACTCAGTTTAATATATCATTCATTATATTTAGATGCCATCGATATCCAGTCCATAAGAAAAGTTTGTTTTCATCTCTGACAGTCTGTATTTGGAATAGGGTAGAATTCAATTTAATATTTCCTTTATCCTATTTAAATGCCAGTGATAGCCAGTCAAGCTTTTTTTCCCCCCTGAGAGTCTGTATTTGGAACACCAATGCAGTGTATTCTGGTGAACAAAGAAACCTCAAGGAATTTAGCCTCTCAAGGCATTATTCATTTGGTATTTCATTTGGTATTCAATCAACATCATCAAATGTACATAGAGTACTGTTTATGGCACAGGACCTACTACATACCACAAGCTGGGCTCTTGGACGCTAGGCAAGTGCTCGACCACTGAATTACAAACTCAGCCTCTCAGATTACATTTTTTTCTTTCCTGATATTAAGACTAAACATGGAGGCCGGGGATTTAGCTCAGTGGTTTCGCCGCCTGCTGTGCAAGCGCAAGAACCCGAGTTCAATCCCCGGTACCAAAAAAAAAATAAAATAAAACTAAAAATGGAGTGATTCCTCCTTAACCAAAAAGTCTGACACAAAGTGTAAAGGTAAGAGAATTTCGGATCTAATAAGCTCAAATTATTTGTTGGTAAAAAAAAAAAAAATGATTAAAAGAGGGAAAGAGCACTGGAACATGAAAACAGGATAAATGGTTAAAAAAAAAAAGGAGTTAAGTTTCAGCAGTGATAACTAAGAAAAAAAATTTTAAAGAGAAATCAAGGAAGTGCTATGAAAAATAAAAATAAAGTTTTTAAAAACAAAGGAAAAGGTAAATTATCTCACCATTACGTAGTCAAGAACGTAAACCTCAAAATTGAGGCTTATTCCATTTCTCTTCTTATCTCAATCTCAGGAAGAATGCTTTGCAATGCCAGGAGTAGTGGTTACCTGTAAGTGAACACAGAGACAGGTAGACCCAGAGAGCAGGGGTGCTCTAGGCCCCGAGAGTCTCAAGCTTGCACTCTCTCCCTCTGTATCACTGCTATGAAGCAAATTATATCTGTTAAAAATGTACCCTTAACGTTATGACCACATGAGATACTGGAGTCAGGTGTGTTGCTAACGTTGGTGTTTAAATGTTCTCAAAAGCACTAAACAAAGCAACATAGGTGTCTCCTTGTTGGTGCTAGAATACTGGGGAGACAAACAGTCCGGTGTGCTGCTCTGAGTGTCCAGTGAAGGCTCTGAATGGCCCTGTGAAAGGAAGTGGAAGCAAGCAAACCTGGCTACACAAAGGGGAGTGGTCTTGCAGAGACAGCCAGAGTCTCTCAAAAGAAATGAATGAAAGGATCATTTTGTCTTGCTTTGCTTTGTTTTGTTGGGGGTGGGGGGTGGGGGTCTAGTTAAATAGTTTTTAACATAAAACAAATCTCCAAAAGGAAGAAAAGTATGGTCTAAGAAAACCAACTTATAAAAAAAAAAGAAAGAAAACCAACTTATTTGCTGGCAGGAATGTGAAATGCCATTCAGCTCTGAGAAAGAGTATAACAGAATTAACTCCTCAAAAAAAAAAATGTGTAGAATTATCATGTGACCCAGAAATTCCACTTCAAGGAATACACCCAAAAGAGATGACAGCCAGGACTTGAGATATGTGTGCACCTATGTTCACTGCAGCATTACTGTATTTGTGCGTGTATTTAATGAAATATATATAAAGGAAATATTATTTGGCTTTTAAAATTAAAGAAATCTGGCATATGCTGTAACATGAACCTTGAAGACCTTGTGCTAAGTAAAATAAGCCAGATACAAAAAAGAGAAACATTGCATGATTCTATTTATATGAGGTACCCAGAATAGTCAAATTCATAGCGACAGAAAGTAGAATGGAGGTTGCCAGTAGTTGGGTGAAGGGAATTGGGGAGTTATTGTTCAATGTGTGAAGTTTCACTTTGGAAGATGAAAAAGTTCTGGAGATAAAGGGTGGGGATGGATGCGTAACATGAGTGTACTCAATGCTACTGAACTGTACACTTAAAATTGGTTAGGATGACAACTTTTATGTTACATATGCCTTAACACAATTTGAAAAGAAAGAAAGACACTAACTTACTGGGCACTGCTTTCTCATCACTTCTGGAAACAGGTGAGGGATAAGAACAGAAAATCACCAAGGAGTACTAGTCTTTTCTCCCTCCTCTCTTCCTTGGTCCCTCAGCCCCTCACAAATGGCAGATTAGTGAAAGGGATAGGCTTCATGATATTTATTTCCTATTTCCTCATTCCACTTGGTACTGACCTTGGAAAGGCCCTTTGCACTATGCACCATCATAGAAAAAAGACAACTGAAAATTCAAATTCTTAATGTCTACACAATTTCTACTACTTTCATTGAGAACTATAAGAACAAACCAATGGAGTCACATGGGTCAACTGACCCCTCAAGGTCAAAGAAGTTGATTACCATTGGGGGAGGTCATGTAGCAAAATCATGCCTTCTGAGGAAGCTCAGTTCTTTGAAGAGAAACCAACAAATCCGTAAGTGCTGATCCTATATCAAATAGGAGAAGGTGCCAAAGGAGCTCGCCTATTGGCCTAAGTGCCTCCCTGAACATATCTGGAGGGAAGGTGCCAGGTGAAGGAAGACTGATGGCACAAAGGATCACAGTGAGTGCAGGAAACACCATGGGTCCAGCTGTAAATAAGATTAAATGAAGAACAAGGAAGCAGAACAAACTCAGCAGCATAATGAAATCAGGACTCACTGACCTGATCTTGGCCTCCGCCATCCTCTTAAGGAAATTCTATTTCAGGCAGACATCTGAAACAATCATGTTACACCAAGGTATACTATGTTTAAACAATAAAAAGTGTGTGTGTGCACAATATAATGCATGTAAAATATATTATTGTAGTCAGATTTTCAATTAGATTAATCAAAAAGTAAGTAGTAAGAAATAAAGACACTAAAGTGTTTACCTCTAAAATATAGGAGAATAAGATTTTTTTGAGAATAGTCTAGTTTTTGAAAAAACAAAGAAAAAGAACAAAATAAAATACATACTCTCTTGTCCAGGCTTTTAGTCAGGTCAAAAGGAATTAGAAAGAATCTGTGTTTCTGCTTACAGATGTTCATAAAAACCTCATCCTTTACTGATTTCTTTAAAGATTTAATTTCTTTTTACAAAGACACAAAATCCAGAATGTTCAAAACATTCTTTTTTATATGTACCCAGTTGAGTCATGGCTTAATTGTAACTGTGTTTTAAAAGAGCATTACTTCAGGGCCGGGGATTTAGCTCAGTGGGTCCAGCACCTCCCTTGAAAGCGCAAGGTTCCAAGTTCAATCCCCGGTATGAAAAAAAAAAAAAGAGCATTACTTCAATCAAACATTCCCTGATGCGTAAGTAGACTAAACTGGGTCAGAGAAGACAGAAACTACTCTACACATAAGAACTGGACAGATTATTCATACTGCTATTTCTCCTTGCCAATTAAAAGCAGACAGGACCAAAAAAGAAAAGATGACCATTAATCAAGTGAATAGTCACTGAGAAAATACAAATCAAAACCACAATGAAATGTCACTTCAGACCTAATAGCTAACATTAGAAAGACAGCTAGTAAGTATTGACGAGAAACTGAAATCCTCATATACTGCTAATGAAAATGTAAAATAGGACAGATACTTTGGGAAACAGTCTGGCAGTTCTTTAAATGGTTAAACATAGTTACCATGTGATACAGCCATGCCATGCAAGGCTAAGAAGTAGACACCCAAGACATTTGAAAGCATATGTCCGCACAAGAGTTTATACATGAATGTTCTTAGCATTATTCACAACACACAAAAATTGCAAACAAGCCAAATGCCCACCAACAGATGATGGGTCAACAAAATGGGGCATACAAATGGAATATTATTCATCAATAAAAAGAAATGAAGTTTTGCATATGCTATACTACTAATGACCCTTGAAAACATTACACTAAGTGAAAGAAGCTAGCCATGAAGGACTACATATGCATGAATTCACTGACATAAAATGTCCACACTGGGCAAATCTATAGAGACAGTAGATTAACAGTTACCTAGAACTAGGGGGCTGGGCAGGGTGGAGTCGGAGAGATGAGAGCTAAAAAGTGCTTTGAGGGTAATAGAAATATTCTAAAACTGACTATGGTGACAGGTGCACAACTCTGAACATACTGAAAACCACTGAATTATACACTTTAAATGGATTAATTATATGGTATATGAATCACATCCTGAATAAAGGTGTTCTAAAAAACCAGATAGGGGCTGGGGATTTAGCTCAGTGGTTTCGCTGCCTGCTGCATAAGCACAAGGACCTGAGTTCGATCCCCAGAACCAAAAAAAAAAATCAGATAGGACATATCAAGAGGGACATCCTTACAAATCTCCATTTTTCTTAAAGGTATCCTATGCTTAATATAGTTGTTTTTCTAAAACATATCACTATCTCCGCAGCACAAATTCCCAGAAGCATTTCCGGCAGTGTATACTCAAAAGGGAGTACAGGAGAGAACACTAACATGGTTTCTCTATCCAGGGCCAGTTAAAAATTATTGTGCTTAAATGTGGTTTTTTAATAAAATGGAGTACTACTCAACCATAAAAAATGAGAAATTAGAGACATTTATAGCTAAATGGATGCACATTGAGGTGATACTCTTAAGTGAAATAAACAGGACACACATGTATAAATACCGAATAGTTTCTCTAGTGTGAGAAATTGAAAGTGTAAATAAGGACTAAAAGATATAATCGATACTGTGAAATAGGAAGAAAAGGGGCAAAGGGGAAGGGGAAGTGGGAGGGGTAGGAGAAAGGAAAGAAGGGAATGGAATTAATATGAGAAAATGGAAAAATGGAAACAAAGTCTTTGTAAATAGGGAGGGATGGGGAGAATCCAACAAAAAGAAAAAGTCATGACAAGGCTTTTAAAACTTTTAACTTCATCTCCCTAATGAATGTATAATTCAATCTTATTATTGTACTGATTAGTATTTTTCTGATTCTAGAATTGCACACCATTCTTTGTGCTATACTGGCTATTTATTATCTTCTTATGTCTCCATTTTAATTGGGTTGTCTATTAATGAGCTCTAAGAATTCTTTATATATTCTGCTCATAGGTTATATGCATTGTAAATATGGTCTGTTTAAGGACTACTTTTCATTTAATGATGTCATTTAAAGTTCTAAATGTTGATGGAATCTCATTTATCAATTTTTTTCTTTTACACATCATGTTTTTGTATCCTAGGTAGTTCTTGCTTACCCTGAATTCATAAATATTTTCCCTTATAATTTCTTCTGAAAGTTTTATACTTTTAGGCTTTCTTATTTAGGTTCATAGATCCCTTCAAGTTATTTTCATGTATGGAAAAAAAGGGTTGAGGTTAATTTTTTATATACGGATACCAGGTGTTCTAGTGCCGTTTGCTGAAAACACTATCTCTTCCTCGACTCTTGAATCGAATTTATATTCTATAAAATGCTAATGTTAAATAATCTTTCAAAACTCAGTGGACCATATATGTGTGGTTCTATTTTTAGATTCTGTTTTATTCCAATGATCTATATGTCTTTCCTTACACCAACACTGCCTCGATTACTGTAGCTTTAGAAGAAGTCTTAAAATTGGGTGCTAAACGTCTGCCAACACTTTCTGTTTTTGTTTTTGTTTTTGGCTTTTCTGGGTCCTTTGTACTCCTACATAACTTTTAAATTTCAATATCCAGTTCTTCATTTATAGCAAGTATACACAGACCTGAATTTTTATATATACCTTGTGTTTTCTAATCCTGCTAAATTCAAGTACAAGTTCTAGGGGCTCCTAGAGATTTCTTAGTATTTTCTCTGTAGATGATCATTTCATCTACATATAAAGATTTTGTTTCTCGCGTGCCAATCCTATCCTAGTTGTGTCATTTTATTGCCAGACTATTTTGGTGGGGACTAGGTTTCAAAGTTTAATGGACAGATAAAGAGTAAGCACATCTGCCCTTGTTCCCCTCCTTGAGAAAGCATTGTATCTTCTCCATTCATACAAGGCGTTCTCACTGGAAGTATGGAGTACATGTCTTTTCTGTTCTACTTCTAGTCTCCTGATAGCTTTTATCATGAACAGCTGTGGAATTTAGTCCAATACTCTTTCTCCAACTAGTGACAGGATCATATGACCTTCTCCTTTCCTCTGTTAAAATGATTACTTTTGGGGGTGGATCTTTCCAAAGCTGAAACAACACTGCCATCCCTATAATAAAACCACTTTCTACATACTGCCAGATCTGACTTCTAACTGTTTTGTTAAACAAATTTCTATCTATGTTCATAGTTTTTTCTTCTATTATCTTTATCCAGTTTTAGGATTAGCACAATGTTGATTTCCTAAAATGAGGGGAGAAGTGTTCCTTCTTTTTTCTGCTTTAAATGTTTGATATAATTTATCAGTTAAAATGTTTATGAGCCTGCTGTTGTCATATAAGTAGGTTTTCAAGCTAGGAATATACTTTCTTTAATAGGTGCTATTCAAATTTTATATTTCCTCCAGAGTTAGTTTCACTAATTTGTCTTCTAAGTTACTTCTTAGAAGTTATCAAATTTATTTCAAAAGAGATTTTCGTAATATGCTTTCTATATCCTTTTAAATTCTGTAAAATCTGTGGTAATGTCTCCTAGATCTTAATATTGTAATTTTAAAAATGTATAACTGATACTGTGTAACAGGAAGAAAAGGTCTAAAAGAGCAGGGGAATTGGGAGGGGTAGGGGAAGGGAAAAAAGGGAAAGGAAAAAATATGAGAAGAGGAAAAAAATGGAAACAAGGTCTTTGTAAATAGGGAAGGGTGGAGGGGGTGAAGGGAGGGCAAGGGAAGGGGAAATAAAATAAGAACCAAGAGACTCATGTAATGGTACAAGATCCCACTGATGAATGTAACTGTATTTTATACCTAAAATCTACCAATAAAGTTAATGGGGGAAAAAAAAAATAGGGAGGGATGGAGGGGTTGAAGGGAGGGCCGGGGAAGGGAGAAAAGTAAGAACCAAGAGAGATTATGTAAAGGAGGAAATTTCCAATGATAAATGTCATTATACTGTATACCTAAAATGTACCAATGATTAGAATGAATAATTGATAATGTGAAATAGGAAGAAAAGGTCCAAAGGGGTAGGGGAAGTGGGAGGGGCAGGGGAAAGTAAAGAAGGGAAAGGAAAAATTATGAGAAATGGGAAAAATGGAAACAAAGTCTTTGTAAATAGGGAAGGGTGGAGGGGGTGAAGGGAGGGCAGGGAATGGGGTAAAAATAAGAACCAAGATACATCATATAAAGGTACAAGTTCCCAATGAGAAACGTAAATGTATTGTATACCTAAAATGTACCAATAAAAGAATTTTAAAAAATTATTGTGCTTAAATTTATAGAACACTTAACAGAAACCTTTTGTCTGGTCAAACAATTTTGACTCATTCATTATGTAAGGCCAGGTCTGCTCCTGAAAGCCAAGCCATCTATCCCAATTCATTCAAAGAAATTTATTTTGCAGATACTTTCCCACAGAATTTCCATCTCTGCGTTTGCCAAAGACTCTCAAGATTCAAGAAAACAAAGATGTCATTTGGCGAAAAAGTCAGAGAAGGAATGGAAAGAGATTAACAGGGTATACGAAATTTTATTCAAGTCAGAAAATTGGCTCTATATAGGCCAGTCTAGTCATCTAACCAATATAAGAGATTTAAAGGCAAACACTATATAAAGAGCAGTGACAGATATTTTATTTAATAGCGTGTTACATAACTAATTCTTGGTGCATGCAAGATACCAAGCATAGCATTTAGTTACTAGTCTTTTTTTTTTCTTTTTTGGTACTGGGGATCGAACTCAGGACCTTGTGCTTGCGAGGCACGGGGCACCACTGAGCTAAATCCCTGGCCCCTTTAGTTACTAGTCCTGTTTAATTGTCCAAACAATTTGAAAAGTTAAGTTTTATACGTGATTCCCTTCATGGTGGCCATCCTCTGACCTTGCCTAAGGAAGTAAGATTCCCACAGAAACCCATTCTCATGGTCAGATCCACCGAAGGAATGTGGCCAACACTGACACCATGTGGAGTGAGACTGAGAAATCAACACTGGTGAAAGCTCCAGAGGTTGGAGATAGGGAAACCGCAAGTTCAAATGTCTCTTCAGACCAGTAGCTTTCAAAGTATTGCGACCATGGATCTTAATAAGAGTTTTAATTATAATAAAGCAAATGTGTGTAAAAACATTTACCTTTACAACATGTGTTACATGGTTATTTGCTATCCAACCTCTCAAGTCTATTACAGTTCACTGGAAGGTAGAGGAGGAGAGGGGGAAAACCTAGTTACACCCCACAATACTGTCTCCAGGACTACTAATGGCTCATGGCCTGCAATTTACAACCCACTGCATGTACCAGTTATTAAAGAGCATCTGCAGTTGGAATTCACCAGTCTCATCACATAACCATCACCTATAACAACTGGCCCAGCAGAACAGGACAACCTAATGAACTCAACAATTTTAAGAAAATTCTCAAAGATAAAGTTGTCTCATATGATGCAGTATTTTCTTTGAATCGAGCTGTCTCCAATGTCAAAGTCACTATTCCAGGAGTCAATGTGTGGAAGTATACTCTCTCACTTACTACCCTAATAACCTACTCAAAAATTATTTTCCTTCCCATCCCTGCTGAAATGAAGTCATGGTTTTAAAGGGAAAAATGTTCACACTTCAGTGAAGTGGAAGACAAGGATGTCACTTGGTCATTTTGTGCTCTTTAATTAAGCCATTAATCTAAGAGGCAAATAAGGAAAAGGAAACTGGGATGCTACCTCCTAAAGAATCAAACAAGATTATGGCTTCCTTTTACTGGGTATTTGTTAGCACTTCCATCTCCAATAATAAAAGTTAACTGAAAACTACAACAATCCAAACAAGGTAGTAGAGCTGAAAATTCAGACCTCCAGCAGGCCTTCAGGGTAAGAACCCTAACCAGGTAGGGTCCTGGCTGGGGGCAATGAAAACACAGAATGAATAAAAGAAGAAAGATATAAGCATCAACTACTTCCAGGTTGGCAGCTATACATATTTCCTTGCTTGTGGAGTGGGGTGGCAGGGTGTGTACACCAACTTTTCTTCTCTCTTTCCTCTTATATTATTTTAAACAAGCACGGTTGGATGCTTAACTCTACAATTTAGACTTTGTGTAAAATAATAATGAAGCAGAACTGTGACTAAATTTAAGGACTAATTAACAAGGCCCAGAAATGGATAATGTGACTCTCTCCCAGAAAGAAAATGACTAATGAGTCTTTGTGACAATGCATTTTGGAGAGTTGGTGAGAACGTTTTCATTCATGTGAAGTATACTCACATTCTATCAAGCCGAAGCAGTTGTTTTTGTTATGTGGATATTCAAAGTTCCCATATATTTAGTGGGGTGTGTCTAGATGCTGAGAATTCAAGGAGATGAGCTGGGCTGGTTATTAAGCTATTGTGTTTCAGCTCCAGCCTCATCTTCCAAACTCAGCCTTGAGATTCTGGGATTCTGAAACCCACATTTTTGTTTTAGCATTTGGCCCCGTTAGGCTCAGCCAGCAGGAGACACTAGAGGGAGACTGTAAGGCTCACTCTTTCCTAATGCTCACTGTTGGCTTCTGGCTCCCAGTATTACCCCAGCAACAGTTCTTTGCTGAGGCAGCAGCAACTCCTTCCAGTGAAGCAGCTGAATCTGATTTGCAGAGTTACAGCACTTATAGCACCAGGCTCATCTCATGTCCCTCAGAAACACCATCACCAGCTGCCCAGCACACAGAGCTTTGTGGGCCCCTCCTCTAAGCTTTACAGACTTAAGACCATCTCATCCCTACCCCACCCCAACCCTACAGTTGACAGCTGCTTTCTGTAAACATTATCTCTATGATACCTCAATGTTTGCTTTTTACCTTTATACTTAATAACATTTCTTTATATTTAATTCTGTTAAAATATCTGGGATGATTTGTTTCCTAGATGGAACCTCACTGTTATACTATACTAGGTTATAAATATTGTTTTAAAAGACTAAGATCACCAAAGAAGAAATGAGAATCACCAATAAGTACACAAGAAGATGCTCAACATCATTAGTTATTAGGGAAATGCAAATTAAAACTATTACTGTTCTACCATACCTCTACTAAAATGGCTAAAAGACTGGCCATACAAAGTACTGGCAAAGATGTGGAACAGCTGTAACACTCATACATTGCTGGTGGAGTCACTTTGGAAAATGACAGTGCCTCAAAATGTAAGAGTTTATTATATAACCTAGCAATCCCACTCCTAAGTATATACCCAAGAAAAATGAAAATGCATGCCCACACAAAAACTTGTATACAAATGTTCACAGCAGCACTATTCATAATAGCCCCAAAGTGGAAAGAACCCAAATGTCTATCAATTAGTGAATAAATAATATGTGTTTCCTGGAAACAACATAATGGAATACTATTCAACAATACAGGGCCTGGGATTTAGCTCAGTGGTTTCGCTGCCTGCTGAGCAGGTGCAAGAACCTGAGTTTGATCCCCGGTACCAAAAAAACCCCACAAAAAACAACAAAAAAACCCCAATACATTACAAAGAAATGAAGTACAGAAACATGCTACGGTATCCATGAATCTCAAAAATAAGATAAATGAAAGGAGCCAGATACAAAGGCCACATATTAAATTATTCCATTTACAGGTGTTGTGTTTTGGATATGAAAAGTCCCCCACAAAGCCTCATGCACTTACAAGCAGTGCTTGTGGAAGGGACTGGGTGATGGGGATGCTACTGCTGACCTGCTGTTAGGAGGTGGAACCTGGTTAGAGGTAGGTCACTGAGGGTATGACCAAGAAAGGCATATCTCCCTCCCTACATCCTCCCTTCTCTCTTTGCTTCCTGTCCACTATGACATGAGCAGTTTTCCTCTGCCAGACCCTTCCACTACATCTTTCCTGTCTTGGAGCCAGCAGACTATGGACTGAAAACAAGAACCAAAATACACCTCTCCTCCTTTAAGTTTTGGCTGTCAGGTATTTTGTCCTAGTGATGAGAAAGTAATTAAGACAACGTGCATGTTCAGAAAGGGCTAATCTATAAAGACAGAAAGTGGGGTAGTAGTTGCCTGGAGTTGGCTGAGTGTGGGAACTGAGGGTAACTGCTAAAGGGCATGAAATTTCTTTGAGTAATAGAAATTGTTCTAAAATTAGATAGTAGTGATGATTGCATTAACCTGCAAATTTAGAAAACTCAATGAGTTGTTAAATTCTAAACTATAATTTAGAATGAATTTGGGGGTATACAAATTTTACTTCAACAAAGCTGTGAAATAAAAGACTAGGAAAATATTTTAAGAAAATCTTTCATAGGCAAATGAAATAAATCATAGTAAAAGAAGCCACAATATACTGATATGTACAATGGAACATTTATACAATGCACATAAATAAATGTGATAAATACAGCATCCCTAAGAACCAAACTATTTCAGCAAAGGGGAAGTCTTTCTTTCAGATGCCTAAGTTTGGGTGCTGTATTAAAGAAATATCCAGCTTGAGTGAAAGCACAAGGCTGTTTTAAGGGGCTGCTTCACTTTCCACTCAGAACTTATACCTCTCATTTCTACAGAAAGTTAAAAATTATTCTTCTTATTCCTGATGAGAACTACTGTAAATCTGAAGGCTGATGTGACAGCTACTTGCTTAAGTGCACTACAAAATACAGTGGTAACTCAGTTCATGAACTTAATTTGTTCTATGATTTTGGAAAAGATGCCACGTTTCTGTTTGTGCAGGAAAGATGATCACAGTCGTGTCTGTCACCTGATGTGAAGTTTGCAAACAAAAAATTTTCCCAAACACTTTTGTTTTCAAATCAAACAAAGGCATAAACTGAGGTACTACTATATACTTGTGAATGGGAGAAAAATTAGATTCCTCCAACTTCCACAAATAGGTGAACTAAGGCCATTTTCGGGAAGACATGCTTCTTAATTTCATAATAATCAATAGATTGATTAAATCTATTATGTAACCAAAGAAATGCCTTGATGATTCAATATTTCCTGGGAAAAACTAATGATGCATTTCCTTCTTTTAACCCTTAAGAGTCACCAGTATATGTCACTATCTGGAAGGCACCAGGAAATTAAGGTGTTTCACTGTGTTAAGTGGCTTAAGTCCAAGGAATGTTGAAGAAATTCCTGCTAAAACTGATCTAAAATCTATTCAAATATATGAACCCCTGTAAATCTCTCTACTGGGGAAAAACAATACTGAAGCTAGGTCCTTTGCCTCAACTCAAAGAAGAAGTACTATAAATTTATTAATTTAAATACTATAAATTAAAGTGGGCTTGGTGTTCTGTTGCTTTTCCATTGAAGATATCAAATCTGTATAATTTAAGAGGAATTCTGAAGAGTCTGTTTCCAAGTATCACAAACTCTTTTGTACTTGGCAGTCAACAAAAACGTGAACCTATGTAAAAGTCTTTAATTTAGCAGATGCCTATTTATTTACAGATCAGCTAAATGGGAGCTAATGTGTCTTTCTTTGGTCAGGCAGGTGACCTGAGACCCAACATTCCTAATATGTTACCCAGTACAACATACTTACTAGTACCACACTGTCACAAATCAGAAACTGAGACTCAAAGATGGCTAATAACAGTATGACCAAAGTCACAGAGCACTAATTTGCAGCACAGTATCACAATGCTGTTCTGTTAAGCACCCCTCAAAGAACTTCCTCCATTGCTTCCCCACAGATGTGCTGAGTAAGAAAAGGAAAACTTTATATTCATAGGAAAAGACAAATCAAAATGCCTGGCTAATTTCAGGGATCTGCAATATGCCTCTGATGTGAAGACCCACATCTTCTCTTTCAATGGCTAATCGTGGAATGTATTCAAACCAGGTGCTCCATCTAGTGGACTAATGGGAAACTCTCAACATAAGGAACATACATTTTAACACTGTTCAGTACACAAACCTTGAAGCATACCTCATAGACAAAATAGTATCACTAAAAATGAGATTATGAGACATGTAGACCAATGGAATACAACAGAAGACACAAAAACAGCCCCCATACACCGTTAGCCATCTGATCTTTGATAAAGGGGCTTAAAACAGATACTGGGGAAAAAAGTCTTTAACAAATTGTGCTAGGAAAACTGGTCATCCACATGCAGAAGAACAAATCTAGGCCCATACCTCTCACCTTGTACTAAAATAAAATCAAACTGGATCAAAGACCTTGATATAAAAACTGAAACTAAACCCGCTGGAAGAAAAAATAGGTAAAATTCTTAAAAACAGAGGCATAGACAAGGATTTTTTGAATAGAACCCCAATTGCACAACAAATAATACCAAGAGTCAACAAATGGGATTATATCAAAATGAAAAGCTGCATAGCAAAGGAAATAGTCAACAGTGAAGAGACCATCTAAGAATGAGAGAAATATTTTACCAGCTATTACTAAGACAAACACTAATATCTAGAATATGTAAAGAATTCAAAAAAATTAGATCCCAAAAAAATATTAAAAAGGGCAACTGAAATGAATAGACATTTCTCAAAAGATGAAGTACAAATGCCCAATAAATACATGAAAAAAATGTTGAGCATCTTTGGCCATTAGAGAAATGCAAATCAAAACAACATGGAGAGTCCATCTTACTCCAATAAGAATGGCTATCATCAAGGACTCAAAAAACAACAAATGCTGGTGAGGTTGCAGGAAAAAATGGAACCCTTCTAAATTACTGGTGGGAGAGTATACTAGTACAACTACAATGGAAATCAGCATAGATTCCTCTAAAAACTAAAAATAGAAATTCTATTTGACCTCTCCTGAGTACCTTCCCAAAAGAGTTAAAGATAGCATATTACTGTGATACATGCATACCCATGTTTATAGCAGCACAATTTCCAATAGCTACATTATGGAAATAGCCTATACACCCATCAATAGATGAATGAATAAAGAAAACGTGGCCTAAATTAAGAATGAAAAAGGTGAAGTTACAACAGACCCAGCAGAAATCCAGAGGATCATCAATACCTATTTTGAGAACTTGTACTCTAATAAAATGGAAAACACAGAAGAAATGGACAGATTCCTAGATACATATGAATTGCCAAAGTTAAATGAAGATATAGAAATTCTAAACACCCCAATTACAATGAGTGAAATTAAAAATGTAATAAAAAATTTACCAACAAAAAAAAGCCCAGGTCCTGATGGCTTCACTGCTAAATTCTACAAGACATTTAAAGAAGAACTATTGCCATTACTCTTCAAACTCATCAAGGAAATTGAAAGGGAAGCAAGGCTTCCAAAACCAGGGAAAGACCCAACCCAAAAGAGAATTACAGGCCAATCTCCCTAATGAACATAGATGCAAAAATCCTCAACAAGATACTGGCAAACAGAATACAGAGGGTCATCAAGAAGATTATATACCCTGACCAAGTCGGATTTATCCCAGGGATAGAAGGATGGTTCAACATTCATAAATCAATAAATGTAATACACTATATCAACAGAGTCAAGGACAAAAACCATATGATCATCTCAACAGATGCAGAAAAGGCATTCAACAAAATCCAACACCTATTCATGATAAAAACACTACAGAAAATTGGAATAGAAGGTATTTATCTCAACCTGATTAAGGCTATTTATGAAAAGCCAACAGCCAACATCATACTAAATGGTCAAAAACTGAAAACTTTCATGCTAAAATCAGAACAAGACAAGGAAAGATGCCCACTATCACCATTCCTGTTCAATATAGTTCTGGAAACATTAGCCACAGCAATTAGAAAAGAAGAAAGAAACAAAAGCAATAAAGAGAGGAAAGGAAGAAGTTAAACTGTCATTATTTGCTAATGATGATACTTTACATAGAAGACCCAAAAAACTCAGCCAAAACACTTCTAGCCCTAATTGACAGATTCAGTAGAGTAGCTAGATATAACGTCAACACTCAAAACACAATAGCCTTCTTATACACAAACAGAAGACTCACTGAGAGAGAAATTAGGGAAACAATTCCTTTTACAATAGCATCCAAAAAAATGAAATATCAAGGAATCAATCTAACAAAGGAAGCAAAAGCCTCTACACTGAAAACTACAGCACTCTGAAAACGGAGACCGAGGAGGATATAAGAAAATGGCAAGACATCCCTTGTTCCTGGGTAGGAAGAACCAATATAGTGAAAATGGCCATACTTCCAAAACCACTATATAGATTTAATGCAATGCTGATTGAAATTCCAACAATACACTTTACAGAGCTAGAGAAAACAATCCAAAAACTCATTTGGAACTAGAAGAGACCTAGAATAGCAAAAGCAATTCTAGGCAACAGAGATATGGCAGGGGGTATCACAATCCCCAACTTGAAACTCTACTACAAAGCTACTGAGATAAAATCAGCATGGTACTGAAAAAGAAACAGACCCAAAGATCAGTGGAACAGATTAGAAGATGCAGAAACAACTCCAGACATACTGAGCCACCTCATCTTTGACAAAGGACCCAACTACCCTCATTGGAGGAAAGATAGCCTCTTTAATGAATGTTGGAAAAACTGGATTTCAACCGGCCAAAGATTAAACTTAGACCCATACCTATCACCCTGCACTAAACTAAGATCAAAGTGGATTAAAGATCTAAATATTAAGACAGAAACACTAAACTTTTTGGAAGATAAGTTAGGTAGAACTCTTGAAGACACTGGCATAGGAAAAGACTTTATGAACAAAACACCAGTAGCATGGGAACTAGCACAAAGAATCAACAACTGGGATCTCATCTTATTAAAAAGCTTCTGCACTGCAAGAGAAACCACCAACAGAGCTAAGAGACAACCTACAATGTGGGAAAAAAGTTGTTAGCAGCTGTACCTCAGACAAAGGTCTACTATCTAGAATATATAAAGAATTGAAAAAAATCAGACCCCCCCCAAATTCAAAGACCCAATTCAAAAATGGGCACCTGAAATGAACAGACATTTCTCAAAGAAGTAAAAGGAGCAAATAAATATATGAAAAACTGGTCACTCAAGAGATGCAGATGAAAACAACACTGAGATTCCACCTTACCCCAGGAAAGAATGGCTGCTATCAAGAAATCAACCAATAACATATGCCGGCGGGAGTGAGGGGAGAAAGGAACACTTCTCCACTGTTGGTGGGAGGGCAGACTGGTGCAACCACTGTGGAAATCAGTATGGAGATACCTCAAAGAACTAGGATTAGAGGTCTCATTTGACCCAGCTATTCCCCTGCTGGGGATCTTCCCAAAAGAATTAAAAGAATCATACCACAGAGATATATGTGCACCTATGTTCATAGCAGTACAGTTTGTAATAGCTAAAGCTTGGAAACAGCCCAAGTGCCCATCAACTGGAAACTAGATAAAGAAGATGTGGTTTTTTTAATAAAATGGAGTACTATTCAGCCATAAAGAACAAGAAACTAGAGACATTTATAGCTAAATGGATGCATATTGAGGCCATACTCTTAAATGAAATAAATAGGACACACATGTGTAAACACCAAATCGTTTCTCTAGTGTGAGAAACTGAAAGTATAAATAAGGATTAAAATGATTAAAACGAATAACTGATAATTTAAAATATTAAAAAGTCCAAAGGTGTAGGGGTGGTGGGAGGGGAAGGGGAAAGGAAAGAAGGGGAAGGAAAAATTATGAGAAAAGAAAAAAAATGGAAATGAAATCTATGTAAGTAGGGAAGGGTGGAGGGGGTGAAGGGTGCACAGGTAATGGGGAAAAAAATAAGAACCAAGATTTATCATGTACAGGTACAAGCACCCAATGATAAATGTAAACATACTGTATACCTAAAATGTACCAATAAAAGAATTTTAAAAAAAAAGAAAAGAAAATGTGCCTTATACTGTATACACAATGGTACAGTACTTGGCATAAAGGATAAATTTGTGGCATTTTTAGGAAAATGGATGTATCCTGAGATCGTAATGCTAACTGAAATAAGACACAAAAGGTTAAATATTGCATAAGTTTCTCTTACATGAGAAACTCAAAATATAAACAATTTAAAAATCAAAATAAAAGATGAAGGAAATGGAGAGACTTTGTGGAGACAGGACAGGGATCAAAGGATGGGGGAAGACAGAGAGAAGGAAAGGGAAAGTAAAAAAAGATGAAGATGTGATATACATATGTACCAACTCCCCAAAACAAATATAATGTACTACAAACATATACAATTAAAAAATGAAAAAAGTCCAGTCTAAAGTCTCCTCTGAGTCTCAAGGCAAATATCTTATCTGTGCCCCATAAAAAAATCAAAATAAAAGTTAAATATTTCAAAAACATAAAAACAAGACTATAAAGACTACAAGCTCCACTGTGATTTAAAAAAAACAAACAAAAAACAGCATCATGCTGGCAAAGAAACAGACCTGAGGACCAGTGGAACAGATCGGAAGATGCAGAAACAACTCCAGACACACTCAGCTACCTCATCTTCGACAGAGGAG
Source organism: Heterocephalus glaber (assembly GCF_053883595.1). NCBI lineage: Eukaryota > Metazoa > Chordata > Mammalia > Rodentia > Bathyergidae > Heterocephalus > Heterocephalus glaber. The sequence continues at coordinate 13,528 of NW_028258359.1, read as the reverse complement.
CCAAACACCCTCACTGGAGGAAAGACAGCCTCTTTAATAAATGGTGCTGGAAAAAATGGATTTCAACTTGCCAAAGATTAAAACTAGACCTACATCTCTTACCATATACTAAACTAAAATTCAAATGGATTAAAGATCTAAATATTAAAACAGAAACACTAAACCGGCTGGAAGAGAGGTTAGGTAGAATTCTGGAAGACATTGGCGTAGGAAAAGATTTCATGAACAAAACCTCAGTTGCCCGTGAACTAGCACAAACAATCAACAAGTGGGATCTCTTCTTATTAAAAAGCTTCTGCACAGCAAGAGAAACCACCAACAGCGTGAAGAGACAACCGACAATGTGGGAAAACATTTTCACCAGCAGTTCCTCAGACAAAGGTCAACTATCTAGAATAACTTCAAAAAATCAGACCTCCCAAATTTAAAGACCCAATTCAAAAATGGGCATCTGAAATGAACAGACATTTCTCAAAGAAGTAGAAATAGCAAATAAACATATGAAAAAATGTTCAACATCACTGGTCATTCGAGAGATGCAAATGAAAACAATGCTGAGATTCTACCTCACCCCAGAAAGAATGGCTGCAATCATGAAATCAACCAATAACATATGCCAGCGGGAGTGTGGGGAGAAAGGAACACTTCTCCACTGTTGGTGGGAGGGCAGACTGGTGCAACCACTGTGGAAATCAGTATGGAGATACCTCAAAGAACTAGGACTGGCAGTCCCATTTGACCCAGCTATTCCTCTGCTGGGTATCTTCCCAAAAGAATTAAAAGAATCATACCACAGTGATATACGTGCACCCATGTTCACAGCGGCACAGTTTGTAATAGCTAAAACTTGGAAACAGCCCAATTGCCCATCAACTGGAGACTGGATAAAGATGTGGTTTTTTTAATAAAATGGAGTACTACTCAACCATAAAAAATGAGAAATTAGAAACATTTATAGCTAAATGGATCCACGTTGAAGTGATACTCTTCAGTGAAATAAATAGGACACACATGTGTAAATACCAAATAGTTTCTCTGATGTGAGAAATTGAAAGTGTAAATAAGGTCTAAAAGGTATAACAGATAATGTGAAATAGGAAGAAAAGGGGCAAAGGAGAAGAGGAAGTGGGAGGGGTAGGAGGGAAAGAAGGGAATGGAATTAATATGAGAAAATGAAAAAAATGGAAACAAAGTCTCTGTAAATAGGGAGGGACAGAGGGGTTGAAGGGAGGGCAGGGGAATGGGGAAAAAAATAAGAACCAAGAGAGATTATGTAAAGGTGCAAATCCCCAATGATGAATGTCATAATATCGTAGACCTAAAACGCACCAATAAAATTAATAATAAATAAAAAGACTGCAAGCTCCCCATTCCATCTCTCTTACTCATACCCGAATAATGGCAGGAGAAAAAAGAGATTATAAAATTATAAGCTTCCAAGAGCCAGAAAATAATTTATTCCAATTGGCTAAAAATATATCCCAGGGGCTGGGGATTTAGCTCAGTGTTGCCACTGCCTACCTCGCAAGCACAAGGTCCCAAGTTAAATTCCTAGTAAAAAAAAAAAAAGGGAAAAATATATCCCAAATTTGCTTCTTCTCTCATTTCCCCAGTTTTCCTCAACATAAGTAGAGTTATCAAGGCAAGACTTCATAAGTAATAAAGTAAAAGCTCTCCAGTGCTACATACCCATCAGGTGTTACTCAAACCTGACTCTGAAGCTTACAGAGATTCCACAGCCCTTTGATATACTACCATTACTAACCTTCATCTTAAACCCAGGAGCAGACCTTCCTCTCAGAGGAACAACGTGTAGGAGGAAAAGTGCAGGCTAAAAAGAGCCAAAATTCCTGGCTCTACTAGCTTCTCATGGCTATAATCTTAAGTCTTTAAATTTCTGCCTCTATTCCTCATTTGTAAAACATGGATATTGGTTCATCCCCCACAGAATGCTGTGAGCAGGGGGAGGGATGACAGATGGAGCACACACACTACACCTCCTGGTGCACTGGTGCACTCAATGAATGACTGAGAGACAAGTGGATCTAAATAGGCTCATTCCTCCAATGATAGGGCCTTTCTCTCTTTTTCTTCACCTCCAAATTTCTATTTTATTTTTGGGTTTATTTGTTTGTTTGTTTGAGACAGGGTCTCACTACAAAGTCCAGACTGGCCTTCAATTCACTATGTAGCCTGGGCTGGCCTTGAACTCATGCCGATCATCCTGCCTTCGCCTCCTAAGTGCTGGGATTACAGGCATGTGGCACCATGCTCGGCCAAATTTTTATTTTAGAAAGATGATACAAATGGCAAGCAAAGTTGCTGTAAGACTTAGAGGTGTGAAATAATAAAGAACTGTTTTTCATTCAGTATAGCCAGAACATAGGTGATAAAGGTAAATCCCAAGAGTTCCAGTAAAGCAACAGGTAGGTCCCTGTAGTCCCTATCAAATGTGGACTTCATGCAACAATCAAATGGAGCCACTAGATTACCTATTACTCCAATCTGTCATATTCCCACACTGCTCCAAAACTTTCAGTGAACCCATTCCCTAAGGTACATGTTTACAAGAACGTTCTGAATCGAAGCTTCTGTCTTCTGCCTCAGCTTCCCATTTTGGTTTGTCAACTTTCACATACAGGTTCACCTAAGACTTGTGTTTTAAGTGCTGTAGAAAGATCAAATTCAATACATCAATTATGAGCCTTATTTGTATCATAACTCTCCACATGTTAATGAGCAGATTTAATATAAGCAGTAAGCCTCCTTAACTACTCAATAAACTACTAACTGCAACATAACACAAAATATGAATGAACATGTCAAGAAGTGTTGAATGCCTCCTTCACTCAACATATACCCCTCTGACACAGTGATAGAAGGGTTAGTGGGTTTGTGTCAATCCAGCTCAGACTACGTTTCTCTCACCCTAAGGTGTGGATACACAAGTAGGCTCTGGCTAATGGGATGTAGGAATAAGTGACATGTGATGACCCAATCATCTTACTGCTAGATATTTACCCTAAGACAAATTTAAACATACATCTACTCAAAAACTTGCCCACAAATATTCATGGCAACTTCATTTGTAATAACCGAAAATGGGAAACTGATAAATTATGATACATACCTACATATTCAAAGAGACTCATCAATGAAATGGAATGAACTATTGGTACATACAATATGGACAAATCTCAAAATTGTGCTGAATAAAAGAAGCCAGGCAAAAAAGTAGAGTTCACACTGTCTGGTTTCATTTTATATAAACTAATGCATAGTAACACAATGTAGATCTGGAAGGAACAGGGGAGATGGATTACAAAAGTCCTAAGGACACTTTTGGGAGTGATGGAAATGTTCATTATCTTAAATCTGGCGATAGTTTTACATATGTGTGTGTCCAAATAAATTGTACATTTTAAATATGTGCAGCTTAATAAATATCAATTATTATCAATAATGCTATTTAAGGGCAAATGTTCTTTATGGGGGTATTTGTACTCCATAGACTTTCAGGTATGAGCTCACTTATTTTAGCCTGAATCTATTTAGAATGTAAAGTTATCAAAATAGTTTAGTCTTCATCATGAAATAATAATTATTAAGCTAAAAAAACTGGCATTGTGCCACTTTGGGCTTCTGAAAAATAAGAAATCACATTTCACATTCTGTCCCTTGGAAAACTGGAGGATTTCAGTTTTCCCGCATGCTACTTTTGGCATCCCCCATGGGAAAGAACACTTAAGACTCAGCCTGGGTGCATGTTTATTCTTTAAAAGGAGATTAAGAAAGAAAAGAGGTAAATACTGCCTAGAAATTATTGAGCGTTAATGAATGAAGCAAGATTCTCCTAATTCTAATAGAATTTCTCAAAACACAATGCAAAACTTACACATATATAATAGATGTGTCAGAAGGCATGCATATTTGCAACATGACGTTATTCTTCTGCATCATTCTCTGATGATTGTAAAACATAAAAAGAGTAATTTAACTTTTTTCATCTATCTGATTTATAGTCACTCACTTTCATAGAGAGTCATAAACAAAAATCTATACTATTGTATTTTGCTATATCCAGCATGAAGTATAAAAGCTTTCAGGAAACATCTTTTATAGATTAAGTTTTAATCCATTTTTTTTCTAAAAACAACACCTGTTTGGGAAATAAATCAAGTAAATAAACTACTTTTTGAAGTTAGAAAATATAGTTTGGTACACATAGTAATGCTAATAAGCTCTCCAATACATAAGATAGGAGTCTTAAGAGTCATAACAATCCAGCTAGCTCACACAATAAACCCTGTAATTTACAAGTTTTAAAATGGCTTTATGACCTACCTTTTAAGTAACATTACTGCCAACCATGACTCATGGGAAAAATAAAATGTTTTTCATTTCTTAACACTCACAAGTTTCTTTATTTTTCACTGCTTCCAAATGAACCTGAGAAATGTTACAAAGAAGAAAACATGGTAGTAAGTTACAGTATATGTAACACTTTAATTGAATATTGATGGCAATAAAGAGACACACACTCAATGAAGCACTGTCTCACTTTTCCCACTGCTGAGACAAAATATGACACCCACAATTTAAAAGAGGAAAGGTTTATTTTGGCTCATTGTTACAGTCCCTGGTCAGCTGGCCCTAAGGCAGAAACTGGATGGCAGAGGAGCCTGGCGAAGGAAAAGGTGCTCAACCCACGGTAGCCAGGAAGCACAGCAAGAAGGGCATAGCCGGAACAAGAATATACCGTTGCCAGGTCACATCCCCAGTGACCTGCCTCTAACCAGGCCCCAGCTCCTAAAAGCAAATCAGCTATAACATCCCCAAGATCAGATCACCTTCCACATACAAGATGGCATGATGGGGGGGGCAGTTTAGATCTAAATAATAACACACAGAATCTATTCTCTGCATGCCACCAGGTTACCATTCTTTCAATAAGCACTAGCTTGTTGTCAATAGGTAGAGAAATAATTTACTCCTAGAAGGGTCTCCACCAGTAGAGAAGTTTTCTACCCAAGTGGTGAAGATGAGCCATTCTTGCTAACAGATTAAAAGCTTCCCTTTGCTCATCCTTCAGCTCTACAACATCTTTCAGGGGGCTGAGCACACTACACCTCAATTACTAACTGCTGTCTCGACTGCTCTCTGGAGTTAGACATTTCTGGGTACCAAAAGGGTGCTCAAAATGTGCAGTAGGCTCTGGACTCACACACCCCTTGTTTGAGGAGTTCCCACTCCACTTCTTACTAGCATGTCTAAACAAGTTATGGTATTATTATTATTTTTTTTTTTTTGGTACCGGGGATCGAACTGGGGTCCTTGTGCTTGCACAGCAGGCAGCGAAACCACTGAGCTAAATCCCTGGCAAGTTACAGTATTATTAAGTGGCCACAATAGTAGTATCTGCATCTAGCATATTAACTGCTCCATAAAAGTAAGCTACTGTGTAACTACACAGTTCTGCTAAGGACTGAATGCAAACCTAATCCCCAGTGTGATGGTACAGGGAGATGGGGAATTGGAATGTGACTAAGTCGTGAGGATGGGCCCATCACGATGGGATTAGTGCCCTTATAAAAAGAGCCAGGAGAGTGTTTGCTTAATATTTTTTCGCTCCCCCCAACCCCCTCCTCGTGGGAGGATACAATGAGAAGATACTACCTGCAAGCTAGAAGAGAGACCTCATCAGACACCATATCTGCAGGTACTTTGATCTTGAACTTCAAGCCACCAGAAATGTGAAAAATTGTTTAAGCCAACCAACCTGTGGTATTTTATTACAGTGGCTCAAATGAAGACAGATTCTTTTTTTATATCACTGTCAGTCTGAATAACCTTCAAGTATTGCTGAGACCTGAGTGGCACATGAAAAGAAAAATAACACTGACTTTCTCAGAAGCCAAAGAAATAATAGTCAGAAATGCATAACTTTTAGGAAAATGTGCAAATGGTGATTGTGTAATCATGTTCTACAGTGGACAAAGTTATAACTGGCCTAAAATACGAATAACTTGGATTATGATCAGAATTTCAGGGGTTGGGGGGGGGGGGTTGAACCGGGTAGAACTCGAGACCTTGCGCTTGTGAAGCAGACGCTGGAACCACTGAGCTAAATTCCCGGCCCCCAGAATTTCAGTTTTAACTTACAACCAAACTCTTGAGTTTGAATGCTGGCCACCTGCTTCCAGATGATCTCAGATACAGGTTTAACCCTTAAAGAGTTCTGGAAGAACGTTACAACATCCTTTCCTGTACAGGGTTAATTGAGAAATCCTGGGTAATGTCTGTCTAAGGACACTGAGATCTGCCTGGACATAGGAGAGAGACTTTGAAGGCTGTGGAGAGGAGTCTGAGCCTTCAGCTGACATCTCGAGCTACAACCAGCCCTCAGGAACAAATTGAGTTTATAAGTTCAGGGTCCAATGGACTTCAAAACTTAATCTAAATATTGCTCCAGAGATTTAGTGGTAGCATGAATCCTTCATTGATCTTACAGAATTCAAATAGTCATTTACCAAACATTTACAGAGAGCTCCTACTCTGCTCCACAGGAGGAAGAGGATGCACAGAGGCAAAGTCTGGCCTGCCCTGAAAGAGCCCATGATGATGAGGTAAGATCAGGGGAAAGAGAGAATTCACAAGTCATAACAAATTATTTCTGATCAACTCTTTCTTGACTCCTACACCACCCAGGATGTTCCAAAGTATAGCTGAGTGAGACCATTTGGCCAAATCAGCAACATAACCAAAGATAGCTTTATTCTTCCAAAAGCAAACAAAATGGAAACTGGCTTGGTAGCCTGCATATATGTTCAGAGAGCTGATTTTCTGACTGCTAGACATTTTATTAATTCTAAGTGTAGGCCCTATAGGAACCTTCTTCCAGAGATGTGTATGAGTCAGCAGTGTGGGACCACTGAAGAACATTCTGTGTATGTGGCTAGAGCATCTAGGAGGGGAGGACAGGAGGCATGAAGATGTTCAAGCAAGACAGCAGGCAAAAATACACCATGTCCTGCTTCTACTCTGCTAGAGAAAATATGCAGATACATTTTTTTCCAATTCCTTTAAGATTGTACTTTGTAAAGGATCTAGCATAAGTCAAGAATAAACATTATCTAGGTATTTCAGTTTTGTGGATGCTATTGTGAAAGGAATTGTTTGCCCTATTTCTCTCGGTGAGTCTGTTGTTCGTGTAGAGGAAAGCTATTGATTTTTGTGTGTTGACCTTGCATCCAGCTACTTTACTGAATTTGGTTATTAAGTATAGAAGACTTTTGGTGGAGATCTTGGGGTCTTCTATATAGAGTATCATGTCATCTGCACATGACAACTTGACTTCTTCATTACCCATCCTTATTCCATTTATTTCTTCCTCTTATGTAACTGCCAAGGCTAATGTTTCTAAAACTATATTGAGCAGGAGTGGTGATAGTGGACATCCTTGTCTTCTTCCTGATTTCTGTGTGAAGGATTTCAGTTTTTGATATTTAGTATGATATTGGCTGTTGGTTTTTCATAGACAGCTTTTATCAGATTGAGGTTGAGACTGTCTACTCCAATTTTTTATGGGGTTTTATCATAAATGCGTTTTGGATTTTGTCAAATGCTTTCTCTGCATCTATTGAGGTGATCATATGGTTTTTGTCCTTGGTTCTATTGATATAGTGTATTACATTGATTGATTTGTGTATGTTGAACCATCCCTGCATCCCTGGGATGAATTCCACTTGGTCAGGGTGGATGATCTTCTTGATGATCTTCTGCATTCTATTTGCCAGTATCTTATTAAGGATTTTTGCATCTATGTTCATGAGTGAGATTGGCCTATAGTTCTCTTTTTCAGTTGGGTCTTTCTCTGCTTTGGGGATCAAGGTGATGCTTGCTTCCAGGAATGAATTCAGGAGTATTGTTTCCCTGTCAACTTCACTGAAGAGTTTAAACAGTAGTGGCATTAGTTCCTCTCTAAATGTCTTGTAGAATTCAGCGGTGAAGCCATGCATCAAGACACAGACAGAGTCTAGTGGGTTACTGTCTCTCAAAAGGACACATGCACATCCTAAGCCCCAGAATTTGTGAATGTGACCTTATTTGAAAGAAGAAAGCCTTTACAGATATAATGAAGGATCTTAAGATAAGATCATTCCCAGGTGAGATCTAAATCCAATGACAAGCGTCCTTACAAAAGACATAAGGGGAGACCCAGACACAGAAGAAATGGCCATGTCGTGATGGGCAGAGATTGGAGTGATACAACCCTAAGCCAAGGACCACCACCAGGATCTGGAAGATGTAAGGAAGGATTCCCCTCCAGTCCCCAGAGGGAGACATCTGGCTGCTAAAAACTAAAACTCTGAGAAGATAAATTTTTATTGTTTTAAGCCACCAAGTTTGTGGTAGTTTGTTACAGCAGCCCTGGGAAACATCTATAGAGACCAACATGATTAACACAGGTAACTTTGTGGCTGTGAGACTTTTCTGGAAGCCTTTTACTGGCAACCTATGACAAGTCAGATGCCTTTATTTCCTTTGTAACCAATAATTCTTTTTTTTTTTTTTTGGTACTAGGGATCAAACTCAGGACCTTGTGCTTTTGAGGCAGGCAGTGGAACCACTGAGCTAAATCCCCGGCCCCGTAGCCAATAATTCTTATTATCTCTATTCTGCACACAGTCATCAAAGCACCAAAAGTGAACTCGATTGCAATCAGGCAGCATGATGTAGTGGGGCAGCATTTCCTTAGACTCCTCCAAATGTAGCCTTTTTCCTGTACACTGCAGGGCCTCCAACAAATATGGAGGCAATCACACTGCTCTACCTTCTTTCCTGGCACAGAAGCTGCCTCTGCTGCTGGACACGAATGACCCTGCTCAGACTTCTAATTGAACACCAGGAGTCCCACTGCACTTAGATGTCTAGGAAGATGGTACTGCTACCAACCAACAGAGATAGGGTAGGGTTAGGAGGCAATGACTGAGTTCAGTTTAAGAAATATATGGAAGGTACCTAAGGGACGCCTGGTGTTGAGAGCCAGCAATCCCCTGTCAAAAGAGGAAGGAACCTGAAAATACTTTTAAACTTCGATTGAAATACATTATCATGAATTGAGTTACTATTTCCCAAGTGTTTATATTTTTAGACATTTTATTTTCAACCATGAAACAGAAAGCTTTGTCATAGTTATATAAATGGGCCAAAGATAGTTTATGGGCTTAGGGATTTCTTCACTGCAGGCTGAGACCAGTTAGCTCAAAAGCCCACTGGCATCAAATTCAAATTTTCAAATATCCAATCACACGTAAACATATTTGAAGTCATCCCATCTCTTTTACATACCCTGTGAAACCCTCAGCTGACAGCTGTCACCTGAGAGGTGTCACTTACTGATGAGACAGGGCCCTATATCAGCCCTTCTGCACCCTCTAACCCAGAGACTCATCAGCTGGGCATGTGACACCATGGGATGAGCCTTCCTCTCCCCAGGAGATCACTCATCCACCACCCCTTCTGAATGGTAGACCCTTTGCTGTAAGTCTCTGCACAGCTTCAGGCCACGAGGGACTTACTCTCTCATGTAACCTTGTCCCAACACCATCCACTAAGACTTGTATGTCACTGCCTCTTGTGGTCATGTCTTTTTCCTTGATCAGTCTCAAATCTCTTAATCCTCTATAGTCACATAAAGAGACCTTTAGGCAACAGAAAGTACCTAAGTTATTATGGATCTCTTTCTTGTCTTAAAAATAAAAATTTCTAGGGGCCGGGGATTTAGCTCAGTGGTTTCGTCACCTGCTGCACAAGCGCAAGGAACCGAGTTCGATCCCTGGTACCAATAAATAAATAAATAAATAAATAAATAAATAAATAAAAATTTCCTCAAGCTGATCCTGAAGATTGCCAGCCCTGAGTGAGGAGCTCCAGGCTACCTAAGGCATATAGCTGTCTGCCCAGGATTGCCACAAACGGCAACCCTGCCCTAGGCCAGCAGTCTTAGACAGGTTTTCTTCCCACCTACACAGGGGCACCCCATCCTGTTTCTCCAGTCTCATATCCTGTGATGTCAGCCCTTCTGGTTTTCCACCACTTAGCACAAAGAGCCCAGGAGCAAGGGGCTTCACACAGGGGAGGCAGCCAGCCAGGTACACCCACAGGACCCAAGGAAAAAGATGAGACAGAAGAATGTAGCTGCCTAGGCTGTCTACATTTCTTATCCACAAAGGAAAGGAAAGGAAAGGAAAGGGAGCCAAGGATATCCCAGAAGGATTATGGGTTCAAAGTAGTTCATGGGAATAATGGAGGAAATCCTTCCATACTCAGCCCAATCCCTCTTTGAACTGAGAATGCACACAGGTGACTTTGGTGTGTGCTCATCCCTCTCACATTGCCTTTTATATATGCCATTACTGTAGCTGGGACCCTACTAGAATGATCATTCCTCCTCTGAGTCTTGGAAAAACACCTCATACACTGCCTGGCACCAGAGGTTTCTAATAAACATTTGCTGAATGGATAACTATGAGCCACACACCTACTATTAACATTTAATTATTGTGTAACCCAATTGTGATTCTTATTTATATGATAGATTAACTCTGCTATAAAGTTATCTACTAACAATAGCTCAAGGAGGCTCGACATGGTTTGCTGGTCACAAAGCATGTTCAACTGCTCATACAACATTACTGAAAATTCAAACTAGAAAGCTGGGGCCAACCCTGATTATTCATGGTGCTGTTTTACTAAACAAATTGATCTTAAACACACTGAGAGAAGCCACCATCCAGCTCTCCTGTAAAACTGATCTTTACACATCCCTGAGTCAAGAGCTCTACAGGCAACTCAGGAGCAGACAGTGGGTCATATTTATGTTTGTCCCCTCAACAGCCAGGAAGATGCCTGATATACCATAGGACATCAATAAATGCTTATTGTGAAATTTCCTGCAGCAGCAGATGCTTCCTATAGCTGAGGTATTTGGATCTCTGGAGATCACAAATGTTACCCCACCTGGCTAAGAGCCCCAGCGGAGCTCACAACATTCAGGACCAACACAGGGTAGCAACCAAAAGGAAAGACTACACCATTATATACAAAAAACAAGATTGCTTCCTACTCCTTAAAGTGATATAGACTAACTACTCACTGACGCTTTATAAATGTGGAAATTTTGTCACCAAAAATGAATGAATTTGGAAATGCAAAAGCTTAAACAAAAAGAAATTGAGTTAATATAAAAGATATATGTTAGGGCCAGGGATCTAGCTCAGTGGTGCCGCGCCTGCCTCAAAAGCACAAGGTCCTAACTTCAATCCCCAGTACCAAAAAAAAGTATGCTGGGCTCTCTTAGACATCATTCCCCTACTGACAGTGGGCTGAAGATAAGAGCAATAATTTTCCCCAAAACCAAATAAAACCAAAAGGATTACCACCTAATTAGATACATTTTCTTACAACACATCATACACATGCTCCTCCATCCCTTCCTAACCATGCTTCTCAAGGCCAGGACCAGATGCTACCATCCTAAAAAAAAAAAGGGAGAAAACTCCCACAATAATTCCAGCCAACAAAAATATCTACTCACAAACCATACTGTAGTACCCTAGTAGACAGACCTTCTTCAAGAGATACCTCACCATGAGGATGAGGGGAAAAGAGAACCTTCAGGGCCGGGGATTTAGCTCAGTGGTCCCGCTGCCTGTCTCCAAGCACAAGGTCCTGAGTTCGATCCCCAGTACCCTCTCCCACACACAAAAAAAGAGCATCTTCACATACTATTGGTGGGAATATAAATTAGTACAGCTATCATCAAACAGTATGGAGGTTCTTCAAAATACTAAAGATACAACTACTATATGATCTAGTAATCCCTATATACCCTATTAGGTATATATCCAAAGGAAATGAAATCAGTACATCAAAGAAATAGCTGCCCTCCCACGGTTATTGCAGCATTATTCATAATCACCAAAGTATGGAACCAATCAAAGTGTTCATCAACAGATAAATGAATAAAGAAAATGTAGTACATATGCACAATTTAATACTATTCAGACTCAAAAAAGAAAAAAAAATCTTGGGGCCGGGGATTTAGCTCAATGGTTCCGGTGCCTGCCTCTCAAGCACAAGGTCCTGAGTTCGATTCCCGGTACCAAAAAAACAAAGCAAAACAAAAAAAATCTTGTCATTTGCAGCAGCATAGATGAACCCAGAGGACATTATAGTAAGTGAAATAAGCAAGGCACAGAAAAACAAATACCACATGGTCCCATTTACATGTAGAATCTAAAAACTTAGAACTCACAGTAGAAAGTAAAAAGGTACTCACCAGGAGCTGGGCAGATGTTGGTCAAAAGACATAAAATTTCAATTTGGACAGTAAGTTTAAAAGATATATTATATAACATGGTGGTGACAAATAACGATGCATATTTTGAAAGTAGCTAAGAGTAAATGTTAAGTATTCTTGCTACAAAAATATGTGCAGTAATACATAGAGTAGTTTAACTGAACCATTCCACAATATATGCATATTTGAACACATGTTGTATACATTGAATATATACAATTCTGACATTTAAATATATATATTGTATATATATATATATATATCACAGATGCCTTACCACATTAATCATCAATTCTTTAAGACTGTTATAGATCTGTCACTAACAAAACAACCAGGAAATATCTAAAGCAAAGACAGGAAAAGCAAGGGTGCTAGCCCCAACACTGGGCTGCCCCAGGCTCAGCAAGCAGCACAGGGCAGATGGGGCAGAAACCAGCTGAGTGGCTTCTCTCAGCAGGCATTTCTTCACTGCGAAGGTGGGGGCACACCAACAGGTTCTGCTGCATTGATGCCCATCTCATCTGAGAAGGAAGATCCTGACCTCCAGTGCCATAACACATTACATAACTAAAGGCTGGGCCTTTGCTTTGTCACTTGGCCATCACAGATTAACAGAGGAAATAGTTTGTTGGTCTTGAAGTTTTCAAAAGAAGGAAGGACTCTACACTCAGTAGGCCAACCCTCTTAGCTGCCACATGCTAGAAAATAGTAATTAAAGGATTGCCCAATCTCTGGAATTTGTCTTGGCAGCAAACACCCCATAGAACTTACCTGGTTATTGGGAGGCACACCTGAAAGGAAAGTCAAGGGTTCACAAATGGGGTGGTTCTAAAAAAACCACTCTAAATCTCTGCTGAGTCACCCCTTCCCCATAACCTATTTTATTCACAGTATTTTTCTCAGATACAGACATCTGTCTCCGACTGAATCTACCACTTATTTCTAATTATATTATCTCCAATTCCTGACCATCTACCTCTTCTGACAATATTTTATGCTTATTTTGGGGCATGCAGTAAAATTCAGCTTTGGGTATGTTTCTGAAATGTCATCTCTCATAAGGCTGAATAAAAAGAGAGAGAAAAAGTTGGAAAGTCAAAGTTTAATTCTTACTCCCTATTAATTGACAAAACATTTAATTTAAAACAATGCCAAAGAGCCTCA